>NC_134238.1:53051574-53691175 GCF_965152275.1 Natator depressus
AAGAGGAGGTTAGCTCACATCTGCATGGAAGCAGTTTGGAATATCAAGATGAAGGCATATTATTTTGAGATGAGGGTAGCTCACATCCACAAAAAAAGCAGTTTGGAAACTCAAGATGATGGAAACTTACTTCTAGATGAAGGCAGCTCACAGCATCAGACTGATACGGAAGTGGAGAAAATTTATTCATCTTTAGAGACCCATGCAGAAATTGAAGTAAATGAAGTAGAAGGAAGAAAGGATGAGGAAGTTACAAACAAGTTACAGTATGGCTTCATGGCCCAAATATGATGACAGTGTGTGGCAAATTCTCGTGGAACATGGACCCAAACAAGTTCTTGAATTTCCCTTCCCTAGGGATTGAAATAAAAGAAAATTCTCTGCTCAGCATTACCAGAGGAAACTCATTAATGGGGAAGAAATTCATCAAAACTGGTTACAATATTCAGTGTCGAAGGACTGTGTTTTCCTTTTGCTGCAAGTTGTTTAGAAATCAAGCAATTGGGTACATCACTTACTGAAAATAGTTTGAAGGACTGGAAAAACATATCTTCAATTCTCTCTTCACATGAAAGTAGTACAGAACATTTGGAATGTTTTCAAAATTGGAAAACTTGAATTACGATTGAAAAAAGGAAAAACTATCAATGAAGAAAATTTATGTGCGATCAAGGAAAAAGAAGGGTATTGGCAACAAATATTACAGCGATTGTTTTAGTGAGAGTTCTCGGTGGGCAAACTTTAGCATTCCGCGGCTGCGGTACAAATGAAAAATTATACAGTCCAGGTAATGGAAACTTTTTTTAAAATGTTGAATACCTAGCTTTGTTTGATCCAGTCATGAAGAAGCATCTACCTAAAATAACTGATCGTGAAACACAGGTTCATTACTTAGGAAAAAATATGCAGAATAAACGGTTTCAAATCCTAGCAGATGCCATTAAAAAGAAAATTGTAGAAAGCTGCCCATTCTGCAAAATACTTTTCAATAATACTGGACTGTACACCAGATGTGAGTCATGTTGAACAAATGACGATGATCATTCATTTTGTGGATACGGAAAAGTCTGCAGATGAAGATAATGCTGAAGTGCTCATAAAGGAACATTTTGGGGATTTTGTACCACTGCAGAAAACGACTGGAGCATTTTTGACTGAAACTATTCTACAAGAGCTTGAAACAATGTCATTATTTGTTGAAAACTTACATGGCGAAGGCTAGGATAATGGGAGTAATATGAAGGGTATAGACAATGATGTGCAAAGGAGAATGATGGAAATCAATCCTAGGGCCTTTTTTGTTCCTTGCAGTGTTCATTCTCTGAATTTGGTTGTCAATGACGCTGCTAGATGCTGTTTGGAGGCAAGCAGTTTCTTTGACCTGATGCAACGTGTTTGTGTGTTTTTCTCAGGCTCAATACGCCGTTGGGAGATTCTGACTGTGACGTTGCACTCTATATGATTTTATGAAAATATGCTGATGAGCTTGAATATAATGTAACTAAAATATGCTTCATGCAAAAGGTCTCTTGTAAGGAATCATTACAAAGCTTATAATCTACTGAGTGTGGTCATCCTATTTGTATAAATGTATCACTCATGTATCTGAAACTAGAAATATGAAATATAACTCTGAGGGCCTATTGTAATTATGCAAAGTGTGGGCCATTAATGGTGGTTTGGAATCTTGATGGCTCCCATCAACCAGGACAATTGACTGTGGCTGGCTCTGTTTGCAGGCAGGCCTTCCTGTGAGTCAGGCTGGGAGGAATGAAGGCTTGGGGTCTCAGAGGACATGTGTGTGTGGCCAGCAAGCATGTCTGGCACAACCAGGCAGGATTCTGGAGTCCCAAGCTGGCAGGGAAATCAGGGGCAGAAATAGTGGCACATCAGTTGGCAGCCCCAAGGGGAATTCTGTGATCCAATCTGTCACACTAACTCGCCATGTGAAGTCTTTAACTGTGAAACCACTTAGACAAGATGGGAGAGTCGCATTGATGCTTTGAAGCCTCTTCACCATGAACTTGGCACATTCTGTGAAACTCTGACATTTCAAAAATTATCCTATTCCACAATGAGATGAAACAGAGACCTTTCAAAGTTATGGGTGGGGGGTTGCCTAAATAAATAAATAAAAAGAACCCTTTGTCCCTACCCCCAAACAGCCAATAGCTTGGTGGTTAAGGCCAGTGTTTTCCCCAGGAATTGAAATTAGGAGGGGGAGGAGGGTTCAAATATATGGGGGGGAAAGGCCAACGAAGGTTGAGACAGTGAGGGCGAAGGTGGGCTGTATGGCACCATAGTAAAAACTGAAAAATCTTTCACAATCATTAGATTTAACTCATGTTTTAAAATCCTCACAGAAATTAAAGTTGGCTACTCAAGCCTACTATGAAGCATTACATCTACATCCTTCTTGGTTTCATGTTGTAATTTTGCACAACTCTTTGGTGTCTTCTTGTATGTCTGTTACTTCCAGTCCTTCATGATATGCTCATGATCAGCCAGAAGGTGACTTCTTTCAGAACACAAAATTCTATTTAATAAGGAAAAAGAAAGCTCAACTGTATCTGTTGTGACTGGGAGTAGCAAGAGATGAATTCCTACTTCTTTCATCACAGGAAACGTAGCAAAAAAATTGGGTTGAACCACTAGTGATGATAAAGAAGAAATTGTTGAAGTTAAATCAATGTACTCAATGCTTTTTTTGCCTCTGTTTTCACTAACAAGGTCAGCTCCCAGACTGCTGCGCTGGGCATCACAGAATGGGGAAGAGATGGCCAGCCCTCTGTGGAGATAGAGGTGGTTAGGGACTATTTAGAAAAGCTGGACGTGCACAAGTCCATGGGGCCGGACGAGTTACATCCGAGAGTGCTGAAGGAATTGGCGGCTGTGATTGCAGAGCCCTTGGCCATTATCTTTGAAAACTCGTGGCGAACGGGGGAAGTCCCAGATGACTGGAAAAAGGCTAATGTAGTGCCAATCTTTAAAAAAGGGAAGAAGGAGGATCCTGGGAACTACAGGCCAGTCAGCCTCACCTCAGTCCCTGGAAAAATCATGGAGCAGGTCCTCAAAGAATCAATCCTGAAGCACTTACATGAGAGGAAAGTGATCAGGAACAGTCAGCATGGATTCACCAAGGGAAGGTCATGCCTGACTAATCTAATCGCCTTTTATGATGAGATTACTGGTTCTGTGGATGAAGGGAAAGCAGTGGATGTATTGTTTCTTGACTTTAGCAAAGCTTTTGACACGGTCTCCCACAGTATTCTTGTCAGCAAGTTAAGGAAGTATGGGCTAGATGAATGCACTATAAGGTGGGTAGAAAGCTGGCTAGATTGTCGGGCTCAACGGGTAGTGATCAATGGCTCCATGTCTAGTTGGCAGCCGGTGTCAAGTGGAGTGCCCCAGGGGTCGGTCCTGGGGCCGGTTTTGTTCAATATCTTCATAAATGATCTGGAGGATGGTGTGGATTGCACTCTCAGCAAATTTGCAGATGATACTAAACTGGGAGGAGTGGTAGATACGCTGGAGGGGAGGGATAGGATACAGAAGGACCTAGACAAATTGGAGGATTGGGCCAAAAGAAATCTGATGAGGTTCAATAAGGATAAGTGCAGGGTCCTGCACTTAGGATGGAAGAATCCAATGTACCACTACAGACTAGGGACCGAATGGCTAGGCAGCAGTTCTGCGGAAAAGGACCTAGGGGTGACAGTGGACGAGAAGCTGGATATGAGTCAACAGTGTGCCCTTGTTGCCAAGAAGGCCAATGGCATTTTGGGATGTATAAGTAGGGGCATAGCGAGCAGATCGAGGGATGTGATCGTTCCCCTCTATTCGACACTGGTGAGGCCTCATCTGGAGTACTGTGTCCAGTTTGGGGCCCCACACTACAAGAAGGATGTGGATAAATTGGAGAGAGTCCAGCGAAGGGCAACAAAAATGATTAGGGGTCTAGAGCACATGACTTATGAAGAGAGGCTGAGGGAGCTGGGATTGTTTAGTCTGCAGAAGAGAAGAATGAGGGGGGATTTGATAGCTGCTTTCAACTACCTGAAAGGGGGTTCCAAAGAGGATGGCTCTAGACTGTTCTCAATGGTAGCAGATGACAGAACGAGGAGTAATGGTCTCAAGTTGCAATGGGGGAGGTTTAGATTGGATATTAGGAAAAACTTTTTCACTAAGAGGGTGGTGAAACACTGGAATGCGTTACCTAGGGAGGTGGTAGAATCTCCTTCCTTAGAGGTTTTTAAGGTCAGGCTTGACAAAGCCCTGGCTGGGATGATTTAACTGGGAATTGGTCCTGCTTCGAGCAGGGGGTTGGACTAGATGACCTTCTGGGGTCCCTTCCAACCCTGATATTCTATGATTCTATGATTCATTCGTTCATCATATGCATTCCACTCGGTGTTCAAAATTCTCTATTCTATCCTGATCACATAGTAGACCCATTGTTGGTAGCACCTCATTCCACTCAATTGTAGGTGTTTTATAAGACAGGCATCTATAAAAGCTATGTACAGGTTGAGTAGAATCCAGAAATCACTATTGTAGATTTGTAAGAATCAAGTCTATGTACTTTTTCAGATGGCTTAACAAACACTTCTTGACCTCTTCACTTAAGGAGTCAATACAAGTGCCTTCATTAGTCAACTTCTGGACTGAAGTCTTCACTTCTTCCAGTACATTTTCAATGGATATCTCCTGGATTGATCCAAGGGTAGCTTCTATTGCTGGACAAAGATCTACTACAGTTGTAGCAGATGCCTGGATAGCATTGTTAAATGACCCAAGTGGTTTTAACAGTAGATTTAGAAGAGAGAAAATGGCAGTAGTCTTCTCTGAACTTAGTAGCAAAAGTAGCCCACTAGCTTCACTACTTAGACCCGTCCTATCTTGGTAGATACTTTCCAAAACCAGTAATAACAGTTGCAGTAACTATAAGACAACAGCCAATAAGCACTCATGACAAAGCCAGCAGGTATTTTGAGGTTGGACTAATTTGAACTTCAGTCCCAGTGTATCTTCTATTTGTTTCCAAGACATTCAGTGCTTTTGGACTCTTTTTCCCCCTCCCCCTGCCCCCCAGCAAGAGTATAACGAAGCCATTCAACTGATGGCTTTTAAATGTCTTTTGAAGTTTCTTCAGCTCGTACTAGCGGTAGCTGGAGAAGATGGCCTCTGCAGTGTGCACAGGAAAAATTAGGATTGCACTTTTCTCTGAGAAAACCTTGTATTCCACTATGTCTTCCAGAGAAGTTTGTAGCTCCATCAAATGCACAAGGAGCCATCTGTTTGGGGTTCAATTTACAAGCATTTAACTCTTCTAAGGTGTCACAGATGCAACTGATGTGTCCTCTATAACCTGAGTTTCTAGAATGCATCTATTAGCCTACCACGGACATCAAGATAACATATGCAACTAAGAGGGGATATGATAGAGGCCTATAAAAACTTGACTGGTGTGGAGAAAATGAATAAGGAAGTGTTATTTACCCCTTCACTTAACACAAGAACCAGGGGTCATCCAATGAAATTAATAGGCAGCAAGTTTAAAACAAACAAAAGGAAGTATTTGTTCACACAACACACAGTCTTTGCCAGGGATGTTGTGAAGGCCAAAATTATAACAGGGTTCAAAAACAGAACTAGATAAGTTCATGCAGGCAATTAGCCAGGATGGGCAGGGATGCAACACCATGCTCTGAATGTCCCTAGCCTCTATTTGCCAGAAGCTGGGAGTGGACGATGGAATGGATCACTCAATGATTCCCTGTTCTATTCATTACCTCTGAAGCACCTGGTATTGGCCACCGTTGGAAGATGGGACACTGGCTAGATGGACCATTGGTCTGATCCAATATGGATGTTCTTACATAAAAATTAATTATAATAATAAAAAAAGTTTAGTACAGAAACTCCCCAAGATAATGACCTCTCGAGATAGCAATGATGTTAGATAACCAACTTGGCAACTAACGCATTTTTAAAATCTTGGTCTACTAGGAAACGTATATTTATACAAAAGTTTCCCAGTCACAAATCTAGCATTCTGGACTGAAGTCACTAAGTCCAATAAACAAATGCTCTGGCTGCTGCTGTTCATTGTGCCACCGTTCACTCCACCACTCCATCCCCAATGGCCTTGTGACATGACCTTTTGCTGCCATCTGCTACTGTGACCTCTGCAAGTCAGTCTCTAGAGGTTCCATCCAGCTCTCAGTGATTCCAGCTCTCAGTGGAGGAACCTCACTGCTAGTGCAGGCTGGGAGGTCTCTTCCACAGAAACACTGTCCCACCACAGGTCTAAGCACTTAAACCTGATTATCAGTTATTTCAGCTCTAGTGGTCACTTAACAAACCAAGAGACTCTCTATGGAGCCTAATCAGCTCTCTCTCTAAACAGGAGAGAGAGGCAGGTAAAATAGTGCTTGTGAATCTTAAAGCCCACACCACCAAGCAAAACACCTGTGGCCCCACCCTCTCTCTCTCCCTCTTCACTAGGATATGGCATCCAAATCTGCTTAGGGAGTGCAGTTCAGTTGAGGGTGACCAGTGCTTAATTTATAATGAGAGAGGTGCCGGGGATCAAGCAAGTTTGTTACTTTAATAGTGGCACATCAGTTGGCAGCCCCAAGGGGCAAGCCCAGAGGTTCCAGGGCTATGAACTGCCAAGCCTAGAGGTGCCAGGGCTGAGCCCTGGCAAGCCCTATCACAAATTACGCACTGAAGGAGATCCCCTCTCATTCAGGCAGGCTAAGTACAGTTCTGCTGCCCTTTACTCATACAATAAGGATAACAACATTTTGTGACCCCCACATTTAATACCAATGTGATTTGTAACCCAACACCAGGCAAAATTGATCACTTGGGCAGCACAGCTCTGTCTGCTGAATACCTAGACAGAATAGGTGTGTTCTTGTAAATACAGTCTGGTCCTGAACCGTTTCCACCCACCCCTGGCTCATCACTAGCTGTAGGGGAGAGCTTATTCAAACCTTGCTTACAAATCATAATTTGAAATTATTAGGTAAGCCAATATAGCCAAAACAAATGTGCCAACATTGTCATAAAGAACAGCTGCATGAGGAAGCTAGTCTTCGTTCAGACTTTTCAAACCCATTATATTTTCTCAAAGTATTTTCTCATACACTGTATATGCTTTTAAAGTGTGTATTAATGTTTCAATTTCAATTCAAATTTCCAACCAACAATTAATTGGAAACACTGCAGGGGGAGGGGATTGGGGAAATTTGGGTTTGTGTGTAGGGAAATCCCTGGTTAAGGCATTCACCTGGGATGTGCGAGACTGAAGTTAAAGTCCATGGTCTGAATGAGGAGGAACAGGATATGAAACTGGATCTCCCGTATCCCAAGTATGTACCCTGATCTGCAGACAACTGGCTATTCTAGGCTGGGTCTCTCTCCCCTACAACCCACCCACCACCAGAAATTATATCCTAAACCTAAGTAACGTCTCTCACTGAAACTAGCATGATCCTGTTTAAAGTGTCAGCTTTGATGAAGAAAAACAGTCAAAAATAATTCTGGGGTTGTTTTTAAATGTACATATGTTTGTATAAGAGAAGACAGTTTGAAGAAGTGCACCTTGCACTTGAATGGATGGAAGAAGGTGGTAATTGTTATGCTTGTTAGTTCCTGTGAGAGTTTGTTCTGTAGTCTTGGACTGGCCCTTCACCCTCCCAGTTTAGGGCTCCTCCCCAGCAGAGAGACAGAACTGGCTTTTGACAACGCTTTGCCTCTCATAACTGTGCCAGTTTTAGAATTGTGCTTTTTAATTAAAACAACTGAATAAGAAAGGGGACATTTAATTCTCTTGATCTGGGAAGAGAAGTGTTTTCAAAACGTCAAAAGCAACATGGTGAGTGGTGAAGTATAGCGAAAAGTCATACGGATATGGATAGAAATATACACTTTTCAGAGTTGGAACGTGAAACTGATACAGCTGTTGCTTTTGTAGCACTTCACCCTTTGCTTTTAATTCCCAATTTACAAAAATAAATCTAAAACATCTCCTGATTCAGATATTATTTAAATGACACTGCAAATGACACTTTAGACACATAAGAGGATCATTCCCCAAGGGTTTTATAATCCAAGCACCTGATACAACAAATGCTTTTTCATGTCAAGCTCTTATTCATGTTGGCCCATTGACTTCAATGAGAGTACTTGCATTAGTAAGGTTTCAGATACATGATTAAGCATTTTCAGGATTGGGCCTAAAAACAAACAAACAAACAAAAAAAGATGCAACATACAAGAAAAAGGACTGAACAATTATGTTTGGCATACATGTTTCTCTCCCCAATTTAAATTTTAATCTGATCTGAATTAAAGGGTTACAAGGAGAGGAAAGAGAGAGAGTCACAATGGAAAGAGATCTGTGGAATGATATAAAGAAAGTGAATTTTTGTGGGGCATTTGATCGTGCACACAAGCCTGCCTGGTGGAGACAGTTCCAGGCATATGGAACAGCACAAGAAGAAAAGGTGAGTGGGAGAAGGAGGTGCACATTACAGAGTGGGGCAAAGTTATAAGTACATAGCGCACACGGGGGACATAGTAGGAGATGAGAGCTATGCTGTAGACAACATGCAGAGCCTTTCATTTAGAAACAGCAGAGTTATTGATGAAATGCTACTAGCCCAAAAGTTCTACTAATGCCCGAGCAGTCATCTGAGGATGAACGCTCTCTGAGGAGGGGTTGGTGGGCATTAGACAGCTGCTTTCGCTCCCTCTTTTTTTAAAAAAAAATTTTTTAAAGTCTTTTCAAACAATTGTCATTTCTTTTGTTGTGTCTGCTGCCTTCTTCCACTTCTCTTTCTTCATTCTTTCAGTTGGGAGAAGAATGTCATTTCTCTCTCTCTCTCTTTTCCCTCCTCCTCCTCACCCCCATGTCCTCACCCTTCCAGTAGCAAAGAAACAGTTCCAGCAAAACATAAAGGGAAGCCTAAAATTAGAAAGAAATGCTATTGTAAAAACTCTTTTGAATCTGAATATTTTAGAGTTTGCTTTAAACCATTTGCTTTTGTGAAATTAAAAATATTTGATCCTCACTGAAATTTCCTGAAACAGGGAAGGCAATATATATTTTTTAAAATGTTCTGTCTAAATCTCAAGATGTATGCCATAATTGCACAGGCCTCCCATGGACATATGTTATAGATGTTGGCTCTTTTTCAACTGATCAGAGATGCTTCGTTTTGCCTTGTACTCCCCATATACCAGAGGTGTGCCGATATCCATGACAACAGACAGCTTGTCCATGTCTTCTAGCTTAATTACAAAATGTCATTTTTTGGACTTGAGAGGTATGCAGTGAAACTGTAATGACTAATGCAAGTGACAGAATATTCCCCATAACTCTCCTCCCCCGCTATCTTTCATTATCATATCAGTTAAGCACATTTATCCATTCCAATATGACTTCATTGCATAAACGGCAGAAATTGCAATCATGCTGTAGAAGTCACTTTCACAGACTTTGTATTAGATTTGAAGGTCCTTGTGGAATGATAAATTGCGATACCCTGTCAGCAAAATAATTAATGATGTCATTCACAGTGTTGTAAAGCAGCATGAAAAGCAGTGACTTATTCAGCTAAATATATTGGTTATTTACCCTAATAAATAAATATTCAAAGGACTAAGTGCCTGCAATTTTTGTGTCCATAAAGCTGTTATTTTTATCCATAACTGTCAGGTACATTCCTAGTACTTTACATAAAGTTTTTCTTCCCCATTGCTGAAGTTCACTCTCTCTGTAAAAAGCCAGAATAATCAGTATATTGTGGGGGGAACATAGGAGATCTCAATTGGGTTACGGGAGGAATGTAATTCATACCCCAACCCTTTGCCAGTCTACACCATGTGGTTACAATACAGCACTGCACCCAATCTGCACCTGGATGCAAGCTTTATGGCACCTGATCATGAATACTCTGGCCCCACACAATGGCAGGTCCAAACCTGACCTATGTGCCAGCCGATTCAGGTCAAGAATGCATGCACACACACTCCCGACACACACACACACAGAGCCTGAATCATGAAAAGATTAGTGTATGTTCATAGTTGTAGGAGGCTACATATGCATTCCATGTTTAGTGATAGCAACCATGCACCTACAGTGGGTATGTCTATGCTGTGATAACACACCTGCAGCAGTCCCATTTGAGCTGACTTGGGCTTGCAGGGCTCGGGCTGCAAGGCTATAAAACTACAGCATAGACATTCTGGCTCAGACTGGAGCTCAGGCTCTAGGACCCTCCCCCGTCATGGGGTTCCAGAGTTCAGGCTCCAGCCCAAGCCTAAACATCTACAGGAGAAAGAACACCCAAGAGCTACCCAAATTAGGGGTAGAAAATCAGGATCCAAAGTAGCACCAATTATAGAGGGTGGAGAGAGAGAGAGAGAGAGAGAGGATAGTCGGGAAAGGAAGAAATGGAGTGGTTGGCATGGAAGAGAATCAGGGACTGAAGTGGGAGAAGAAACACCCATGTGATGAATAGAGAGAGACAATGCTAGAGGGTAAAGGATGAAAGAGATTGGGATTGAGAATGAGGGGAAATGGTGAAGGTTAAGGAAAGGTAGGCCTGTGGTAATGGATGGAATTGGCCATCAGAGATCTACATTCTACTACTTTTGACTGTATCACTGATCTACTACTTGGCCTTGAAAAGTCACTTCCTCCCTCTGTATCTGTTTCCCCTCTTCTATAATGAAAAATAATAATAATAATAATACTTTGCATACTTTGCTAACAAGGAAACACCACAAGTTCTTCAGATAGCAGTGCCACATAATTAATGCCAGAGTAGTATTAAATGAGGGGGACAGGCTGAATCAGAAATGCCTGATTGTTTCACTTGCTCATGTAGGGCTAGATCCAAAATCCACTTAAGTCAATAGGAATCTTTCATTGACTTAAATAGGCTTTGGATCAGGATCATATAAGGAGCTACATATATCCTGAAAGCTGTGATCTTGACCTGCAGACTGACACTCAAAGAGAAGGTCCAGGTGGGATGATATTCATTCTTCACTTCATTGCTGCCCTCAGTCTGGAAGGATCTTCCCCTCACTGCTTCTTTTCTCTCCTTTCAAAAGGAACAAGATACCATTGAGTTGTGCCCTTGAGAGGAAAGCACAGAACAAAGAGATGGGAAGGAAGAAGACAGGCAGGCAAAGTGGCAGGCGGAGAGGCTCACGAAGGCAGCATTTAGTGTATTAGATGCATTTCCTATCCAAAAATGAAATTCTTATGTAAAGTATATACTAATAATTAGTATTTTCCAAAATAATGTTTACACTTCAAACATGACTAATCAGCTCAGCTTCTAAAACCCATCCACTGATCTGTCACAAAATAAATAAAATGGAAATCCCAAATGCTCATATACTGAAAATTATAGAGTGTTTATTTTATTCATTTCACAGATTCCCATGAGTGACCAGAGTACCGCATAAGAAACACTGTCTGTTGAAGTCTTCTCATTCTTCGAATCTCACCCCTTAAGTGACCAAGACTGTCAGTTTACTAGAAAGGGCAACAACTGCTGAGTCATATAATTACTGAGAGATAACTCTTTTCTCCACTAGAAAAAGATATATAATTTAAGCACAGCTATTAGTCAGTTTATTTTCAGGAAGGAGCTAGCAGTGTAAAAATGGACATACATTCAAAATGGTACACACAATTAAGATTTAACTTTACCTAAGTGTGAAGATTTCTGTAAACAGGATCAATGATGACTAATCACCAGTTTTACAATGACAGCAAAGCAGTAAATAAATAGATGATTTCACATCAAATGAGACTGTCAGTTTACCTTAGATATTTTACACACTGATTGAGTTTATAGAGTGTAGAATGCCTAGCAAGATGGGATGGGGAGTTCTGAAAACTGCTTTGCTGTCCAACAACATGATAAGCTTCTCTGATTTTACGCAGCTGAAACAGCCTAGTGATCTCTTTATGACAGTCCCTCCCTCCTGCTGATTCACTATGGCTAAGCACTTGGTGAAGGACAGCTTTAAAATTTTCATCCAGGATTCTATTCTAGTTTCTTCCGTTCCAGTTACACCCTTCTCATTTCATTCTTAAACTAAGGGGATGAGGGAACAGGAACACAATAAAAATTAGGAACAGTGACGAAAATTAGCAAGCACAGCATATGAAGTTACAGAGCTAGATTGTGCCTTTAGGCACAGCCCTGGGATTAGCTCTGGGAGGCACAATTTACACCCTGCTTCCCCACTGCTCCGTAGGATAGTAATTCACTGCCGGCACATACTAGCAGTGAGTTACACCACCACCCTGTTCCGTCTGTCTGTGCTACACTGGCTGGAGAGTTGGGAGGGAGGGGCAAAAACAAAGTTCCACCCCTAACAGACCATCTGCTCTGGAGTAGCACAGTTGTCTGTGCTGGGGTACGAGGGGATTTTGTACTCCCCAGTGCTGGTTCAAGTTTCAGTCTAACCTACTGTAATTTTTTGTGTGTGGGTACTTGAGCATTTAAGCCACCTTTGACAATGATTATCACACTCTGAAAGGCAGCAGAAAAGACTTACATGTCTATTTTCACTGCTTCCCTTTATCAGTGCCACAACAGTACCTCTCTCTCCTTGTTCTGAATGACTAATTATGCAGCACAGAATATTTACAGGTCTGACTGATTCCATAACAATACTGCCACCTTACCATCTGATCAGTTAACAGACAAGCAAAGCAGAATTGTCAGAGAATGCTAAATAGGAGTATCCAAATATTTTTCTGACAATTATTATAAAGCCATTATAATTATTATAAAGCCAAGCCAATAGTGGAGAGGCAGAAAATGTCACTTGCACTTGTATAGTCTATTTTCTTTGCTTACATCAGGTAAATTTTTATATATTCAAAAAAAGTTTTATCTTTTGATTGTGAATTCCACTCTGAAGCTTGAAAATAGCACTTTTCCTTTGTAATCTTGTTCTTCCCCATTTGGCAACACTGATTTTTCTCTTGTCTTTTCATCGTATTCGGACTGTATAATTATTTGTGGGAGGGATGTGAATTTTAGAGATCATGAAAGCGAAGGACTAATACTGAGACTAGTGTAAGTCAAGTATAGTCAGGGCAAACATGCAAGTTTCCATGGAGAACTCTGCCAGATATGTCAGACTTGACCTGCAATGTATCTGCTATTCTATAACTGTTCTCTCTTGAACAGATGGTACTAAGCATGTCAAGCTGAGTGATAGTTTTAAGATCAGATGATCTAGAATGAAATCACCAAAGACATTTACACTACTCTAAATCAGAAATTGAACCCAGTTTCCAAAGGTGAAAGGCTACATATTAAACTATGGATCAAATTTACCTTACCTGTTGTCATAAATATAAAGGGAAGGGTAAACCCCTTTAAAATCCCTCCTGGCCAGAGGAAATCTCCTCTCACCTGTAAAGGGTTAAGAAGCTAAAGGTAACCTCGCTGGCACCTGACCAAAATGACCAATGAGGAGACAAGATACTTTCAAAAGCTGGGAGGAGGGAGAGAAACAAAGGGTCTGTGTGTCTGTCTATATTCTGTCTTTGCCGGGGATAGACCAGGAATGGAGTCTTAGAACTTTTAGTAAGTAATCTAGCTAGGTACGTGTTAGATTATGATTTCTTTAAATGGCTGAGAAAAGAATTGTGCTGAATAGAATAACTATTTCTGTCTGTGTATCTTTTTTGTAACTTAAGGTTTTGCCTAGAGGTGTTCTCTATGTTTTGAATCTAATTACCTTGTAAGGTATCTACCATCCTGATTTTACAGGGGGGATTTCTTATTTCTAATTACTTCTATTTTTATTAAAAGTCTTCTTGTAAGAAAACTGAATGCTTTTTCATTGTTCTCAGATCCAAGGGTTTGGGTCTGTGGTCACCTATGCAAATTGGTGAGGCTTTTTATCCAACATTTCCCAGGAAAGGGGGGGTGCAAGTGTTGGGAGGATTGTTCATTGTTCTTAGGATCCAAGGGTCTGGGTCTGTAGTCACCTAGGCAAATTGGTGAGGCTTTTTACCAAACCTTGTCCAGAAAGTGGGGTGCAAGGTTTTGGGAAGTATTTTGGGGGGAAAGACGTGTCCAAACAGCTCTTCCCCAGTAACCAGTATTTGTTTGGTGGTGGTAGCGGCCAATCCAAGGACAAAGGGTGGAATATTTTGTACCTTGGGGAAGTTTTGACCTAAGCTGGTAAAGATAAGTTTAGGAGGTTTTTCATGCAGGTCCCCACATCTGTACCCTAGAGTTCAGAGTGGGGGAGGAACCTTGACACCTGTAACAAAAAAATAAAAACAAAAACAGGGCAGTCCCCCTTTGGCCATGAAGGTCAGGGCACAGGAATTGGAATCATAGTCCTTTAATGAAGACTGTTTGTGAGGGTCTTATAGAAAGAGAGTGGATATGTAATTGTGGGGCCTTATGGTCCTTTCCCTCATTTGACTCCATCTTCCATTCTGGAGAAAGCGGAGACACCTCCGCTGCATGCAAAGATGTGGAGGAACCTACTCCATGTAGCCCAAGTGGTATGAAGGACCTTGCACAGGTGCTCCACATAAGCAACCAAGTAACATTTGGTGACTTTGTCAATGGTTCTGCATTGTCAGGCCCCTCTGCTTTCCCAAGAAAGTCACTCAGCTGGGTGTTTCATTCACAGCATAAACATAGAGAAATTAGATTTAAAAAAATGTTCTTGCTGGAAGGTTACAATGTAACACTACTTTATTTCTTAAAATTCATCAGGATAATACAGAAGAACCAAAAATACACAGAGAAAACAGGCAGCTCCCTAATGCAAGGAAGCACAATTCATCCCACCCCACCTTACTTTAAGCGGGCTCTTTCCAGAATGACTCCACTCCCAGATGTTTTGCTACACAGCCCCTTTGCTCACAAACAGGACCAGGAAACACCCTCCCTCTTAAAGAGATGGCTTCCAATTCCAGCACAGTCCTCAATACACCACATTGGGGTAACTTTGGCTTTTCACTGCAGTAGCACGATGGTGCCTACATGGGGAAAGTAGAGGTGGTAAGAATAGCAGGTGGAACAGATAAATCAACTCATTTTCACTGATAATGCCACCATCTAAAATTTGAAACATTTCAGCCTTAATTAACCTTACAGTTGAGTGTTATGCATTTAGGGCCCGAACCAGAGAGAGCCCATTGCTAAGAGTTCAAAAGAGCTGCATAAAGGAAACAATTTGCAATGAACAACAAAGGTTTTATTGCTCTTACAAAAGCCAGGAGCAACACTGCATATTCTTGACCACCCTCTTCTTGCACTTTATCTGGTTAGTCAACTATTTACATATATACAGACATTTGTCTTTTATACAGCACCCCTGTAACACAAAGGCGTTGGATCAAGGTCAATCCTTCACATACACATTTACATGTGCTTAATTCTTTTGCTTTTGATATCAACTTTTAATTTTACTGCCAATTTAACAGCTCATACAACCAACAGCTAATCTATTTCTGAATAAAGACAAAAACTGAGTTTGGATCTTCGAACAATAATTACAGCTGCATCTGAACTGAATTAGACTTTTTTTTTTCTTTTTTAAAAAGAGCATCTATTTTGTTAGCTTATCTTTTCCTATTGACTCAGGCTTCCTAATCTGTCACTCCAGTAATTCTGCTGTCCTAAGATTTTTGGGTTGTAATTGTCTCCAGCTGAAATAGTGCCAGAGCACTTAAAATCTTCTTGTGGTTTCACTGGAGAAAAAATCATACCATCATCATTCCATTTTAAAAAGACCACATCACTACCAAGTAAGGGGTGGGGGGGGGGACAAAAAACAAAACAGATTCTCAAGCAGAAAAAGACCTTTCTGAAGAACAGCCAAAAATCTAGTTCCCATCTAAACAACAGAGCCAGGGGAATACTGCAAATAGTATCTATGAATATTATTTTTAAAAACTTAATTCAAAAATCTTGGAAGAAGACTTTTCTCCCCCTTACTGGATAAAAGCTTTGGGTATTTTTGGCAAGTGGTCAATACTACGAGTTCAAAATCACCAATCACAATCCAATACTTTATTACTTGAAGTACAATAAAGCTTGGGATACTAAACCACTCAAGTTACACATTTGCTATCATGGAATAGAGGCAATAGCTTTGGCTATTTATGAAGAAATATTAATTTTTGTTTGTGCACAGTTATTTGAGAGTGTCAAGTTAGATTTGCATTTAACAGCTGTACTATTATATCATTCAATGGTATTAATTGCAATTTTTAAGCTTATTCACCATATACACCTTAATTTTAAAATGAAAAATGGATGCAGAAAATTACATTTTTTGTAGAATAGAAGCCTGTAATCAGTTTGATTTAGTTTCTTAACTTCAAAACTATTGAAGTCTAAAAATCAGAGAGTAGGGGATACTTTTAGGTCTGCTCGAGGGGAGTGCTAGGGAGCTCACTTGCATGAGTTGCACACATTCCATGTACTGCTGTGTTATAGTGATAAAGGCCTTCCCGCCACTCAAACACTGGGCTCTCTATCATAGTAGGCCATCCTAATTTACGTGGTCTGCTGAGGTTTATGCCAAGGTCTGGATTGGGCCCCAAATCAGGTTACATTCTTTTTGGCAGCGACCCATTTATTGTGGTGCATAATGTAGTAATTTACTACATTACAGTCAGCTCACATACACAAATGAGTTCAGATGTTGACCCAGGAATGCCGTTTTTCCATGACAACATAAACCAGGCTTCTAATTCATCTGAAACGAAAAACAAAAAACAATGTTCTAGCTCAAGAAAAGGGTCTTGCCATCAAACAGTTTTTCCAAGACAAGAACATATTAGGAAAGCTGATAAGCTGCAATTTTGCTCATGTCCATTGTTAATCAACTATCCTCTTATGGCTACTTGAATATGTATCTTTTTGAAAATGGCATATAAATGTATATCCTAGGACCTGATTTACAGCAAACGTCAGTGCAACTTACTTATGGAAAAAAGTGAATGTGTAAGGTGGCATTAAAGAATACAGGCTTCATTGCTCAAGCCAGGAGACACTCCAAGG
The DNA here is from genome assembly GCF_965152275.1 of Natator depressus. Classification (NCBI taxonomy): domain Eukaryota; kingdom Metazoa; phylum Chordata; order Testudines; family Cheloniidae; genus Natator; species Natator depressus. The sequence goes on from NC_134238.1 coordinate 53,068,668, forward strand.
TGCACTGATACTGCAAAACATCTTCACATCTCAATATTTCAAATAGCATAGGTGCAATAAGATTTCACAACCTCATAACACCAAGGCACTCTGGAGTGTGATTAGAAAATTGCTTGATATTTTAATAGCTATTCAACATATCTCCTCTTTCTTTTCTCAAGATTGCAAGTTGCGATGTGGTACATCACTACCTTGGATTGTGATTTTCAGTAACCAAGGAGGTATATACACTATAAATAGATATTGGAAGTGTGAAACACAATCATGTCAACAGCACTAATTTTATAATAAATTGAGTAAGGTGTTGGTCTGTGATCCATTATAATCCATATGCCTCACTGACAAAAGGAAAGAAGGGAAGCCCCACACAATTATTTTATTAGCAGCAATTTTGCAATAAAGCTTAAGTTCAGGATTTAGATTATCATAAGAGTCCGAACACCAGAATTTCAGCTAGTCTATATCATTGCAGCTCCAATAAGCCTGTTTACACCAGCTGAGAATATAGCCCTTGGCATCTAACCAAAGAGAAAAGTGGCTGATGCAAAAGCACCAGCTGCTGGCAGAAGAACAGGACGATAAAGACATCAAACAGCTTAAAGCTAAAGACTTTCTGAAGTTTTTTTCCACCTTTTTGATCTGCTCCTTCTGATTCTCAAACATCACTCCTACAAAGAGATGGAATGTTCCAGTTCTTCTGTAGGCTAGTAATTTCATTCAAGCCTATGTAAGATCTCTTCCAGATGACTCTGCTTTGTATGGATTTATATTGCTGAAAAGATTCCCTTAATGCTGTTGGAACATTACTTAAGAACCTTCTGGATCTGTTATGCCAAGGTTTACCCTGCACAATGGCCAGTATCAAATGGATGCCAGTAACTAAGGCCCAGGTTATGCATTGACCTTATGCACATGTGTAGTGGTGAGTAAGGAGGTTTATTAAGCCTCGCATCCTTGTGCGGACAGTGAGGAGTGGAGACATTAGCTCGGTCCCTCACACCAGCTGTCACATGAATGATCGTAAGCTGCAACCCACAAAAAAGGAAGGCAATCTAGGTCCATGGGAGTTCCTAGCAAGTATTGTAGAATGCCTTATAGCTGATGCAGCTCTGCTGCCTCTAACTTGATATATAGTTTGATCCACATCCTATTAAAGTGAATGGAAAGACTCCCATTGTCTTTAATGGACTGGATAGTTAGGAAGAGAGCTCTGCTGTACAAAGTAGCACTCATGCGTCTTGAAAATGATCTATCCTCAGAGTATTCTTACTCAACACATATGGTCCATCTTACAAAGTCTTTGCACAGTTCTAGACCATTCATTACTATTTCAATTGATTTTCTTCCAGAACAATATGAAGAGAACAGGGTTTTGTTTTGTTTGGTTTTTTTTGGTAATGGCAGTTTATATTGAAGCTTTATTATTAATTTTATTTATTTATCTCTCTTAATATTGTTTGCCTTTAATGATAATAGGACCAAGAGGTGGAAGTTTCTTAAGAGACATTATTTAGCAGTCGAACAACAACCTTCAAGAAGCAAACAGTTGGATATATATTCTGTTAAATGCTCAACTCCATCCTCCATTTGTGGCCAAAGGGTATATATGATTGTAGGGCTCTCTCACTTAACCCTTCTGTATATATTAATATTATTTTAAAATAAACGAATCGAGTTTAGTTTTGATTGAAAATCAGTCTGAAAAATTTGAACACATTTCCTTAATATACTCACCGTTCAGTCATAAAACACTTCAATAAAACATCACAAAAAGTGGCCAGTGGAGAAAAATATGTGGCTGCTTATTCCTTCCCTTATCACATAATTCTGTGAAAGAAAGACCATTTTCAAAGGCACAAATGGGAGATAAGTTCCCAAACTAAAAACACTCATTGGAAAGTTTAGTGCCTGGTTGTGAAAATCTTCCCATAAAGGGCAGACGTGGAGTTTTTATTTAGTCTGAAAATTGGTAGAATCCATTTTAAATTCTCCTCCATCTCACCATTTTGGGGGCTTTTTTGGTCCCAGTTCATGAATTCTTGACTTCTTCAAAGTCCCAGAAGACATGCTGCTTCTTTACATGTTAATAAATAATTTTGCCAAGTATAATAACAAAATGTCTCAAAGTTTTATTTATATATTTTTAAACAGAAGAGTTCTCGATAGAGACGTGCGATATCCACCTGGCCTGAGTTAGCACACTGCTGTCTGGCAGGATCAAGATTTGCTGCCCCATCACATCTTGCCTTAGAGGTCCTCTTTTTAATCTGAAGGACAGTCTCCAAGTAATACTGTTGCCTGATTTATAGTCTGATCCCCTCCCCCACTCGGAATAGTTTGGTACTCAGTATGCCCTTTCAATATATATTAAGGTCATCAAAAACATTCAGATATATTGCTTTAGGTAGACAGTTTTCTCAAAAGTCTGTTCAATTAAGTAATCCACTGCTCTTCTTTCTGAAGGCCAACGATACTGATGTGATCTGTATGCAGTGATTTTCCAGCTATTCTGTTTTGCTTATCATTTTGTTTCCATTGATAAGTATTCAAAAGTTGATTTCCCCTCTGTCCTGTTTCTTATGTTTAGTTTCCAGTCTGATCTTCTGAGCAACTAAGGTTTTCTGACTACACCTTCTTTTAAGAGAAAGGCATGAACTGGAACCTCAAATTTATACCTCCTGAATGTAATGGAAATTTGGATTCAATCCTCTTGTTGCCAAACCTATCCTTACTTCCTTGGTTCTACTTTGGATACAAAACTGGAAGAGGTCTGTTTTCAGGATCTATTTGGGATGTAGTTCAAAATGGTGGAAGTCTCATGAGAAAGCTCACAAGAACCTGGCACAATTGAATCTAAATCTGAACCTTCGTACTGTTTTATCCTCAAACCCAGACTCCACAATCTAGCGTAAATCAAGGGACAGATCCACAGCTGTCCAATTACTTCCTAGGTGCAGGATGGCACTTCTCTGTTCCCCAAATATAGTCCAGAAAACCTTTGAAGTGCACCCACCAGATAAGGTTCCCTACCCCCTACTTTTCTTCTCTTCCTGTTAGATTTTTTTTTGGTCCCCACAATCCTTCATTTCCATTCAAATCAGACTGTTCAGAGGAAGCCCTTTGTAAACACAGCAGAACTTGATTTACACGTGACAGATGAACAAACATCCTTGTCTGACGGAAACCCTGTTTTTCACCTTTGCTGGTGACCAGTACCTACATATTTTAAGAATATATTTCAGAATATATATATACACATAACTCCTTAAATAATATTTGTACACACATTTCACCACACTGATATGAATAACTGGTACAACAGTGGCTTTCACTTAAGACTTCACATGACATTCAGTGGCGAACCAGAATGTGCATACCAGAATCAGGATATTTCTGTAACCTCCTTGCCAGTTGGCATTAAGAGGTTCTTGGATCACCTGCATCAAGAAATCTTGTCTGATCTCTAAGGGACAGATCTCAACCTAGCTTAGACAAAATCTTCAGCACTGATCATTTACTAAGTGTCTCTCCCAGGGAGAAAGGGAAAGTGTTTTTCACTTAAGGTCAGTAAAAGAAGCATTAGCTAAAGAAGGTTTTTAAACAATTTAATGGAAATTTTCTTATCAAAGCATAATTTAAATTGTCTGCTATTTGCCAGAACATTTCTGGCAGAAGGAGTTAAGTGAGCATTCCGCTGGGTTTGCTAAAGGATACCCCGAGAACCTCATTCCAGTACTGCTTACTTGTGGCCCTGAAACATTAACAGTTTGACTCCAAGAGTTTTATGGTTCCCTTTAAATAAGGCACTAACCCTTATTTCATTATTAACTGTACTCCACTGCCTAGATTTTATTTGTATTGGTGCTGTATGATAGGGTGGAAAAAACCCACACTGCAATGGGTTAAGGAGCTGCTCTGGGCCCTAACTACTAAGAAGAGTATTTATACTTGTCAGAATAGAAGACAAGGAATATTACCCCATAGATGCTATTCTCCAACTCTTTCAGGGACTTGCTGTGTGACCTTGTGCAAGGGGCAGATTGTTTGGTGCCTCAGTTTCCCTATCTACAAAATAGTAGAATACTATTTGCTTATCTCAAATTTTGTGAGGCTTCATATTTACAAAACAATTTCACTCTGGATTAAAGCTGCTGTAGGAGAGCTTAGTTCTAACAGTTAAGTTGTTCATATGAAAATCAAACCAGCTGCTCCAAAAAGACACAATATAACTTCATTACTGCTGTCAAATATAACATCAATGAGTGCCAAAAGTAAGCTGCTGTTTTGCCAGACATAGTATGCATGCTGTACACAATATTCCAATGATTTCCATTTCAGAATCAGTGAAGCATCAGCAGCACAGAAACTGCTTCATAGGACTAGTCATGAAGACATTAAAAAGTGGCAACTGAAAGTATATCCTTAATCGCAGGCTTTCACTCGGAGGTGAACTAATCGAAGAGAATATCTGTGCAACATTAAAGAATGCAATAATCGAAACACAAATATCTAGCATAGTTTAAAATTAAATATCTTGATAATGTTTTACTGGGACAGTTAGAAAATTTACAGCCACTATTTGTAAATTCCAGTGTAGTGTAGGATAAGATGACTCAGTCCTGCAGCCTGCTGAGCAACTATACCCAGTGAAGGAAGTGGGAAGTGAGGGCACTCAGTAGTATAGTTGGGCTAACAGATTTGTGTGTGTGCTGACAATTCTGAAGAAGTCAAACCATTCTGGGTCAAGCAAAACATTTTGGTTGACCCAGAATAAAACATTGTTTGGATTTTAAGCATTTAACATTTTAAATAAAATTGTTTTAAACAAAATTAAGGACATTTCAAAACAAAAACAAATTAGGTGTTTTGGTGTCACTGAATCTGCATTTTTCACAGAAAAAAGTTTCAGCTGAAAAATTTCACCCAGCTGTGCTCAGCGCGTCATAGATGTGTTCAGCACCTTGCAGAAACAAGATGGCAAGGTTGGCACATACAGTGTGGATTTATTCATTTTAAAGTTAAAGATACTACATCTGAAATAAATGGATTCACAGCTCATGATTAGTTGTCAGTAATCAAGCACATTTATTTTAATAACTGATACATAGATTTGATTACTATTGTTTTTATCCTGATGTTATATACTCATATTAGTTCTATTTACACATTGATTAATAAGCAATGCAGTACACATTGATTTTTATGGGCTCATTTGTTTGATACTAATTTTTTTAGGTGGCATCTATTATATTATACCAGCTATACCTTTACTGAAAAGTATAACAGCTCTTCACATTAGTTTAAGATCTGTTGCTTTACAGTAGAAGTATCCAAGTTATTACTTTAAAAAAAAAGGGGTAGGTTTTAAATTAGGTAATTAATTATTGGGAAATGTCTGGCCTTTCCCCAGAGTGCAACCAAATGATTCATCAATTCATTTTACTTTAATTTCCTCTCTTAACACTCCTACCGGGAGAGCTATTAAACTCTTTACTTGATCACTGAATCCGAGATCTGGGGCTTCTCAGCAAAAGACTTCCATCTGAGATTTCTTGTGCCAAACCAGCTAGTTTTAACCCCTAACTTGAGTACTTAGGGCTTAACCCCGTATAGTTAAGAACTGTAGTTTTCTGTAGCAGTCTTGGACATTAAAATCCAAATCGTTTTCTACTATTAAAATTCTGAAGTGAAATATACAGAAAAGTGAAAGCTGTACAGTCATCAAATATCTCATTCTAGATTTAATATAAAAATATAGAACGGTAGAAGTTAATTACTAAGTAAATCTTTTTTTCTTGGGTTGCCACTGTCAGCTTATATAGCCCAATAAACACTGCATAAACAAACCTGACAATTAATTCCTGGACATTTCAGCATATTTATTTTACACTGCTTAATCCATTCAGTTCATAATAAGCACCAATTAAAGGTAAATCAGCAAACATGGAAACTAAGGAAAACAGCAGATTTACTCTGCAGCTGATCTTAAACACTTAAATGTTTTTTGATATGTGGATGCAGTTGTAGATTTGCATTCTGCTAGCATTTTCATCACTTTAACATTCACAAAGAATGAAATTCAGCCTTATGCAGAGATGGCTAACAGTACAAAGCCATATATATCCAATTTTAAGTAGTCACGGCAGGGCTTACATAGGATGTGAACCTTTGGGCTGACCTTCCATATGGGGTCAATTTACCCTCGAAAGGAGGGGCGGGGGGAGCATAAAGGCTACCAGATCAAGTTTATTCACATTTATTATAAAATGTGAAATAATACACTTGCAAAATTTTTGCAGTATTCATCTGGCTCTAATTATGATCCAAAGTGAAATCTGAACAAAGGTATGCACAAAATGAAAAAGTTAATCAGAGCAACATGGTGGCTCGGAACAGGTGATATTTAATCTCTCACATTTGTAATGGGTCTTTTTCTTCTTTAAAAGAGAGGTGGATAGCAAAACACTTGTTAGTTACTGCATTGTTTTACTTAGGAGGGAAAAAACCCTCTCTTTACTCTCAATGTCTTCCTTTGGCAAAGTTCATAGTTTTGCCACATTTTTTGTTTATTTTCCAAAGAGGCCATATTGTCCATAGCTCCCATTGCCTTTTTGGGGATCACAACCAAGATTTTCTATAATCCATATGTACACACCTAAATAAAAATTACCTTATTTTCTCAGGAGCTGATTACCCTCAGCTCCAAAACCCAGGTCTCTTGCTTAGCAAATATATATTAGGGCTCCCCATCTTGTACCCCATAGTTTGTTGTGGTTTTGGGCTAAGGCACCTAATCTTATACATCCAGGTTTTGGCTTGTGAGACAAAAGCCTAGACCAAATCTGAAAAGTTAACTTCAGAACCAAATTTTCAGAACCATCTTATCCCAGTCCCTACATTTGTGCCCCAGAATCCATGATTCTATGCAACCTTAAAATCCTAAATTATATTAATAAAGAGCAATTGCACATTCCTAATTTGCACAAGTTGCAGTTTGCAATGCTCAGGCATGATTTTGTTCATCAAATGATTGCTTTTGCAATATTGTAGACAGTTCTATTTTGTTTTGTTTTTATAATTTCTGCAGTGTTTGCAAAGTAATGCCTCTTTGTTTATTAAAACCAGAACAAAGCCATTGCACTTAAAAGAGTTACTTTTAAAATAGCCTACATTCGACAAAAGCCATCCTTTTGATCAAAATACTCTGGGATTTTGTGTTTTTTATTCCATGAATTGAAGTCTTGAAATTACGGGGGCCAAACGAGAGCTAGCGAACCATTAAAGGTGGATAAAATAATGATCCACAGAAAAATAAGCACTGGCTTACCATACATTATAAACTGTCTCTGTGAAAGACCTTCAAACTACACACCAAGCTTGACACAGTAGGGTGTTTCACTTATAGTTCCTGGTCTAATTGTACTATAATTGCCTTTGATCTTAGTACTTGTCCATTAGGCTATACAATGCCAATAATTTTCAAGACTATTTGAAAGCTTTCAATTCATTGAAATAGAGGATTGTACAGAGAGCACTTCAAAGGCAAGGAATAAAGAGTTCCTAAGAAAACAAAACAAATGAAAATAGGACCTCAGCAGCAACATAGATCTGAAACGACAAAAGGTGAAAAACAAAGAATGAGAAGATCCCCATGTTTTCCCAAATCCCTGTTATAACTTTGAAACTATGGCAACTTTGGGCTACAAATGCTAAGTGTCCAATGAGAAGTCCCCATTTTCACATAGGTATTTCAGGGATATCTATGATAAATACAGTCACCTCCCACCCAGGCAATGCTGGTGTAGGCTTTTTTGGTCTCTGAACTATGAAATAAGTAGTGCTGTTTCCTCCATAACCGTCCTTGGTTATGTCAGTCACCTTGATTTATTTTGTTAATACGTCACATGAAATCCTTGTATTCTGAATCTCCTCTCTTGCACTGTACTTTCAAGTTTCCCTGGGAATTAAATAGTCACCCCAAAATCCATGTGATAGATAGAAAAAAGGCTCATTTATTTAGTTTTTCCCCAGACAGAATTGTATTTCTACTGCTATTCATAAAAGGACTAGATTGAGCCTTTAAGCTCTACCAGGAGCATGGAACACCACATAGGGGCATTACCCCAAGAACAGCACTGGGAATATGCCCCAGACATACACCTTTGTCAAGGTTCCTTCCCCACTCTGAACTCTAGGGTACAGATGTGGGGACCTGCATGAAAACCTCCTAAGCTTACTTTTACCAGCTTAGGTTAAAACTTCCCCAAGGTACAAACTATTTTACCTTTTTCTCTTGGACTTCCACTGCCACCACCAAACAGTTTATTTTTGAGAAAGCGTTGTTTGGAAATGTCTTTACCCCCCAAATCCACACCAAAACCTTGCACCCCCTTTCCTGGGGAAGGTTTGATAAAAATCCTCACCAATTTGCATAGGTGACCACAGACCCAAACCCTTGGATCTTAAGAACAATGAAAAAAGCATTCAGTTTCTTACAAGAATAATTTTAATAGAAGAAACAGTAAAAAGAATCACCTCTGTAAAATCAGAATGGTAAATACCTTACAGGGTAATTAGATTCAAAACATAGAGAATCCCTCTAGGCAAAACCTTAAGTTACAAAAAGCCACAAAGACAGGAATATCCATTCTATTCAGCACAGCTTATTTTCTCAGCCATTTAAAGAAATCATAATCTAATGCATATCTAGCTAGATTACTTACTAAATTTTACGACTCCATTCCTGTTCTGTCCCCGGCAAAAGCATCACACAGACAGACCCTTTGTTTCTCCCTCCCTCCAGCTTTTGAAAGTATTTTGTCTCCCCATTGGTCATTTTGGTCAGGTGCCAGCGAGGTTATCCTAGCTTCTTAACCCTTTACAAGTGAAAGGGTTTTTCCTCTGGCCAGGAGGGATGTTAAAGGAGTTTACCCTTCCTTTTATATTTATGACAACCTTCAAGATGCAATTCCTCCTGACCTCATTTGCATAGGGTGGAGTGGATGCATCCTATGTCAGCCCTTTATAAGGTGCAGTGTGATCTCCACTCTGCCCTATGCATTCAGCCAGCTCCACCGCACGCAGGAGAAGTAGAGACATGGCTTCCCTTACTCCCTACCCCCTCCTCTAAACATTTGTTTATGGAAGCAGAATACCCTCCTCACACCCAAAACTAAGATCTGGCTAGATCCTACATGGCCACACTAGGGAGTAAAAGGTGCAATTACTCCCCTATTCAATCACGGGTGACCAGGGCCCAACATAAGTATTTCATTAAATCCACCTAAAATACCTTTCATAAAGTCAGTTACAGAATAGATTACAACTTGGTGCAGTATGTTTCTTAAAATCCTTTAGCAAGTCTGTTCTTTCTTCCTCAAAGAACAGGTGTAATAAGTCTAATCCTCCAGCAATTTCTGTACTATATTCTTAACAGCAAAATGGAGAAGAAAATTATATTGCTTCTGAATATAATTTTTTTTTTACAGAAAAGTTGTGCTGTCTCTCTACACCCAAGGCTTTTTAAAATTATTCCACGTGTGATAAACACATATGCTTTGCCGTAAACACATTGTGACCATTTGCAATATGCATTTTAAAGAAATTTATAGCTCATCAGTTTGGAACACAGTCATAAGATGAGACCATTATATTAAATTAGCCAACATTTTACCTGAAATAGTGATTCCAAAATGCTGATCTAGAAATTTCACAATAGATCATCTGTTTCTAAGACGTCTGGAATGGATTAAGTTTGGGATTAAGTGTAATTATGAGATCACGATTATCAGAGTTTTCATGCTGTTTGAGGAGATGCCTCACACTAACAGGGAGCAGCTGTTGACCCTTCCGCAGTAGTAACTGTGATACTAACAATGAGGTCTGTCATCATAATTCCTAACATAACAGATACAGCCATCTAATTTTCCTTAGCAGTTCTTTTAACATCAGGCATATATCTATTGAACTAATCTCTTGGTCTTCATATATCATTTTTTCTAGATTTTGAGAGAAACTACATATTCTCTTTGGAAGATGTACCCACTTAAATAACAAAATATTGATAGACCTCAGCATGCAGCTGAAACTCTCGCCCCATGTGCCACAGCAGTGCTTTGAAGGGGCCAGCCCTAACACTTGAATCCAAGCAGGCAGAGGGGAGGAGCTACCCTCTACAACCTCCAGAGCCCTAGTTGATTAGACAGGTGGCAGGAAATCTCATCTCCAAAGCTTCCTGGTACTAGCCTTCTCACAGTGGAGGATAGGATGCCACTCCAGCACAGGAGCTCAGCCCTGCCCAAGCAGAGACAGGTAATTGGCTACAGGCAGATCCGGTTGGAAGTGTTCCATTGGATTTTTGTGTGTTTGCTTTGCGGGGGGGGGGAGAAGAACATAAAATGACTTTTTCCAAAAGAAAGTTTTCCATAGGAACTTTTTAATCTCCTCTCCCCACTGTTATCTGTTGGAAAACCAAAAGCACATTTTTTTTGCAACTGAAAAAGGGGAGGAGGAAAAATGGGGGTGGGGAGGAAGAGAGGCAGGGGTTCCCCTCTAATGTCCCTCAGAAATTTAGAAGTTTTCTTAAATGTCTTACCAAAAACATTTTTGTTTTCATTTTTCAAGCAGGCAGCTAGTTGGTTGACATCAGACCTAGCAGCCATTCTACAAACCCTGCAGGGTTGGGCTGCAAGAAGACTGCATTGTATGAGTGGATGAGATTCAGAAACTGCAGATCCAAACATGGCCTAAGAAGAGGGCTGCGAGAGAGACCAGGGAACAGCCTGGGTACTTTGCCACAGCCAGGCCAGGACTGCGGCCAGAATCAAGCCTACCCAACAGTTGTCTTCAATCAGTATGCCTGACTAGGAATTAGCTAAACCTGAAGTTAATACATGAGGGGATTTTGGAAGGAGAGCTCCAGTTCCTCATTGGTTGGTGTGGCAAGAGCTATTTCAATCATTCAGAGAAATTAGGAGAAAGTGTCTTAATCTGGTCCAGAGTTGAAGTGACCTATTAGGACAGGCTTTAAAATCAGTCAGCGCTTGGCTGGGCAGGAGGGCCAATGTAGCACAGCCACTGGGGATTAGGTAACTACAGACACAATGTTCTAAGGACCTGATCCTTTCTTCTTGCATAGTCACTTACACATATGCAAAGAAAGTGCACAAAAGCAGGTTTAAATGCTACCAAATCAGAGCCACAGATTTTATAGTCACACTACACAGGTGTAAGTGAATACAGCAGTGCAAGATAGGGGAGAACTAGCATTTTTATTTTAGAGTTTGAAATCTCTGCCTCCATTGGTAGAGGCTACCACACTCCTCACAAGGAAGAGGTCATTTCCTAGACACCATTCTTCTTACTAGATGCTGGTGTAAGAATTCACTTTATTCAGTGTTTACTCTCACCTCTGCTTCTTATCCAGCAGGTTGTTTTAGGTTGTTCCTCACCAACAGACTTCCACCACAGAACAGATTTATCCCACAACAGGCCTCCAGTGAGTTCCCTAAGTGTGTGGACTTTGCCTCCAGTGCCTTTCCATTGGTCTTTGACACTCCTCTCAGATTTTGTGATAGGTTGAACCTTGAAAGCCAGAGGCTGGGATGGAATTTAATTTAAGTAAAATAAAAATCTTGTTTTACAGGTGTAGCAGAATGGGGGTGGGTTGGGTCAAATTAATAAAATGAGAACACAGAACATTTAAAAGAATATATGCACCTAAAGCAAACACTCAGGTTGCAGATACTTGATGGAGAAAGTCAAGAGATTAAAACAGGCTGGGGCAGAATACACCTAGTAAAAGAAAAGCCATTATGAAAAAGGACAGGTTTCAGAGTAGCAGCTGTGTTAGTCTGTATCCGCAAAAAGAAAAGGAGTACTTGTGGCACCTTAGAGACTAACATTTATTTGAGCATAAGCTTTCGTGAGCTACAGCTCACTTCATCGGATGAGTTCCATGCATTCCAAAAAAGAGTACCCATTTAGCCTGAAGGAACACTTATAATCAGTACATCATTTTGTATGATGACTTTTGGATCAGAACATGATCTATAAAAGAGACAGCCAAAGGAATAACTGTTAAAATGTGTCTCCTACAAAGAATCATAGAAAGTGAAGTTGGAAAAGGACAGTTAGGTCATATACCTTATTCCCCTTGCCATAGGAGGATTATTATTTATGGTGTATTCTTTAGTACTTTGTCCAGTCTTATTTTAAATAACCTAAATGATGGGCCTCCATCACCTTTGGGATATTATTCCATAACTTTCCTAAAAAAAAAAAACCAACAAAAAAACTCCCAACCTTCACTGGATTGTTCCCTTTGTTCTGTATCTTCTCACTACCCCAAGAAAATTCCCGCTTGAGCAATTCCTCAGATAAGGAATTTTGTAAATTTCATAAAGAATGAATTTCAGCAATGACTGCTATGAAAATAATTAATACATAAATAATACCTTGCTGAGAAAGCACTTAAAGTGAACAAGCAGCAAAAGGTAAGAGAGGAGAACCTCAGAACACATGGCAATATCTGGAAAGTGTAATATCTCTAGCCCAGTGGTTCCCAAACTTGTTCCGCCGCTTTTGCAGGAAAAGCCCCTGGCGGGCCGGGCCGGTTTGTTTACCTGCCGCCTCCACAGGTTCGGCCAATCGTGGCTCCCAGTGGCCGGGGTTCGCTGCTCCAGGCCAATGGGAGCTGCTTGAAGCGGCGCCGGCCGAGGGACGTACTGGCCGCTGCCTCCAGCAGCTCCCATTGGCCTGGAGCAGCGAACCGCGGCCACTGGGAGCCGCAATCGGCTGAATCTGTGGACGCGGCAGGTAAACAAACCGGCCCGGCCCGCCAGGGGCTTTCCCTGCACAAGCGGCGGAACAAGTTTGGGAACCACTGCTCTAGACAAAATACACAGTAGAGAGATAAAGTAATGCAAGTTGTGGAACTATAGCAGAATAACCAAAGCCTGAATTAAAGAGACTGGAGGTGTGTAATGACATCCAACTGTGACAGAGGCTGTCAAAGATGATAAGCAGCTAGACAGAAAAATACAACTGTTTTAAGACACCTTTTACTTTCAATTTTCACATGTAAAATTGGTTTATAAAACTATATTCCAAAGTCATCCCGATATATTGTCCATTGTGGCTGCGCCAAGGAGGAAGTGTAAGGACTGAGGTAATCACTGGGCAGAAATCACTTATTTTCCCATTGCCACAGTAATTCTCCCTAATTATACAGGGCTGAAGCAGCTTTTTGACAACAGAAAAAGTAGTTTTGTAGCAATTTCTGTCAGTCTCCTGGCACAAAAACATGGCAAATATATTTACTGCTGCTGGAAACTGGCAAGAGATTAAGGTGATGAGCGGTTTCAGAACATTTTGCTCTCTGTCAAAACAAGCAATAGTTGGGGAATCACTTTTTTAAACTTGGGCACTAGAGGCTGCTTTGTAGCCTTACAACCCAGCCTGACCAACGGGCAGTTTGTAGATGTGGTACCCACAGAGCAGGGGAGAAAACAAAGCCACAATCTGGTCTCTGCTTTGCCCTTGCTTTGTTGGAGAAATAATTCTGCACCAGCTATGGCAGATTTCTTCCCTCTTTGTGTCAGCTTTGATGCCAGCACTTGCAGGGGTGGGGTGGATGGGCAGAGCCAAAGTTCCATCCATGCCCAGCCCACCTTTCCAGAAGGGGAGTGGCAGCCCAGTGAGGTAACGGATGTCCTCCCCTTGCAGACTCCAACAATGCAGGTAGCCAGTGCAAAGACACCAGTGGTGCAGGCTCCTCACCACACCCTTACTCTCTGGCATGGCCATGCATCAGGCCTTACAACAGGCCAGAAAATAAGAATTATTTTTAGTGAAAAATTTCAAGGGTTTGGAATTTGTTTTTGTTCTGTGCCAGTACAAAACACAGGCCTATTGGAATTTTTCACAAATAGAGAAATACACCCACCCCAACGTAGCTAATAGCCCAATGGTGGGGTCATTCACTTGGGTTGTGGAGGACCAAGGCTCTACCTGATTCGGAGCAGGGACTTGAACCTGGGCCACATACATCCCAGTTGAGTACCCTGACCACTGCACTCTCTCTGGACCAATTAATATTTAATTATTTATACAAAGTGGAACAGGCATGACTGAGATAAATACTGACTTCATAGGTTGGTGGTTAGGGCACTCCCCTGGGATGTGCAAGACACAGGTTCTCTGCTTCAGATCAGACAGAGCAGCCACATGGGACTCCCGCATCGCAGATGAGTGCCCTAACTCCTGGGCTCTCAGCTGCTCTGGGATGGGTTTGCAACAGTCTCCCTCACTCTCGTATCCAAAACCTTGCTGCAGAAAGTTTCTGTTTCAACTTAAAAAATAAAATAAAATAAAGCTTTCATTGAAAAATTCTGAACCAGTTCTACTCACAACTGAGTCCTACATAGAGAGGCAACTCTTAGTATGCCTACTTCTTACCTTCCATCGGATGCCACTCTCTGACGCTAGCCAAGCACTACATTCAAAGCAGGAAAATGGTACTGCCAAAGTTGCAAGAAAGCTTTTAAAGTTTTAAAAGCTACTTTGTGACCTACTTTCTGCATTACAGCAATGCTATAGTGAAGACTGTGCAAGCATCTCCATTAAAATCACATATTCTGAGGTACTCTTTACCTATGTGTGAAAAAAAGTGCTTCTAAATGCTTCTTGGCATACAAGCCGTAGCCTGGAAGAAACATTTTAATAAGCAGTTTGGAGTGGGGGGGGGGGGGCAAGGGGACACTGTTCATTAGCTTTTGAGTTTCAAGAAAACCTAAGAAGCCTCGAAGTTTTGTTGTTTCCGATGCCGTTTTTGGCTCCTATAACGGATTGTTTTGAAATATGAAGTTTAGCACCCTATGATCTAAAACCATTTGCTATTACACCAACTGAGGATCTGACCTACAGACATTGTATATGGGTTATAGCTGCTTTAATACATTTTCATAAGGATTTTGTATGATAAGGTATTCCACTCAGAATAGATTCTATAATAATCAGCTTTGAGGTAATTACATATTCTAATTGTGCCTAATAATTTGCTTATAGCCACCGAAGGTCAGTCTGATTTTTCAGCTTTTTAAATCTGAACTATTTTATAGGCAAGGAATAATATATAAACTATGATTATTAACTGTTTATACTACCGTCGCATTCAGAGGTCCCAGTCAGACCTCTGATCAGAACACAGATTATGCACAGCACAAATGCATCCAAATACATAATTTCCTGCCCCAAAGAGCCAGGATTTCAAATTTCCTCAGCCTTGCAACTGCCAGTTGCTGCTTTACCAGTATTGAAGAACCACGCTACCATCAGGGTATCATTGGGACTCTGTGCCTTCTTTTCCTGGCCACTTCCCTATGCTAGTGGTGGTATAGAAACTGCTATGACAGTTGTATACCACCTGAAGATTCCCCTACGCAGGCTCCCACTCCAAGCTGCTAGCCAAACCAGCTTTAGGGCTTCTATGCAGCACTGGAGCAGCATGAAGGATCCCTAATGTAGGGTAAGATCTCGACCAACGTAATAACAGAGTATAATAACTCAATGGTTTGCGGCCCCATCATCTTTCACTCTCTCAGGCTGAAATAAAGCACTTTAAAGTTCAGTTCATGTTTCCTTTCCTTCCACTTCTTCTTGTCATAAATTTCATTGGAAGAGAGAGTGAGA
The DNA here is from genome assembly GCF_965152275.1 of Natator depressus. Lineage (NCBI taxonomy): Eukaryota > Metazoa > Chordata > Testudines > Cheloniidae > Natator > Natator depressus. Next base: position 53,084,358 of record NC_134238.1, read on the forward strand.
GACACACTGAAGACCCATAGTTTGGGATAAGGACTTCAGTTGCTTTTAACGTTGTCTTTGCCTCTTTAGGAATGATAGGATCAGCCTCTTTAATATCTGTTCTGGTTCAAGTCTTCTCTATTATCTCAGATGATTTTGGACAGAAAGAATTTAGCCTCTTACTTCACATTCTGCTCTTCCCAGTTCTTGGATGGGGTTTTAAAACTGAAAGAAATTAGTACTGTTTGGATGCTTATCCCATGCTCCCAAACCTCCATGTGCAGTCTGACACTGTAACTAGCCAAGCCTCAAGCATACCTCAAATACGCCAAAACTGACTCTCAGTACACCATCAAGCCCTATGATTATCTTCTAAGATTTCAGCACCACTCTTGGCTCTTGAGCTTGTAAAAGTTTGACTTTGCTGTTCTCAAAGAGGCATGAACAGTAAGTAAATTAGAAGTGGTAAAGAAAGCAACCCTATGCCTGGGCGATGAATTTGTAAGAGAGAGCTCATGCATCTTTATAAAGGGAATTATTCCAGACCATTGTAATCATTTCAATACAAATTCCTCAGGAACAGATTCTGATGCTTTAGTGCCTTATTCTCTGAGTGCTCCCATGAAGTCAGTAAGACCATTTGTGGAGTAACCCTGCCTTACCTTGGAATAAGGAGCTATCAGAATCTGGCCCCTAATGGCAAGAGATTTACTTTTGAAGGAACTTTCAGAGTGCGCTAAACTCTCATGTATTTTAACTAGCTGATAACTGTACTGGTTGCTACAAGACTAGCAGAAAGGGGCACTTCCGTAATCATTTCTGCAAACATTGTCTTTGTTACACAGTCTCACATAAAACATCATTCCATTTTTATTTAAAAGGACTCTTAAAAAAAAAGGAGTCCCCATTGGAACAATGCATGGCTTGACATTTGTTACTGTCCAAAACTGACAAGTCTTACATTATTGTACCCTGCTGCATTTGTTATATGCTAAGGGCTACACCAGGAGGCACTGGAAACAAATTTGAATACAAAGGTAATCTGTTAAAGAACAGTGAGAAACCACTATGCCAGGTCACACTGTCAGCTGTTTGTAGAGAAAATGATGTTGTCCACAGATGCAAAAGGTTCACTGAGACATAAGACAGGAAAATCTTAAGAAGTCTCTGTGATGTTTTCAGTCTTCCAGTGTTGTTAGATTTGAACAATCATGTTCTGCTATTTATCTCTGATGTTTCTCAGCACTGCTGCACCATGGTGCTCATTCCAGCTGTAGCAGCAGGCTTTAGAGAAGCTTCCAAGCACTGGAGTAAATTATGTTTTTGCATTGTAATGGAGAAAAAGCAACATCTTTTGAAAAAGTTTCTTGGAGATTTAAATATATCTTTTCAGGCTCCCCAGACAGACAAAAAAGCTTGCAGACTTTTTTGGCAATGCCAATGTCATCTGTTTGCTAAGCCTTCTGTGTAAAGGCTTCCCATAATCTCTGAACAGAAACTGTTTCAATGCAGGGGCATTGTACAGATCGGTGTCTATTCCCCACAAAAGGTCTACCACATGAGTTGAATTTACTGAGCAAGTTCCTTTTGAAAATGTGATTTAAAAAACACATAATTACAGTAATTGTTAAATATTAGTGTAAAGTTAAGACGTGTCTAATCAACCCCTTTCCATGAGGTAGTCCTGATGGCTAATTACCTGTTTGACCACATGATTTATTTCTGGGTAATGATTTATGTCTGTCTGTCTAAATATTCTCCACTGACACTTCTAACACCTACTGGTGTGGGTGCATCTGATTAACAGCCCATTCTCAACACAGATCAGTACCACAAAATCTTCATAGTTTTCTTCTGACATTCATCAACATTCTGCTTAAATATGTATTATTTTTTTAATAGATCTTGGTTTAACCACAATGAGAGACAATGAAACATTGAAAACATCACATATGAAGATTGTTTTCCCTAGAATGTATCTCTTCAACAGATTACTGCAATTCACAAAAGGACACAAAATCATTACAAAAAGATCGTTATGACAAAGCTTACAACCTGTTTCTAAAGTTATTTAAAAAGTAAGCTTAAACAGAGCATTTCAAGTGTTCACATCGTTTACATTAATTTGTGGTCTTTGACATTCAAAATATAGACACAGAATTTTAGTCACCATTATAGCAAATGGTTTGCTTACAAGATTTCATAAAACTACTCTTCACTCTGATTAGTTTCTAAAAATGGTACAAACCAAACTGATATCTCTGTATTGCTTCTACGGACAAGAGACAATGTTTTTACTCCATCATAAATCATCCGTTTCTTCACTGTAGCTGCTGTCTGTTCAATAAATGACACAACATCAGATTTCTTGTGTTCAAGTTTCACCAAAGAACAGCAACAACAAGAAAGGTAAACCCTTTATTGCGGTTTAGAAACAAATATCAAAAGAGCCAGTAACTCCCTTTCAAACCATTCATCCACATCTTCTTGAAAGCTAAATGCTACAAGAAGCAACTCCTCTCCTATAGCCTAGTTTCTACATATATTTGCATATAACATGTATCCGAAGATCAAATTGCTGTGCCAATGTATGTATGAGATTAAAAAATTAGCCAGACTGGACAAAATAAAATGGAAGGAAACAAATCAGGTTTTTTTATTGAAATGACCAGACTATTCCATCATTGTTATCGTGCTTTATAAAGGACATCTTAATGATTTACTAAACTGTGCTAGTTAAATATACACCTGCTGCATATAAAACTTACCATAAACACACATTTTTTAAAGACAATATGAGTTAATAGCAAAAAGGAATCACAATTTGATATCTCTCTTTAGTTTTCAGCACTCATATATAAAAACTATAAGTTGCTTTTGTATACCAATGATTTCCAAGGAAATCTAACTGCATATTAACATGCACACACTATAAGAATGTAATGGTAGACCAGCAACACAACTAATTAACTAACCATATTACTTAATTTCCACCTGTAACTGATATTGACCCAAAGACACAGAGCTGACCACTGCAGCGATGGAACCACTGCATAGTTTTTATTATGAAAGTTGACGTTTATTGAGAGAGATGAAGTTTAATAAAGCATAGAAAAAGTTTGGGACTGTCTGAAAACTTTTTAGAAGCACTGTAAGTAATTGTAACTATTACAACCCTCTTAATTTTGAGAGTGCCTATTACAGTGTTATGCCAGAGAGCATAATGAACTTCGTGTAGTAGATCTGTTTAAGAACAATTTATTTAGTTTTACCATGTTATGAAGAAGCAATACAATTTGCTCTTATCACTGCATTTTAAAATAATTGGAAAACATTTTACTTTAACAATTGCAATTCAACTAATTATGTAAAAACGGGCAAACTCTTTCTACAAGGTATGTTGCTCTGTAGAAAAATAATGATATTCATTTCGTCCTCCAGTTATTTAAAAAAAGATTCTCCTGCTGTAACTAGAAGAAAAAGGCTTAGATGTGTACCAGGCAGTCATGTACAATTCCAATGCAGAGTATTTAAGACATGTCTAGACTTTGTCAGATATAATACCTTTTGCTTAAAAGACTTTAGGCAGAAATTGCAGGTACAAGGACAGATTGCATAAGCTATCACATGCTTGCTGCAACTGTATGAACGTTACTGGATTTTGAGAGCAACCCATAGCGATGAATAATTTAAGAGCTAATAAAATATTCAATTTGACTGATATATTGGTTTAATTTTAAAATAAAAATGATTAATGACAGGGGCCAAGTCTAAATGTTAAAGATATTAGCAAGATACATGCTCAGCTAATACTTGCTCTGCACAAGTCTGACAAAATCGCATTTCTTTTTTTAGTGCATCCACCCTTCCCACATGGCCATTTACCCCATGAAAAGAAAAATCGGTTGGCTACAAGGACACTGGTAGCAAGTTCGCGCTTGCGTTTATAGGCTGGGGACTATCTGAGGAGAAACTCATCTTGCACAGGTAGCTATTTGCAATGATGACCCCCCCGCAGAAAGCTTTAAATTACAGTAAGAGGGTGCGGGCGAGTACCATTTCATTGTAGGTTTCTCCACTTAAAAGACAGACATTCCTAGATGCTATGGAGCGGGCAGCGGCCAGATCATTGTTTGTGTGGGGACTTATAAAGCAATTCTAGAATCAGCCCCGATCACCAGCTGTCCTTTGTTGGGCTAGCCTTAGCCCTAGCAGCCGCTGAGTTTGGTGCCGTGTGTGTGTAACTGGGCCGAGGCTCTGATTCACGCAGCAGCAGCAGCACGGGCAGGGGAGATGAGTGAGAGTGAATGACCGCAGCACAGAGCTCCCAACAACGGGACTGGGCTGGGTGGCAGCTGCAGTTGCTGCATCCAACCCTTCCCTGCCTCCACCCAAACGGGAGCTGCCCATCTCCGCACCTATGGGACAGGCAGGCGTGTGGTTCGCGCAGCCACCCACTCGCTCCTTCTCCCGCTGCTTTAGAATCAAAGTGCAGAGACAATCAGTGCAGAAAACAGCACTGGGGGTGGGTGGGAAATCACCACTAGGAGGAAAACCCCTCGCTGCATCTGGGAAGCTAACTATACAGCGGGCTTCCTTCGTCACCTTAGAGGAGGCTGCCGATTGCGAACATTATACCGGGAAAGGCACTTGAGAGCCTCACGTGCACATTGCCTGACACCCTCCCCGCTCCCGATCCTGTGGGCTAGCCTAGCGGTGAGGGTGACTAGGAGTTTCAGATCTCAGCCCCCGCTCAGCATGCACAGAGCTGCTTTGGGCGAATCCCTCCAGCTCCGTACAGGGGCAGACACCTTTTCGGATCGGAGGGAACTTTCCCTTGGGGCTGCAGCCAGATAGGGCATATTTCAATCTGAAAGCCGGCACAGTGGGAGGCTCTTTCCACACCTTTTACCCCCCCCCCCCCAACACACTCTCGTTTGAAAACTGCACCGAAAGGATGCTTTAATCTGCCAGAGAGAGAGCCTGAAATTCTGGAGCAAACCTCCCCTGTCGCTACTAACTTGAATACACCGACCAGCAGCGCTTCGTATTTCCCAGGATCCCTCCTCTCCGAAGCGTTCCCATGAAGATCAGACCAAGCCTTCACGGGCTCTGCATTTTTATTTTAATTTTATTTTATTTAAAAAAAACCTCGTTACTTTATTATCCCCTTCTCGCATTCTTAGGTCATTAAGATGAGCTCCTGCAACTTTTACAACGGGAGGGCTGGGGATCAATTAAAAACCCATCGGATTAAGGAGTGTTTTATTCCCACATTTCAGATGGAGAATGTCCTAGTTAGAGAGCCAGCCAAAAAGGAGACTGACACAGGCGTTCATTAGTACAGCGGTATTAAAGCCCATGAATGTGTTTGCAAACTGTTCAGCGTTTTGCTGGATCTTCAGCACTGAATTAACACCCTTAAAAAAAAAGAAGGGGAAGATGTGGACAGCTCTCTGGATATTAAGTCTTCCCAACCTCTCATCTGGATTACATTTAAACTCTCACCGTATCCTTCCCACTAATTAAGCACAGTTACTAAACAGAACGTGTATGCTGAGGCCAGGGCACTTAATCCGACACACATTCACAGACACACATTAAAAAACATCCACGTTGTCAGCTTTGTATTATTCACAGCTTCCAATAGTTCACGTCCCCTCCGCCCAAGATCGCCTGCGCCAATTCTCGCGCCACACAGCGCACTTCGCTTCTGACTTTGGGATCCCTTGGCTTCCCCGCGGCCCCACGGACACCCCAACCCTGCCCACTGCCCTGGCGGACCCTGCGGCCAGATCCCCTCACGCCCCTCCTCACCTTGGGTGATTTGCGGCTCCCCGGGGCTCAAACAGAGCAAAAGCCAGGCGACCAGCAAGCGGCTCATCGTGCTCCTTTTTCCTCCCCCAAGGGACGAGCCCAGGCACTGGGGGTTCGTTTGGAAAGAAGGAAGGGGGGTGGATCCTTCCACCAGGCGACTCAGGAAGAAGATGTCCTCTTCCCGGAGGTTCCTTGGAATAAGGCTAATTCTCTTGGCGGGTGGCTGAGTTCTGCCTCTTCCCCTACTGATAAGATCCCGGAATAAGGCAGAGCAGCTCACAGTCTGAGCGCTGCAAGTCCATCACGGCTTGCGGAGCAGGGGCTGGTCCGGCGATGCGCTCGGGAGCTGGCTGGGCGTGTGGCGCTCCCCCCTGTCTACCAGTGGGCTGGTGGCAGCCGCCTCCTCCGGCGCCTGCTGCGGCGGCGGCTTCTGCCGGGAAGGGAACAATGAAGGGAGAGAGGGCAGAGCCCTGCCGACTGGAGAGCGCACTGTATACAAACAGAGGCGGCGTGCCTCGGAGCGGAGAGCCACCTAAACTCCCTCCCCCCAGCACTCCCCTCCCCCTAGTCCCTTCACTGGAGTGGCTCCTTCTGCTGGAAGCGAGCGAGAAGACCACACACACACACACACCTTGCACCTGCTCCTCCCTCCACTAAGAGCCCCGCAGCCCCAGGGGCTGGAGGACTCGGTGGAAGGAGGACAGCGCTATGGAACGGGAGGGAGGTGGTGGTTTCTTGTAGCTGGCCTGGGTGTCCCTCCCCCAGCTAGTGTTTGGTAACTTTGCAATGAAAATCCTCACCCATGTAAAATCTTGCCACTGTCTCCTTGTGCTGGGGGAACTGTTCCCCTCGCCCCCTTAATGGGTCACTCTCACATTGTGCAAGTGCAAATCACATTTGCTGATTTCCTTCTGTTCCCTCTCTAGGTGAGTTAAGGGCACATGAAATGGTCCCAGAGGCTGAAAGGCTCTGCCCCCAGGAGTCACAGTCAGTGGCAATGTAGGCTTCATTGCAGTAAAATTGGGTGATGGTGGCCGAGGTCCATGGGACAATGGCCAAACGAGAGGAAGTGCCCTCCTGGCAATTTAGAGCTCACAATGGATGACGTTCATCAACAGAACAGCATGGACAATGCCAGTCTGCCCCTGCCAACCATAATCCTGATGGCTACCGGTTTCCACCCGCACTTTGGCAGACCATCTGAACCACAAGGGGATTTGATCCAGCACTATTAAAGTTCAGTGTCCATGCCAAAGCAGTATTTGGGAGCTTGAAGACTAACTGTGCGTACTCCAGAGTCCTCTTCTGCCAGGGAATTTCACACAGGCTACCAGATAACTTTGGTTTTGGTAACTACTAACTTGTGTTGGATTTTGATTGAGGTCAAAGGACAGACCACTTTACAAAACACTTTAAATGTGCACTACTTGAATAGCTGAACATTCTATGTGTCTGTTTTTTTAAAATATCTACTTACATGGCCCCATTACTATGATATCTGAGTGCTTCACCATTTTTAGTACATTTACGCTCACAGCATCCCTGTGAGATAGTGGGGAGTATATCCCTATTTTAACAGACAGAGAATGGAGGCACAGAGAGACTAAGTCAGAGCCCAGGGGAAGTTTGTGGCAGACCAGGAAACAGAAGCTGCTAGATCTCCAAAATCCTAGGTAAATGCCCTATCATCTGAACCATCCTTCCTCTTTTCCCATTTTCTGAACCATCCTCCTTCTCTAGTTATCAACATATTGTGGAATAAACACAATTTAATTAATTCTGTGGGAGGTTGGAAAGATCTTTAGATGTTTTAAAACAACTGTTGATTTTATATACCTACAATTAATTTTATAGTCCACACAAGTATCTTCATAGTAATACTAGTTTGAGTATTAATATTCTATTTTTATTTACTGATTATTGAAGACCATTGGATTTGGAAAAATGCCAAGATATTTTAAGAATACATATGTAAGTCTGAATCCATGACAAAATGGGTTGCTTGACAACAATCATAAAATTAGAGATGGAAAAGACCACTTCAGTCATGTAGTCCATCAGCTGCCAGTTCGTGATAGTCTCCATCCTTTTATTTTCTAGTGTTTTGTCTCATTTTAAATGCCTGTAAGCAGTGGGGCTTACAACGGCGTCCCTTAGAAACTATTTCCCATTTCTTAGAGATCCATATCAGAACACTTTTTTCTGATTTAAAAAAAAAATCATCCCATTAAATTGTCAAAGAAGAGAATTAGTAAGTGGACCAGACCCTGTTCTTTTGTTAAAAAAATATGAAGCCACCAGAGTAATAACATACATTTAGATAGTGCATTTCATCCCTAGAATCCCAAAGTACTTCAAACACGTTATATATGTGTACAGACACACAGAGAGAACAATCACTTCATCCATCACTAAAATACAAGCACCTCTCTGGTGGGATGCAGCAACTGGTTAGCAATGCACACCAAAACCACACAGCAGTTTAGGACAAGAAATGAAGAAAAATATTCTCTTCTATTGTAATGATGTACTTAGAGTGCCCTCATCACCATAGCATCTCAGCACCTTCCAGAACTGTGTTCAGCATAGAATATTGTATCAATTTGCAAAATGCAGGGAGAACCGAGGTAAGAGGAACAGAGTTATCCAAACTGGAGTTTGGCCAAGATACAGAGGATAACAGTTGTCTCTTTCATGGCCTCCATGATTCAGTACTGGATCACTAATGACACAGGGATGACTGTTACCCGAGGACTAGTTTGGGTCTTCCACAAGAGGGGCTTAAGGGTAAAGAAACCCTTGTGTGGTGGTGTTTCCCCTACTTCAGAAAGCAAGGTTTGTGCCCCTAGGGAACAGACCGCAAGTCTGCCCTCAGGACCTGCTGAAAGGTAGGGCCATCCACGATAAGTTCCTTGGTCCCAGGTAAGGAAGCAGCATAGTGACCTCTCTCCCACTGCCATATCGGAGGAACAAAACCCACACACTAGGTCCTGATTCTGCATCATTAAAGTTAATGGGTGCATTGGGGCACAATAAAATCCTGAATTACAAAACATCACTTCTACAGCAACTTGGAATTCCTTTGGCAACCCTCTTCACAGATATGTCCTGCAAGAACTAGCTCTATCTGTAACAAGTGCATTTTGGAGTTCCTTTAACATTAGTGCTGCTACCTCTTCTCAGTTTTGTTATAGCATTTCAGGGAAAAGTTTAGTTTTCTGATAGCCTTCCGCATGTCTCTGTTTTTAATGTAGTGTCTCCCAGGACTGATGCTGGCTTGGCTTCTTATCTCTTATTTTACAAGTAACAATTCAAACTAAAACAAGAACAATGTAAACATAAAGCAAAATAAAGCTATATTTACATACCACAAAGGATCCTAAGAAACAAAGAACAATACTGGATTTTGTAAACTTTCTTACAAAAGGAGTCACTCTGTTGGATAGTCTAACAAGTACACATAAATGTGTCTTCAGTAACCTGAACACTCTAAGAATCACTCAGGATTTTGAGCCTTTCCTTGACTTCAAAGGACTTTGCGTAAATCTGTATTACCTTAAACACAGATGTTCTCCAAAGTGTTTTCTCCTCCAGAGTGTTCTGCAGGATATAAGTTCCTTTCTTTAGAGCTCACTCATTAATTTAAAAGCAAAATCCAACTTTCTCTTACCATAACCAATTTAGGAAGCAGAGTGGTCCCATGGAGAAGGCATTGGAATGGGAGGCAGGAAATAGTGGGTTCTGTTCCTGGGCTCTACCACTAACTTGTGCGACCTTGGACAAGTCATAGACTCAGCGACTTTAAGGTTAGATGGGATCATCATGCCCATCTAGTCCGACCTCCTGCACATCACCGGCCACCAAACCTCACCCACCCACTCCTGTAATAACCCGTAACCTCTGGCTGAGTTACTGTAGTCCTCAAATCTTGATTTAAAGACTTCAGGTTACAGAGAATCCATCATGTACTTTAGTTCAAATCAGCAAGTAACCAGTGCCCCACGCTGCTGAAGTGTGGCAACCCCCAACCCAGGGTCTCTATCAATCTGACCTGGGGGGAAATTCCTTCCTGACCCCAAATATGGTGATTAGTTAGATCCTGAGCCTCTGGACAAGACCCACGAACCACCTGGGGGAGAATTCTCTGTAATATCTCAGAGTCCTCCCCCTCTAGTATCCCATCCCCAGCCTTTGGAAATATTTGATACTAGCAGTCATGGATGGGCCTCCTGCCATAGTGGGCTACCTCATCTAACCATCCCCTTCATAAACTTATCAAGCTCAGTTTTAAAACAAGTTAGGTTTTTTGCTTCCTCTACTCCCCTTGGAAGGCTGTTCCAGAACTTCACTCCTCTGCTGGTTAGAAACCTTCACATAAGTTAACAAGAGAGAATACTCCCATCAACTTACTTACTTGAGTCTCAAAGAGTGGTGGTAGCTATGCTGGCAGGAGAAACTCTCCCACTGGCTTAGAGCTGTCTGCTTAGGTTGGTGTAACTTACATTGCTCAAGGGATGGCTTATTCACATCCGTGAGTAACATAAGTTAGACTTTGTTTAAACTAGAATTTATGTTGGTATAGGTGCCACTATATATATATATATATATATATATATATATTTAAAAAAAAACCCACACAGAAAGCCCCACAAGCACACAACTAACAGCTTATACTTACCACCAGCTAACCCACCTCTACATTTTAGAGCTCCTTCAATAAGCAAGAACATAACCTGTGAATCACCGTGCTGACATCTTTAGAGGATCTCAGATACCAGCTTTATTTTAGAAACCTCCTTTACTTTAGGAATTAGCTTTATCACAGTCTCCCATCCAAGTACTAGCCAGATCTAAGCCTGCTTAGCTTGTGAAATCAGAGTGGCTCAAAGCCTGAGGTGTGCAGCTGCTAATTATATTACAACCTCAATTATAATTAAGGTTATAAAAAAGAAGCTACTGCAGCTGGGTAGTAATTTTTCCTCATAATGTTTTCTAATAAGTATGTACTTTGTGCACTGGAGGATTTTTCATGTCATACATCATTCACAACTTGCTGCACTGATTTCACAAAGTACTCAGTACATATTTGTCTTAGAACAAAGAAAAGAAAAAATAAATAATAATTTTAAAAGTCTGCCTATTTCCACCTCTGGAACACTGCCTCAGGGGTGGGGATCATCCTTTTGTCACTGCCCATATAGGACCTAGTCCTACCTTCCTTGCACATGCAATATTTCCAGTTAAATCAACATGAGTTTTGGATGCACAAGGCATGGAAGATCTTTCCATCCCCAAACATTCATGGTTCAAAACAAATGCCCTGTAATGCCAAGTCAATCAGAAGACAGGTAGATAAATGCCGGGGCGGGGCACAGCAAGTTGATGCCAAAACATAGAGCTTCTCCTTCTCTCCCACTCCCAGTTTGGAATCCCCCTTTCTGACAATGTACAAGGAAGAGGTGGGAGGGTCTTTATGTGACATCATCAATATCATTATGATCACATTTCCTTTTTCCTCCAAAACCAACTTTCGCTGTCTAAATGGAACAGATACACTGCAAAGTCCATTCTATGGCTAAACATTTGAGTGGGTTTAAAATTAAACAAAATAGGTCTTTCCATCTCTAAAGGAAAGAACATAAGAGGCCATAAAGAAGAAGAAAGCTATGCAGGCCCAAGTGTGGCAGTAACTGTCTAATTCCAGATGAAATAATTCCCTGTCTAGTTGTGTCTGTAAGTGGGAAGGCAATTCAGATTTATGGGAAAAGTATAACAGTGGCTCTGGCACAAGGACTAAATCAATTATGAGGACAAGTACTAATGGACAAATATGTATGTCTAGTGTACGTGCAACACCTGTGGATGATTCCTCCTAAAGAACTCTGCTTCTGTCGATGCAACAAACACTAAATTAAACATTAACATGCCACTTCTGCTTCACGTGTAGAGCACATACTCAATCATTTATTCAGACTTATTGGGATCCATTAGACAGAGTATTTTGTTTGTTCCTTCTCATATTTTTGCATCACTGATAGCAAACTGGCATCTTGTATACAGATTCTGTGCAGCCTACAAAGCTGAAATCAGTAAGTGTTGTTTGTGACCATGCTGTTTTCAGTTGAATGGAAGTCTATTGACGGCAGAATTGTGAGAGTGGGATTCAATCAGTGTGCAATGTTATATGCTGGAAAAAAATTCACATTATTGACAGAGGGAATAGATATTCAGCCCTACTACAAGCTCCAACCCCAAACCTGACTCCCTAATCGGATCATAAAATCTTTCTGCACTCTACAAAGTGACAAGTGTCCCAGCCCCCGTGTCATCTGTTAAATTTCCCCTACATTGTGTCGTGCATCCTCAACCAGATTGCTCCCAGCTTCTAAATCCTCCTGTATCTGTCCCCGTATAAAGCATAGGTTTGGCTGATGTGTTACATTCTCCTATACTTCTACCTTTGCTTGATTCCTCTCCCTGGATGTAGGACCTTACAGAGATTTCTACCAAGTTTCTCTCCTTGCCTGCAGACTCAATCTCTCTAGATTACTTTTTATTCAAGTCTTCTTGGCCTCCAATTCTGGAGGCAACAGCAAATTTGATCAGAGTTGCATTTACCTATAAGAAACACTTGAGAAAGAAAGCCTTGTTAACACATTTCAATTCCTGCTTGGCAACACAAAGGGGCAGAAGAATATAAGAGGGCTCTGCTTGAATACTAAAATATGTAACAGCTGAAAGTTTCTAGGATGCCAGGTCTGCCTCTTTTTAAAATTTCACATTCAACACCATGAGATGAAAGCAGAAAGCCTACAACCACTTCAAGGACCACAGTTTGAAACCCATTGGTCTAAAATATAAAGGACTTGGCACAGATACAAATTGCTATAGGAGGTGAACCCGCCAAGCAAAGGAATTGGTTTTGAAAGTCCACTTTTGAGAGGCAAGTTTAAAATCCATATTTTAAAAGCTCAGCAACCAAGCTTATCTCTGGTGTAACACCGCTGGAATCTGTGAAATCTGCACCTTGTATGTTTAAGGGTACAGTATTGGGGTGATGCCTTTATTAAATATTATTCAACTATAAACCTACAAAATAAGTCCTGAACACAAGTTCTTAGACAAAGTAGCTGGTGAACTTATTGAGTGAGCTTATCATTTCAAAAACTCCTAAAGCTGTTTTCATCTTACCAGTACATATATTTTAACCACTTGAACTGTGAACCTTCAATTCTCTAGATAAGAAAAAGCTTCCACGTTTTTAGCTAAATGTTCTGTGAGGGGCTGTGTAACAAACAGTAAGAAGAGTCTTGTACAACATTTTATTCTAAGGGAGAAAACTCAGAATATGATTTAAAAAATCTTATGTCTTATTTTCTGCACTTATATTGCACTGTTAGCTTTAACAGCTCATTCACGCTATACTCCAGAACCCAAGGGAGGAACCACGAAATTACAACAGAGTATTTAATAGAGCTCTGCCATCTGTGTTTCAGAGACTTAACTGCAAACTGAGATTTAGCTTTGTGATTTCAAAATAAGGGGAATATTACGAGAATCAGAGGACTTTCAACCCCACATCACTCATTTTGAAATATATTTCATAACAAGATTTCAGATGAATAGTTGGTAAGTTTTATTGAAGGGTAATGCCTGGATCATGCAGGCAAAACCCATCCAGGTTTCTAGACAGTTAAAAACATTGCTTCACAAAGGAAAAAGAGATAACATAACTAATCATAAGTATTGCCTTTGTACCTTCTGATGAATTGGCAACCTGTCATTCCATGTGGTGAAATAGACCCTGGTAGGTTGAAATAGCAATACAAAGGGTGTAGGAGCACAGCATCTCAGTGCCCTGAGAGAGCTCATCTGAGTTTGCACTGATTCTTCTTTTGGCTTGCATCAAGTTGAATTATTTTTTACACAATTGTGCCTGGAAGCCTCAAGAAGGTTGAGGCCCAACTGTGCTAAAGTCTGTACAGGTATAAAGTAACAGTAATCTCAACCCTGAAGAATTTACAGTCTAGAAGATAAGACAAACAATAGAGGAGACAAACAAAGGGGGAGGGAGGAGGAGGCGGCAGCAACAAAAAATGCACGACATTGCCTAAGAATTGCACATGCATCTATTAGCAGTACTAACCACAAATTATTATTTTTATTACTGTGGTTCCTAGAAGCCCCAGTCATGGACCAGGACCCCATTGTGCTAGGTGCTGTACAAGCACAGAAGATTTAACTCCCTCAGTGCTCACCCTGACGACAGTCAGCATCCTGCGTGAAGGAGGCCTGCAGGTTTTGACCCAGTGTTTCAGCCAACACTTTTGTCTTGCCTACCTCTCTTGACTTTATCCAACTAACAGTCCGTACAACCATTTTGAATACCTTTGGGAAAAAAAATAATCACAGAATAAAAGGTAGTTAAGTGCAGACATATCCCAAACTAATAATATTCACAAGGTGGACAATTTACTTCTGTACCAGGTAACTAAAGTATCTTCTATAGCACGACAGAAAGAACATATAACCCTTCCTCCCTGCTCTTTGTATATATTTACATGCTATTTGAATGGGGCGGGGGTGGGGGTGTATGCGTTACATAGAAATTTGTGTCCACATTTGGGAGGTTTGACTGTGTGTGAAACTCCTTCAATGACAGATTTTCTCCTCTCCAAGAAAGGCACCAGTCCAGAGGGCTTCATTTAAGAAACTATCTTGAACCTGAATAGGAGAGAGTCAAACAAAGGTCATCCTAGAAAACGTAGCGCTATGTTAAAAAACTACACATGGGAAACAGGCACTAGTACTGTCAGTATTAGGAGGCAGCTTCCTTGTAAGAGGGTAGCATTTTCTTCAGTTTGGACATATGTGCTGGAGAATAGTTACTGTCATAGAGTCTGATCCAAAAGGAGTGGGTGTAGAGTTGGGGCCATATCTAGGAGTGTCCCTGTGTAAGTGCTGTATTTTGTCATGGTATCTTTGTTTTATACTCAATTTAGATTTTCTAAGCTGACTAAACTCTTGCAAATATGGGGTGCAGTTAGGCAGATTTTGCATTTGTGTAAGCATAGGATATGGAGTAACTGGGCACCTAACTATATCTTTCTATGCTCTCCACTCCCACATCCCAAGTGAGTTTTGCTTCTGGGAAGATCACATCATAGAACATCAGGGTTGGAAGGGACCTCAGGACATCTAGTTGGACATCTAGTCCAATCCCCTGCTCAAAGCAGAACCAACACCAACTAAATCATCCCAGCCAGGGCTTTGTCAAGCTGGGCCTTAAAGACCTCTAAGGATGGAGATTGCACCACCTCCCTAGGTAACCCATTCCAGTGCTTCACCACCCTCCTAGTGAAATAGTGTTTCCAAATATCCAACCTAGACCTCCCGCACTGCAACTTGAGACCATTGCTCCTTGTTTGTCATCTGGTACCACTGAGAACAGCTGAGCTCCATCCTCTTGGGAACCCCCCTTCAGGTAATTGAAGGCTGCTATTAAATCCCCCTTCACTCTTCTCTTCTGCAGACTAAATAACCCCAGTTCCCTCAGCCTCTCCTCATAAGTCATGTGCCCCAGCCCCCTAATCATTTTCTTTGCCTTCCGCTGGACTCTCTCCAATTTGTCCACATCCCTTCTATAGTGGGGGGACCAAAACTGGACACAGTACTCCAGTCGTGGCCTCACCAGTGCCAAATAGAGGGGAATAATCACTTCCCTTGATCTGCTGGCAATGCTCCTACTAATACAGCCCAATATGCTGTTGGCCTTCTTGGCAACGAGGGCACGCTGCTGACTCATATCCAGCTTCTTGTCCACTGTAATCCCCAGGTTCCTTTTCTGCAGAACTACAGCTTAGCCAGTCGGT
Source organism: Natator depressus (assembly GCF_965152275.1). Lineage (NCBI taxonomy): Eukaryota > Metazoa > Chordata > Testudines > Cheloniidae > Natator > Natator depressus. Next base: position 53,100,026 of record NC_134238.1, read on the forward strand.
CCCCAGCCTGTAGCAGTGAATGGGATTCTTCCTTCCTAAGTGCAGGACTCTGCATTTGTCCTTGTTGAACCTCATCAGATTTCTTTTGTCCCAATCCTCCAATTTGTCTAGGTCACTCTTGACCCTATCCCTACTCTCCAGCGTATCTACCTCTCCCACCAGTTTAGTGTCATCTGCGAACTTGCTGAGGGTGCAATTAATCCCATCATCCAGATAATTAATCCCATAATTCATGGGAAGCCCAAACCAGCCCTGACTCAGGGTGTGGGCCCCTAGAGTGCATCCCGTCTGTCCCTCCTCTCTTCAGCTCTTCCTGTGTTACCATGGCCCCGGCTGGCTGATGGGGACAGTGGCTCTTCTCTAGGCAGCCCGTCCCCCAGTGGAGCTTTTGTGGGAGCCGCTCTCCCCTTGACGGGCTTGTTGGGTTGGCCAGTGGCCACCAGGTGCAGCTTGAGGTGAAAATGCTTTGGACAAGGTGCTGCTGGTAGGTGGCACCTCACAGTGCTTTGGGTGGCTCTTCCTTTGACCCGTTATGCTTATAAGAAGCATACTACTTCTACTTCATCCTACACCCCCACCCCGGCAGGGACAGTGCAAGCTCTGGCTCTCCAACCTGCCTTGCCCATGGAGGCTCATGCAGCCATCTTGTTCCAAAGACACCCTCAGATGCTCCAGGCACATGGCAGCTACCAAAGGGAAGCCTGGCAGCTGGGCCAACAGCATGAGAGCTGCCCTTGGAAAGGGCATGGCCGGGCCTGGTGACGGCCAGGGGAAATCCATGCTGCTGAAACTAACGGGGCTTGTGTTAGCTCGCGCAGCTCTGTACTGCCACGGGCTGTCAGTAACTCGCTGCCCTCTCTGGTACCTCCTGCCAGGGGATCTCGAAGCACTTCACAAACCCCTAATGGATGGAGCATTGCCCCATGTTAGGGGGGAAAATGAGGCATGGAGCAGTGCCTGAGCCAGGCTGACGGTCCTGCAATGCACCATGGCTGCCTGGAGCCTGCAAGCCCCCACATGCCCAGAGAGGGCTGTCGGGAAGGAGGAGGAGGTGGACACCACAGGGATCTGGAAACTGCAGCAGGAATCAGCCATTGGATAATATTTCAGTTCCTCTGGCAGAACCCAAAGGCACATGACAATCATCTGGGCCATGTCCCTCCCCCACCCAAACACACTTGCCTTTATCCCCAGCCCTGGGAGGAACAAAGCAGCCAAAGGCCCTGTGAAATGGGAGCTCCTGCCTGGCGCGCTGTAGCAGGAAGAGCTCCAAGCTGGCATGGCCACACCGGGGGTGTTGGAGAACAGGGGCAGGACTCCAGCTTCTCTGTATGTTGGGTGCTAATCTTTGAAAATTTGATCCCTTGAGCACTGAGTTTTTTAGACCATCCATTTTTGTAGCTTAAAAAAATATCCAGTGTGCACTGCCACAATTCAGAGCAACACCACCTGTATTCCCCCTCCTTGGTTCCTTGAAGGCACTACTCTAGGCTCCTGGCTCCTCAGCCATCACTTCTTTCACTCCTGACCAGGAGCTTTTCCAGGCTGCATGGTTACCTGCCTACACTGTGATATCCCAAGCAAATCAGACTGGCCAAGCAGACCAGCATCCTTGCTTTGCTTTCTCTCCAAAGGTTTATGAACAGTATGATAACTACCATACAGCTCTTTTTAAGCTTAAAGTGCAAGTATTACAGAGAAAACACTAAAACAATAAAAGGTCTTGTACACGTGCTAAAAGCTTATCAGATATCTTACCATCAATCTTGTGAGGGCTCAGGAGGCCAAAGTCCTTCCAATCCTTCCCAGAAAGGATTGGAGCCCCTTTTGGATGCATAGTCCTGTCCATTTAGTGGATCAAAAAGCAGTCCATTTAAACTCAGATTATTAACCCAAAAGTCCTTTCTTTGTCTGTCTCTGAAGAGTCCAGTATGAACCAATACAGGTGAGCCTTGCTCTGGGACTGTTACAACCTGAGAGAATTTGCCTAATCAACCCCCACAGTTCTTAATTTCTGAAGGAGCTGTGGCCACCTCCCCGTGGAATTACATCCAGTACCTGGCCCACAATGATACACAGACTTATTACAGTAGGTGCTCCCAAAGGTATTACAAGAAATTTTCATATCTCTCATATTCACATTTGAAATTTTTAATCAAGCCAATTTTCTTCTTAAGTCACCACAGCTCAGCTTCAAAATATTTGTATCTGAAATTACTTGCACATCTTTGACAAGTGACTGCTTTGAGCCCTGTGGAAAGTCATGTTCTACTAGACAGACTAGGGAGCTTGACAGCCCAAGGCTTAAAAAAAGAAACTTTCTTTCCATCTTCTGGCAACTAGAGGACTCCCTCAACCTACAAGTCTTCATTTAGAGTTTCTCTGATTTTGGTTTGGTTTACCATCTGCTTCTATTCTTTTCTATGAGAGGCACAGTAATAAATACTGTATATCTCAATATCATTAATCAAATAACCATCAGGAGATGCACTATAAATCCTGTACATGATGCTGCTCAATTTTCTATGGCTGGACCCTGCTCATTCAACCTGCATGTGTATTTTTACAGTTATAATTGCTAGCCTTGAGCTGGTCGTGCAATCCATGTTGCCTAGAAGCATGACTTCCATGTATGGGGATTTCTGGTGTAAGGGAAGGGAAATGCTTTTGAGTTTCTGATGAAAGAATTCTCCCACTGCAGTGAAATAGTGATTCTTGTAGTAGGAAACATGGACTGCATATGCAAACATGGTGTACTTTCTGGGGTAAAGAGGCAATATTTTGGCAAAACTAGTGTCTAATGGCCTGGAGTAATCTTCTCAAATCCATCTCCATCAGACCGCCCACCCCTTCCCCCCCACCACCTTTTTTGCTCTAGGTGTCTCCTTCTGATTTGCTTATTTCTCTTCATTTGGAACAAAGCTATGTAGCTTGCTTTCCAGATTTTCTAACCTTTTTTAAAGTGACTTGAAAATATGGCATTTAGTGACTTATGCTTTCTTTTATCTTACTGCATGACATAATAGGGGTGGGAGGAATCATACTAATTGTAAAACCATCCTGAACGTATAGGTTGTAAAATGAAAATAAACATTTCATTCTGCCATGCCGTGATGCACAATAACAAAAGGATAGGGGGAGCTATCCGTTACAAACCTGAAATGTGAATGCTTTGATCACTGGTTAGAAGTATACATTTAGCTAGTGTTTTTAAAGATTAAAATAAACAAATGAACAATGCGTCTAACCAGCAATATCAACTTTAATAAACTGACAGTAAATTGTATTGTACTTTAATGCAGATATTCAGTGCTTATCAGAATCAACAGTAAGTAGTTAGTACTCTGGCTGAACTCTAGGTATGTTTCTACTCAAATGGCAGTTTGTTTTTGATATCACCATTTCCCTGTATTTTAAGTTTCAGAGTAGCAGCCGTGTTAGTCTGTATTCACAAAAAGAAAAGGAGGACTTGTGGCACCTTAGAGACTAACAAATTTATTTGAGCATAAGCTTTTGTGAGCTACAGCTCACTTCATCGGATGCATTCAGTGGAAAATGTATTTTAAAACATTGTGCGTTGAGCTAATTATTTTAAAATGATCTCTCTCCTCCATATATTTTTTGTTTCAAGGTTGCTTTTCTAAAAATGCTGTTTTAAAATATGGGTCATAAGCCACTATGGCAAATTTAACATGAATGGTTGTATTAGGAACCCAAGAGCAATTCCCATCATTTATTGTAAGAGCACTAATCACATCAATTCCCAATATCTGAAATTTCACAGATTAGAACATTTATCTCTTGGGTATTGTTTTCAATTGATCACTGACACACTGAATTTTGTGCTGGCATTTTTGGTGTAATTTATTGTGTGTGTCTTTTCTGTAATTTTTATGATGAAAATAATTAATTAGCACCATTTCTCCAACTCATTCTAAATAAATGAAATAGGGGAAAGACTTCAGTTAGTAATATTACTTCACAGGGACATCCATGACTAATATTTTGAAGAAATCTTTTTCATACACATACATTATCTTATCAGGTAGCTAACATTTTCTTTTTTGCTGTCTGACAAAGCAATTTTTCCTCCCCTTTGCAATTCATTTTCACAGTTTTTTCAGACTATATTGATTTTTTTTTTAATTTCCTGTTTGTTTACGGCGAGTGCACTTCAGTGTCTGTTGTCTTTCTACTCAGAAATGGAATCTTTAAACATACATTCACTGGTGATTGCCAGAAACAGATATGAGATGAAGAAGGAAAAACAAATAAACACACACACGGATTGGTAGTTGAGGAACAAAAGGTAAAAGTCCTCTCTCATGATTTGAGTACAGGCCATTGTCCCTCTGCCCTAAAGGATAGAGCTGCTGGCAGTGATAATAGGGAGTCAATGTAAAATGCTTCCTCGCTGATCTTGTGATATTTTATGTTCACACTGTTTTTGGATTGCATAGGTTTAAATGTCTGCACAAGATGCAAACAGTGAAAAAAATCTGTCCTCCTGAAGAGCAAAATTCTTATTTGTTGCCTGAATTTTCTGAGTATTTTCTAATGGCAAATCCCAGTTTGCACATGCAATAAGTAGCTGTCAGTAATACAGGGAGTCATATTTCAGAATCTGACATCCAAACAGCATAACCTTATGAAATATTAAACATCCTTTGTTCCAGGGGCCCCATGCTAAATTATTTGGCGTCTGTTGCTGATAAGATTATCTCGCTTGCCCATCATTTTGGGAACTCACCATCTTCCCCTCCCCCATGAATCTATCATCTAAGAAATGTATTTGTCCAAAACAATAGAATTAAAAGACAAATAAAGTGATCTAATGACTGTGTTCAATTAATAACCAAACTATTTAAGGAAAAATGTAATGACAAAGATAATGTAAAAGGTATATTTTTTATATAAAAAGTTAACATAACTTTTACTATCAAGTATACTTCATTCCTGTATCTTCTGCCATTTCTCAACACTTAAGTAACTTGTACTTTCAATTACTTTTTACCTTTTAATAAAAAAAGTAAATAAAATGTTTACACACAGAGAGGCACAGCCATGAAAGTTGTGCATTCATAAGGAGCATCAGGACTAACATTACGGCTAAGCATTAAGGCAGCAGCATTTGGTGGCCTGATCCCAAGTAGCTGGTACTCCAATTGAGCTCAGTAAGAATTTCAGATTCTGAACCCCACCATAAAGCCATAGAGTGCTGCCTAGAGCTGTGTAGAGGAGTCTTAAAATATCCTCATTGCCAGTTAAAATACTTACAATTTTATGATTCCCACTGTTTGCTCCCCTTAGTAGTACCTCTTCTCCTCCAGACATGATTCTGTTCACATTAATGATACCTTTGGAGTAATTAGGGGAGGGGTAGATGTTATAAACAATAAATAAACACTGCAGCTGGGAAGCAGCTATCACACAGCTGTTCAGTCACAGGGAGATTTCCTGCTCTCCTACAAGTGCAGCAGCTTGCATATAACTATCTTCCTAGCATTTATTTAAAATGGCTTACTTTTAATTGCATTTTGTTATACAGCTTTTTCTATTTTTTGATTTATATTTAAGTGGATTGGAGCGTGGGTCCATGTATACTTTAGGTTTCTTGTTTATGGAAGGAGAATTCATAATGGTATGTGGTGACACAATATAAAGATTTAATTGGCCTTTGTTTGCTATGGCTACTTTACTCTTGAGTGAAAACATAAGAGTGTAATGCAGATCATCACAACAAAGAGCCAATAAACTATCACACACCCTATTTTTTGTGGATACCAGAAAAAGCTATTTCAGAGTCTTTAAAGGTTTTAAAAAGCTTATTGCTGCTATCTTTTAGCTCTTAACCTGTAAAGCCAGAGATGCTGGGTTCTTTAGTTTAATCAAAAGTCTGTGCAAAGGACGAAAACTTCCAAAGCATCTGAAAATTATCTAAGGCCCTAATCCTTCAAACATTTAGGTAGGTGTTTAATAATCTGCATGGTGAGTAGTTCAACTGAGAATGGTAAATACGCTCAGCTGCCTTCTGGCTGCTCTGAGGTCCAGAACACTCCATCTACACCCCATCTTGTCACAGGCATGCACCTATGCTGGATACTGCCTGTGGGAATAGTAATATAGAAATTCCTGGCTGGGCAACCCACTTAAGTTCTTCAAGAGGCACAAAAGGGCTGTAATGTGGCCCTGAAGAAGGGCTTGTTGGAGGGGATTCTTGTGGAGTTTTCCTCCCCATTTCCCTTTTTCCCCAACTCCTCTTTGTACCCCAGGCATGATTCGGCCAAGATCATGTGCACCAAGGATTATATGCATGGAGCGAGACTTCCCAAGTCCTCCCCTCCACCAATCTGGACTTCTACAACCGGGATTACACCCACTTGCACTCTATCACCACCGACCGGGGTGGAGAGAGGAATGTTAAACCCCTCTCCGGTTCTCACACCTACTGCGGCTGAGAGTGGAGCTCACCTTTAATCATGCAGTTCTTAACATGTAATACCAACTGTGCCAAACAAAGCAAACATGAAATATCAAGGGCAAAACAGATAGATGGTGTGCACTCTGCAGGGTTCTCCCCCTCCTCAATTTTCCATTAAAACTGTGACAGATTTTCATTACCAATTTGCCTGTGCCTTAGTTGATCAGGCTAAGACCACAGGATCTTAGGGCAGAGATGAAGAGAACACACCATGTGACTGAATTTTAAACTTCATTAATAAATAATAAACAACAACAGAGAGCGTTGAGAACGTTCCCACATCACTCAAAGGAAGAAAAAGCATTAATGCTCAAACCCTGACCCCCTTTTATACTCACAAACAAGCTTCCCGGGCTGGCCAGGCTCAGGGGTAGGAGAGACAGAGAGAGAGATGGATGGGAGGTTATCCTGTGCATAGATTGTCCAGAGATATGCTGCAAAAATTTCCAACTTGCTTCCGCTCTTGGGAGGTATTCCAGTCCAGGCTGGCTGCCTGTGGCTTCTTTAGTGTCCCCAAACCACACCGGCTCCAGGGTTGCAAAGGCAGACTGTTGGATCTCACTGGGTGGCCAAGCTTCACAAATGTAATCTCAGTCCTGCAACTTATTTGTCTTTGTTTTACCTTTATCTATATTTTCTTCACAGCCAGCTGGGCTGAAAGCAGGGTTTTTGCGCTTGGCATGCCCTTGGATGCAAAGCAGCTTTCTCCTTATCTCTAGGCCAAGCTGCCTTTTCAAATTAACCTGTTTCTTTCCCTCCTTGACTTCAGCCTTAACTAATTGGGAATATAAAGAAGCCGAGGGGTTAACAAAAAATAATTTCGGTAGGGAGGCATCCGGATGCTTTACATTTCATTTTAAATCCTGCATTTGAATTTGAATTTTGCCTGAGAGTCCTTCAGACTCTGCACTCGAGACTCATGGAGTCTCTTTGTGGCTTCCTCTGAGGTGTATGATTTTATTTAAATCGAAGGTACCTTCTAGTGGGAATTGTTTAGATAAATCATCACGCATATAAAAATTCCAATTCTTTAAGTACTTACAAATCCTAGAACTATAATGCACATACATATAATAAGCAGGTATGCCCTTTGGTGGTGCGGGAACAGTCTTAGACTGTTCTCTAAGCATGTGGGCATGCCCTGTCCGCTGCAGCGGCTCACCTCAGTCCCTGGAAAAATAATGGAGCAGGTCCTCAAGGAATCAGTTCTGAAGCACTTAGAGGAGAGGAAAGTGATCAGGAACAGTCAGCATGGATTCACCAAGGGCAAGTCATGCCTGACTGATCTAATTGCCTTCTATGACGAGATAACTGGTTCTGTGGATGAAGGAAAAGCAGTGGACGTGTTGTTCCTTGACTTTAACAAAGCTTTTGACACGGTCTCCCACAGTATTCTTGCCAGCAAGTTAAAGAAGTATGGGCTGGATGAATGGACTATAAGGTGGATAGAAAGTTGGCTAGATTGTCGGGCTCAACGGGGAGTGATCAATGGCTCCATGTCTAGTTGGCAGCCCGTATCAAGTGGAGTGCCCCAAGGGTTGGTCCTTGGGCCGGTTTTGTTCAATATCTTCATAAATGATCTGGAAGATGGTGTGGATTGCATCCTCAGCAAGTTTGCAGATGACACTAAACTGGGAGGAGTGGTAGATACGCTGGAGGGTAGGGATAGGATACAGAGGGACCTAGACAAATTGGAGGATTGGGCCAAAAGAAATCTGATGAGGTTCAACAAGGACAAGTGTAGAGTCCTGCACTTAGGACGGAAGAATCCAATACACCGCTACAGACTAGGGACCGAATGGCTCGGCAGTAGTTCTGCAGAAAAGGACCTAGGGATTACAGTGGACGAGAAGCTGGATATGAGTCAACAGTGTGCCCTTGTTGCCAAGAAGGCCAATGGCATTTTGGGATGTATAAGTAGGGGCATTGCCAGCAGATCGAGGGACGTGATCGTTCCCCTCTATTCGACACTGGTGAGGCATCATCTGGAGTACTGTGTCCAGTTTGGGGCACCACACTACAAGAAGGATGTGGAAAAATTGGAAAGAGTCCAGCGGAGGGCAACAAAAATGATTAGGGAATGAAAGAGGCTGAGGGAACTGGGGATGTTTAGTCTACGGAAGAGAAGAATGAGGGGGGATTTGATAGCTGCTTTCAACTACCTGAAAGGGGGTTCCAAAGAGGATGGCTCTAGATTGTTCTCAGTGGTAGCAGATGACAGAACAAGGAGTAATGGTCTCAAGTTGCAGTGGGGGAGATTTAGGTTGGATATTAGGAAAAACTTTTTCATTAGGAATGCGTTACCTAGGGAGGTGGTGGAATCTCCTTCCTTAGAAGTTTTTAAGGTCAGGCTTGACAAAGCCCTGGCTGGGATGATTTAATTGGGGATCATCCTGCTTCGAGCAGGGGGTTGGACTAGATGACCTCCTGAGGTCCCTTCCAACCCTGATATTCTATGATTCTATAAACTAAAATTACCATACCACTCCTCGGGCACTCACACAGGAAATATTTATCGAGGATGTCCACAACCTTCCTACAACCCCTTCAGCAAAGAGCGTCAGCCAGTCTCAGAGAAACTATGCTGCATACTCTAACTGCCTCCGGTGAGGTGATTAGACTAGTCAGTGGTTCAGATGGGGAGGAGAAATGGGATCACACAACCATAGACCGAGGCAGACCCCTCGCCGGTCATGCCATGCAGAGACAGCCGCCTTGGGTCAGATCTTTTACCAATCCACTAAGATGCAGCCACCAAGCTTGCATTAGAGATATCCCCGGTCGTGAGCTTCGTAGGAAGCTCTGGGCGTCTTTTGGTGGCCCTCATTCTCGCTCTCTCTCTCACACACACACCCCAAGGCCTCTGTATCTTCACACCACGATGCATCTCCTGTACAATAACCTTAATGCTTTATGTCTGGACTTAATACAACCTTTGAGACGGTAACAACCCCTCAGCACCGGTGCAATAACCTAATGCATTAGCCTTATGCATTAACCTTATTGGGGTGGTAAAACTAAATCCCCAGTACCACTTCAAACTAACCTTGTTGGGGGCAGCAAACAAATCCCTAGTACTGCTCTGCATCTGATCTTGCTGCACAATCAGTAAGTTTGGATGCCATAAGCCCAAAAGGGACAGACAGCCTCACGGGCAGTCTTCCTCCGATACCCCAATAGAGATTTCAAAAGGTCTCTTACCTTTATTGTGGCACCATTGAGTTCGGAGGGGAACGGTCCACAGCAGCTGCCTTTGTCTCCGCAGGCATTGCCATCCCAGGGGAGCCCCCAAATTGTCAGAGAAAAACACAGTTCTCACTCTCAGGTTGGGTGCAGCAAGTCAGATACACTTTATTATCTCAAGCAATTGCACAGAGGGAGAGAGTGCACTAGGACACGGGGTTTCCCGTGAGTCAGGTCTCTCAAAAGATAAACAATTAGTGCAAGCATTTATACTTTTATTAGAGATAATAATAACCAACAGCTGCATATTGTTTATACATATTTCTTCATGATATCTTATTTTTTCTCACCAGTTTCTCTTATAGTCTACACTCTATTCTTATCTAATACAAGGTCACAACAGCCTCTTTCACAGTTCTTTTCCTACTCGCTTCGCAGTATCCCTACTTCTACAAATCTCGTGTTATTAAAGCTAGAGTTAGCCTGACTCCTGCTCATTTCAGAGGCCTGCATCCAAATTCCCTTCATCTACTTCCACACCACAATAAGAATATGTGTTAGCAAAAATGTTTCTTAATCAGAAAGCATTCAGGTGTTGCCAGTTAGTTAAAGTATTTAACCAGCTTGCCACCCTGTCTGCTTTTAGAGAGAGGCAAGTTGCATCTCTTCACACAGACTTTCCACAGAATGAAAAGTCGTGGGTACTTAGCTTCCTGGCCAAGTCTTCCTCTGTTCTGTCCATGGAAAAGCAAGGTTCATTTGCTCCTCTATTGAGCAATATGAGTAGACTATAAGCACCATAAAGTATGCCCAGGCAGCAGCAGAATAGGCTCTCTCTAAATGTATGTAATAATTTAAATAAATAACTAATTGTTTAGTTGGTGAAATATTGCTTCTTAAACATTTTAAGAATTTTCTTTTTAAGTGGGAGTTTTCTCTTACTGGGACAGCTTCTTGGAGCCGGATAGTGCCTGGCCCTTAGGGTCACACACAGAAGGGGACAGGTATAGACTGAAATAGCCTTACGTGTACATACACCTACCTTTTTCTACTCCCTGCACAGGGGCAAAGTATGCTCACACTCCTTGTGCTCTCCTGGATTCAGGGACTGCTCACTTCTTACATCCTCTGAAGTATGAACTAACTCGGCTGGACACACACATGTAGGTATGCTCTATCATCCTTATGTGCATAGCAATAGATGTCTTTCCCCTGCTCCCTGGGGAGCACTGGAAATGGTCTTGCCTCAAGAAGGTACAATGGCTGGTGCAGGGTAATATGAGTGCGTTTATGTGGTGGGATAATAGACTGATGGGGGTGTCCCATAAGAAAAGGATTGTAAATTCTCAGAGGTAGGATAGCCTTGAACCCAGGTTCACAGGAGCAACCTTTGACCCCTCCACTTGGCAGCCTGCTGGCAATTGCTTACCCAAGACTGATGAAGCCCAGCCCCAATCTGAGGCTCCACCCCTGAGGTCTTATTGGTGGAGTCCCAGAGCAGCCAATTGGCCTGCTGGCCCTACTTAAGCCAGCAGCAGGAACAGGAAGCTGTGTAAACAACTGGAATCCAGCTGCCTATGACACCCCAGTTTGTTATCTGCCTCTGATGCCCACTATCCTGATCTGGCCTGACTCTGGTTACCGACTAGAGCTTCTGATCTCCAGATTGTCTCCTGCTTCTGATCTCCCAATATCCTGACTCCTGTCTTGTGACTGTGGACTCTGGCTCTGATGACTAGGTCTGGCTGCCCACAACCTGGCTGTGACACCCTGCTCTATCACAAACTTCCTGTGTGATCTGTGGCAATTTAATAGGCTGAAATCCAGTGAAGTTAATAGGAGTTTTGCCATTGACTTCAAAAGGGTAGGGTTTCATCCTAAAGCTATGTCTATACTATGAGCTAGATGTGCGATTCCCAGCTGCATAGACATACTTGTGCTAGTTCTTATCTGAGCTAGAATGCTAGAAATAATAGTGTAGTCACAGTAAGCCAGGCAAGCAGCATTGGCATCTATGAGCAGCCCAAGTACGTACCCACAAGGGTCAGGCAGGTTTGTACTGGGGGTGGCTAAACCACACTGCTGCTGCCCATGCTACTATTTTTAGCACACTAACTCAGAAAAGAGCTAGCATGAGTAGGTCTTTGCAAGCTGGGAAGCCCATAGAGTAGCCTAAGACTATCTCGTGCCTCAGTTCCCAATCAGTAATGGATAATAACACCTCTCTGCCTCACAGGAGTGTTGTGAGAATAAATACATTAAAGATTGTGAGGATCTCAGCAATCACAGCAAAAGGGGCCACAAAAGTACCTTAGATAGATAATTAATAAGGGAGGTATTTGGAGGGTAAACATTATTTGCAAACACAGTGCAAAGAAGGTCAAATATCTAACAAAGCATATTAATAAATTAAAAGGAATATATATACACACACACACACGGAAAAAAACCACCTACCTTTAATAAGACATGAAATAGCTTCAGATCATTGGATACTGGGTTATTCAAAATGTTCTTAACATCTTTTTGAATGTAGGTTGAAAACTCATCAATTGTAAGCTATTACATATACAATGTTGCAAGAAGCCACAAAAGTCATGTTGAAATATGAATGAAGCTGATAATTACATGATCTGTTGTTCTATCTGAGACGTCATACAGTTTTGTAGAGGAAGCCTCTGACAGGTCCTTGCATTTAGAATCATATGCATATAATTAACAGATTCCAGGTTAATGAATTCCAAGGTTCTCCAGTATTTATGGTTAGATAGTAGGGAACTTGGCCCCCAACAATTCAGAAATGTATGAAAAAAGAAATATGCACTTCATGAATCGATGGCTGCTGATTATATGAGAAAAAAGATTGTCCAAAAAGTCTAGACTGACAAGGTTACAACTATTATCAGATATTATGTAGCAATGTCTGAAACCTTCACATTTTTTCTTTAAACCATTGTTTTTTAAAAAGGAGATTTCTTATATCTTATATCAAAAATTGTCTATATAGAAAAATGGCTTAGGGTATGAGTTTCTTTAATCTACCATTTTTATGGTCCTCTTCCAAGAGGAATGAATAATATACTTGCACTGAGCTCTGGCATAGATGGTGGTGCTGGCACTAAAACCATTTCAGTGTTGATCATGGAAATTATATATGAGAAAGAGTTGCTGGGACTTGTCCATAGTTATTGACTGTTATTACAAAGAGGAAGGGAAGGGAGGCTTTTGTTAGCTATTGTAGGGCACTTCTAAGGCATTAATCATGATAATATTCAGAATGGATTCTGGTGGATAATTTGGCTAGTTCTGGACAGTTTTTATTACCTCGGGGGAAAGTGGAGAACAGTAGACAAGTAAAAAGTAAAACCGTACCCATTTTTCCAGCTGAGGAGCAATGAAGTATCACAGATGTGAGCACAGTGTTAAACTTTGACTGCTGCTATGCAATCAAAGCACCAAAGACATAAGGTTCATTGTTTTGCACGCACCTTATTAGTGTAGATGAGTCCTGTTACTGACTGTGAATCGTCTTTCAGACCTATGATAGTTATTTCCTGATAGCCTTTTGTTTGAGCCAAACTTTAGGCTTTATATCTTTCTTTTGGTCCAGCCTCCTGCTTTCCCTCTGTTGAGGTAAACTGAGTGATAAGGGCTAACTTCCTTTCTCTATGGTGAAATGTTCAAAGGAATAGCACGTTGTGCCATAGGCAGACCAATTTCTTCATCTTCAAAATGATGTCTGTTTTCAAAAACTATGTTGACAGGTTGAAAATTAGGCTTGACAAGGACACCCAAAGTATGTATAGTACATATGCACGGAGCTTGGGTATGTAAGCAGGCAGGGATGCTGAAAACACCCTCAGAGATGCATCCTGATCCCTCTATACTGGTCCCAGCAGCCCCAAAATCAGCCACGGCCATTTGACTGTTTTCTGATTTGGCTATTTCCTTTCCCCCTCTTCTCCTTTGAGTCCCAGTGCCACTCAGCTGATCTCTGCTCTTCCAGAGCACACTCTAAATAACAGGATGGGGCACAGTGATAGTTCACAAAATGTTTGTAAGTTAATAGTCCATTAGTTAATAGCTTTTGTTGTTGTTTTTAATTCAGTTGGATCTTCTAGCTTCAAATGCTCTTGTGGACTATATAAACCACTGAAACACATGTTGCTTGTGGATCTGTAGTACAGAAATATGTTTCACACCATTTAGTTTCATTAGCTTCATCATGCCATACATATACTTCCCATAGGCTTCCTCTGGATTGTTCTGAATGAAAGTTAAACTTTCTAGTTTTTTTTTCCTTGGCTGGGTTTATGTCTGCCATATAAGCAAACAGAAAAATGGGCCATTTTTATGAGAACATTTATTTCGTCAAAAGGTGGCTATCTGCAAAAGGTAAGCCATCCAAAGGAGACTGCTCACTTAATATGATGGATTAAGCCCAAACAACAACACAATTTAATGAAGTCAGGAGTCTAAATCCTTTTGACCAAAAGGGTAATGTTAACTCTGCGGAAGACTCAAAAAGATTATGGATGCATTTAATAGTAATTAATTAATGCAACCTGGAGCCCATTGATAAGTTTGAGATGTTCTCATTTTTTTCTTATCTGCAGAAAAACTTATCTTTGCTATTGACTTTGAATAATTCATTTTGAATCACACACATTTCCAAACACCTGCAGTGCTCTCACTCAGGTCAGGCTAGAATTTGCTGGTCTTTTAAACTCTCAGTGCCCTCAGATAAGGAAATGTCATGTGCTCATTCACATCAAAATCTAATGTGGCATTATTTGTAAGGAGGCCTTTTTGACTGGTTCAGACAAAGGGCTTGCTTCTCCAACATGTAATCCTTGAATAGCACATCCCCATTAAGTCAACAGAACTACTCACATGATTAAAGGTTTCAGGACCAAACCCAAAGGATGCATGCTGTACATCAAAGGGTCATTTAATACTAGTTCATTTGACTCTAGGTTAACTAAAACAGAAGGGATATGCCAAATATGTAACTGTGCTGTGCAGCCAAATGCCAGCTAAGTTCAAGATTCTGTTGCCATCAAAGTAAGATGACATATCTCCAACTGACTTTATGATCCAGGGTCAGGGAATTTATTTTACCAAAAGAAAATAAGACACAAATCCTGTTCTCTCTTCCTTTTGTGAAGAGAGCCCTCTAGTAGTGGTATTCCAATGTATAAATGAAGGCAGGATTTTGAGTACTTCCTGCATGGTTGAGTACAGAACTGGTTGGAGGCAAAACAGAGATTTGCTGGAGAATCAGCTGGAACACAGATTCTCTTCTCTTCCTCCATCCAGTAGAGAGGGGTATTAGGACAACAGATGCCACGTCTGCTTCTAGACTGGAGTAATCAATATGGAGGAAGTTTACACCCATTCTACAGTTTGAGGAGGAATTCTTCTCCGAGAAAACTGCCAGCTGTCAGCTCTGTTATTTGGGCACATGAGAAGATATATTTCTATATGATCAGTCATGTTGGACACTATTGTCCCTGTGACAAATGTGACAACTTCCTGCAATATCCTTCAAAAATTATTGTTTTAAGTAGGTCTCCATTGTAGTAAAAATGAAAAGTTTATGTATTATTGTGGAATTTTATGTAACTTTTGTAAGGGGAAGATGTGACCAATATAAACCATGGGAAGTGTTATGAGCTTCAAAGAGCTATTTGAAACAATGTGCCAGACAAGAATGAACTTATGGGACAAACAAAATTAAGTGGGTTTCTCAGGAAATCTGTAGGAGGCAGTATATGCAAATGTACCCCCTCAGTTATAAGAGAACTTAGCCTTTCGAAGCTTTGACCTGGGGACAGGACCTTTGTCTGCTGATTACCTGTTCCCAGGTCCAAAGATCAAAGGCCCAAACTGTATAAAGGAGGGCCTGTCAAATTCATGGGTGGGCTTCTTCTGACCAAAAAACATTATGATCTTAAGACCACAGAAAAAACCATTGGTGGGGTTTGACAGGACTGAATCCTAGCAGAGCCCTTGCTGCAGGTGGGGTGATCTCTAGTAATCTTATTATCATGAGTTTAAGTACTTTTATTATGTTTTCTCTATAATGCTTTCACCTTAAGAATAAATGTGCTTGCTTAGATGTGTGGTGCATTATAACTGTGGAGAGATACACTGTTTATAACCTCTGGAGAGAAAGCAATGTGAAGCCACTGGCTGAGTAGGCAGTCTGGCTTGCTGAGGAACTCTAGGTGTAGGCAGGGAACTTTGCAACCTGGGGAAAAAATACAGTCAGCAGGGTTTGGTGATGAGAGGTGATGGATGATAAACCAGGAGTGGGTGCAGTTGCGGGACCAAAGAGGAGGAATAGAGGTGCAGTTTCCCTGAACCATGACAGCTCCAATTCAGCAAACATTTGAGCAGTCCCTTCAAAGTCAATGGGACATTCATTGCATACATAAAGTTAGTCACTTGCTTATGTACCTTGCTGAATCAGGGCCTAATAAGGTTGATGATTTCTTGAAACAGCTAGTTAGTAAAAAATATCTATTACGTTGATAAGAATGTTTTGATAATTGTACATAATAGATAAAGCACTGCATGTTCACTATACACTTGTGGTTTAAACCAAAGGGTAGAAATGTCACTCTACTCCAGTCCTAATTAAATGTTTATTCACATTTTTCATCAAGAAATTCTGAGATTTTAAAATATATTTGTTTCAGTGTAGACCATTAAAAGGCATTTTTACCCCTCCTTTTTTCTTAAAAAAAAAAAAAAAAAAAAAAAAAAGCTCTATAGAGATTACGTAAGTAATGTTCCTGGAAACCATAGGCCCTTTTAAGCCTGTTGTCCACTAGTTTCAGAGTAGCAGCCGTGTTAGTCTGTATTCGCAAAAAGAAAAGGAGTACTAGTGGCACCTTAGAGACTAACCAATTTATTTGAGCATAAGCTTTCGTGAGCTACAGCTCACTTCATCGGATGCATTCAGTGGGAAATACAGTGGGGAGATTTATATACATTGAGAACATGAAACAATGGGTGCTACCATACACACTGTAAGGAGAGTGATCACTTAAGATGAGCTATTACCAGCAGGAGAGCGGGAGGGGGGGGAACCTTTTGTAGTGATAATCAAGGTGGGCCATTTCCAGCAGTTAACAGGAACGTCCGAAGAGCAGTGGGGGATGGGGGGGGGGGAATAAGCATGGGGAAATAATTTTAGTTTGTGTAATGACACATCCACTCCCAGTCTCTATTCAAGCCTAAGTTAATTGTATCCAGTTTGCAAATTAATTCCAATTCAGCAGTCTCTCGTTGGAGTCTGTTTCTGAAGTCTTTTTGTTCTAATATTGTGACCTTTAGGTCTGAAATCGAGTGACCAGAGAGATTGAAGTGTTCTCCGACTGGTTTATGAATGTTATAATTCTTGACATCTGATTTGTGTCCATTTATTCTTTTACGTAGAGACTGTCCAGTTTGACCAATGTACATGGCAGAGGGGCATTGCTGGCATATGATGCCATATATCACATTGGTAGATGTGCAGGTGAACGAGCCTCTGATAGTGTGGCTGATATGATTAGGCCCTAGGATGGTGTCCCCTGAATAGATATGTGGACGCAGTTGGCAACGGGCTTTGTTGCAAGGATAGGTTCCTGGGTTAGTGGTTCTGTTGTGTGGTGTGTGGTTGCTGGTTAGTATTTGCTTCAGGTTGGGGGGCTGTCTGTAGGCAAGGACTGGCCTGTCTCCCAAGATTTGTGAGAGTGATGGGTGATCCTTCAGGATAGGTTGTAGATCCTTGATGATGCGTTGGAGAGGTTTTAGTCGGGGGCTGAAGGTGATGGCTAGTGGCGTTCTGTTATTATCTTTGTTGGGACTGTCCTGTAGTAGGTGACTTCTGGGTACCCTTCTGGCTCTGTCAATTTGTTTCTTCACTTCAGCAGGTGGGTATTGTAGTTGTAAGAATGCTTGATAGAGATCTTGAAGGTGTTTGTCTCTGTCTTAGGGGTTGGAGCAAATGCGGTTGTATCACAGAGCTTGGCTGTAAACAATGGATCATGTGGTGTGGTCAGGGTAAAAGCTGGAGGCATGTAGGTAGGAATAGCGGTCAGTAGGTTTCCGGTATAGGGTGGTGTTTATGTGACCATCGCTTATTAGCACTGTAGTGTCCAGGAAGTGGATCTCTTGTGTGGACTGGTCCAGGCTGAGGTTGATGGTGGGATGGAAATTGTTGAAATCATGGTGGAATTCCTCAAGGGCTTCTTTTCCATGGGTCCAGATGATGAAGATGTCATCAATATAGCACAAGTAGAGTAGGCGCGTTAGGGGACGAGAGCTGAGGAAGAGTCGTTCTAAGTCAGCCATAAAATGTTGGCATACTGTGGGGCCATGCGGGTACCCATAGCAGTGCCGCTGATTTGAAGGTATACATTGTCCCCAAATGTGAAATAGTTATGGGTGAGGACAAAGTCACAAAGTTCAGCCACCAGGTTTGCCGTGACATTATCGGGGATACTGTTCCTGACGGCTTGTAGTCCATCTTTGTGTGGAATGTTGGTGTAGTGGAATCTGGAATTTTTATTATAGATGCTTTCTAAGCATCTTGATGCATCAGCTCCTATAGAAGAGCTGATGCTAGTGGCTTTCCTCTTCAAACACATGTACCTTGGCTTCTACATGGGGGGATGGGTGTTTCTATTTTGTGGTGGAGAAGCAGAGTATTTTACATGGCTTAGTGTAGCTTTACAGTGTCATTTATGTTGCATTGCACTGCTTAGTTTTGTGACTTTGGAGTGGGGGGAGGGGGACGAGAATTTGATGGCGGCCAGATATGCTTCCCACCATTACCTTGTGCACAGAACTAGAATCCTGCAATAGTCCCAGTGAAACAGATTCACTTCCTTCCCCCACTTGCACCCCCCCATTTTCTTTATGCTTTCAGAAGTTAGGGGAACCATAGGAGCCTTCATTAACTTCCATGGGAATTTACAGGTGTTAAATTAGCCAATTAGCTCATTTATTTTTTTATGAATGCATTGGAAATATAGACAATTGCAATAAAAGAAGTATCCATACCAAAATCCCAGATCTATGCTTTGAAGCACAGTGACAGTGGCTCCCAATCACCTCCATCTGCAAAGAAAAAAAACCCCAAAAGTATAAGGACTAAAACATTCAAACAAGGCACAGCCTCTCGTTCATATGAAAATTTGTAATCATGCAAAGTATTGTGATAATTGTTTAACATATATTGCACTTTGCTTCTTCAACCAAAAAAGGAAGGAAGGAAGGATTTTCTTATATTTTGGTTATAAACAGCTCCCTCCATAGAGCAAGATTTTGGAATTGAGCATTAGGGAAGAGATTTTTAAAGGCATTAATGGCAGTTAAATGCCTGCTAGAGAGGAAGAATGGTCTTTTGGTTAGGAGCATTAGCCAGGACCTCCAGCTACAAACTTCCTGTATGATGTCAGACAAGTCCCTTAGGATGGGATCCATGAAGGGACTTAGGTGTTGCAATGCAGAGCACTATGGCATTTAACTTTTAGGCACCTAGAAAAAAAAAATCACAGGAACACACTGTGATCCACAAAGCAAAGTTAAACACTTTGACTCCCTCTCCAATGAATGGGGAAAGATAGGTGCCTAAGAATGTGATCCACAAAAGCCATCACACTAGGTGAGGCATGTAAGCTAGCTAATGGGAGACACTAACCAGAGAGGAGCATGCTAAGAGATAGGCACTTACTTTCAGGCTGCAGGGAGGTATGTATGGCAGTTAAGCGATCCACTAACAGGAACCCACTGTGTGCAGAAGGCAGCTTAGGTGCATAAATCACTTTTGGAGGGAAATGAGTTAGGCTCTTGCCTCACTCCATGCCCAATGAATGAAGGAGGAATCCACCTTTAATGTAGTGGTTATAGCACTTGCTGGGGAGGAGGGAGAGAAAGGGAATTGAACTTGGATCCGTGGCAGAGGGGGAGAAAATAGGTAGGAGACTCCTTTTCCTCCCCCTCTGACAGAGAAGGGAATCCCTAGACTGGAAGTCACAAGGAGAGCACCTCTTCCTCTGGATAAAAGAACAGGAGTACTTGTGGCTCCTTAGAGACTAACAAATTTATTAAAGCATAAGCTTTCGTGGGCTACAGCCCACTTCATCGGATGCATAGAATGGAACATATAGTAAGAAGATTATATATAATCTAAGATATATATAATCTTCTTACTATATGTATATATATACACACACATACAGATAACTTTTGAATGGGACCCAATCCCATAGGTGGCTGCTGAGCACACCTAACCGATCAGAGCCTGCATGCAACTTAGGCAGCTAAAAGCCTGTCTTCCTCTAGTTCATAAATTGCTCTGGGGCGTAGGCATGAGACAGATGCCAGGGAGCCTAGAGTGAGGTAGCAGTGCACATGCCCACATGCAGGAACATAGGCACAGACAGGGTTTGGCAGGAGCTATGTTGATTGTGGTGGAACCAAAGTCAGCATTTAAGTGCCTATTCTGAGGCTTAGGCATCTAAGCACCTTATGGATCCCATCATTAGCCTCTTTGTGCCTCAATTCCTCATCTATAAAATGGAGATAGTAGTACTTTCCTACTTCACAGGAGCATTGGGAGGATAAATACATTAAAAATCATGAGGCACTCGGATATTATGGTAACTGGCGTCATATAAATATCTAAAGTGAAAGTTAATAGGAGTTAGGCACCAAACCGTCATTTGTGCCTTTCAAAATTTCCACCTTAAAGCTTCAAACTGAGGAAAATGCTCCAGCTTTCCACATGAGCTTTGGGTCCTCTATCAATATTAGCAGAAATTATTTTTTTAAAAATTTGTCTTTGAACTTCAGGTCATTATAATGACACTTAATTAACTAACCATTTTGTATACTATATTTGGAACAAAATGCCCATGTTTGGGCCAAATACCATCCCTGGCTGGGCATGTGCACCTCCCTTCAAATCAAAATGAATTGTACTTGTAGAGTTGAGAGAATAAACTGGCCATTAATTTTCTTCATTATAGCTGAATATTATTTTCTTTCCACCCACTGAAATTTTTGTGCACATATATAAATAGAACAAAGTCACCCAGCTTCACTTGATAAGGTTTTATACTTTCTAGGAAATTATGACCAACGACATGTCAGATATATACATGTCATTCATAGCTGGTTAAGGGCAGTGGAGATACTTTGGGCTTATTACTAGTGAGGAGTTAACCTTGCAGAGGGCAAGCTGCCAGTCACTTAAGCAAGCAGTGACTAGACCTTTGTTCCAGCAACACTCTTTGGACATTAACAACCTCAATTATTGCTTTGTCTCAAACCTCCCTTTCTGAAGAAAGTTATTTAGAGACGGGTTTTGTCATTGTCCCACCTACACTTGGAATTCAAATATTTCCTTAATTGCTATTAGTCTAGTTTCACTCCTGGCTATGGGAGGGAGACTGCCTGGATATTTATGGGTGATAACCTCCTTCCAGTGATGATCAGAGATGAAGTGGCTGTGTTGATTTTTATTGGCTCTTTTGATACCACTGAGATATTGACTTGCCCACAGGATCTAGCATAGATATTGAATGGGTTCACTGCTTCCTCTCAGCGAGGTCCAGAAGGAACCACTATCCAGCTGCTTGTCCTCCCCTGAGCATTCTCATGTGGGGGTCTTCCTAGAACTTCATATCCTGTTCAATGCAAATGAAGAAAAATCAGTAGGGAGGTTGTAAGAATGTTGAGCGGCTATGAACATAGAACTCCAGAATTCTCAGTAAATGTGCAGTTCAGAGTGCTGGTGATTATGTTTAAAGTACTGCATAGCTTCGGTCTCAGTTACCTGAGACTTAACACTCTGATGTGACAATTAAGGATACGTCGACACTAGCACTTTTGTTGGTAAAACTTTTGTCGGTCAGGGGTGTGAAAACACACCCTTGACTAACATAAGTTTCACCAACAAAAGCGCCTGTGTGAACAGCGCTACACCAGCAGAAGACGCTCTCCCACAGACAGCTACTGCCTCTCGTTGGGGGTGGATTAATTATGCTGGTTGGAGAGCTCTCGCCCCTCAGCATAAAACCGCTACATGGGAGACCTTGCAGCAGTGCAGCTGCAGCGGTACAGTGGTACAGTTCCTCAAGTTATAATTCATATTTTTTGCCCTTTCAACAATGTATTCAACTCCAGAGCACATAAAATATATTTATTCAGTTTCACTGTAGTCTACATTTTGATTGTTTTCATTTCTTATTTCACAGTTAGAAGAATGACAGCATTTATTATTTAATCCCCAAAGAAGCATTCTGATACAAAAGCAATAGGTGTGCTATAAATTAGAGTTCAAACTGATAGCACCGGAGACTGAAGCCCTTTGAAGCACAGGACAGCAACAATAAAAGCAGTATCAGTGCAAGCTTCATCCCACCACCCTACTACCCACCCTGTTTAGGAAGGACCACTTTAATGAGTGAGTTCAGGTGCCATGGATGTCTAATACTGTACTTGGACTTTCGGTAGAGACTTCAGAGGGTGCCAGTTTGTGATATTGATTTCATTGATATGGACAATTGTCCATAAGAAACTGAAGTGAGATCAGCTCATTTATAAAGGCCTTCAGCCAGTATTGCCCTGGCTCAGATTTGAACCAATAACTGAGGAGAGAGGTTCTGAAATGTATTAGCACTCCCTGAGCTAGCTAACCATCTTTGGCTATAATGTTTGAAAACGCAGATATTTCTGAGAAAAATTCTTCCCGCATCACACTAGTTCAGATTGTAAACAAGTTCTATAAACTATTTGTGGGACAAAGGAAGAAATAGTATTTAGTTTGCATCCTTCTTATTTTTAATGGAGGAACACTAGAATGGAGACAAATCTCTCAGAAAAGTACTGATATATAAGGAAAAAAATAATTCAGTGTGATCTTAAATGGCTTTTCACATCCCAGACACAAGCCTTTATCTTTAATCAGAAATATATTGCCCTAGGATTGGGTCTCTAGAGCACATTCTGGAAACTGCAATCTATGCTCCCACGCAAGCTAAGCAAGTTTTGTTGTTCAGGAATAGGATCAGACCTTATGTAAAAAACATAAAGATTCCAATATAAGTAATAAAAAAACCAAAACAAAACAAGCAAACAAAAAAAGCTTTGTAGGCTCATGCTAGAAAAGAACTGATGTCATTAAGAAAATTAAAGCCAAACAACTAATATAAACATGTAGAATTAGGGGAAGGGACACTTTTATTATTTTGACTAAAAACTTGTTATTCTCATTTCCTTATTCACAAAGTCTTTGCTTAATAACAGAAAACCTGCATTTTGCCTCATGTCATTTAACGTAATAATCAGGAATAGTCTGTACTGTACATTTTCTGACATTAAATAGCCCGTCAACAAGATCAAATATGTTCTTCATTAAATCAACCGTACTTATTTAAATTACATTCTTATAATGACTAACATTATTTAAAACAATTTTTAACACTTTGTCTTCACTGGTATTTATAACTTTTTGGTTACTTGGCTGTTTCCTTAATATTGTGTTTGATCCAACATCCATTGAAGTCAATGGAAAAATTTCCCATTTACTTCAGTAGGCTTTGTATCAGATTTTCTGTACAAATTGTTTGTCTTGTAAATTTTAGGGTAGTTCATGAATATTGTTAGAAAATACACATACTTTACAAACAAAACAAGTACATTGAATCTTCCAATCTTGACTGTATCAGAATATAGGAATTATAATAGAACCCTGCCAGTTGTCTGCCTGGTGCTTGATGTATGGAGGATTGAAAGACAACATCTTGCAGTGACATCCAAGTAAGCAAGTTGTGACCACTGCAGGATCAGCGCTTCAGTGTGGTATTTGGCTTTAATAGGGGAAGCTTCATAAAACCACTGATAACAGACTGAAATGGAACACCAATACTATAAGAGAAAATTCCTTCCTGATCCTAGCTAGAAATCCATTTATGACCTGATCTATGAAGATTTAAAGCTCTTGTAATATTATCCTAACTTTTGCATGACTGTAGATATTCTTGAGTCTAATCTTTTAGTACTCTAAACATACCAGAATAAAATTAGTTTAAATTATTTACTAATTAATATTTAGGAGATTACAGTCCTCTAGGCATTTGTGCTACTTAAGAAATCTCTGAAGGAAATGGAATCAGTCTAAAATAATACTAGGCAAATCTACTGGCCTCTTCATGCACTAGGAACAATACAAATAATGATCAATATACTACTTTGAAAATTGTGAAACAAAGGATTTCTCTCTCCCAGAGGCAATATTTTTCTTTATCCCTTGAACCTCAGAATATTTCATTTGTGAAAATAGGGCAAGGAGACTGATGTTCATGGTTGCCCCGATTTTTCTATGAGTTAGGCTGTTTTTTATTTTTTTGATCAAAACCAGAAATGTGGAAAGACATAGCTTTGTCCTGGCAAACAACACAAGAGTCATTTATAGAAAAAATTGCAAGTCAGTTATGGGGTTACAATATTTCAAGAATAATGTATCAACAGGTTTGTAATAACATTATTTACAAAAAACCACACACACACACACACACACACACACACACACACACACAAAACCCACCACCACCTCACCTACTCTCCCAGACTACATTGCACTTAGGCATATAGGGTTTGGCCCAACTCCCATTTATGTCTTACACCTGTTCATTGATTTAAGTGCAGATTACATTGGCTCTGTAGCAAGCCACATTTGTGAAAATTCCTGGAGGCATCTTGATCTTTGGTGAGCTGCTTGGAATTACAAAGCCCATAACTTTTTATGGGGGAACCCCCCCCCCCCCCCAAAAAAAAAAAACCCTTTGAAATCACTGTTTTGTCACCAAAATCATAATTGAGACAAACAACCTAATCAGGAGGGATAAAGCTGAGTGTAATAATTTCCCAGAAACATATTTTATATATTCTCATGTTGATATTATGAATGTGTGTTAAGACAAATTAAAGTCTCAGTCCTGCAGTTCTTAACACATGGGTGGACTGCTCTACCCACGTTGATTCTCACTAAAGTCAATACAGCTCCCTCTGAGTGCAGCAGCCTATCCACATGCTATCTGTTGCAGGATCAGGACCAGGGACCAAGTTTATATTAATCCAATCTTGTTCAATTTAAGGGTGAGACATTTATCATTCAAGAGTTACAGTTTCCAGTACTGTGATGTTAACTATTACTGTATTACCATAGCACCTTTTAGCCCTAATCATGGATCAGTATCTCTTTGGTATAGATATGGGGGAAAAAAAGACTCCACCCCTAAAAGCTTACAATAAATAAAAAGCTAACAGGTCAGCATAATAGACAGCGTTATCAGCACACGGTGTATCCATTTTTATAGCTTAATAGTGATAACATATGAAAATTTATACTCTTCATCCAAAGCAGAATTAGAAAATACAATTTCTCTGAAACTTGTCCTTTTAGTTTTGTGCTAGAAACACTTCAGAAAGTTTGGAATTCCCTGATTCTTTAGTGCTTGATTTTTCATACCTGGTTCAAACCTTACACAGCATCTCTGCTTATAGCATTGCTACCCCATGTCCCTGCAGCCCAGAGGACAACAGACAAAGGGAAAGTTTCTTTCCCATTTTTAAAAGTTCTAGCCTTCCCATTGGCTCTTTTGGTCAGGTGCCCACTCCTTTTCTTTTACCTGTGGGCTTGTTAATCCTTTACAGGTAAAGCAAGCGGAGAACAGACCAAGAATTATTTTACAGCTAACTGGCTGGCTGGGTGTCCATCAAAGGGAGCTTCCCTCCCCTCCTCCCTTCGTTTATCACAGTCCCTTAAGCCAAAGGGCTGAAAGTCCCGATTCAAAGCCCAGTCAAGTCAATGTGATTCTTTCTCTTCACCTCAATGGGCTCTGGATCAGGCCCTGTATGAGTAACAAACAAAATAAATTAAGGGTCCGATACTACAGTCAGGGGAGTTGAGGATGCTCAGCAGCTCCCAAAAGGTACTCGGTACCTCACAGGAATGGACACAATGTTCTCCCTGGTTGTGACTTTGGAATATATTCCCCAGTAAATGCAAGGCATCAAGGACACTGATGGAGCTTGTAATGGGGTTGGCCACCTCCTGAGCACCTTCTTCCTGGCTAGACGTCACTCTGTAGCTCCCTGCTTCTGTTTTTTTTCCCTCTTTAGGACTCCTGCCCAGAGCTTTCAGGATCTTTTCCAGGTTGCCACCACCCCTGGCTAGAGCCAGTTTAACAACAGAAATTGTTTTTAACAGTCCTCAGGATGCCAAAATAAAGTCTATTGCCATGCATAAGTCCATACTAAGCTCTGGTGTTTTCTCTCATAGCCAGAGCTCTGTTCTCACAGCCCATCCTCCCAGATCTTCTAAGCTAAAGTTCAGCCTTCTTGCTCTGGCTTCTAGGCCACCAAACTTCTAGGCCCAAATCCTATCCAGGTTTCATAAGAATACAAAAATGGTCATACTGGGTCAGATCAATGGCTCATCTATCTTGTCTTCTGTCAGTGACTGGTGCCAATGCTTTGGAGGGCATCAACAGAACAGGGCTATTCAATGACCTATCCCCTGTCATCCAGTTCCAGCTTTTGGCACTGAGGGGTTTAGAGACACCCAGATCATGGGGTTGCATCCCTGACCATCTTGGCTAATAGCTATTGACGTACCTATCTTCCATGAACTTAGCTAGTTCTTTTTTTAACCCATTTATACTTTTGGTCTTCACAACATCCCCTGGCAATCAGTTCTACAGGTTGACTGTGTGTTGTGTAAAGTAGTACTTCCTTATGTTTGTTTTAAACCTGCTGTCTAATAATTTCATTGGGTAACCCCTGCTTCTTTTATTATGTGAAGGGGTAAATAACACTTCCCTATTCACTTTCTCCTCATCATTCATGATTTCATAGAACTCTGTCATATTCCCCCCACCCCACCCTTAGTCATCTCTTTTCCAAGCTGATCAGACATAGTCTTTAGTTTCTCCTCTACTGTAAGCTGTTCTATACCCCAATCATATTTGTTGTCCTTATCTGTAGTTTTTCAAATTCTAATATATATATATATATTTTTGAGATGGAGTGACCAGAATTGCATTCAATATTCAAGGTATGACCGAACCATGGATTTATATAGTGGCATTATGATAATTTCTGTCTTATTATCTACTGCTCTCCTAATGGTTCCTAACATTCAGTTCGCTTTTTTGACTGCTGCTCACATTGCACAGATGTTTTCAGAGAACTATCCACAATGATTCCACCATTTCGTTCTTGAGTGGTAACAGCTAATTTAGACCTTATCATTTTGTAGTTGGGATTGTTTTCTTCAATATGCATTACTTTGCATTTATCATTGAATTTATTTATCATTATAATTTATTATTGAATTTCATCTGCCATAATGACAGCCAGTCTTGTGAGATCCCTTTATAACTTTTCACAGTCAGCTTTGGAGTTAAGTTGAGTAATTTTGCATCCTTTTCAAATTTTGCCACCTCACTGTTTACTGCTTTTTCCAGACCATTTATTAATATGTTTAACTGTATTAGTCTGAGTATAGTTACTTTGGATATCCTACAATTTACATCTCTCCATTGTGAAAACTGACTATTTATTCCCATCATTCCTATCTTTTAATCAGTTCCTGATCCATGAAAGGATCTTCCCTCTTAAGCAAACTAGGCAGTCATGGGATAAGAGACTTTGGTGAGGGATCTTGTCAAAGCCTTTCTGAAACTCCAACTACACTATTTCTACTGGATCACCCTTGTCCAGATGCTTTTTGACACTCTCAAAGAATTCTAATAGATTGCTGAGGCATGATTTCCCTTTAAAAAAGCCATACTGATTCTTCCAACTTATTGTGTTTCTGATAATTCTGTTATTTACTAGAGTTTCAACCAGTTTGACTGGTACTGAAGTTAGGCTTACTAGCATGTATTTGCCAGGATCACCCCTGGAGCTATTTAAAAAAAAATGGTGTTACATTAGCTACCCTCCGGTCATCTGATACGGAGGCTGATTTAAATGATAGGTTACATACCACAGTTAGTAGTTCTGCAATTTTATAGCTCAGTTCCTCCAACTCTTGGGTGAATGCCATTTTGTCCTGGTGACATATTACTATTTAATTTATCAATTTGTTCTAAATCTTCTGCTCTCTGGTATCAGGTTTCAGAGTAACAGCCGTGTTAGTTTGTATTCGCAAAAAGAAAAGGAGTACTTGTGGCACCTTAGAGACTAACCAATTTATTTGAGCATAAGCTTTCATGAGCTACAGCTCACTTCATCAGATGCATACTGTGGAAAGTACAGAAGATCTTTTTATACACACAAACCATGAAAAAATGGGTGTTTACCACTACAAAAGGTTTTCTCTCCCCTCACCCCACTCTCCTGTTGGTAATAGCTTATCTGAAGTGATCACTCTCCTTACAATGTGTATGATAATCAAGTTGGGCCATTTCCAGCACAAATCCAGGGTTTAACGTCGGGGGGGGGGGGAGGAGGTAGGAAAAAAGAAGGGGAAATAGGTTACCTTGCATAATGACTTAGCCACTCGCAGTCATTGTGCAAGGTAACCTATTTCCCCTTGTTTTTTCCTACCCCCCCCCCCCCGACGTTGTTAAACCCTGGATTTGTGCTGGAAATGGCCCACCTTGATTATCATACACATTATAAGGAGAGTGATCACTTTAGATAAGCTATTACCAACAGGAGAGTGGGTTTTGGGGGGGGGAGAAAACCTGGATTTGTGCTGGAAATGGCCCAACTTGATTATCATACACATTGTAAGGAGAGTGATCACTTCAGATAAGCTATTACCAGCAGGAGAGTGGGGTGAGGGGAGAGAAAACCTTTTGTAGTGGTAAACACCCATTTTTTCATGGTTTGTGTGTATAAAAATCTGTACTTTCCACAGTATGCATCCGATGAAGTGAGCTGTAGCTCACGAAAGCTTATGCTCAAATAAATTGGTTAGTCTCTAAGGTGCCACAAGTACTCCTTTTCTCTGGTATCAGTGTTTTCCCCTCAGCCTCTCACTCCCTGCACTTTCCTGAGCTTCCTCTTCTCCCTGCAGCTCATTACAGGGAAATTACTTGATCTCTCCCAGGTGTCTCAATAATCAGGCTTAGCTGGCCCCAGGCCTCCAGTCCTTGAGGGGAAAGCCACTCTGTTACAGGCCTCACTAAATCTCATTCCAATCTCACTGAAATCTTTGGATAGGACTCTAAAAACTCTCCAATTTAGCATTGCCTAAATGTGCCAAATTTCATACTGGGAGATGGGTGAGAGGGGCATCTAATATTTAAAAATACCCTCTAAGAATGGGAAAGTAACAAATACTGAAAGACTTTTTTACAAGCCAGTATATGATTATTGAAATTCTGTGGCTTTTCTAATTAATCAATCAATCAAATAATCAAAGGTATTGAAGACAAAAAATCTCATGATTCCCTTTTCTGGGCTCATCCTCCAGGTCTGAGATGATTCTTCTTTGATTCCTGGATGGAATGAATGACTCCAGAACATTTCTTATGAATGACCTTAATTATCTGGTTTAGAACATCAGACCTGAACTTGGTATTCATAGTAATTTTACTTATTAGCAAATACAGTTTCTCTGATACACTTACCAACTATCACATTCACTTTAAAGTACTTCTATAAATTTTGCCTTTTGTTGATTTTTTTTTTGCTGAGTCAGAATCATTTGCCTTTAGGATTTCTGCTGACTTTTTTTCCTCCAAGACATAACTATATGACAAATAACTTCTTTTAAGTTAATGGAGAGCTGCCTGTAAATTAAGAATTAAGTTCCTAAAAGATGTGCTTTAGGCATGATCATTGTACCCTTCAAAATTCTACTTCTATTCTCAACTAATATACATAGACATCATAATAATTTTCTTTTACAGTACTTGCAAAGGAAAGCAGAAGATATTTCTGCATCCATCATACAAGATAACTGTATACCTAGCAGCAGATTCCATAAATAGGTCACACCTTGTTAAGGCCTCAATTCTACAAAAATAAGTGTTGGTGCAGACTCCTATATCCATGTTGAGTCCCACAGAAGTCTCTTTGCCCAGCCTATCTCAGCCTTTCCACTGCCACCCCTGCATCCTCCTTTGCATGCTTTCCCCCCTCCTCTATTCCTAGTCTCCCTTACAGCCCCAGTCTCAATACTCCCCACTAGCCAACCACCAGTCCCAGTCTCCCTTCCACTTCAGGCTCTTTAGCTCAATCTACTTCTTCTGTTGTGATCCTCCCCCCTATCAAGGCTGTGCTCTTATTCCCTCAGCATTTGTCAGCCTTCACACTGTCTGGGCTCCATCAGGGAGCACTGAAAGCACAGGAGAGAGATTCTCCCTGCTCTCAGTTCTGGTGCTTGACACCACAGAAGCCAGGGGCAGTATGGCAGGGAAAGTCCTGCTCAGCCTCTACATCCCTGGGCTGGAGCATGCTCAGTGCAGGTGGAATGCTCAGCAAATTTAGCTGCCAAACTCTAAAAGTCTCTGAGGAATGGGGCTCAGATTCTGGGCTGCAGTCCCGGCCCCCATAAGTAGCTTTGCAGGCTGGAGGCAGGAAAGGCATGTCAGGAAAGGGTACAATCCAGACTAATGAATAGCTGTGTCACCCGTGCCCTCTAACCTGGGATGCCTTTTAGAATACTTTGCTGCTGTAGCCTCCAGTCTGCAGTGCTTACAAACAGCCTCCAGCATGTAAGTTACTCCCAGCTATATCTGTATGTGTGCTGCAGCCAGCCAGCCTCACCTTGTCTTTTACTTGCAGAGTGATTCCAACAAACTTCCAGTCTTAGATTTCCCCCCAGAAATATATGTTCTGTACTGCCCAGCCCTCTCCTTGACAATGCAAGTTTTATATAAAAGTCTGTTATTTCCTTTAATAGAAATAATATGCACATAACTTATCACCTCATATGGAGTTTCAGAGACACTTCAGTTTAAACAAACTGGATTAGATAAAACAAGTTTATTAACTACAAAGAGATAGATTTTGAGGAAAAGTAATGAGTCATAAAGGTCAGAAATTTTTACAAGAAAACAAAGTTAAAATGCTACTGGTGCCTAACATATCGATCAGATTCAAGGAAAATGTCTCACCGTATGCTTTCAGCAGTCTTACTGACCAACCCCTCTAGCTCAGGATCTCTTCCCCAAAAATCCTATGAAGGCTTTCTTTGTTACTTCAGGTATAGAGAATGACATCAGGGGATACGTGTGTGTGTGTGCTCGGTTGTTTGCCCCTCTTTTATATAGTTTCTGTCCCCCTTTTTTTGAAAAAGCATTTCCAGTTGGGTACCAGGAGACAAAAAGTCTGTGTGCAAGGATGTTCCCTGCTACTTTTTGTCCTCAGCAGTTTGAGCTTCCTTTGTTTCCTCTTTCTGCTTGAGGACTGTTTACTGCTTAAATGCAAATTAAGCAGAGCACACATTCTTTTGTTTAGGACAGACCTGTTTGTCAACATCTGGTTGGGTAGGGCTGTAGTTTAAAACATGTGTTAATAACATCATCCAGGGTATAACGTCACATACAATGTTGTCACACATATTTTACTAGGACAATAATGACTAGCAAAATAGGAGTTTCAAATGATACCTCACAAAGCATACTTTGTACAAAGATTATTACAATAGTGTGTAGGGTATAGACACAGGGGGACATTCTGTCACACCCAACTCCTTCTTTCCTGGCTGCTTCCTCACAAGCTTGCCTTCCTCTTATTAGCAACTGCTGGAGAGAGAATAGCAACTTTTTGCTGGTGACTGAGCAGTTCCTAATAAGTGAAATCTACTGTAATAAGGTATTTTTTCTCCATTATATACTTGTCTCCTCATCTTGTTGAGGAAAGCATATTCTGTCTGAATTTGTGAACTCTTACTATTCCACTGATTTTGAGGCCATGGGAACTTCCATTATTCTGATATTTTTCAGTATTCAAGCCTGCAAGTTTTAAATCAGTCAAAGTGTTTAACAAGGGCATTCAAATCCTGGGTACTGTGCTAAGTGAGAGAGTGACTGGTATCAAGGGTACTATTTTTTTTATAAATGTTCGGCGCTTTCAACCATGAATAATTTACTATATTTCAGTCACAACTCTGTGTCAGTTTTCAGATGTTATCCAAATAATTGGGGTCTTAATCAATATCCTTAAAAGCTTCTGAATTGTAAAGAAAAAAATGGATATAAAGTTATTTGATTTGTAACTTGCTTTCATCTAGTGTTAGCTTCAGCATAATAAAACACATATGGATGTGTCTGCTTAATTGCTTGAAAGCAGGAAGGACATACTTTGGCAGAACCTGGTGGCATATTTTGCAAGTAAAATAAGCTTCCACTGAAATTTAGAAAGTAAATATTTCTGAAATTTACCTATTTTCCTCTTGTATTATTTAAAAATGAGTTGTAATTCTGGAAAAACACCAATATTAATTAGGTCATAGGGAGACAGTATGGCTTAATGGTTAGATCTAAAATTAGAATTCAGAACTCACATAATTATAGCCTTTCTTGTAAAGCACTTTGAACTCTACAGATAAAATGGCAATACTAGATGATGTTGTTATTTATCAGGGAAATAGTGTTTAAAGAGCAGGACATTCTTCCACAGATGACAATTTAAGTTTATTACCATCTTAAGAGTCTAAATGATTTTAGTGAAAAGTTTTATGGAGTGTTAAAAGAATTCTTGGCAGTAGTCATAGAGCAGGGCCGCAGTAGACTAGGCACAATGCAAACACAGAACACAGAGATGGCCCTTGCCCCCAAGAGCTTACAATTTAACAAATCTTGACATTGCAAAGAAGGTTGTAAATATTGGACCATAGTCTTCCCCTGCATGGGGCTAGAATAGCCAGCTACAGGAGGGTATTCCCTATATAGGCAGATCTTTGTGTGGTGCAGGGCTACTACAGTCTCTCCTGTATGCCCTCCCATCTGCAGTCAGTATAAGATGCATGTAGCACACAGAGGACCCTTTGCAAAGAGTACTCTGTTTTTTGCAAACAGCTCTCATCTCAGGCCTGAAAAAAATCACTATACCAAACACATTTCTTGCCAGGTATTTATCCATGAGGGGGTGTGACAGGGCTTGGGTGGCCAGGCAGCCTAGTGGTTAGCTCACCCAGCTCTCAGTCTCCTGCTCGGGCTGAGTAGTCAGTCTTTAATGCCAGGGGCATGGTAAGGGGACCTGGGGCCACCCTTTCCATCAGGTCCCAGTACAGGGCCCTGTGTATATCAAACCCTGAACAGGGTAATTGGTGTCCCTGCCAGCAGTCTGTTCAGTTTGGGGCATGGCCCCTCCAGTCCAATCTGACTCATGGCTTTCTGCCTCTAGAGTTCCCTCTTGGGTCTGGGACAGTGCCTTGCTGCGGTCCCAGGCCCTTTCACGTGGGGCAACCACAAGCTGGTGAGGGCAAGCCGCACAATGTGTCTGGGATTCATTCAGGCCATTACCTCTGGTGCTGTTTGTTTGCAGTCTGTCCCTGGCTGGGGAGCCAGTGTTTGCTTCCCAGTGGCTGCCCTGGCTGGCAGGCTGCTGGGCCATCCTTTCACGCAGGGAAACAGAAAGGTCCTGCCTCTTTGCCAGTCAGAACTGAACTGAACTGAACTGAACCAGGCTCCCTTCTTTTCGCCCTTCTCCAGGCCTGGCACTGGCCACAGGTATAGCAGGGCGGGACTAGCTGAACTCAAAGGTTTTGTTTAACCTCTGCTGTGCTGCTTGGTAGTTTCTCTGCTTCCTCACAAGGGGTAACATATAAGGTATCTACAGAAATCATGTTACTTATCAAGGCTCAGTCACTGGAAGATGTATGTACAGGTAACATTTAAGGAACAATGGAAATATATATACGGACTTGGAGTAAAAGTTAGTTTCCAGGGGATAATATGTCCCAGTGATGGCCCATCAAGTTATGCCCTCTCTGATTAGCCTGTGATGTAATGCCAGCTCAATTGTATAGCCTTTCTCCATCCCAAGACTACTCATTGAAAATCATCAAAGACAACTGCAAATAATCATAATCACTGAGAATTAAAAAAGAACATTACAACAGGCAGGGGATTCCCCTGTTATGAATAAGGACAAAAGACTGTTTCAATATAACAGGGTGGGGAGAGGCACTCTGTATCCATTTACTGAGGGAATATCTTGTGGAGTGGAGGTGTTTTAATAAAAGTTTGGATCCTGGTTCTTGTGAAGCCAGCCAGCTTCACCCACTTACTTCCCTGGTCCTTCTTGCATGAACAGAGAGCAACAATACCCAAAGTCCAAAGGTGCAAACAATTCAATGTTTATTGGGGTGAACTTCCAGCAAGCATGATTCCAGTTTCCTTCCTTAGTATCCCCCTTCCCAGCTCTGACACTACAGAGCCTTACCTATGTCCCTGTTCCCATTTCCCCCCTAAGCAAAACATGATTCCGATTTCCCCATCCCCCCCGATTGACTGCAGACTATATAGTAAAACTTGAGTTCTGCTTATCTATACCTTAACCAATCATTTTACCGAAATTTAACTAATCAATCCTAACATATTGTAACATGATTATTTAACCAATTATATCCTACCACCTTAATTAGCTTACACCCAGCAAAATTAATTATACAGCAGACAGGAACAATCACAGAACCAGACAGAGATTATACAGACAAACAATAGGGAAATGCGGACTACAGTGATAGAAAAACAAAGAAATGAGGATTTCACATCCCAACTATTGATAGGTGAGTTCTTGCCAGACAGGATGCTATCAAATTAAGTTTCCTTTTACATCTTCTAGGCTCTTCCCTTCCTCTGGAGGTGATTGGCATTATCAGGACAGGATTGTATTCCTAACAGCCCAATAGCACCTTCTTTCAGTGTGACTAGTTTGGAATGTGAGGATGTGACCGTTCGCTTCCCAGCTTATGGCTGCTTCTGCTGCTTAGCCAAAGGCCTTAGGTTAAGAACAGGGCCTTAGACTGTCACAGTAAGAGAAGGCCCTTATGCCGGCAGACAGTGATTTTGATTCTTTCTTTTATACCTCTATAACTAGCTAAGTAATAAGAATACACCTAAATTCTTAGAGTATAGACCTTTACAGACAGGCCTGAATATCTATATCCTAACAGTTGTATTTCATGGATCAGTATCTGCTTAAAAGATAGGAAACAAAGGATAGGAATAAATGGTCAGTTTTCAGAATGGAGAGAGGTAAATAGTGCTGTCCCCCAGGTGTCTGTACTGGGACCAGTACTATACAGCATATTCATAAATTATCTGGAAAAAGGGGTAAACAGTGAGATAGAAAACTTGCAGATGATACAAAACTACTTAAGATAGTTAAGTCCAAAGCAGACTGTGAAGAGTCACAAAGGGATCTCACAATACTGGGTGACTGGTCAACAAAATGGCAGATGAAATTCAGTGATGATAAATGCAAAGTAATGCACATTGGGAAACATAATCCCAACTATTCATATAAAGTGATGGGGTCTAAGTTAGCTGTTACCACTCAAGAAAGAGATCTTGAAGTCACTGTGGATAGTTCTCTGAAAACATCCACTTAATGTTCATCAGCAGTGAAAAAAGCTCATAGAATGTTGGGAATCATTAGGAAAGGGATAGATAATAAGACAGAAAATATTATATTGCCTCTATATAAATCCATGGTACTCCCACATCATGAATACTACATGCACATGTGGTCATCCCATCTTAAAAAAAAAAGATATATTGAAATTGGAAAAGGGCAAGAAAAATTATTAGGGGTATGGAACAGCTTCCCTATGAGGAGAGATTAATAAAACTAGAACTTTTCAGCTTAGAAAAGAAGCAACTAAAGGGGTATGCAATAGAAGTCTATAAAATCATGACTGGTATGGAGAAAGTAAATAAGGAAGTGTTATTTACTCCTTCTCATAACACAAGAATTAGGTGTCATGCAATGAAATTAACAGGCAGCAGGTTTACAACAATCAAATGGAAGTAGTTCTTCACACAACACATAGTCAACCTGTGGAACTTTTTGCCAGAGGATGTTGTGAAGGCCAAGACTATAACAGGTTCAAAAAAGAATTAGATAAATTCATAGAGGATAGCTCCATCAATGACTATTAACCAGGATGGGCAGGGATGGTGTCCTTAGCCTCTGTTTGCGAGAAGCTGGGAATGGGCGATAGGGGATGAATCACTTGATGATTACTGGTTCTGTTCATTCCCTCTGAAGCAGCTGGCATTGGCCACTGTCGGAAGACAGGGCACTGGCTAGATGGACTATTGGTCTGACCCAGTATGGCCGTTTTTATGTTCTTATAAAACCCTTGAACCAGTATAAGTGGCTATATGCTTAATCAAAACATCTGGAGGATTGCTGTGAATGGTGCAAAAGTGAGAAAGGATGGGATTGGGATCTGCTGCATAGGTAGGATCCATGGAGCTACTTGATGGTAAGGATGTCATGCAATGGAATTGCCCACCATTCAAGCAGCCCAGTAAGGTGCTTTCCTATTGTTCTCCTACTGGACTGCAGTAGTTGCACTTTATTCAGCCTTTTTGAAGCAAAGATTGGGGTCTGGCTTGGGATCTCAGTCTGTTACCTTATGGAAGTTGGGTTTGTGAGTAGAGCTGGGACGTAAATATTTTTCCTGCTCTGTGAATATTTTGGGGAGTTCAAACTTTCTTTCTTGTCCTGAAAAGTCAAAATACCAAAAATTTTCATTAACCAAAAAAAAGAAACCAAAAAATTTGAGTCAAAATGTTTTGTTTCAACAATTTCAAAGCTTGGATTTTGACCTGTTTTTTAAACTATTCCACCCCTCCATCTAATTTAGATTAAATTTAAAAACAAAAATTGGTGTTTCTAAGGGGAAAGATGGAATTTTTCATTTTGAAAATGCCTAAAGTTTGTTTTTTGGAAGTTTCAAAACTTTTTCAACAACTTGTGAGTTGGTAGATTCATGGAAAGTGACCCTTTTCACACAAATAGTTTTGACCAATTTTCCTATGAAAATTGTCAAAAAAATTCCAACCAGCAGTATTTGTGACATGCTGTCTTCCATCCTTCCTCTTTCCCCTCTCCCAGTTATCATATGTTTTTTTTCAGTTTGATGGAGGATCACCATATTTTTCCCCAGGTTGATGGATCCAAGTCTAAAATGTTGAACATCATTTTCAAGCCATATTTTCAAAGGGGCAGCTAAAATTATGCAGACAACATTTGCATACACAAAACCTGTATTTGCATCAGTCCTATAACTGCAACTCAAAGGATTAAGGCATGCATTTACCTGATTTTTCAGACAAAAATGAGTTGATAATCAGCTGTATTTGAAACTTTGAAGACTCTTTAAAAAAAGAGTAGTGTCTATTTGAGTATTCCATAGTCAGTAATATATGTTCAATGTCAATATATCATCAGTAATATATGTTCAATGTCAGAGTGGTAATTCCTTTACCTGAACTGACAGCTGCCTGTGTGAGCATGAGACCATGAGCCTTTGTAGATCAGCAGCTGCTTTATACTGGATAAGACCCTAAGCTTCGTAGTATGGTTGATGTTTCAATTTGTAATCCATTTTGCTAAGGAAGGGCTAATATAAACATTAAATATTATTTTGTACAGATCACATTCTGATGCTGGTTGAAAAATATATGAAAAGCCTGTGGAAATATGCCTGACTTAAAGCAACTGAAATTTTCTAAACAGGACAATAAACTATTTTGGCATGAAAAAGCTCACCAATACTGAAGATTAATAGAATATGTGATACCGTGGATTAGCACACTTGGCTTTTACTTCTGGAATCTTGATATTTTAAAATCTATCTTAATGCACCACTGAAATGAAGTTGGCAGTCTTAAGGTAGCCCCAGTGTACAGTTGTGAACAATTCATAACTACTACGTTGATCCTTCAAAATTCTTTGTAATTGGAATCCTTTACTCAGAAGAAACCCAGAGGAATTTAGGAATATAGTATGCTAGTAGAATATAGTATACTATCATGAGAGAGAAGCTTGCAACATTCCTGCCCATATTGGGGAAAATTTTCATCTGGGCCCTTAGATTGCGCCCACCGGTTTGCATGGACACCAGCGTGTTTCTGTCCATGCACACTACTTGTAGAACATTTGAATATTTGACCAGTAGGTCTGGAACGTAGCCAACCATTGCTGTCCCTCTCTCACTGTCATAACACCGCAGTTCATAACAAGCCATAGCACATGTTCAATGGGAGTTGCACTGTTTTAGATCAGAATTGACTGCGTCCAACAGATACAGGGCTCTCAAAAAGGTTAGTCAATCTACCACTGCAGAGTCCCCTTATAAATAAAGTAACATTAAAAATATATTATGCTAATTTGTGTTTTGGCATCACAAAGGATCTGGAATGACTCAAGATCATAATAGCTCATATTTAGTGTTTACAAGTATGAAGTAATTCATTATCATAAATTTAATTAAGTTTGATTCCTGAGGCTGTATTGATGAATAATGGAAAGATTTCATCATCTTCACTATCTAACAGGATACTAGCTTTCTAAGAGACGACTTCCCACAAGAGACATATCTTTGAGGTAGTAAATAGCCATATTGATTTTAAGACTAAAAACAAAACAAAAAATCCCAAGCACTTCCTAAAATTAGGCCCTTAAATAGTGGCCTTATTTTCAATAGTACTAGGCACACAGTACTGCCTATTAATTTCAGACAGAGATACAACATGGTTTTCATCATGTCACTTTTTAAATTACTCAAATATAGATGAAGGGAGCAAATTTTAGGCACCAATTTTTTAGAATCCTAGACAATTTTTGACACAATAAATGGGAATCCTACATGAAATATTTAAGCCAAATATAACAAAGAACATTTACCCGTCCTCTCCTTTTCGATTTCCTTCATATCACTATCTTTCTCTTTGTTTTCTCTCTCCCCCCCCCCCCCCCCGCATTCTTATTTTAATGATTTCTTTAACAGAATTAGCTTGTGGTATTTTTGCTGTGTCATCCTGTCTCTGCTGAGTCTCTGTAAGCCACACCTACTTTATTATTGGTTTTGATAAAGATTCCTGTTACTCTTAAAGTTTAATACATTTTAAAATAAGTAACAGTGATGGTCAGCTGTGGAGTTTTCTCAAGAAACAGGAGGTTGTGTTAAGAGAGGTTTGGCATAGAAAGTGATATTTAAACAATAAGAAGAACTCTTGAGTAGCCTAAATTATCTTTTTTAAGGGGGAGGGGAAGGTATTTTTCTCTTTCAAAGAAAAAGATACACACATTGTAGAGAGTCTTTTGGAAATTGTTGAAATGCCCATTTATTTTTCTTGTTGATTTTACTTTTAGAAGATGTTTGGCTGAACCATAGAATCTGTAGTAAATTATCAATAATATTACTCCAACATTTTGCTGAGGTAATATTATTTGCTAATATAGGTCCCAGTCTAAAGTGTCTTGGGCATCAGGTGCCCAACCCAAAACCCACTGAAATCAATGGAAGTCTTTCCATTAACTTCAATTGGATCAGGCTCCAGAGCTTTAAAGCTGATGAGTCTGATTCTCCACTCTGTTACACTGGTGTAAAACCAGTGTAATAGTGTACATAATCAGGTTGAAAGGATGATTTAGGTGTCCAAGGAATTGGATTTGACTCCTACTATGCCTGTAAGTGTATTGTAAGAGTGAAAGAAAAGAATGGAGTTTCAAAATCCATTTCACTATTGAAAAGCAGACTTTCTAGATTGTTCCAAGTAAACTGGCTAGAAGGCTTGGGCAGTACTATTTTAATCCAAAGACTATTCTTTATTTGCTGCATCTGCAGCTATCTCTAAAGACACAATTGAAAATAAATGAACTTGGGAAATTTTTGACACTTCTGTGATGAAATATGTACTGTTTTTCAAATAACTCAACTGTCTCATTGAGCATCAGAAATGTTACCTGGCCCCAAGTTTCCATTTGGCTAATGACTCTTTCAGCAAAGTGTACGACTAAAGCTGTCACTGCAACAACTGTAGTAATACATCAATAAACAATTTTCTCTCTAGTTTGCTGCTAGCTTTACCTCTGAGCAATGACAAGATCAGTGGACTACACAACTGATATAGGTGTAATGAAAATTCACAAGACTTCTATAAGATGAAAATATGTTACTTTGTTGTTTACACATGACTAAGGTAAACTATGTAAACAGTACAAGCCTTGTGTCAGCTGCAGACCAAAATTGCTATCTGATTTATGTGAACCAGTGAGTTTTACACCTGATTATAAAAACCACCTTTTAACTGGTAAAGGGAAGAATAAATTTGAAAAACTGGGAGATATCCAGACAGATCCTCAGCTGGTGTGACTTGGACTAGTTTCATTAACAACAATGGAGCTACATCTATTTGAACCAGCCGAGGCTTTGGCCCAACATGTATTTCAATGGAAGGAACTAGGACTATATTAAGGGTTTCTTTTTTCACTCTAATTTGTATTACAGTGGTGCCCAGGAGCCTCTAAATGCTTCTCTCGAGCTCCCTGTCAATGGTCGCTCTAGCCCTATGGAAGTATCTCTTCCAGTAACTCAGCCCTACAGCTGAGTTGTTATCTTAAATCCACCTCTTCCGGGGTCACAATTGTCTAGACTGAAAATCCCCAAAATGTTATGAACACAAATAAAAGTCCTGCCCGTCTTTCCAGGGCTCTCCCTTAGCTTGTCTTCCTCTCAGCTTGTAGCCCCCTGATAACCCTTATGGTGGGCTTGTGCATTCTCTTCCTTGGGGCCAGCAGGGGAACCCCATCCCACCCTCTGCTCTGGGGTTCCAAATAGCTAGGACTGATCCTTTTCCTGTTCTGCAGTTTTCCCTGGGCCACATCGTACCTTAAATTCATCTATCTGTCTCTTCCCTACTTAATCAGGGTCTCCCCCAGACCTCCCTGCCTGGAGCTTTTCTCCACTGTGACATTTCTGCCTGGCTCTCTCTCCAGCCCTTTTCCCAGTGGGATTTATGGCTACTTAAGCCTAGCTCTTCAGCCACGTCTGCACTTCATGGGGAATGTGTCTGATCCCCTCAGGTGGGGCTCATTCTGTAATCAGGTTGGCTTAGCCCCAGGCTCTCCATCCCAAAGGCCAAGTCACCATGCTACAGATCCCCAGTTATGGACCATGACCTAATTGTGTTAGGTGCTGTACAAACACAGAACAAAAAGATGTTTTACATTTAACTCCAATGACATGTAGCATCACATTTTTATTTCTTAGGTTTCAAAATCCAAGTAAGCAATATGGTCAACACGGTTTTCTATACGTTTTTTCATACTCATTGTAGAACACAAAATACCTTCTTTCTTAAAAAAGGAAAATTTGTGGGATGATCTAATACATGGAAGACCTAGATTATTTACTAGTGATCACAGCCATCATTCAAATGTTATTCTTAATTTCCGGAAGACAAGGTATTAGCCATTGTGAGTTCTACATTTTCTAATACTAAAGTTAGTCACAAATCTTATCCTTATTAATAGCAAACCAAAAATGTAAGATTTTTTTTTTACAAATTACAATGATTAATGAAGTAAGTTTCTTCCTATATCACATATACCCATCCACTTACACACCAATCTACATATATATATATATATATGCCACTGTAGCCTTAATATTACTATCTCACATATCCTGAAAATTCTAGGACTACACAGTTTTTTCCCCTCTACAAATATCAGAAATACCTTTATAACTACAAAAGCACTCTTAAATATACATACAAACATGTTCTGTGGCATCATATCCATATAAGGATATTCTCAGCAGCTCAATTCTTCATAAAGATTGGTCCTTCCAGTCATAGAATCATAGAATTTCAGGGTTGGTAGGGACCTCAGGAGGTCATCTAGTTCCAACCCCCTGCTCAAAGCAGGACCAATCCCCAATTAAATCATCCCAGCCAGGGCTTTGTCAAGCCTGACCTTAAAAACCTCTAAGGAAGGAGATACCACCACCTCCCTAGGTAACGCATTCCAGTGTTTCACCACCCTCCTAGTGAAAAAGTTTTTCCTAATACCCAACCTAAACCTCCCCCACTGCAACTTGAGACCATTACTCCTTTTCTGTCATCTGCTACCACTAAGAACAGCCTAGATCCAACCTCTTTGGAACCCCCTTTCAGGTAGTTGAAAGCAGCTATCAAATCCCCCCTCATTCTTCTCTTCCGCAGACTAAACAATCCCAGTTCCCTCAGCCTCTCCTCATAAGTCTTGTGTTCCAGTCCCCTAATCATTTTTGTTGCCTTCTGCTGGACGTTTTCCAATTTTTCCACATCCTTCTTGTAGTGTGGGGCCCAAAACTGGACACAGTACTCCAGATGAGGCCTCACCAATGTTGAATAGAGGGGAATGATCACATCCCTCGATCTGCTGGCAATGCCCCTACGTATACATCCCAAAATGCCATTGGCCTTCTTGGCAACAAGGGCACACTGACTCATATCCAGCTTCTCGTTCACTGTAATCCCTAGGTCCTTTTCTGCAGAACTGCTGCCGAGCCATTCGGTCCCTAGTCTGTAGCAGTGCATGGGATTCTTCTGTCCTAAGTGCAGGACTCTACACTTGTCCTTGTTGAACCTCATCAGATTTCTTTTGGCCCAATCCTCTAATTTGTCTAGGGCCCTCTGTACCCTATCCCTACCCTCCAGCGTATCTACCTCTCCTCCCAGTTTAGTGTCATCTACAAACTTGCTGAGGGTGCAATCCAGACCATCCTCCAGATCATTTAGGAAGATATTGAACAAAACCGGCCCCAGGACCGACCCTTGGGGCAATCCACTTGATACCGGCTGCCAACTAGACATGGAGCCGTTGATCACTACCCGTTGAGCCCGACAATCTAGCCAACTTTCTATCTACCTTATAGTCCATTCATCCAGCCCATACTTCTTTAACTTGCAGACAAGAATACTGTGGGAGACCGTGTCAAAAGCTTTGCTAAAGTCAAGGAACAACACGTCCACCACTTTCCCCTCATCCACAGAGCCAGTTATCTCGTCATAGAAGGCATTTAGATTAGTCAGGCATGACTTGCCCTTGGTGAATCCATGCTGACTGTTCCTGATCACCTTCCTCTCCTCCAGGTGCTTCAGAATTGATTCCTTGAGGATCTGCTCCATGATTTTTCCAGGGACTGAGGTGAGGCTGACTGGCCTGTAGTTCCCAGGATCCTCCTCCTTCCCTTTTTTAAAGATGGGCACTACATTAGCCTTTTTCCAGTCATCCGGGACCTCCCCCGATCGCCATGAGTTTTCAAAGATAATGGCCAATGGCTCTGTAATCACATCCGCCAACTCCTTTAGCACTCTTGGATGCAGCGCATCCGGCCCCATGGACTTGTGCTCGTCCAGCTTTTCTAAATAGTCCCGAACCACTTCTTTCTCCACAGAGGGCTGGTCGCCTCCTCCTCATGCTGTGCTGCCCAGTGCAGTAGTCCGGGAGCTGATCTTGTTTGTGAAGACAGAGGCAAAAAAAGCATTGAGTACATTAGCTTTTTCCACATCCTCTGTCACTAGGTTGCCTCCCTAATTCAGTAAGGGGCCCACACTTTCCTTGACTTTCTTCTTGTTGCTAACATACCTGCAGAAACCCTTCTTGTTACTCGTAACATCTCTTGCTAGCTGCAACTCCAGGTGTGATTTGGCCTTCCTGATTTCACTCCTGCATGCCTGAGCAATATTTTTATACTCCTCCCTGGTCATTTGTCCAATCTTCCACTTCTTGTAAGCTTCTTTTTTGTGTTTAAGATCAGCAAGGATTTCACTGTTAAGCCAAGCTGGTCGCCTGCCATATTTACTATTCTTTCTACACATTGGGATGGTTTGTCCCTGTAACCTCAATAAGGATTCTTTAAAATACAGCCAGCTCTCCTGGACTCCTTTCTTCCTCATGTTATTCTCCCAGGGGATCCTGCCCATTAGTTCCCTGAGGGAGTCAAAGTCTGCTTCTCTGAAGTCCAGGGTCCGTATTCTGTTGCTCTCCTTTCTTCCCTGCGTCAGGATCCTGAACTCGACCATCACCCAGGAGACTCATGCAGCATCATTGTCATATTTCGTATGTCCCAACAAATCCATTCACAAGCCTTTAAGGGATGATGTTGGATTTAGTACGGTGAATAAAAGTAAGCAGAAATCTTTGCCTATGTCAGTAGAACAGCTGCAAATCTTAACACAAAAAGGCTTTACCTGAGTTTACAAACAGAAGCTGCAAGCAACTTAAAAAAATATCTAGGAAAAGAATGCCTGTGATTGAATATATTATGTGTTAATGAGACAATGAGGAATCTGAAGGTGAAAAGTTAGCTGTTGTTTCAGAAGCTAAGCTAAGGAATAGAGGGAAAGGCTTTATATATGTGTATATATATATATATATATATAGAGAGAGAGAGAGAGAGAGAGAGGGGAAGAATATGGGCAGAATATAACTACATGAGGATCTCTCTAATACCCTCCCTCCTTGCTGCTGCACCTCATACCTACATGCACACATACACTTAAGGGCTGGCCATAATAACAGTACTTGCTGTCACTTCAGTTGCGCACAAGGAGAGCTCCAAGCTAAAACCTAGAGGTAAATGGAGGTGTTTTTCTCTTCTCCCCCTCCAGGCTGCCCAGCATAGCTGGTGCTGTGGAATTGGAAGAAGTAGGTACTTGACCTAACCCAATGGTGGTGCAACAGCCATGATCCCCTTTGGACTCCAGGAGATACCATGACAATTTAAAGAACAATGCTGCCCAGGTTTCCTGCTCTCCTAGTGAGTCTCCCCATCTCTCCCTTCCATGGGCTGCATAGGCAGCAATTAATTTTCACGTGTCTTTAATTGTGCATGAATGGAAGGTCTTGCTTTCTGTATTTTATCATTCTAAACAATGAAACAAAAATAAACCTGGCTAAATATTATTTCGCCTTTAATGACTTCCAAGTTGCTTTTAAATGGATATGAATAAATTGGTGGTTTGTGACCCCATTTTTTCCTCTGTGAGGGCT
Source organism: Natator depressus (assembly GCF_965152275.1). Classification (NCBI taxonomy): domain Eukaryota; kingdom Metazoa; phylum Chordata; order Testudines; family Cheloniidae; genus Natator; species Natator depressus. The sequence continues at coordinate 53,144,721 of NC_134238.1, forward strand.
GATTATGTCGTGCACAGAAAAGAAAGGCAGGAATCTGAATTGGAACTGCATTTTATAGGGAAACATGGTCTAGTGGATTGGTCATCAGGAGACGTGGGTATTACTAGATCTGCCTATGACCAATGGTATAACTTTGGGCTACTAACTTTAATCTCTCTGTGCCTCAATTTCTCCATCCATAAAGAGAGGATGATAGTAGTCACTTTCTTTGGCAAATCCAGGCATATACAATTAAATTTCATGTCTGGGCCACTGATTATATGAACTTCCGTGTTCGCTGTGAGTATGTTTATCTCTGCATCTGCAGCTGTTCTTGGGGAAACGTGATGTTGGCCAAATTAATTACCCAGTTGCCCATAATTGGGGATTTCAAACCCTTCTAGTGTTCGTGTTTCTTTTTCCTTAGAACTTGACTTGTGCTATACTTGCCTTTGATTTCAAATGTTTGAGGTTTATTTTCTTTTTCAACTTTAAGGTTTGCCCCCTTAAATTACAGTTCTACTCTGCAAAGAATGATTCTAAAAATAGCATGCTTACTGAATAAGAAGGATCTCTCTTTATATACCTGCCATCCTGTTTCAGAGTTGAACTGTACTTAGTTCTTGATACATATTAAACTTCACTGCATTTTAAGAAAATTCTTGTGTATGGAATATGTTCGATCTACTTTCAGCTAACATCATAACATTATGGACTGAGTCCTGTTCCCCCTGAAGTTAATGTGTGATTGGAGCCATGAAGTAAAAACCTGGACGTCATAGCAAAGCCAGTGATAATTTCTATCAGGCTTTCTCTCTGCATGGGAGACTTTCTAGCAAGTGCTATAGTTTAAAAGTCTGAGTAAATGCAAAAGATGGAGAAACTGGGACTTGTGTATTAAAGTATATTATATAGTTCAAAAAGGTCTAGTGGTACTCGTGTTTAATCAAGTAGAACAAAGTAGATATTAGATCCTAGTAGCCTATTTTGCTTAGCATTCTACAAGCTATATTTAAATCTCAGTGGCCTGCATGCTAATTAATAGAACAAATTAATCTTTTTGACCCAAAGGAAATTTACAAGCATGTTCTTCTTACACTTACAAGTATATTCATGTAGGCTTTCAGTGGCTCCATTGCCAAGGATGAATAAGAGATGTCTGGTAAAACCAAAATTATGAGGAATCAGGTTTAATCACTGAGTCTTTATAAAATTTAATTGCTACAGTGGAGTGAGGTTGCCATCCAATCTACTGTCAAAACAGTTTGACATATCAAAGGAGATTATTCTCTCAGAAGGAGCTTAATTTTTTTTCCATTGCAGGGTGCTAATCAATAATGTTTTGCAAAAGAAGCCAAACATTTTGTGGTTGTCACTTTTTTTTGAAGAAAGTAAAGAAATTCCTTATATGAAATAGGAACAAAATAGCTTTCATTAATACACTGCATCTGTGAAACAAGCAGGCCCGTAGATTTGTAGAAACACTCTCCAAAATTGCAGCGCTTCAATTCTGTGACTGCAAAGTGTTACAGTTAGAGCTGGGTCAATAGGGGATTTTTTCTGGTTTTCTGGCAATTAAATATTTTGTTCAACCCACTCCAAAACACCTCATTTAGATTGTTATTATAATCTTGAAAAACCCAAGAAAGAAATACACACACACACACACACAGAGGAAATTTTGAAACAAAAAGTAATTTCACATTGAAAAAAGTGGTGTTTTATTTCTAAAATATCAAAAGAGTGTTCGGACTTTTTTTTAACTGAAAAAATTGGTGAATTCAACAGAAATTCACAGAATATTTTGAGGTCACTGAATCTGCACTTCTTGCAGAAAAATTTTTCTGAGGAAAAATTTTGCCCAGCACTATACAGAGTATCATAGCAGAACAGAAGACAGCATCTTTCAGTTCCAGAAGTGTGTGCTTTTCACAACAATTTTGTTCACATATGTACGCAACTGTCCAGAAGCAGCTGGTCAGTAGGAGTTAATGAAGCTACCCCCATCTGCCACCAAAGAATACTATAGCTATCAGCCACACTGTAGGCACTGGGCCTGATTTCCAGTTACTCCATTCCTGCATGTGTGGCAGGAATAGAGGAGCAGAAAGGCAGAAGGATAATTAAATTTACCTCAGGGAACTCCTGGCCCTTGTAGCTAAGAATAACACACATTAAGTACTTTTAGGATAGAGGTAAAATATAAGTATTAATTAATGTTGTAACACAGGGCCTACAGGCTTCAGGCCTTTGAGATATTCAGCTTAGCCACACAAGACCTTAGGCCAGAAACAGGATGGCATGACTAGTTGACTGAAAGATAACCCTGTACCAGTAAAGTGTAAGATTATTAAGTGCAGATGTTCTGGAAACTATGCATCAATAGACTAGAAAATATGCAACAGTGTCCCAGTTAATACTGCAAGAGGCCTGATGGTAACATTTCAGGGGATTCTGTAATAACCAGCTTGCTGTGGTAACTCATTGACATAGATAAGGAAAAAGGGTCTGGAATCCTTATACATGTATATGACCCTTATATGTACCATAACACAGGATAAAAGTGTTGCCTCACTTGTGTGCTGGTGGGGAATGCACAGGAGACAGTAGGATGACAACCACTGGTGATGATAAAGATAATGACTGACACTCTAATGTCCCCTAGAAGGAGATGTGAGAGATGCTAGTCACAGGAATCAACACTTTGCCCTCTATATATCTCTATTCAGTGTTTGTGAGATTGTTTCACTGCTTAGTTGAATGTGTTAATAAAAGGACCTTTGAAAACGTGTAAGTACATCAGTATGTTGTGGTCATTGTTCCTCATGTGCTACTAAAATCTCCAAACCAAAAAACATTCCTGATGATGATTCTCATGCTGCTAATTGTGATGCTGTAGTGGTTTAGGAGGCCAAAGTCTTAACCCAGGTCACTGTTATCTAATAAAACCAATCAAATTAATAAGGCTATATACTGAAGCACATAGCTACAGGTGGCAGAGAAAGGAGACAAAGCAGGAAATGCTTCTTCAGGTCCACTAACAAATGGAGCCAAGGAAAAGGAGATTTCTGAGGTGGATGGATGGCAGCAACACTTCTGACCCTGGTATAGTTCAGTGTCAGGCATGAGGAAGAGTTCTTTGCCTTGGCTCAGGTTTTCCAAACCTGGCAGGAAGGGGTGTGTGCACACACAGTCACATAGGGGAGTGTATTCTGAGCCTGGCAAATATGAATTGAAAGCTGAGGGGGTGGTTCTGAGCTGTAGGTAGAAGAGAGGCTCTTTGTGGGGTGTGATAGGTCAGCACCCACCTCTTGAAAGCATCCCCTTCTGATCAGGTGTGTCTTCAGCAGGTCTTCAGTGACTCAGATCTCCAGCTGAGACACACACACTATCTGCAGGTAGAACAAAGAAAACCAAACCTGTTCCAGGGTATACAGAAGTGATGGGCAACCTGCGGGCTGCACGCGGCCCATCAGGGTAATCCAATGGTGGGCCCCCAGACAGTTTGTTTACATTTGCACGGCCACCCACAGCTCCCAGCGGCTGCTGTTTGCCGTTCCTGGCCAATGGGAGCTGCGGGAAGTGGTGGCCAGCACGTCCCTGTGGCCTGTATGCTGGCCACCGCTTCCTGCAGCTCCCATCGGCCAGGAACGGCGAACTGCAGCCACTGGGAGCTGCAGGCGGCCGTGCAAATGTAAACAAACTGTCTGGGAGCCCACCAGCAGATTACCCTGATGGGCCACAAGTTATCCACCAGTGGTATACTGTCTTTACCTTCCATCAAAGCTTCCTCCCTGGAGACACTACCCTCTGGTAGCGGTCCAACAGGGGTCCATCATGGTACTCTCAGCTTGTATATCCTTTTTGGCAACCCTCCCTGGGCTCAAACTCTAAGCATACCAACATGGCCCATCACAGTACCCTCACTTGGTCTGGCTAGGCTCTGGGGTCAGTCCTTGCTCAGCCCTTCAGCCAGCCAGGAGCTCCTTTTTCACTTCCCTGGACTCAGTCCTGCCTGCACAGAGGTGTCTATGGTCCTACTGCTCTTTTAGCCAGGTACCCAGGTTTCCCTCTTCCAGGTCCAGACAGCAACTGAGTGATCTGCTGCTGCTGCTTTCTTTTATATGGTCCTTCTGCCCCTGATTGGTTGGTCCAACAGCCCCTCTGATTGGCTGCTTCACCTGCAACTACTCTAAGCCACCTGGAGGACTTTTTCTCTGCTCTTCTCTGGCACGGGGTGAGGCAGGGTTGTTAGGCCTCCAGAACAGGAGGTCTCTGGACCTAGTCTAATCCATCACAGGGGGGAACAATATTATGGAGGAGGTAACTTGAACTGGTGTGGGTTGGGTTGATGGGAGCTGAGAGGCCTTGGGGAGGGCCTGAGCAGTGCCAGATTGCCCTTCGAGAAGTGCTAGAACAACATTATGTCTCCTAGAGTGTTCCATCCTGACTTGAGCCCTAGTTCTGAGCCAGAAGGGGGACATGTTGTGTCAACAAGCTTGAGTATAAGGCAAACGTAGTCAATGCATGAATTGAAGGGGGAAGTTTGGGACTAAGAAAGAACAGCGAAGGGATGACAGCCTGATAACTACTGTTTCCTCCCATCCTGCCCTAGGCTGACCAGATAGCAAGTGTGAAAAATTGTGACGAAGGTGGGGGGTAATAGGCACCTATAGAAGAAAAAGCCCCCAAAATCGGGACTGTCCCTATAAAATCGGGACATCTGGTCACCCTATCCTGCCCTTTACTTTAAATATCCTGTAATTCATTCAGAAAGAGAGAAGAGATGCGGGAAGAGAATGTCCCTTTCCTGCGCCCCACCCAATTTCTTTTATCCGCCACCAGAACTCTTCCCGATACTCCAGCCACAGTGTCCATGCAGCCCCACTACTTGTTTTGGGCACCAGCCGCCACCACCTTCCAGCTTGGAAATAAAGTTCAGTTGTGTGTTACCAGAGCGTGGTTGGGAAACCTTCCTCAATATGTTTGTTTCTGTGAATGAGAGGGGCCAGTGGCAAAACTCACTTATGTGAAAATGTCCGTTTTTTCTTCCATCTCTACATATTAGGTTTATGGAAGAGATCTATCACTTTGAGCCCATTTTAGAGCTCTTTCTCCATTAACGGTGGACCTGCCACATTTGAGTTTCTGCCTCAGAGTCAGGTTCTGGTTGCACTTAGTGTTGATGACTTATTATTCACATCAGCCCCATCACAGGTTTCCTTTCAAAATGACTCTAGTGAATTAAATCAATAATTTTATTACCCTTTGAAACTGTAGCACATTGATAAACAACTGGGTTGTAAAAATGAATGTCAGCTTGTAATGCCATCACTTACAACCTGAATGGAAGGTCTTTCCAGATACAGTAGTTGTATTAATTGATAGAACATATGTTATGCCTTTGTCACAAACCCAGTATTTACCTACTCATTTTCCTCTAGCAGCAACAGAAGTTAAATTCAAATGTCAATTCTCTGGTGTTCTTTCTTCCTAGAAAACATAGGAACCCAGTCATTTTTACAGCTGTCACTATCACATTTATATTTTCTTCTGGTACGTGTACCTTTGAACTGCCAGTTTCACTAAAGGGATCAAGCCTCAATGTGTTCAGCAGAGGATATATGAAAAGCTTGTACAAGTGTTTGGTTTTAAATAAATGTATTAACTGGTAAAGCAACTTGACCTAAAACCTAGGCTAAGTCTGAATATATTTTTAAATATTGTGCTACGGTTTCCTTAAATAATAATAAAAAAGCACAGAGCACTTGATAGCTCAACTAGCTATTCACACAAATACTCCTGAGAAGAATTTTTGTTTAATTTTTTTTTTACTTAAATGGGACAACTCACATGCTTAAGTGCCCTGCTGAACTGGGAACTAAAATAAGTTGAAACAATGCCAGGCTGAAGACATGGCTGGACGTCCAGATTCTAGGCCTCAGCAGCCCCTGCTCTTTGCTGCTGGAGATGCACAAAGGGACAAAAAATCAGCTTAATCCCTAGGTAGGGGAATATCCACATTAATTAGAGCTGTCAGCATAAGGAATGTCTTTGTGGGAGGATCTCTGGCAGATAGAACAGCCTATTGGAGGCCATTGAATTGTAAGGACTTATGATTAGGAAAAACTTACTAATGTCTAACCTAAATACCCCTGGAATCAATTTAAGCCCTTTACTTCTTTGTTCCATCCTCAGTGTTTAAAGAGAACTCCCTCCTTTTTATAACAACCTTTTATGTTCTTGAAGACTGTCATGTCCCCCCTCAGTCTTCTCTTTTCCAGATTAAATAAACAAGTTCTTTTCAGTCATTCCAGTAGGTCATGTTTTCTAGACCATTAATCATTCTTGTTGCTTTCCTCTGGACTTTCATTAATTTGTCCACATCTTTCCCCCAGTGTAGTGCCCAGAATTGGACACAGTACTCCATTAGAGGCCTTATTAGTGCTGAGTAGAGTGGAAATAATTACTTCTCATGTCTTGCTCACAACACTCCTGCTAATACATCCCAGAATGATGTTTACTTTTTTTGCAACAGTATTACATTGTTGACTCATATTTAGTTTGTGATACTCTATAGCCTCCAGCTCCTTTTCTGCAGTACTCCTTCCTAGGAAGTCCTTTTCCATTTTGTATTCGTGCAATTGATTATTCCTTCCTAAGTGTAGTACTTTGCATTTGTCCTTATTGAATTCAGACCATTTCTCCAGTTTATCAAGCTCATTTTAAATTCTAATCCTGTCCCCCAAAATGCTACCAACCCCACCCAGATTGGTATCATCCATAAATGTTATAAGTATACTCTCTCTGTCATGATCAAAATCATATATGAGTCTTTTGAAGTCAATGTCACCATATAAATTTACATGAGAAGAGATGGCTTTGTAAGATATGGTTTTTCATGCTACAACAAAAACTTTATTTCGGTACAGTCTGAAAAATTCTCTATGGAGTTTGTGCATTTGTCTTTAAAATAAATACATATAACCACCATCAGATGCTTTCTAACATGTTTCCCCATTCATTAATATCTGTACAGTGATTTGAAGATGTAAAACACTATGTAAATGCAAAGTATCATTATTAGGAATGATCTTTTCCCCAATGTGTTAAAACTAAATACTGATCAACAACAAAAAGCTTTCCTTTTGGGTGATATTTGTAAAGCGTAAGAGGGGCTGGATAATGATATTTCTGAAGTCATAATACTCTAAAAAAATCAAACTGAAAAATGAGTTAGAACTTTTAAAGCTATTGCAATGTTTGTGTGAAAAAAATGACTTTATAAATTCGTACATAGCGGGTTTGGAAAGCCCATTTAGGTTTATTTAGTCCCTCTGTCTACTGCAGCCCAAAATAAAATACAGAGATGTGCACACAATCTTCATTATTTCTTCTAAGCAAAACAGTAGTAATACCTTATATATGCATAATCCATGACCTCTGTTGGCAGATTATCCTATTGTCTTAGTGACCTTGGGTTATTTCCCTACAGCTGTAAAAGTTACAATATTTTCAGGAAGTGAATGTCTCAGGGGAGTGGTAATAGGATGCAAAGTACTTTATTTCTAAATAGCTGGCCTTTAATAGTTTATAGTATATGAAGTGAGTGAATCACTGTCCAACTATCCAGGAGTCTCCATCACAGAACTACTCTAAATAACTGATATGTTTGATCTCTTTGCTGAGACTGACACTGGGAGTGTCTACACTGCAGCTGGGAGTGAGCCTCCCAGTCCAGGTAGACAATCTTAAAATAGCAACATGGATGCTGCAACTCAGACTGGAGCTTGGGCTCTCAAGTCAGATGAGCTTCAGAGTTTGAGCTCCAACCTGGTCTGCAACACCCACACCACTATTTTTAAGCACAGTACTTGGAGTCTGCCTATGTGGGGCAGGAGGCTCACTCCTAGCTGCAGCGTACACATGACATGGCATGTCAGATACTGAATTAGAGCTGTTCAAACAATACATTTTTCATTCACTGACCAAACTGATAAAATTATTAAATAAATAAATAAATTCGGATCAACCGGTAATGAAACTGTTTCAGTTTTCCCAGTGAAATAAATAAATAAGTTTTAGGTTAAACAAACATACTTCTAGAACATGTTGTAGGATCAGGGCTCAGACTTAGAATCATAGAATATTAGGGTTGGAAGAGACCTCAGAAGGTCACCTAATCCAATCCCCTGCTCAAAGCAGGACCAACACCAACTAAATCATTCCAGCCAGCGCTTTGTCAAGCTGGGCCTTAAAGACCTCCAAGGATGGAGATTCTACCACCTCCCTAGGTAACCCATTCCAGTGCTTCACCACCCTCCTAGTGAAATAGTGTTTTCTAATATCCAACCTAGACCTCCCCCACTGCAACTCGAGACCATTGCTTCTTGTTCTGTCATCTGGTGCCACTGAGAACAGCCTTGTTCCATCCTCTTTGGAACCCCGCTTCAGGTAGTTGAAGGCTGCTATCAAATCCCCCCTCACTTTTCTCTTCTGCAGACTAAATAACCCCAGTTCCCTCAGCCTCTCCTTGTAAGTCATGTGCCCCAGACCCCTAATCATTTTTGTTGCCCTCTGTTGGACTCTCTCCAATTTGTTCACATCCTTTCTGCAGTGGGGGGACCAAAACTGGACACAATACTCCAGTTGTGGCCTCACCAGTGCCGAATAGAGAGGAATAATCACTTCCCTCGATCTGCTGACAGTGGTCCCACTAATACAGCCCAATACGTTGTTAGCCTTCTTGGCAACGAGGGCACACTGCTGACTCATATCCAGCTTCTTGTCCACTGTAATCCCCAGGTCCTTTTCTGCAGAACTGCTACTTAGCCAGTCGGTCCTCAGCCTGTAAAAGTTTACTGCTCTGTAATATACCACAAGAGTGAAATCTTGAGGTCAATGGTAAAATACCTGATAGAATGTGGTTCTTTAGTCTAGCAGGAGAAGGCATAACACCAACAGTTGGAAGCTTTCACTAGACATGTTCAGATGGGAAATAGTCAAACAGTAAATTAGACCAAAAACACTTACTAGTAATATTTGTTTCCCATTTGACTTTCATTACTATCTAAACATTATCTTTTTTCTAATGTAACTGCTGTTAGCACACTATATTTCCCTTTTTCATGGTACAGCTCCATTCACCTGACACAATTATTTAAGATGTCTCTTAAGTAGAATGGATCAGAAAAATTGTGACAAAACATTTGTCCAAATTTGCCAGTTCATCAAAATTGAAATGTTCTCCATGATCATGTCAATTTTTGACAACATTTCACTAGAAACTAGGCAGGATTCTGTCAGAAACCTGCTTTGTTTCCTCCCAGGTTACCTGTCTTTGGCAGCTTGCCTGGTGAGTTGCTGGGGAACAGGCAGAGTGGAAGCCCTGGCTCTGCACTGCCTATGCTTGTAGTTCTAGTGCAGCCTGGGCTCCCTGACTCCCAGCAATCACAATGCAGACTGTTATGGGGCTAGGATACACCATGTGACAGTCTGTCAAGGCAGCTGTTTTGTAGAGAATTCTGAGGTTTTGTTCTGAATCAGAATGAAATCTAATTTTGAAACACTGCATGAAACTGAATTACTGTTCTCCACTCAGCTCTACTTTTAAATGTGTGTAATTATATTCTGGCAAACAAAAACTTTACATGCCTGGAATGTGTCTAGAGTTTTGATAGATGCAGCTGAAGCAAGTTTAAATATACGTTTTTATTTATTGTCTAGAGGGTACTTCCGCATTCTTTATAATCAAGGTAGAGTCTGTTAATGTTATCATCACTTACTATTTGTACTGCAGCCGTGCCTGAGGTCCCCATTGTGCCAGATGGTCCCTGCCCTGCTGAGCTTTGATTACACCAGTGAATCAGCAGTAATGGATTGACCCTGCTCCATTAAAATCAATAGACATTTTCCATTGACTTGGATCAAGTCAGGATCAAGCCCTAATTAACTGGAAACTTCTGCTGGATTCCAGCATCTGCCAACAGGCTGGCAACAGTAACAGACTCTGGCCTCTGTTATCGTATCACCATGGAAAAGTAAGGTTTTTCTGAAGTGCTCAGTGCAGGCCTTTAAAAATCACTTAATGTTGTTCTAGTGGGTCAGACTGTAATAAAAATAGATCAAAACCAATTGTTTTCTGTGTTGCCTTTGTAAGTAATATCACGAAGACAACTAATCATCATATGTACAATCCTTACTTCTCTCAAGTAATGAATGGCTATCTTGCTATTTTTCCTACTACACAGAGCATTGAGATCATATTTTAGATACAACATGCAACAATTTGAATATTTACACTAATGTAGGAAAATGAAAAGAAAAAAAGTCCACACTCAAGCAAACATTGTGTGAAGTTTTTTTTTTCCTCCTACATCATGCATTTTCATTGTAAACCAAGCACATATGTAGAGTAAAGAATAAAAAATAAAATTGGCCATATACATATATGAAAACAGTAGAAGACGTTCTAAAAATAAATATATATATTTAAGAATATCATATACTGTTATTTTAATACTTCTAACAGGTAAATATGAAGTAGCTGTTCTCAGATAACTCAGCACAATAAATTGAATATAAATTGATATTGCAGGAAAGCAAGGAAAAATCAATTTACATTCATCTTATTTAAAATTGTAAAGAAGTCCAAAAGAAATCAATTGTTGGATGTACATACTTTAAATGTCAGCAAATGTGAAATGTAACAAATTTGATAACATTAGAAAAGTCAGCGTTTATACATCAGTTATGTAAGAGCAACGCCTACTAGACTCACTACAGTTAATAGTCTGTCAGCATTTCTACTAGAAACAGATTTTCACATCCCATGCAAGATCTGCTTGGTTTCTGGATTTTAAACAAATTTAGAAAGCAGTTTTCAATTTGCAGGGCCACGGAAAAAGTTTGAGTTAATATGTTTTTAAATTTCTTTAGTTAAAACCAAATTGTTCTCTTTAAAAATTAATGTTAACACTTAGCCAGTGATGTGGACTCATCACTTCTGTCATTTAAAAAAAAAAAAGAGAGAGTAGTAAAAAAAACCACCATGAATTTGGTATTATGGATCCATAAATCACAGGTAATGGTATAGACACAGAATCATAGAAATTTAGGGCTAGAATAGACCTCACGTGGTCATCTAGTCCAGTCCCTGCACTAAGGCAGGACCAACTAAACCTAAACCACCCCGACAGGTTTCAGAGTGGTAGCCGTGTTAGTCTGTATCAGTAAAAACAATGAGGAGTCCTTGTGGCATCTTAGAGACTAACAAATGTATTTGGGTATAAGCTTTCGTGGGCTAGAACCCACTTCATCAGATGCATGGAGTGGAAAATACAGTAGCAGGTATAAATACACAGCACGTAAAAAGATGGGAGTTGCCTTACCAAGTGGGAGGTCAGTCTAAAGAGACAATTCAATTAACAGTAGGATACCAAAGGAGGTATCCCTGATAGGTGCTTGTCTAATCTGTTCTTAAAAACCACCAAAGACAGGGTTTCCACAACCTCACTTGGAAGCTCATTCTAGTATTTAATTATTCCTATAGTTCGAAAGTTTTTCCTAATATCAAACTTAAATCTCTCTTGCTGAAGATTAAGCCCATTACTTCTTGCCCTACCTTCAGTGGGCATGGAGAACAATTGATCACAGTTTTCTTTACCACAGCCCTTAACATATTTGAAGAATGTTATTAGGTTCCCCATCTCAATTGTCTTTTCTTCTCAATCAGGTTTCTTTTAAACATGCCCAGTTTTTTAACCTTTCCTCATAGGTTAGGTTTTCTAATCCTTTTATCATTTTGTAGCTCTCCTCTGGACTCGCTCCAGTTTGTCCACCTCTTTCCTATATTGTTATGCCCAAAACTGAGCACAATACTCCAGCTGAGGCCTTACCAGTGCCCAGTAAAGAGGGACAATTACCTTCGGTCTTACATAAGACACTCCCATTAATACACCCATAATAATAATAATAATAATAATAACGTTTTTTGCAACTGCTTCCCATTATTGACTCATATTCAATTTGTGATCAACTATAATAAACCCCAAGATCCTTTACTACCCCACCTGGCCAGTATTCCCCATTTTGCAGTTACACATTTGATTTTTCCTTCCTAAGTGCAGTGCTTTGCATGTCTTTATTGAGTTTCATCTGCTTGATTTCAGTCAAATTCTCCAGTGTGTCAAGGTCATTTTAAATTCTAATCCTTTCCTACAAACTGCTTGCAACACCTCCCAGCTTGGTGTCATCTGCAAATTTTATAAGCTCATGGCCTCATTAACATCTATATTGCGTTCTTCAAGCCCTTTCAAAATATAGCTACTAAAATCATCTTCTTTGTCCATTGTTCTCAACACATAATGCCCTTCCCCACCCCCATCACTCCATTGGATCCCCCATGTACAATTCCTGGGGGAATTCTTGTACCACTGCGCACTCGCAGAATTCATGTGTCCCACATATTTTTTTTTTGTCAGCAGAAAATACAGTCTGCCAGAGAGGTTTTGAAGTTATGCCTTTTGCCCACCAGGGTCTTCTGTGGTGCCAGAACAGAGGCAGCCAGCTCACCATTCACCGGCCATAGCTGTCAGCATCTGATAAGGAGGTTGCAGAGGCTGCATTCCTCACTGCACCCTGCCTGCAGGGCCAGGTGAGGAGGCACAGGATATGTGAGGGGGGACAGAGAATGTGGCACATGAGGCTGCTGGGGAGGGTCAGAAGGGCTAGTGTAGGGGGTAGACTGGAGCAGGGTGGTGTGGGGACACATGGGGATGGAAGGCTAGGGAGTGCAGGGAACATGGGGACAGGGGAATAAGGATGCAGGGATGGATGGGGAGGGGGCGCTGGGATGGATGGGGTGGTGATCAGGCTGAGTGGAGGTGCAAGAACACATGGGGTGAGAAGGGACATATGGGGAATGGGAAGAACATGCAAATGGTGCTAGTGTGTGTTATTTCTATCTCTCTCTACTCCTGGAAGAAAAAAAAAAGAGGAGAGCTCTACCTCATGTCTCCCTTTAGTATCAAAGCACAATGAATACTTACTGGAGCTCCCTCTCCTACATCAGGTGTGGTTGAATGTGGGTTCAGGGACACCAGAGGGGTGCAGAGCCACATGGGGATGGGGGTGGCTGAGTGGGGGTGCAGGGACCCATAGGGACTGGAGGAGGGGGTGCAGGGGATGAGGGTGCAGGGACACCAGGGATGGGGGAGGAGAGGTGAATGAGTGGCAGCACAGAGCCACATGGGGATGGGAGGCAGGGACTCATGGGGACAGGAGCAGATGTGCCTGACTGATTGGGAGAGGCTAGAGGTCAGCAAGGGTCTCCACGGGGGGAGGCTCCCCTACTCACTAACAATTCCTCCTGCCCCCCAAAAACAATGGTTCCATACTTATTCCACAATCGACAACTCTCCAGTTTCACTCCTGGACTCCTTCCCAGCAATTACTTCCCTCTCCCTCAGCTCTTCTATTATCCCTGACTTCCCCAAGCCTTTGCGCTGCTTCTAAGGGGTGCAGGAAATATGGGTCTGTATTGTAGTTTAAATGGATTATTACTCAACATTCTGTATTAATATGCTTAGTAATGGATCTATTTGTCAAAAAAACAAAACAAAACACTGACTCTTTTTTGTTGTTACAGACATACTTGCAGACAGATATTTTGAAATAAACAATCAAAATAATTGAAACTGGTGTGATTATATTGTGTTATTTTGAAAAAAAACAACAGAATTTTAAATTTTTTTCGCACAGAATTCCCGCAGGAGTAATATAAGCTTTTAGTCTTTCCTTTAAGGACCTCTAATACTCTTTCCTATTAGCTGCTTTTGTAACTTACTCAGCTGACTGTGCTGCAGAAGGTGCCAGCCTTAAATACCTATTTGTCTCTACTTCAAGCACAAGCACCTTCATGCTATCTTATGAAACATCCTGTCTGCACCGCTCTGAAAGACCACCACCACGTGTTCTTTTAAATCCTTGCTTGAGATCCACTTCTACTGTAATGCCTACAAGAAATGATAAAGGCTAGATAGAGGGCAAATAGAGATTGCTGATAAACTGACCTTGGGCAAATGTCAGGCTGAAATAAGAGCTTTATGCCACTGAAAATGGGAGATGCCCAAGAATTTTAAAGAACCTTCAAGAAAAATAGAAGCTGGTATTTGCAGAAACTCTTTCCTTCCTTCATAACCAAGATTCCTACCAAACCTATAAAGTGTAAGATCACTGGGCCAAGAAAGGAGATCAATTCAAGTGTGAAGGACCCCCTCAGAGAGCATTGGTAGCAGCACCCTCTCGATATAATTTTGTGCTATGTGACGTTTTATTATGAGCTGAATTAAAACTGATGTATCAATGAACCCTTTACTTAAGACAATTTGTTTTACAACTAAGAGGCCACATCAAAAACAGTCCCTCTTAGAGTCTGCCTGGAAACTAGTACCATTAAAATGTAGGTTTCTATTGGGTATCGTGACCAGGTGTGTGGCTGTAAAAAAAAACTGAGACAGAACAGCGACTGAGGCCATGTCTACACTACACAGTTTTGTCAACAAAAGTCAGCCTTCATTGACAAAAAAGTAGAGATGCACACACTGCAATACTCCTCCCACCGATTTAACTCTCCTGCTGTGCCAACATAATAAAACCATCTGGAGGAGAGGCACAGAGCTTTTTGCAATCTGGTTAGAGTGACACTGTACACACTGCATTGCTTATGTCATTCTAAGATGCCTCTAGGAGAGGTCCCACAATGTCCATCTTGACTACTCTGGTCACTAGTTTGAACTCCACTGCTCTGCAGCAAGGTACACAGGCATGTGCCCCCACTCCCTTGAAAGGCCCAAGAATGTTTTGAAAATGTATTTCCTGTTTGCTCGGCCTGGAGAGGTCACATCACATCTTCCCAGCTGACCATGCTGGCTCCCCAAAGCAAACATGCTCCCACCTGGAGTACACCAGAGTTGTGGGAAGAGGAGGCAGTGCAGTCACGACTCTGCTCCAGCTGTAGGAACTATGATACTTATGGGCAGATTGCTTGTGGCACGAAGGAGAAGGGGCACAAAAGAGACACAGCAGTGCTGTGCTAAGATCAAGGAGCTGAGGCAGGTATACCAGAAGGCAATGGAAGCCAATCGTTGGTCTGGTGCATCACCAAAGACATGCTGCTTCTACAAGGATCTGCACGCCCTCTTCGATGGCTACCCCACCTCCACTGCCAAGACCTACTTCGGGGGGTGGAGGCAGCAGCCGGCACAGTGAACCTCAAGGACAAAGTGGTGCATGAGGAAGTAGAGTTGAAGGATGGGGGACAGGTGACAGGGACATCCGTAGGCACGGTGAGCCAGGACCTCTTTTTAACTCCGAAGGAGTCTGGTCAGTCCCAGCCCTCCAGCTCTGCCACACCCGATGCAGGAGAGGGGAGGTCCAGTAAGTATTCATTGTGCTTTGATACTGCAGGGAGACAGGAGGTAGAGCTCTCTTTTTTTTTTTTTTGTTCCAGGAGTGGAGAGAGAGAGAGAGAGAGAGAAACAATGAACACTAGCACTGTTTGCATGTGTATCTCATTCCCCTGTACAAGCTAGGCTAAGGGGGGCACTGCAGAAAAGCTTGTTGATGCACACAGGGATGGCCCAAAAATCCTCCATAGACATCTCTAGGAAACTTTCCTGGAGCTAGAGGTACTCTGCAATCTTCTGTCAAAGGTTCCTTGGGAGGGCAGCCTTGTTTCTTCCCCGGGTAGGAAACTTTGCCATGCCAATCGGCGATTACCTCTGAAGGCACCAAAGCAGCACACACATAAGCAGAATATGGACCCGCTCTGTAGCCATATACATGCAGGAGCTGCACCCTTGCATCCTCAGTTACCCTCAGGAGCGAGATATCAGCTTCCATTACCCCCTACCTGTGGAAAACGGTGCCAGTATTCACAATAGTGGCCCATGGCACTTGTATTGATACCCCTGTGAACTGCCTCACTCTTTGTCCCATCTTGCCCCCTTCTCCTCCCCAGGCCCAACTCACCCTGGTTAGGGCTCTTGCTACACTGTGTGCCTGCCAAGGGAAAGTGAGACAGTGATGTATCTAATTTGTACGAATCAAGGCTGTGAGTGCACTCACTGTAGTGCTTCTGTTTATTGTTTCTTTAGCTTCTGCAGATGTGCCCTGGGGGGTTTCCTCCTGCATGCTGCCTGAGCTGCTCTGAGTGATAAAGAGACAAAGCAGGAGGAGTAAGGAAGACATATTCAGGGAGGCGTTGCATTCGTCTGATGCAGCCGATAGTGAGCAGAGAGCATGGAGAGAGACTATAAATGAAAGACTGAGAACGGATAGCCGGGCAAGGAAACAGGGGCAGGAGCAGATGATACAGGGGGAGGAACTAAGACATGAGGAGGTCCCTGATTGTGCTGCAGGTAGAACATATGCGTACTCACCTCCCCCTGCAGCCCCTACAGAACTGCCTTCCATGCCCTTCCCAAAGTCCCCCACCCCCTTCCTCACATGTTCCCAGGCCATCCCAGTACTCCACCCTTAGGGACATGCTTCAGAATGACAGCTGGACATCCACCCAGCCGAGAGAGCCTCATTTCAAGAAGTGCTTGGCTGTCATGTCCATTTTAGAAAATAAAAATGTTTGTATTGCTGATGAATGAAAATGTACTTACAGAAAAAAAAATGAATCTTTGTCTACAAATCACAGTGATTGCTGCTGAAATTCATACACAGGAGCAATCAGTGCATTAGCAGAATACAGTGAACGTGCACACACAGCAATCATTACAACAGTCATACTGTAGTGCAAGAAAGCAATGCCTGGCTCAGAACACTACAGAATGAGCCCCAGTAATGTGTCTTTTGTCAAAATGCTCCTTCAAAAGCCTCCCTGATTCAAATAGCCCCCTGCTGAGCCCGTCTATCAGCCCTGGTATCTTACTGGTCAAAAGCAGCCACCAGCCAACCACCCCTAGGGAAACTTTCCCCCCCTTAGTTTCACAAATGTTATGCAAAGCAGAACAGGCTGTGATGACCATGGGAATATTTTCCTCATTGAAGTCGAACCTGCCAAAAAGGCAGCTCCAGTGACTCTAATCTGCCAAAGGCACATTGAAGCATCATTCTGCACCTGCTGAGCCTGCTGCTGTTACGGTTTCCAGTGTAAGGCTTCACGAGCCACAGGAACAAGGGGTAGGTTGGGTCTCCCAGAATAACTATGGGCATTTGCACATTCCCCATTGGAATCTTCTGATCTGGAAAGAAAGTCCCTGCATGCAGCTTTCTATACAGGCCAGTGTTCTTGAAGATGTGTGTGTCATGCACCATCCCTGACCACCCCATGTTAATATCAGTGAAATGACTCCAGTGATCCTCCAAGGCTTGTGATACCATAGAAAAGTAGCCCTTTCTGTTGATATACACTGTCACAAGGTGGTCTGGGGGCAAAAATTGGGATATGTGTGCCATCTATCTCCTGGCTGCAGTCAGGGAATCCCATTGCTGCAAAGCCATCCATTATTTCCTACATATTTCCCATTGTCACAGTCCTTTGTAGCAGGAGGTGATTAATGGTCCTGAACACTTGCATGACTGCAAACGCCATGGTGAACTTCCAACTCCAAACTGATTTCCAACTGATCGGTAGTAGTCTGGAGTTGCCAGCTTCCACACAGTGATTGCCACTCACTTCTCCACAGTGAGGGCAGATCTCAGTTTGATATCCCTGTGCTGAATGGCAGGGGTGAGCTCCACACACAGTTCAAGGAAGGTGGCTTTGTGCATCCAAAGTTTTGAGGCCACTGCTTGTCATCCCATACCTGCAGCACAATGTGATCCCATCACTCAATGCTTGCTTCCCCAAGGCCAGTACTGTCAGTCCACCATGTGCAGCTGTTCCATGAATGCCAAAAGCAATCTTGAATTGTTTCTTTCCATAGCATACAGCAGGCAGACACTACAGTGTCATTATCAGATTCGCAGCTCATGAACTACCGTAGCATCAGCTGCATTGTGTGCATAACGCTTATCACAAGACTTGAGAGCA
Source organism: Natator depressus (assembly GCF_965152275.1). Lineage (NCBI taxonomy): Eukaryota > Metazoa > Chordata > Testudines > Cheloniidae > Natator > Natator depressus. The sequence continues at coordinate 53,162,746 of NC_134238.1, forward strand.
GGATCCATGCTTTCAGATAGAGATGCCAGGCGCACATTTTACAAGGGCTGTTGAAAAGTGGCACAAAATGTGACTGGAAGCTCATAGAATGATTGGATGGAGAAAACTGCATCATGGGACAGTGAGTGTAGTACTACGTATCATATACTGCAATAATCTACACATTAAAAAGGCATAGATTCATACAGTTTAAGGGTAGAAGGGACTATTAGATCACCTAGTCTGACCTCCTGTATTTCATAGGCCAATACATTTGATCCAGTTACCCTTATAATGAGCCCAGAAACTTGTTTGACTTTATTATCACATCCTTGAAAGAGACTGAAAATCCACAACTTTCTTTGGTAGTTTGTTGTAATGGCTGATCACCATCACTATTCAAAATGCACTTAATTTCTCATTTGAATTCGTTTGGCCTCAGCTTCCAGGCACTGGTTCTTGTTACGCCTTTGCTGGTAGATTAGAGAACATTTTTGTACCTGGTGTACTTTCTCCCCATGAAAATACTTAGACACTAGACACTTACCAAGTCCTCTCAATTTTCTGTACGATAAACTAAACAAACTAAGCTCTTTAGCTCTTTGTCTCAGCATAAGGCATTTTCAACAACCTTGAATCATTTGTGACTCTACTGCACACTCAATTTTTTCAATACCCTTTAAAAATGTAGACAACAGAACCGTGTGCAGTATTCTGGTACTGCTCTCACCAATGCCATACACAAGGATAAAAACACCTCCTAATTCTTACTTATTCCTCTGTTTACATATCCCTGAATCACATTAGCCCCTTTTGCCACAGCATTGCATTAGGAGTTCATGTTCCATTCCATCCTTGATGATCCTTTTCAGAAATCACTGCTTTCCAGAATGCAGTTCCCTCAAAGCTCTCGTGACTTCAATCAGCTGTGCATCTGATCCACACAGGCCAGCATTCCTTGTTCTTCAATATCAGCTCTAATTTGGCTGTATTAAAAATGCATTTTGTTGAATGGAATCTACTTATTAATCAATCCAGACTCAGATAATAGTTTGCATCTCAAACACCAGCAAACTTCTGGCCAGGACTCTTAGTAATGCTGTCTCAGCATCTGCTGAATGAAAAACTAAGAGCAGGTGTGAATCATCTAGTTATTAAGAGAGAGGGTTGTGAATTGTCCATCAGAAAATGCCCTTTGAACAAAGTTGAAATTTCCTGGAAAATATCAATTTTGCTCCAAAAAAAAAAAGTGATTTTGTCAGAAAAAATGAAAGTGATGGCTCCCTTCCTGAAAAACTTTTGTCATTTTCACTTTGTGGCAGAAACAAAACCTTCTAGATGGGCAGCCGGTAAACTGAAAAATCCCCTTTCAAGTTCTCTTAGTGAAACTTTTCTTGAAATCCCTTCTTGTGAATAAATTTCACAGTTTTAAAAACTGCAGAAGTTTTTGCTGGAAGGAATTTCCACTTTCTGGCTATCTCTGCTTACAAATATGAGAAACAAATAATAGGCACCTTCTATATCGATCAACGGGGATGATGTACTCAGCTATTCTTCTGATTGCTTCTCCCAAACCACAGATACCAGCACCTTCAGTCTCAAGTAGTTAGCTTTCATTCACTCTCCACTTTTGTAGATCAAAATGGCATCCTCTGCACAGCATGCACTGTACAGGCAGGGTCACACTAGTGTGGGACTTGTACTTAAAATCAGGGTGACACCACTGCGTTGGGGGTACTTAAAGAGACTTTGAAGGATGGGGGGGATCAAAACACTAGACAATGGGATTGGACTTTAATAGTAGCAGCTCTAGCCCACGTCAACAATCTGAGTTTCTTTTTTCTTTAATAAAAAGTTTAGTCACCGTTATATTTTTAAACAGGCTGAGGCTTCTAATCAAAACTCCAAACCATGTTTGACTGTTTAGTATTGTACAATGACAGGGTCATGTTTGGCCCACTTATTTCACTGAAATTAATTCAAGTCCTTGGAGGAGAGGGGTAGAATCTTCCCCACTGTAATTAATGTGAATTGCAAACACCCTGTCTCAATTTCTGTGGTATGCATTTGAGATAGAATGCATAAGCTGAGACAATCTTTTTAAAGACAGATGACCTCATTCTCAGATGGGGTAATTCAGGACAGCTCCAGTGACGTCAGTCAGCTATGCACCTGACCCAGAGGCACGCTAACAGAATTTTGTGATCTAAAACCTCGAAAGCCACCTTGCCTCAGTGGCTTCTGCCAGTCATCATCTAAACCCCTCTTACTGGGGCAGACTGCAGTGTAATAGCCAATCATCACTGGCAAGGGGCTATTCCCAGGCTGCCCCTCTGCAGCCCCACTAGCTTTCTGGGCCTTTACCAAGGCCTGCAGCCTAGGGGTTTACCAGGCTGGAGCTCCCTTTGCCCTTCCCCAGCACTTCTCTGCTCTAGATACTTTGCCCCCAGGCAGCTAGCCCTTCCCACTTCAGAGCTAGAGTGAGACTCCTCTGCTTCTGGTCCACAGCCCTCTTATAAGGGCCAGCTGAGCCCTGATGGAGCTGGCCACAGCTGTGGTCAGCTACTCACTCAGCTTCCCCCAGCTGTTCTTAATCCCTTTCCCTGCTGCAGCCTTCTCCAGGGCTGCTTTTAACCCCCCGCAGGGTGACCACCCCTCTACAGGTACCTAACATATGAAACAGTGGGAGAAATTCTATCATCTTATGATACACTGTGGAAAGTCTTGTGAACCCTTGGCAGCTTCTCCCCAAACTGTTTTTCTTTAGAATTTCACCTGTTTGGGAGATGGAGATGGAGGGGGAGGGGAGAAGAAATAAATAAAAGTGTAAAACAGATTGGCTAATAGTTCTCAACTCAGCCAAATCCACAACTAAAATGAGGCAATAATTTACGAAAAACATATTAGTAAGGCTTAAAATTTCTGAAAAAGTACTATCCCAACTAGATAATTCCTAGTATTTGAAATCCATTGGAAGAATATGCAATCTTTTCATGTAATTTAGGAACTTCTTCAGGGAAATGAAAATTCTCTTGGCTGCTTAAGGTGAACAATTACACAGGGGCTGTAGATCTCCATTAACTCTCAACTAAAGACCCTGATAGGACATAAGCAAAGAAGGTAAATATCATTTATCGTCTCACCTCTTGCTAGTCTCGATAAGAGAAAAGCAAACAAAGCTTATTTAATGATTGTGAAATAAGGGCAATATAAGATTTTTATTATTACTTTTCATGATTATTATAGCATGCAAGAATATTTAAATAGCCCCACCATGAAAGGTGGAAGAGTTCAGATTTCCATGGTATTGAATAAAGATGACTTCACCAAAAACAGGTGCAGTTTTACCTGGCAGTAAGCCTAGATTTGTTTGATAAAAAATAATGTACCTAAATGAAACCCACTTTAAGAATCTGTTTGTTTTAAAGTTTGTAACAAAATGTGAAAGTTGTGACTTCAGTAATTAGTTTTGCATTTTGTGATGGGTATTTCACACACCTCTAGTAGATACTTGCAGTAATTATAGATGTTATATTGTCTACACTATAAAACATACCAGTCCAAATATTGTTTAGATTTATACTACTTCTACTATATGCTCATTATTTTAGTCTTTTCTAGATCTTATGTGAATGTGACAAGTATATAGGGCCAAATACAATGCTAGTTCAAGTCAACGGGATTATTTCTAGATACTTCAATGGGCCTTGGAGCAGATCTGTGGACATTACCAGCTTTGAGTAGTCCCACTGAAGTCAGTGGGTATTCTCACATGCTTAAGTACTTTGCTGCATCAGTAGCTCAGTCATAAAGCTTCTTAAAATGATGCACCTGAAATCCAAGTGTGGAACAACCTGTCTTTACTGCATATACAGAGAGATTGAGAAAAATCCATTAAGTAATAAACAATGGAAAACTGCAAAGAAAATGTCCACGGACAAAATCTTAAGGGGCAAGCTGAGAGTGGCCTGTAAACTGATGCTCGCTCGGATTGATCCTGATTTGCAAAACTCTGCCTCTCATTTCACTGCATGTTAAGATTCATTCTATCCACACTGAAGAATAAGGCTGAACTTTGCCAGAATCTACAAACTTTTCAGAATAGTAATCCTAAAAACTCCTGTTGTTGAAGATGCTCCCTCTTACAGTGCTTCATCCTGTCAGGAGGTTAAACATGTCATGATCCATGGAGCAAAGCTTGCATTTTCAGCCTGCTAAAGACAACACTGAGCTCGGTTTTGGAACTCTGAAATTTGAGCAGAGCAGCCTGGGTTACAAAAAGCACAGAGAAGGAGTACTAGTGGCACCTTAGAGACTAACCAATTTATTTGAGCATAAGCTTTCGTGAGCTACAGCTCACTTCATCGGATGCATTCAGTGGAAAATACAGTGAGGAGATTTATATACACACAGAACATGAAAAAATGGGTGTTATCATACACACTGTAAGGAGAGTGATCACTTAAAATGAGCTGTTACTAGCAGGAGAGCGGGGGGAGGAGGCGGAGAAAACCTTTTGTAGTGATAATCAAGGTGGGCCATTTCTAGCAGTTAACAGGAACGTCCGAGGAGCGGTGGGGGAAATAAACATGGGGAAATAGTTTTACTTTGTGTAATGACACATCCACTTCCAGTCTCTATTCAAGCCTAAGTTAATTGTATCCAGTTTGCAAATTAATTCCAATTCAGCAGTCTCTTGTTGGAGTCTGTTTCTGAAGTCTTTTTGTTCTAATATTGCGACCTTTAGGTCTAAAATCGAGTGACCAGAGAGATTGAAGTGTTCTCCGACTGGTTTATGAATGTTATAATTCTTGACATCTGATTTGTGTCCATTTATTCTTTTACGTAGAGACTGTCCAGTTTGACCAATGTACATGGCAGAGGGGCATTGCTGGCACATGATGGCATATATCACATTGGTAGATGTGCAGGTGAACGAGCCTCTGATAGTGTGGCTGATATGATTAGGCCCTATGATGGTGTCCCCTGAATAGCTATGTGGACACATTTGGCAATGGGCTTTGTTGCAAGGATAGGTTGCTGGGTTAGTGGTTCTGTTGTGTGGTGTGTGGTTGCTGGTGAGTATTTGCTTCAGGTTGGGGGGCTGTCTGTAGGCAAGGACTGGCCTGTCTCCCAAGATTTGTGAGAGTGACGGGTCGTCCTTCAGGATAGTTGTAGATCCTTGATGATGCGTTGGAGAGGTTTTAGTTAGGGGCTGAAAGTGATAGCTAGTGGCGTTCTGTTATTATCTTTGTTGGGCCTGTCCTGTGGTAGGTGACTTCTGGGTACTCTTCTGGCTCTGTCAATCTGTTTCTTCACTTCAGCAGGTGGGTATTGTAGTTGTAAGAACGCTTGATAGAGATCTTGTAGGTGTAGAACTACAATACCCACCTGCTGAAGTGAAGAAACAAATTGACAGAGCCAGAAGAGTACCCAGAAGTCACCTACTGGGCCCAACAAAGAAAATAACAGAACGCCACTAGCCATCACCTGCAGCCCCCAACTAAAACCTCTCCAACGCATCATCAAGGATCTACAACCTATCCTGAAGGATGACCCATCACCTTCACAAATCTTGGGAGACAGGCCAGTCCTTGCCTACAGACAGCCCCCCAACCTGAAGCTAATACTCACCAGCAACCACACACCACACAACAGAACCACTAACCCAGCAACCTATCCTTGCAACAAAGCCTGTTGCCAACTGTGTCCACATATCTATTCAGGGAACACCATCATAGGGCCTAATCACATCAGCCACACTATCACAGTCTCTAAGGTGCCACTAGTACTCCTTTTCTTTTTGCGAAAATAGACTAACACAGCTGCTACTCTGAAAAAAGCACAGGGGAGCTTCTCAGACTACCTTCCAACAAATGATGTTGACTGTCCTTATGTAAATAGTTTGGGGCTTTTTCTGTGTCTGTGACACCCACAGGTTGTGTTCTGATGGCTTTTTGAATAAGTTGTTGTGAAGTTTCTGTTGGAAACATGAAACTGTACTGCTACAGTGAACACTGCTGTTTTGCCTCTTTTTTTAATTGAAGATTTATCACCACCTTAATACAATATCTTTTAATATTGAAAATATGTGTTTAAAGAATAACCACTGCCCTAAAGTTTAAATCTCAAATGAATCTGTTTTGGGTACATTTCATTGTTGCCCTTCTCTGGCCTCTGTTTGAGAGTGGAACAGTTAAAATGCCCAAGTACTTACTGCAAGATAGTCTGTCCTTATGGCATTTTGGGCCCAAATGGAAGCAGGAAATACCACCTACACCACTTTACTAATGAGACTATCAGCCCAAACCTGCAGATTAAGGAGGTTCAAACAAACATTGGAATCTTGGGCTCCTTGTTCCATTGCAGCTGGCTTATCATTAACAGACATGGTTATTTTATTTATTTATTTTTTTTAAAAAGAGTTTCACTCAGTTATTATGGACCAGATTACACTTTTACCACAAACTTTAGGCAAGGAACGGGACTTTGCTGCCCAAAAGCAGTCAAAATTCCTTCCCTGGACTAAATCACAGTTCCCATCCTGTTCCCCCCCCCCCATCCCCACTGTCTTATTCCAGGCAGAAAGAGGCTTACTTCCCCCTCCGCATCAGAACAGCTACAGTGCGTGGGGAGTAGGAGCAGAGCCAAGGTCACTCCCTGCCCATTCATCTGCTTTCTCCACCATTCACAGTGTGGGTGATGTGAGTTGCACACACAGAAGTAAAGGGGTGCCTTTTAAGTCCTTATTCGGCGCACAAAGGACAAGAGACAATCTTGGCCAACTTTAGTCATATGAGTTAATCATTTTGCACTGAAAAACGTCTTGGTCATTTTAAGCAAAAATCTTAAGTAAACAGTGAGGATTCACACTTATTTGGACTTTTTTGTATTAATTTTAATCTTCCATACTGGTGTTTGTGAAGTCTTGGTTAAAAGCTAGAAGAAGAAAGCAGACAGAGCTATTAATAATGTCAAGATTAAAATCAGTTTTTTACACACACACACACACCCTGGTCAAACAGTGGAAAAATTAGTGACAAGTTGGCAGCAAGAGAAACAGTGGAATTTATATCATGAATATTATTCAGTCATTTATAAAGTTGGTGAAATGAAATAATGAACATTTATTGATAATTACATGAAAAATAGTCAAAAATTACAATATTGAGCCAAATTAGTGTTGAGTATTACCTTTACACACTGAGTAGTCCCACTGAATTTAATGGGATTACTCATAGCAAGGTTCTGCTCAACTTGACTAAGTGTGGAGAATCTTGGTGCATTATTTGAGATAAAGAGGTCAAACAGTATTAAGGGCTCACACACAGTGCAAGCACTAAGAGAAGTTCTATTACTACATGATGGTTTATCATCTTAGCTGTGGATATTATCCACGTGATATATAATCCTATGATCTTCTTGTTTCCAGTTATGTTTTTCAGCAGTGAGTTGTACAGGTTAGTTAGACCGCATCTATTAAAAAAATGTTTTACCTTTCAATTTCATTGCATGTCTGCTTGTTTTTCTATTTTGAGAATGGGTACCCAACTGATGGCCATATCCTGCATTCTTTTATATGACTATCACATTTCCTCTTGTTTGGCCTGAGAGGAGATGAAATAAGTTCATGTCTTTTCATTCTCTCTCTCTCATATCTTAGACTCACCATGCCGCTAATGATTTCCACTTTACATCTTTGGACCCCTTCTCTTTCTGCTATTTTTTCTTAGATGAAGTGCCCAGTATTCAAGATGAGGAAGATGCACTATTAATGCATATGATGACATAATTTGTTATTTTCTATTGCATTTTCTTTACATTGTAGCATTCCTGTTTCGTTATTTGCCCACTATTGCAGCTGAACAGATGGATGGTGAGCATTCAGCTGTTGTTATCTGCACAGGATGTGCCATGTTGGTCTTTCTTCCACAGGACAGAAGCGACTTTGTCTGTACAAAGTGCAAGCTGGTCTCCATATTGGAAGAGAAGGTTCAAGGTCTGGAGGAACAAGTATCGACCCTGCGTTGCATAAGAGAAACTGAAGATTTCCTGGACAGACGTCAGGATATGCTTCTATGGACACAACATTCTGAAGATTCAGAGCAGGCTGCACAGCAGGACAGAAGTACAGTGAAGAAATTTGGCAGCATGTGACCTCCAGAAGCAGAAAAAGGACAGTCCATGTACCAGCAATGCAGATACAGGAAAGCAACCATTTTCATGTTCTCTCCACAGGTAGTAATGCAGAGAGTGGACTAGCTGATACATCTGAGGGAAGGGAACAGAAGGAGACTCCACCGATTGGAAGGCATGAGATGCACTGTCCTAGGGATGGGGGTTCCACGACCACCGCTCCGAAGAGAAGGAGGCGGGTGGTGGTGGTTGGGGACTCTCTCCTCACGGGGACTGAGTCATCTATCTGCCACCCCGACCGGGAAAACCAAGAAGTCTGCTGCTTGCCAGGAGCTAGAATTCATGATGTGACAGAGAGACTGCCAAGACTCATCAAGCCCTCGGATCGCTACCCCTTCCTGCTTCTCCACGTGGGCACCAATGATAATGCCAAGAATGACCTTGAGTGGATCACTGCAGACTACATGGTTCTGGAAAAAAGGATAAAGGAGTTTGAGGCACAAGTGGTGTTCTCATCCATCCTCCCCGTGGAAGGAAAAGGCCTGGGTAGAGACCGTCGAATCATGGAAGTCAACAAATGGCTATGCAGGTGGTGTCGGAGAGAAGGTTTTTGATTCTTTGACTATGGGATGGTGTTCCAAGAAGGAGGAGTGCTAGGCAGAGATGGGCTCCACCTAACGAAGAGAGGGAAGAGCATCTTCGCAAGCAGGCTGGCTAACCTAGTGAGGAGGGCTTTAAAGTAGGTTCATCGGGGGAAGGAGACCAAAGCCCTGAGATAAGTGGGGACATGGGATACTGGGAGGAAGCATGAGCAGGAGAGCGTGAGAGGGGAGGGCTCCTGCCTCACACTGAGAAAGAGGGACGATCAGCGAGTTATCTCAAGTGTCTATACACAAATGCAAGAAGCCTAGGAAACAAGCAGGGAGAACTGGAAGTCCTGGCACAGTCAAGGAATTATGATGTGATTGGAATAACAGAGACTTGGTGGGATAACTCACATGACTGGAGTACTGTCATGGATGGATATAAACTGTTCAGGAAGGACAGGCAAGGCAGAAAAGGTGGGGGAGTTGCATTGTATGTAAGAGAGCAGTATGACTGCTCAGAACTCTGGTATGAAACCGCAGAAAAACCTGAGAGTCTCTGGATTAAGTTTAGAAGTGTGAGCAACAAGGGTGATGTCATGGTGGGAGTCTGCTATAGACCACCGGATCAGGGGGATGAGGTGGACAAGGCTTTCTTCCGGCAACTAGCAGAAGTTACTAGATCGCAAGCCCTTGTTCTCATGGGAGACTTCAATCACCCTGATATCTGCTGGGAGAGCAATACAGCGGTGCACAGACAATCCAGAAAGTTTTTGGAAAGTGTAGGGGACAATTTCCTGGTGCAAGTGCTGGAGGAACTAACTAGGGGCAGAGCTCTTCTTGACCTGCTGCTCACAAACAGGGAAGAATTAGTAGGGGAAGCAAAAGTGGATGGGAACCTGGGAGGCATGAGATGCTCGAGTTCAGGATCCTGACACGAGGAAGAAAGGAGAGCAGCAGAATACGGACCCTGGACTTCAGAAAGGCAGACTTTGACTCCCTCAGGGAACTGATGGGCAGGATTCCCTGGGAGAATGACATGAGGGAGAAAGGAGTCCAGGAGAGCTGGCTGTATTTTAAAGAATCCTTATTGAGGTTGCAGGAACAAACTATCCTGATGTGTAGAAAGAATAGTAAATATGGCAGGCGACCAGCTTGGCTTAACAGTGAAATCCTTGCTGATCTTAAACACAAAAAAGAAGCTTACAAGAATTGGAAGATTGGACAAATGACCAGGGAGGAGTATAAAAATATTGCTCAGGCATGCAGGAGTGAAATCAGGAAGGCCAAATCACACTTGGGGTTGCAGCTAGCAAGAGATGTTAAGAGTAACAAGAAGGGTTTCTTCAGGTATGTTAGCAACAAGAAGAAAGTCAAGGAAAGTGTGGGCCCCTTACTGAATGAGGGAGGCAACCTAGTGATAGAGGATGTGGAAAAAGCTAATGTACTCAATGCTTTTTTTGCCTCTGTCTTCACAAACAAGATCAGCTCCCGGACTACTGCACTGGGCAGCACAGCATGAGGAGGAGGCGACCAGCCCTCTGTGGAGAAAGAAGTGGTTCGGGACTATTTAGAAAAGCTGGACGAGCACAAGTCCATGGGGCCGGATGCGCTGCATCCGAGAGTGCTAAAGGAGTTGGCGGATGTGATTACAGAGCCATTGGCCATTATCTTTGAAAACTCATGGCAATCGGGGGAGGTCCCGGACGACTGGAAAAAGGCTAATGTAGTGCCCATCTTTAAAAAAGGGAAGGAGGAGGATCCTGGGAACTACAGGGCAGTCAGCCTCACCTCAGTCCCTGGAAAAATCATGGAGCAGGTCCTCAAGGAATCAATTCTGAAGCACTTGGAGGAGAGGAAGGTGATCAGGAACAGTCAGCATGGATTCACCAAGGGCAAGTTATGCCTGACTAATTGCCTTCTATGACGAGATAACTGGTTCTGTGGATGAGGGGAAAGCAGTGGACATGTTATTCCTTGACTTTAGCAAAGCTTTTGACACAATCTCCCACAGTATTCTTGCCAGCAAGTTAAAGAATTATGAGCAGGATGAATGGACTATACGGTGGATAGAAAGCTAGCTAGATCATCGGGGTCAACAGGTAGTGATCAATGGCTCCATGTCTAGTTGGCATCCAGTATCAAGCGGAGTGCCCCAAGGGTTGGTCCTGGAGCCTGTTTTGTTCAATATCTCCATTAATGATCTGGAGGATGGTGTGGACTGCACCCTCAGCAAGTTTGCAGATGACACTAAACTGGGAGGAGTGGTAGATACGCTGGAGGGTAGGGATAGGATACAGAGGGCCCTAGACAAATTAGAGGATTAGGCCAAGAGAAATCTGATGAGGTTCAACAAGGACAAGTGCAGAGTCCTGCACTTAGGACAGAAGAATCCCATGCACTGCTACAGACTCGGGACTGAATGGCTGGGCAGCAGTTCTTCAGAAAAGGACTTAGGGGTTATAGTGGACGAGAAGCTGGATGTAACTTTGCAGTCTGCCGACATGAAGTTTCAACCATAGTGGGAAAGTTTCAGGCAACTGGCTGCTGTTGCTTTCATGTCAGGGGTGTTGTTAAAGCCTCTAAAAGAAGTAGTTTATGTAGCTTTGATTTCCATTATGTAATATTTCCTTTTGAGCACTGAACCACAAACTGAGGTCTCTCTGCACATTAAAATAGAGTACAGGAAAAGGCTGGGGTTTCATTTTATCTCTTAATATCCTTTTGGAGGAGTCATGGAATTTAGCAAAAAACAAAAGTACAATTTTCTATACATTCTGGAACCACTCAATAGAATGATGTCTCCTAATTTATATAATTATTATAATTCTATAGAACTCACATACATCACTTTTACATTCTAGAGAATGTATACATAAGAACAGAGTGTAGAACTGGTAGGACCTCCCAACCACAACAAAATTAAGGCTAGGTTTTGTTTAGCTTGTTTTGGTTTATTGCTTGAGATAAAAATACCCTACACTCCAGACAATTGCACCATAAGGGCTCCACCCTGCAGCCTCAATCCAACAAGATACTTAACATACTTAGAGTCAGGCAGGTGCTTAATAGTCTCATGGGCATCACTACCTTAAATTAGATGACTCTTGTGCATACTTAAAGTTAAGCAGGTGATTCAGTAGCTTGCTGAATGAGGGCAGAGTGCTCAGCATCTAGCAGGATAGAGCAGTATGCTAGCAAATGTTAACCACATATAAAGTACACTTCTTAAAGTCAGAACAGAAATGATTTTGTAATCCATGTGCCTAATTGGAAGATCTCTCTTTAAGAGATCTATTAGGGCGATGGATAGGAGGAAGCTGTGTCTGGGTCATTGTTTCTAGGCAGGTGCACAATTAGCACTGCACATCCAGAAATTTCTGAAATTGGGTGTTGTAATTTTGGGTATGTGCAGTAGGTTTCCCGTAGCTGGACTCAGACTCCATGTGGACAAGCAGTCAGAGAAGCTTCTTTTAAAGGGCCCTGTGCGGGTTGGGAGAAGTTGAGCCCAGGAGCATGCAGAAAGCAGGCTGTTTTCCTTAACTCTGAAGCATTTTACAGCAGATCAGGGATATTGTTAACCCTTCAACAGGGAAGCCTTGGCAGTATTAGTTATAGAAAGGGAAAACTGAGAGGGAAAAGATTTTATTTTAATTGTATACTTTGAATGTTTGATTTTAGCCAAACTGTTTTAGTTAAATTGAACTAGTATGATTCACCAACTTTTCTTTAAATGTGATAATGGGGAAGTGTCATTTATTTTGCTGGTTTCAGAGTAGCAGCTGTGTTAGTCTGTATTCGCAAAAAGAAAAGGAGTACTTGTGGCACCTTAGAGACTAACCAATTTATCTGAGCATAAGATTTTGTGAGCTACAGCTTACTTCATTGGATGCATTCAGTGGAAAATACAGTGAGGAGATTTATATACACACAGAACATGAAAAAATGGACACCGATGAAGTGAGCTGTAGCTCACAAAAGCTTATGCTCAAATAAATTGGTTAGTCTCTAAGGTGCCACAAGTACTCCTTTTCTTTTGCTATTCTCAGTTTTGTATTTTTCTTGTAACCATTTTTTAAAAAAAAATCTATACACTTAACTGAACGGTTGGTTAATGAGTTAGATACCTGGCTAACAGTGTGATTTCAGCAGAGGAAGAGTCTGCATGGATTCCACTGGAGGATTCCTACAAGCAAGTGGAGGGACGCTGTTGCTTTTGACTCAGGAGACTGTATAGATTTGGCAATTGAAGACTCTCACAGAGACTCAGGCAACCTCAACCTAAGCTTTTGGGAACTCTGAGTTCCTTCTCACTGTGTTTCTGCGAGGACTGACCTGTTTACCTTCTGTTTATATATAAATATCTAATCTATGGGGATTATAAAATAACCATGTTATGTTCTAAATACATCGTTGCTTTATAAGATTTATGAAGTTGGTAATTAAGTTCATTCTTTTTGAGACTTGAATGTGGGAAAGTTGATCCTGTGCCATCCTTGCTGAAAATCCTTAGAGACTGAACTCTAAGTCACCAGCTGTGTTTCTATGGGAGTTGGGGTATTTTTAGGCCCTGGAGAAGGGCAAGGGCATGAACTCTAGTCCACCCAAAGGTTAGATTTTATTTTCCCTTCACATCCTATTATTCTGCAGAGTTCCACACTGAAAATAAGTGATTTCCCCCACCCCCCCTTCTTTCACTATTTTCAGGGTCAGTTTGTACATCACAGAATTCTAAATTGCCTTGGCTGTTTTAACCGCCTCTCCCTCTCCACAGTTTGGTTAGCATGACCCTGAGTGTTACCAATTCTATTCTGTAGGTTACTAAAGTTTCTTTCCAAATAATAGGAGTACTAGTGGCATCTTAGACACTAACTAATTTATTTAAGCATAAGCTTTCGTGAGCTACAGCTCACTTCATCGATGAGGTGAGCTGTAGCTCACAAAGCTTATGCTTAAATAAATTGGTTAGTCTCTAAGGTGCCACAAGTACTCCTGTTCTTTTTGTGAATACAGACTAACACGGCTGCTACTCTGAAATCTTTCCAAATAATGTAGCCACTTGGTGGGATGAAAAACATTAACATCGGACTTGGGAATTTAGGCCTGCTATAAAAGTGCTGTTTGCTTGTCCTGACAAAACATTTGTCTTTTTGACTTTTAACTCAAATTTCTAATATCTACTTAACCAATAGTTTTGTCATATTGTAGTGGCTGCCTGAATTTGGCCTGTTTTGTGGCTACATAAGTATGCAGTTCTGATTCCAAACAGCTTCCATTAAAATGTGTGGGTTCATATACAATCCCCTGCATTTACACACATAACTCAGGTCATCACCCCTCTAACTATTCAATTTGTGTTAAATATGCATAGGTGCTCAACTCTATTAATAGAGAGCCTCTGAAAAATAGTCTTTTAATCGTAATTTTTTATTATACTTTTCTCCATGGGCTTTACAAGGGAAGCAAGTACCATTATATCCAATTTACAGATGGGGGAAACAGGCATTAAGAGGTGAAATGATTGTCCAAGGTCTTTTTGGAGGTCAGTGGCCAGAGGCAATAACAGAACCCAGGGCTCCTGGTATCAGTCCAGTGCCTTCTCTATTCTGCCTCCTCCCCCGACTTAAAAAAAAAAAAAAGGTGGTGGCGTTGCAGTGTTTGTCCCAGAATGTGAGAAAGGGAATGTCCGGAAGGTAATATCTTAGAACAACTTAAAAAAAAGGAGATCATGTAATGTTATAGTAACTGGCATAGCATGCTTGCTACATCTAAACACTGGTGGCTGGGTCAGGTGTTTTCCATTTAGTAGAGCTATATGAACTCCACGGTTTTGTGGAAACGCTCATGAAAATTGAGTTTTGATTTTCCTCCCTTATTATAATTAAGGTAACGCCCAACTAAGGATTTCATCCCCTTTGTGCTGGGCAATATAAAAATACACATACAGAGACAGTGTCTGGTCAAAAGACTTACAGTCAAACTGAAGGTATTACAACAGTTACCAAGAGCTTTGGGTTGAAAGAACCCTGGGTAACTTTTACTCTGTGCGAGGTGGTGTCAGGAAATAAATCAGGGCAGACGCAGCTGTCCGACCGATAAATAGCTGGCACAAAATGGACAACACAAGAGTGCTTTCACTTAGTCTAAGTGAAGTTTAGGTCTCAAGCACTTACACATGTCCACAACAGGTTTGTAAAACAGCCCCAACCCTCGATAATTATCAAAGCTGAGTGTGGCTCTCAAGTGGCCCAGCAGCAGCTGATGGGGAGCACAAAATGAATCCAGAGGGAGAGAAAGAGTCCAGCTACCTCAAACTTCCCCCTTATTTGTACATTAGTAATACAATGACATGTCACTTCAGAAGAAAACCTCTTGCTTGACCGTTGAAACTGTTTCTTAAAGAAAACTTGTTAAGCAAGTAGTTTCAATGGTCAAGCAAGAGATTTCCTTCTGATTATTGATTAACCAGGTGTGGTTCCCCCCCCCCCAGTTTGCAGCCTTGAGGTCCCTAAAATGCATGTATCAGCCACTTCAACACAATTCTTATCAGGAAGGACATGGGGTCAAGCTGTCCTTTCTGTGGCACCCAAAATCCCCTCCCCTCCTGCCTTGGTTAAGCTAAGCCTGCTGCATGGCCCTTTTACAGCCTGCTGACTTGGCTGCTTTTAGCAATAAGCAATAGTGGTTTCAGGCACTTTACTGGTTTGCCAGAATCTCCCCGTACACAACAAGCACCTGGAACAAACAGATGATTGAGGAAGAAGAAGAAAGTTGACAGTAGCTAAATAGAGGAAAATTTGCATACAGAGGAATGTGCAATTAAATTTTGGTTATGCTTTAATACTTGTAATTGTCACTACTTTATATAACTAAAGATGAACTGCATGACTTTATTCCTGTTAGTTTAATACAGTCATTTTAAGAATCCAGGTCATGAACTACATGGTATGTACATAATTATTCTGAAGTCATACTTTGATTATCTTTTGGGACAGATACATGCATCAGAAAATGCAATGTAGCCAAAATTATAGTAAAGATAATCCAGTTACAAAGTTAGTTTTGTGGTTGTAAGAGTAGTTGAACCTTGCCGTAGGATAACGCACCAAAAAAAAAAAAATGTTTTTTTGGGGGTCAGATCTTGGCTTCACTTTCAGAAACCCAAAACTGGCCTCTTTGGAAGTCTAATGAAGCCCATCTAAGATCAGGCTACCACAAGTCTCTGATCCTTGCAGTCAAAAGGCCTGAGCATTAGCATGGAACTGTAACATCACCACCTACCTGGTTTGGCTTCAGGCTAGCCTCTGTACAAGAGAGGATTACCTATCTGCATTTTCCATCACATGTGACCTACTGACCTATTTTTACAACCCAGAAAGGACTCTCTGCCACTCTTTACAGCACAGTTTTATTCTTAGCTTAGGAGCTAAGACCTAACAAATAGTAGTTTCTCTGCTCACCATGGACTACAGCTCTGAAATTTTTCCCCAGTACTGACATGACAGACCTTTCAATCCTCCTACTACAGGAGCCCAGCCCCCTGTAATTCCTCTCACAGGACAGGCTTGCTGTCTTTTATAATTCTTTGCTCCCTTTCCAGCTGGGTCTGATAATTGATCAGGTCTGGCTGGCCTAAGAACCCGCACCCTAAAAGGGGCAGGCCACTCTGTTACAAGAGCCAATCTACTTCACATACATTGAATGTAATTTGAAGGAACTACTAATGAGGCCAATAGGTCTGAGATGACAGATTTTTGCACAGCTTGAAACAGTTCAAGATTGACTACGTGGTGTGTGTGGCAGAGGTCAAGTGAACTCTCTTGGCCATAGTCGTCATAACCTTTTTTTAAGTATATATGGATGAAATCTTTCTTCAGAGGGGAAACAAACCCTGGAGACATCCCAGCTACTTCTCTAATCTATGCCCAAGTGGTTCACCTCCTATAATTTACCTTTCAGCCACAGAGAAAAAACAAGCTCCAAGAGCCTCCCCCATTTTTGAGATGAACTAATTCATCAGATGACTGGAATAGGAAGTCTGTTGTGACCCAGGAAACTGCAAAAATCAGGAGGATCCATTAGGTTCTTTGAGCTAAGAAACAGACTAGTTCTCATACCAATTCAGAATTTTTATATAGATGTTAGCCTCTCCTGATGAGCACTCATTTGAAATTTCCTTGCATCAAACAGTTAACCCACATGCTGAAATTCAAACAGGGTCTTATGTTGTGTTTTCAGAAAGTTGCTCAGTCAATGACCTTCAGTCTTTCAGGATTGTATTAAAAGATTTTCTTTGACTGAATTTCTTACTGTGGAAAGCATTTTTCATTAACATTTACATTGCTGAATGATTAAAAGTGAATGGTACATTTCTGACATGTAATTTAAATATTCCTGGTACTGTTATCGTACATACTGTTTCTTTCTACCATTATCATAAATTATAATGCTATAAAACAGGGATTAAAACATACAAAATCTCTATTTAAAATGCAACATTAAAATTAATCTCAGGGTTCTAAATAACTGTCATAACTATAAATTTACATATACATTGCCCTGTGGGGAAAAACAAAGCTGAAATGTATACAGACATGAAAAATAGATGCATTTTGAGTTAACTATGTTGGTTTAAATTCCTTAGGCCCCAGTCCCACAAAAGAAACCACAGCAAACCATCTAAGTTGATGGGGCTCTGCATGGTTGCAGGGGTCTACTAATGCAGTTTTGTTTGCAGAACTGAGGTTTTAAGGACAAGCTGGACCTGAATGCTGATAAGAGATCTATGCAGTCTGGCCCAAATGTATGACTGGATCCTTAGCCTTCATTCAGATGCAGCAAAGGAATGGGTTATATGGTCATTGAGGATTACTGATATTTATTTCATATATAAGCCTTGAAATTCCTCAGAATTAAGATATACCTTATCACTATGTTTTTCCTTCTCCATTCCTTCCTTTTACAGATGGATCCACTGACTTGGATGAGATTCCATGTAGGCATAAGGATGCACACTTGTGGATCAGATTTCAGGAATGCCCTTTGTTACACCCACTTGTTGCCTGTTCTTAAACGAGAAGATAAACTCTCCAGGGCTCCACACCTTTCTATATGTCTGCACCACAGCTAGGAGCACACCTCCCAGCCCAGTACGTAGACCCTCACTAGCTCCACTTGAGCTAGTTACTAAAAATAGCAGTGTGGGATATTGTTGCATAGCTAGTGGCACAGGCTAGCTTCTCGAGTCCAAGCCCACCTGACTCCCTAGGTTACAGCTGGTGACTAGCCTGAGCAGCATGACAGCATAGGCAGACATTATGAAGTTTTAAGACAATTACTTAGTGATTTATATCTAAGAATTGTCCATTAGCTTTTCTTGGTACATTTTCTTACACAGTCTAATTTTTATGAACATTTCAGATTTTATTTTTAACTGCTAAATAGTGACACAAAAATGTTGTTTCTTTTGCAGCAGATACAACACTAGTCCAAGTGTGGATGCCATCAGGAGTAACAAATGGGTAACTGGTGGTAGCAATAATTCAGCTATTGATGGCACTAGAAGTGTCACTGGATAGAACACTGATTCCTCTAAGTGTGCTACATACTATTTTGTGCTCTAAGCATGCTCTTTTTTTTTGTATTCCCCAGGTTCATTTCTTATTTCTAAATTGTGACTAGAACTGATCAAAATTTATCAATGCCTTTGACGAAAACTGGCTTTTCAAGCACAATGAAAAAATTGTGGAAAATTTTCATTTTATTCTCTTCCCCCCCTTTTCTTTTTCCCTCAATCAAAACCGAGAAACTAAAAATATTTGCAGGAAATTTAGAAAAAATAATACAAAATCTTCAAAAATTCCCACAGAAAAATAAGCAGCAGTTTTCAGCCAGTTCTAACTGTGACATTCTTAGAGATCAAATGGATGTATGAATTCCTTGCCAGTCTGAATGTATGAAGTGGGCAGCTTCTACCACCCGCTACTCCACACTCATCATATCATTCAGGACTTCTATTTTTGTGTTCACAGATCCACTTGCAAGAACCTTCTTTTAAGGACTCTTTCCTTTTCAGTGCTACTTGGCAGCTTGGAGAATGGAGAATACTTCCATTTCCAGTTGCCATCTAATGTGCTACATAATGCCATGTAGCGACTGTGGGGAACCACTTAGCTGGATCTTCCCATCACACACCTTTGTATTATTTATCTCCCAGGTCTCCAGAAAGACAGCACTCCCACTTTTTTCTTGAAAAGTAAATTTTTCCTTTTCTCGTTTTCATCTGTAGGTTTGACATCTCAGGCTGGTAGGGATGCCTTCTGTCTTTAAGGAGGTCTCTCTGTTCAGTATCAGGCATCTGTATGGAGAAGGCAAAATGGAGAAGGCAAAATATTGCTATTTTGCTGCTGGTGCTGCTTCATTTAGTAAAATCTGCAGTTGGAAGGCTTCAGTGGTGAGCCCACTTTAAAATTTGAGCAGTGTGGTCAGAGCACAGGACTGGGAATCAAGAGACCTGGGTTTTATTTTAGCCTCTGCCACTGACCTCAGGCAACTTGCTTTTGCCTATATTTTCATAAGCATTAATTTTGGGTGCCTTGATTTTCAGGTGCTCAGGTTAAGCTGGACACCCTAGTAGTAGTGGGAACCTCTGATAACAGTTTAACCTCTATGCCTCTAGTTTTCCCAGCTGTAAAATGGGGTATTTACCCTCTTTTGTAGCACTTTCAGATTTTAGTTTTAAAAAAAGCTATCTATATAAGTGCCAAAGGTTGGATTTTCCACAACTATCTAAAGGATTCTGGGCATCCAAACCCTCTAGGCAGCATTGAAAAATACCTTTGTGTGTATTATTTTCATAAGCATTCTCCAATTTTAGTCCCTGTGAGTACATGCAGTTAGCATTTTCTTTAATGTAGCAAAAGGCGTGAGTGACTCATGAGACAGGCACTTTCACATATCAGGATGAAGGAATAAGGGGGTTGAAAGGATCTTCTGCTGATCACACGTGAAAGCCTGCTGGTATCCATGTTAATGCAGGAATAGTACTGGTGAATATATATATATATATATATATATATATATATATAAAATTTAAGCTGCTGTCCAAGGGCATTTAAAAGAGGAGAACAAAATAATAAGCTCCTAATCCTGATAGAAAAACAGTCTTTACCTCTCATTACAATAGTGTTGTTTGATTTCACTGAGTATGCTCCTGTATGCTTTTGAGGTTTGCACTTTCTGTGCTAGATTCTGATACCCTTCCTCACATGGAATTGGACCTTTCCCCACAAGTGGATCCATTGCCATCAATGGGATGACTAATGGAGTGAGAATGTACTGTTCAGTGTGAACAAGAGTATCCAAATCTGGCAATAAGTGCAAGTAATTAGAACATTTAAGCATTTTGTAAGGAAGTTCTTTCAAACTGCCAAAATAGAATAAAATGTAACATATTGTTGCAACTACTAATCACTGAGATTTCCAGTAGAATAAGATGCTTGAAATATTCCTTTCTGCTTTTTCCTCTGTAACCTGACATGACTGTAAATTAATTTATAACACACCTTATATTGACCATGAAAAATTCTCTATCAGACAGACTTTCCCATGCTAGACTAATTCTATGTGGCCTGAATTCCTGATAGCAATGCAAACAGCATTCTGTTAGTATGAATAGAATGAAAAGTGCATTTTCTGATAAATGTGGCACAGAGAAAACAAAGATGTGGCAGATACTACAGAAAAGATATTGTATGTGCTAATTCATAGGGATAAAGTGAGTATTGTTTTTCCTGCCTTACTACTTACCCACAGTGATGATGACTCCTCTGCCTCTCCCACCCAGCATCAGTTCCAGGAATAGTGCCCACAGGATACAGGCAATTGCATTTCCTTTCATAGAAATTTTAATTTATTAGCACTGTAATGTCAGTTCCTGAAATCCAATATGCAGTACTTCCAGGAATTATATTACACAATAAGGAAAGTAATAGGTGGAACTGAGAGGGTATAGATAAATGTCTAGGTAATATCTTTTATTTTTACCGATAAAAGCCTATGTGAAAATTGCAAATATTGGGACACACTCATCTAAATGTGTGAAAATGTATGTGCACAACTCCCATTATGAACATTTACTCTAGCAAATTCTTATACATTTGGATAAGAATTTAGCTTGCTATCTGCATCCTTAGCACTTCCATTTGAGAAGTTTCTGTACATTTTTGAGGCACACACACTGATTCTTATAGCTGGACAGATTTTTTTGAGCTGGCTCAGAGGACTGGGAAAGACAATCAGAATCTGTCTTTCACTTCTAGGTCACATACATGAATGTGCCCAGTTTAGAAGAGAAAGAAAGTGATTGCCAGCAAAGGTGTCAGTTGTGCTGGTGGTTTAACCCTAGGATCTCGACTGAGACCAACAACTCATTCCATGTAAGCCACTAAGGAACTGTCAGATGGCAATCTCAGCAGGAAGATGAAGGACTGAATGGCTGTTGAAACCTAAATCCCTCCATGCTTCTCCAATTAGAAAGTAAGGTTCTGATGTCCGTGCTATAACCTTGTCTGGGGATAAAGAGAGGATTTCAAACTCCAGGACTGTGAATCCAGGAACTATAAAGATCACCAAATTCACTTTAAAGGGGAGGGGTAGGGAGCACACACTTTTTGGAATTGTTGTTTGTATAGACAAAATGCTGCATGACTGTATCGAAGAGTTCCTCAGACTTGCTCTTTTAATGGACCAATTTCATCCTTCCAACAAAGTCAATGGAGTTCTGCTAGGAATGAATATGGAACATGAAGCTAATTAAATAAGGGGATTATCTTAATACTAAATTCTAAGACATTTTAGCTATAACAAGCCAATTTCATATATTTTTTGACACAAATCATGTAACTCAAGCTGTTCTGGGCAGAGGCCATCTTTTGGTTATATGTGTGTACAATGCCTGGTCAATGAGGCCCTGATCCTGACAAAGGGAGTGACCACAACACAAATATAATGAAAGGCATGTAAATTATTCAATCGGAGCTACGAAAGAATTCCAGTTTTTATACCTACTTAGCAGACTTAAGAAAAGAAATTCTGTTGACTACTGGCACCCTTCTGCTCACTGTAATTGCTGTCAATGGAAAATTGTGGTGAATGCATGCAAGCTCTAAGAACATGCACCACTATCTATAATGTCTATTTAATTTCATAGAGTTAGCCAAAATCCCACATGCCTACTGTAGCCTACTTTGAAAAGAGAGAGCAGAATGACTGCTGAAGCACTCTTGTCGACAATATAGATGTTCTGTGTAATACACTGATAGCTGCTTTCGCATTCAGTGTGTGTTAAGGTTTTCCTATTGTATTTTAAGCATTCATTGTCATAGAACCTCTCTGTCCTTATATTCCTGAGGGAAGGTCTGGTGTCCTATTTGCTAATGCAGACTAAACAAGTGGCGGAAGTAACCAATTGACTTGAATAGGTTTTCGATCAATCCCTTTGTGATATTCTGGGTAGAGTTAACACTTTACATGTACCTTTGTGCTTATGCACAATATCTTATTTTTCATAGTGAACACGTAAACTTAATTTAATACCTCAACACATTAGAGAGGGGCACAGTATATTTTAACCTTTTTCCTGTTCTTCTCAGAGAGCTTGTATACTACCTATATAATTGTGTAGAACAAAGTGAAAAAACTGTTAGCTGATCAAAGGCTACTAATGACCTTTGAAAATATGTTTTCCCAACCTGCCAGGAGAGGCCTTTGAAATTTTTCCAAAAAGTTAGTATGCCAGGAGCAGGATTTGCAGTATTCCCTTAATTACTATATTGCTTCCTTTACATTTTGATATTTTTTTCTAAATTGAATGTAGTCCATGTCAAACTGACTAGGCACTTAAATAATAGAATCTTCTTTGCTGCACACTTAGCTGTACAAATGACTCCAGTCACCCCCTACACAGTTCTAGTATATAGCCTTGCAGACTTGAGGCAAAAATATACAAGTTGTACAACAGACATTTACTGCATGTGCATGCACCTATACCACTCTCTTCTGTCCCCACCTCCCACCACACACACTGCTAGGACAATGATGCTGAATTAACTCCAGCTCACTATTATTGTCCTGGAAATATTTTCCATTGCGTCATACATATTCTAACAAATCAGTGTTCACACAAGCCTTCACAGTTGCTGATTTGTTTCATAGATTTTTCACTGTAATCAAGGGAATAAAATTCAGGTCCTTCCGCTCCAAAAGATCATATCCTACTGTCACAGAGTCCCGGGGTGATGCTCTGGAACTGCTCCCTACAAAGCAAGTCAGGACTCGGGTGAAGTCTCCTCTCTGTTAGGAGCCTGTCTGCAAGCTCACACAGCTTCCGCCTTGCTGGGTCTGACCTCGGAGCATTCAGCATCCTCTGCCCCTCCGTGTGCTTCCCACAGTGAGTCCACCCAGGCGGGGTCCTGGGGAAGCCAGAGGGTCCTGCACCCCAACTTCGCAGTCAGACATGACTCTCAGCCAACCAGTAAAACAGAGGTTTATTAGATGACAGGAACCTGGTCTAAAACAGAGCTTGTAGGTACAGAGAACAGGACCCCTCAGCCGGGTCCATTTTGGGGGCCAGTGAGCCAGACAACCACGTCTGCACTTCACTCCATGTCCCCAGCCTGCCCAAACTGAAACTCTCTCCAGCCCCTTCTCCTCTTTGTCCCTTTCCCAGGCCAGGAGGTCACCTGATCTCTTTGTCTTCAATCCTTTAGCTCTCACCTTGCAGGGGGGAAGGGCCAGGCCATCAGTTGCCAGGAAACAGGGTGTTGGCCATTCTCTGTGTCCAGACCCCTGAACACACCTGCCTCTAGGGCTCTGCAATGATCATACACCCTTATCCCACCACCTCGGTAGTTAAGAACTGCATAGGGGAAACTGAGGCACCCCCACAATATTCAGAGGAAACATTAAGAACAGTCCCACTTCGTCACACCTACTGCTTGGACATTTGAATGAGAGGAGAATCTCCATTAGTTCAGGACCTTGCCTGCTACTGAATGATTCTTTCTCTGTCCAGTAAAGGGGCTGTGATGCACATAAATACTAGCCAGGTCATACCTTACAGTACTGCTGTGGTAGGGTGGGATTGCTTAGAAAATCTTCATGGGTTATTTTAAAAATATGTTGCCTTGAGTCATAAAATCTCTTTAAACTATGCACCAGAAAAAGTGCAAGAAGAGGCTAAACCTGGACAAAAGTATGGTTAAAAGAGAGGTGTAGTCCTCAGCACTGAGCTGTAATTAAAAGTGGCATGCTAACAAATTGGCCCAAGGTACCTAAAAGAAAGCATCTCTCTTCACAAAGATAATCTCCATAGATAGCTACATTCCTCAGGAGCTATGCAACTGTCAACCTCAAGGGTGAAGCTCGTGCAAAAGCAGAAAGAACTTTGTCAGCAGTTAGGCCAACACTATGGAATGCCTCTTCCAACAGAGGCAGAATATCCAGATATCTCATTTCTTTCAGAGCAAAATGTAAGACTCAATTCTTCTACTTAGCTTTCTGATACCTACAACAAAAAACTGATAGTGAACCTGAGATATGATGTCACAAGAGCTCACAAGATCCCCAAATGAAAGAGGGGGCAGGATGCCATCTAAAGAGTTAAGCAATCTAGAATTCTGTATCCCCTATTCATTCAGCTGCAGCAACAAAAAGGGATGTGTGTGGGGAGGGTAGATGGATGAAAGTCAACTTTCACCTATTCTTCATGTATTACAAAGAAGCAGTGAAGAGTACCAAGGTTTTTGGTTTTGCTTTGCAGTTTAATTTTTATATATGTTTTAAATAATCCATTAGTATGAGTGTCCTGATGTCTTTATAAATGCAAAATATCAGAGGTTTGTGAAAAGAACAATTATTTTTGGTAACAACTAAAGATGCTCTCTCTCTAGTATACAATTAGTGTAGATTCAATAAGATAATTATTGTATATTAATTAAAAACCAATTGCTTATTGAAGACATATTTCTTGAGGATTAACAATTTTGTAAGTCTACTTTACAAAGCTAAACCCAATCTCTCCCTTGTATAGCAGTTAATCTTTAATAATCTTGTTAGTAATCAACAGATATCTACTTTACCTTAAATTATTTCCATATTAAATGCTTATTAGAGATTCTGAATCAAAGAAATAGTTGCCAAATAGTGTATATTTGAAGATCAAGTAAATAACCTCACATTCATGCTGACTCCTGAGATTTATTCACAAAATTTCTTTGGTATAAATAGCAAAAGGAAGAAACTCTCAAAGTTTCCCCATACTCTTGTGCAATCGTTCCAAATGATTCAGATGCTTTGTGGTTTGTGCGTGATCAGTCAGACATATCCTGTGAACAAACTAGCATCAATGCTAGGGCTGTTAGTGAATCTGCAGCAAAACCCATTGCATCTGTGAACTACGCAGAGATATATTTGGATAGAACACACCAGATAGGATTTAACATTCCACGTTAAATTCTCATTTTTTACCTTTGCAACTTATACTGTCCTATAACCAACTTTATGGAAAACAAAACAATTTATTGGCCCGTAGATTCTATTTTTGTTAATAAAACAAAAATATTATACTCAGGTCCGTACTTTAGCTAAGGAACAAAGATAAAGAGAATCATGAGAAACATGACATAGGTAGATGATTAATTTAAAACAATTTAATCCACATACTTTTCTCTTTTTGTTGTCACAATCTGTTGCTCCACAGGCACTATTCTGTTCAATGCATGAGTGTTTTAGGCTCATGGGCCCAGATCCTCAAATTTACTTAAGAATTCAACTCCCATTTTGCCCAGAATTAGAGGCCCCTTTTGAAAATTTGTTCTTAAATGACTTAACGAAGAGTCAGACAGCAGGTAAGCAGCAGAGCTAGGTCCTGAACGCCTCACATCCAACCCCCATTATTTTAAGCATCAGACAATACTCTCTCCGCTATGGGAACTCATGATAGATCTGATATGCCATGGTTACAACTGTATTATTCCAGAAAAAACAGTGACAGTTACAGAGCTGCTCAACCTCCTGAACAGCAAGATTTCAAAGGGCTTTAACACTTGACAAAATATTATATGAAATATTATGTAGCCTGAAAACATGTATCTTTCTTAAGCTTTCATCATTATTGTCCTTCACTTCTCTTAATTCATATTGAAACTTTGTCATGACTGGAGCCTGGGTAGCCTGACCTAATGGTCAGAACAGGTGCCCGGCCAGGTCAAATACCAGGAGGTCAGAATCCAAGGCAAGCCAGAAAGCAAAACCGAGAGTCAGGGTCAAGTTCTCAGGAGATCAGTAGCAAATAGCAGTAGCAGTCCTAAGCGTGGAGATCCCAGTTACATGGACAACTTTCTGTTCCCGTGCAAGCTTTATATAAAAAGAACAGGAGTACTTGTGGCACCTTAGAGACTAACAAATTTATTAGAGCACAAGCTTTCATGGGCATATATATCTTCTTACTATATGTTCCATTCTATGCATCTGATGAAGTGGGCTGTAGCCCACGAAAGCTTATGCTCTAATAAATTTGCTCGTCTCTAAGCTGCCACAAGTACTCCTGTTCTTTTTGCGGATACGGACTAACACGGCTGCTACTCTGAAACCTAGCTTTATATAGACACTATGAACCAATCATGACACCCAGAGTTCTGCCAATCAGATTCCAGGAGTGGCGTCCTCTTTTGCCATTCAGCTTCTACTCTGGCAACTGTGAGTGGGTGACAGGTTGGAACTCCTAAGAGCCCTGTGCACCAGGGTTCAAGAGCTGCAGTCTCTGACAAGCTTATGTTTAAAAGTAACGTTCTCTATCTTTTTAAAGCTTCTATAGAAATCCAAAATGATGTGTTTGTACCACATTATTTCCATGGTAACATACTGCAATGTCATGAATACCTGATTGTGACTTCAATGGAAGATAAAGTAGAAAAACAAAAATCCTTGTGATGGAGAAAGCTTTTACTCAAACAAAAAGATTTTCAATTAGGTATAACAGCAAAGGATACTCAAAAATTACCAGCCAATTAACGAAAATCACTTTTTCTATAGATCTTCTCTTTTTCCATCACTGTCCCTCTGTGCAAGGCCCCCTTTAAAAACATGAGTCACTAACTGTACTAGTTAAAATACAATGGGCTATTGTGAATTAGTCAATACAAAGAACGTACATTACAAATTGCTGGGCTGATGATTGCAGTCTGCAAATCCTATCACATTCCTCCTTGCTGTATGTGGCTGAGTATAATGGATCATAATGGACTGCACTATAAATAAAGCTTTACTCTTAATTATGTCAAGTTATCTTTTAAATACTATGGGCAAAATCATGCCCTTACTTTCCTAAGCTGTTTAAATGACTGAGGGGAGCATAGGTGCCAGACTTACAGACCTGTAGAATCATAGAATATTAGGGTTGGAAGAGACCTCAAGAGGTCATCTAGTCCAATCCCCTGCGCAAAGCAGGACCAACACCAACTAAATCATCCCAGCCAGGGCTTTGTCAAGCTGGGCCTTAAAACCTCTAAGGATGGAAATCAGGTAACACTAGGTAACCCATTCCAGTGCTTCACCACCCTCCTAGTGAAATAGTGTTCCCTAATATCCAACATAGACCTCCCCCACTGCAACTTGAGACCATTGCTCCTTGTTCTGGCATCTGCCACCACTCAGAACAACCTTGTTCCATCCTCTTTGGAACCCCCTTTCAGGTAGTTGAAGGCTGCTAATGAATCCAAGATTCATTGTTCTAAGATCTAATTACCCTGTAAGGTATCTACCATCCTGATTTTACAGAGGTGATTCCTTTACTTCTATTAAAAGTCGTCTTGTAAGAAAACTGAATGCTTTTTCATTGTTCTAAGATCCAAGATTTCATTGTTCTAAGATTGGGTCTGTGGTCACCTATGCAAATTGGTGAGGATTTTTACCAAACCTTCCCCCGGAAGTGGGGTGCAAGGGTTGGGAGGATTTTTTGGGGAAAGACGTGTCCAAACTACGTTTCCCAGTAAACCCAGTTAAAGTTTGGTGGTGGCAGTGGAAATCCAGGGGCAAAGGATAAAATTAATTTGTACCTTGGGGAAGTTTTAACCTAAGCTGGTGCAAGTAAGCTTAGGAGGTTTTCATGCAGGTCCCCACATCTGTACCCTAGAGTTCAGAGTGGGGAAGGAACCTTGACAGATGTCATCTATGATAGTAGTGAATTCGGGCATTGAGTACATTAGCTTTTTCCACATCCTCTGTCACTAGGTTGCCTCCCTCATTCAGTAAGGGGCCCACACTTTCCTTGACTTTCTTCTTGTTGCTAACATACCTGAAGAAACCCTTCTTGTTACTCTTAACATCTCTTGTTAGCTGCAACCCCAAGTGTGATTTGGCCTTCCTGATTTCACTCCTGCATGTCCGAGCAATATTTTTATACTCCTCCCTGGTCATTTGTCCAATCTTCCACTTCTTGTAAGCTTCTTTTTTGTATTTAAGAGCAGCAAGGATTTCACTGTTAAGCCAAGCTGGTCGCCTGCCATATTTACTATTCTTTATTCTATACATCGGGATGGTTTGTCCCTGTAACCTCAATAAGGATTCTTTAAAATACAGCCAGCTCTCCTGGACTCCTTTCTTCCTCATGTTATTCTCCCAGGGAATCCTGCCCATCAGTTCCCTGAGGGAGTCAAAGTCTGCTTTTCTGAAGTCCAGGGTCCGTATTCTGCTGCTCTCCTTTCTTCCTTGTGTCAGGATCCTGAACTCGACCATCTCATGGTCACTGCGTCCCAGGTTCCCATCCACTTTTGCTTCCCCTACTAATTCTTCCCGGTTTGTGAGTAGCCGGTCAAGAAGAGCTCTGCCCCTAGTTAATTCCTCCAGCACTTGCACCAGGAAATTGTCCCCTACGTTTTCCAAAAACTTTCTGGATTGTCTGTGCACGGCTGTATTGCTCTCCCAGCAGATATCAGGGTGTTTGAAGTCTTCCATGAGAACCAGGGCGTGCGATCTAGTAACTTCTGCTAGTTGCCGGAAGAAAGCCTCGTCCACCTCAACCCCCTGGTCCGGTGGTCTATAGTAGATTCCCACCACGACATCACCCTTGATGCTCACACTTCTAAACTTAATCCAGAGACTCTCAGGTTTTTCTGCAGTTTCACACTTGAGCTCTGAGCAGTCATACTGCTCTCTTACATACAGTGCAACCCCCCCACACACCTTTTCTGCCCTGCCTGTCCTTCCGGAACAGCTTATATCCATCCATGACAGTACTCCAGTCATGTGAGTTATCCCACCAAGTCTCTGTTATTCCAATCACATCATAATTCCTTGACTGTGCCAGGACTTCCAGTTCTCCCTGCTTGTTTCCCAGGCTTCGTGCATTTGTGTATAGGCACTTGAGATAACCCGCTGATCGCCCCTCTTTCTCAGTATGAGGCAGGAGCCCTCCCCTCTCACGCGCTCCTGCTCGTGCTTCCTCCTGGTATCCCACTTCCCCACTTACCTCAGGGCTTTGGTCTCCTTCCAAAGAGGGGGCAAACTTTATGAGCTTATGCTGTACAATTCCCTGTGCAGCACAAGACGGTATAATTTTGGGTTTATACTCCAGAGGGGGTGTGTGCCTGGGGAGCTGAGAGTTGCCTTAGCTGTAGCCTTCCTCTGCCGGGGTTGGATAGAGATCCTACATGTAACTGCAGCTGGGTTTGTCCCTACCTGTATGATTGCTGGTGAAAGTGCAGGCTGGAGGGCTTTGCAGCTCTTATCACAGCAGTATAGTGTGAAAGGGAGCCCAGGCTGGTGGGTCAGGGGGCTCAGTGGTACCCCAGTTCCAGATGGTACCCCAGGGGAAACCCATCACAAACTTGAACAAGTAATTTTCAGCTTATGGGGGGGTTCTTGAATTGAATGTTTCAACAATTTGCAGTTTGCCATTTAGAGTGTGATTAGCTACATCAGTCAACATATTGTTTCTCTTCTAGGAGGGGATGACTGAAACTTTTTAAACAGAAGAACAAATGGTAAATAATAAATATTGCACTTCTGGTGTAAATTTTTAGATGAATAGTTTGTGCTATCATTCATAAAGCTTGCAGGATTTGAACATTTTAATGAATGCCCTCGAACAATAGGAATATTTGTAAACAAATAATATGACAAAGTGAATCAAACTTGACACATTTTATTCACAGAAATATTAATGAAATAATTTTTAAGCTATTCATCCAGCTCTGTCATTGTTGTAAAGTCCATTAGTGCTATGTGTGACTCAGGGTGCCTGGGGCAGCCCCCACTGAAAACGTCAAGGTTAGGGCAGGCTGCAAAAAGTAGAGCAGATACTCCCAGAACTGGTGGTTAACACTGAAGTTAAACTTACCAACCAGGCAGAAACTGTGCTTCTGATCCCCCACACTGGTTATCAAGAAGCTGAAAAAAGAACACCTGCCCCGCTTTATTGAATTCCAGCTCTCTGGCTCCCAATCAGCACATAGGTCCAGTAGAGCGAGAAGTTATTTTCAAAATTCTGCTCACTATACAAAATGTTCTTCTGACCCAAAAGGGCCAGCCGCATTACCAGGTCAATATTAGTTTGGATCTTACTCAAAATACCATGCTGCCAGCCAATCCTTTAGTGTCTAAAACTAAAGGCTTATTATAAAGAAAAAGGAAAGAACAAGAAGAGAGTTGTTAAATGGTAAAGCAATCAGATAGATACATACAGGAATTTCTAAGTCCATATAGCAGGGTCTTAACAGTATTGTTGAGTTTTCTGGCTTGAAAGTCCCTCTGGAACACATCCAAAGCTTGGATGGGTCATTCTGTCCTTTGTTCAGAGCTTCATTTGTAGAAGTTATTCCAGAGGTAGGCAGCAGGAATGAAGACCAAATGGAGATGATGCAGCTGCCTATATTCCTTTTGCCATGTGGTTTGTACTTCTTGTTTTCCCAAACACAAGCTACAAGGCATGGAAAAAAAACTTGGAGTCCCCTGTCCATAAGCATGCCCCTACAAGTCCTGCTGATTCAGACAGTGTAGCCCGGTCTCATTTCAATGGGTCCTTAGTACAGATGATGACCACCTGGGCTCAGCGCTGATACCAGTCTGTCTGGGGGTGTCACCCAGAAACACAGCACAAATTTGGAAATACAGCTATACTATACACACCTATAACTCACAATACAAAGGTGATACAAACATATAAACAAGATAATCATAATTGGCAAATAATAACATTTTCACAGATACCTTACATGGCATAGCTGGTTGGATTCCTTTCAATTTCAATAGTGGTATCAACAATATCATAAATTCTCTCCCATATTCCATACAGCGTGTGGAATATGTATATTGTTGCAGGACTAGATCTTCTGTGAATGATGTTGGAGCATAGCAGTTTGGGAAGCACACACAGAGCTAAACTGTACCATTTAGCGGTACCTGCGTTGGTGAGACTCCACATAACTGTTCTAGGTGGGGGAATCTTTTAAGGTGGCGCTACCTACTTCTCAAGGTGTCTGTCCTGCAATGACACCTGCATAGGGCCCCGTTATCTTCACTGGGCCACAGTGTGGGTGAATGGGTCCAAATATGACTGACCTGCACTGTGAGTTAGTGCAGAGGTTGTGCCGTGTTATAGCCCCATATGTTCCTTACCCCTTTGGTCATGATGTATCCCTTGATGGATTGAGTTAGCACCCCTTGGTTTTGTCTTTGGCCTTTGCATAATGTGTGCAAGTAGGGGGAGAACGCTATTTGTGTCCTTCCCATATATCCACAAGAAAAGCAAAGGACAATGGCCCAGAAGATCCAAAAGGTATTTAGGCACTTAAGTCCCATTGATTTTATAGGGAGTGAGATGCCTAAATACCTTTGAGGATCTGAACCTATGCATCTCATATTAGAAAGTATCCACATATGCACATTGATAGATGATGTTGCTTTAATCCAGATATCACTAATACAATTGTGGATCCTTTTTATGCAGCATTGAAAGCAGAAATAACCTAAAAAGATGACAGTTTTCCTCAGCAGTGTTTTGCTATTACACACACATTATCATCCTATCTGTTAGCTTGGAAACACTAATATGATTTGAAGGTTACTAATACTCTGATTTTCATTTTCTATTTGTGACTGTACATAATGTTAGAATATTTCATTCTCACTACCACATAAAGGTTCATCTTATTAACAACTCTCTAAAATATTAAGTTCCTAGAAACAATATTTGCTGATAAACTAGTAGGTGACATGAAATTTTCACAGAATGAGAAAGTTGTTAATATGCCATAGAAAGTCACTAATTGTATATGACAGAAAGTTGCTACTTGCTGAAAGTTATGAGGTAGATTCTCTTAGCAGCAAATGTAATTTTGGCTAATGTGAGATGAAAATCACCACTAATATGTTGGTAGTTAGTCAATACAAGGACTCGGTAGATAGTGTACCATTTTCATGGGTGTTTGGGGCATATTTTGGGCTCGCAAATTTCAAGCTGACGCAGGGAGAGATAGCAGAAACACAAGTCATGAAAAAGATTTAGGGTGTAGGGAAGTAGGAGACAATCCTCCTTTTTGGAGTCATGGCCCTAACCTCTACTGCAGAGAGGGAGGTGAAGTATGAGTGACTATATCGGCTCTATGACAGAATGTCCCTCTACACTGAATGTCCCTCTCCATTAGTAGACTACACTGGCTTTAAGGACACTTTGGTCCAATAAGGAGACAAATTAGCTGTATCACAGTAAAGAGGGATAGGTCTTCATCGGATTCAGTAAAGCGACACCAATTTGCACCAGTTGAAGATCTGGTTTAATAATTAGGGGCAAGACATTTCATCCTGGGGACAGCTGGGAATTAATCTCTACTTTCATCCAGTTTTACTGGTCTCCACATAGTGTGGCATGATCCTTCCAGCTATCATGATATAATCTGTAAAGTGTCAGTTATGTGCTAGCAAAAGATGAAGCTAGGAGGATTATTTAGTCATTTGATACAAGACAGTCATTCTAGGGATTGACAAAATAACATCAATGGATATTTGGGGAATAGTAGCTCCAGGTTCCATTGGGCCATCTTGTGGCTCAGTACCCTTTTTGGAGGCTGCTCCAGAATCTAAGCTTCCATATACAACTATGATGATCTGGCTCTTAAATTGTTGCAAATCAACATAGCTCCATTGACCTCATTGTAGCTATCCCAATTTACACTAGATGAATAATAGAAATGTAGGTGTAGAAGGGATCTTAAGAAGTCATCGAGTCCAGCCCCCTGTGTTTAGGTAGGACTAAGTGAACCTAGAGCATCCCTGGCAGGTATTTGTCTAGTCTGCAATGATGGCGACTTCATAACCTCCCTTGAAAACCTATTCCAGAACTTAATTATCCTTATAGTTTTTCCTCATATCTAACCTAAATCAACCTTGCTGCAGATTAAGCCCGCTATTTCTTGAGGTACCTTCACTGGATATGGAGAACAACTGATCATTGTCCTCTTCATAATAGCCCTTAAAATGTATCTGGTCCCCCACCTCAATCTTCTTTTCTCAAGATTAAACACGTAAGGCTTAAAAAACAAAAAAGCGGGGGGTGGGGGTGGGAGACGACATCATAGGTCAGATTTTCTAAACCTTTTTGATAATTTTTGTTGCTCTCCTTTAGACTTTCTCCAGTTTGTCCACACCTTTCCTAAAGTGTGGTGCCCAGAACTGGACACAGTACTATAGATGAGGGCTCACCAGTGCCAAGGCAGGATTATCATCTCCCACGTTTTATACATGACATTCCTGTTAATACATCCCATAATATTAGGCTTTTTTGCAACTACACCACATTGTTGACCCATATTCAATTTGTGATCCACTATAACCCTCAGAGCCTTTTCAGTACTAGAATCTAGCCGGTTATTTCCCATTTTGTAGTTGGGCATTTGATTTTTTTCCTTGCTAAGTGTCATACTTTGCACTTGTCTTTATTGAATTTTATTTTGTTGATTTCAGATCAAATCTCCAATTTGTCACAGTCATTTTGAATTCTTATCCTGCCCTCTACAGTGTTTGCAACCCCTCCCAGCTTGGTGTTATCTGCAAATTTTATAAGCACACTCTCCACTCCATTATCAAAGTTATTAATGAAAATTTTGACTAGTACCAGACCCAGGCCTGACCCTTACAAGACTCCACTAACTATACCATCCCAGTGAACCATTAATAAATACACTTTGAGTACAATCTTTCAATCAGTTGTGCACCCTCCTGTCAGTAATTTCATCTAAACCACATTTCCTTAGTTTGCTTATGAGAGAAAAATGGCGAACTATACCAAAAGCCTTACTAAAAATCAAGATATAGCAAGTCTACTACTTTACCCCATCCACTAGGCCAATAACCCTGTCAAAGACATTAATTAGGTTGGTTTGGCATGTTTTGTTCTTGATAAATCCATGCTGGCTAATCCTTAACTTTATTATCTTCTAGGTGATTACAGATTGTTTAATAATCTGTTCCAGTATCTTTCCAGGTATTGAAGTTAGGCTGACTGGTCTGTAATTCCCTACATTTTCTTAGTACCTATCTTTAAAAAGGGGAACAATGTTTGCACCTATACCTCTATCCTTCATGTCTGTGAAGATAACCTTCAAATTACGAATTAAGAAGAAACAGATTAATTCATATCTGTCCGACTATGCGGAGAGCCTGAAATAATAATAGAGATGTTAACTGCCCCATTTATCTCAATAGAGTATTAACTCTGAATGCTAATTACGTCAATTTAAATATAGCTGTTAACTTTAAATATTTCATTTCTAACTAAACATGCAAAAGAGAGAGACAGCCATAGCTGATATCATGGCATGCAGACAACACAGAAGGTTAACATATTATGAAGATTTGCACAATTAATTGTATTAGAACTGTGTCATTTTGTCCTCAAGTTGAGTGACACATTGTTTGTCGAGTGAGCTGGGTTTGCAAGCAGCGCTATAGGGAGATGGTATATTTGGCCAATACTACTACCACTAAAGAGATGTGGGGATTAAATATTCCATTTCCAGGTGTTGTGTTTATGCTATTTGACTGCTGAAACTTTCCAGTTTAGGGAAAACAGAAAAGTTCTCAAGCTAGAGGCCAGGTAGTAAATGGAGATTTTGTACCTATGCAAGTTGATCAATCATTATTGACTGGCATATTTTGCATTTTTGCAACTGAGCAATATTAATTGCTTTCTCTTTCTCTTATTTAATACACATGGAACTGGGAACAGATTGTTCAGATCACACTCATTTTTCAGTCACGAGCATTGGGAATTTAATATAATTAATGACCCAGGCAAGAAGGTTTATTTATTTATTTTCCCACTGGATGAAGCTGTCTGGCAACATGTGGAAACATTGCTAGGTTCTTTGAGCTATCAATCATTTAATTTGCTAGGCAGATTTCATCCCTGGGAAGTCTTGATTGCATACGGGATTGATGTTTCTTTGAACCATGCTTGACTAAACAGAAGGAGCAGCACCTCACAGTGGTATGATTCCTGCTATACACATAGTAATAATGATTGGAACTGGCTTTTGTAAATAAGACATAAACTGGGATATTTGATTTCTTTCACTATTATTAACACAGACTGAGAAAAACAAAATCGCACACTTCTTATTCAACCAGCCACCTTCTCAGAGCTTTGTGCTTACAGCATGAATGCATTATAACTTGTTTCTCCTTCAACCCACAAAAATCAATGTCATGAGGCTGAAGAGGCCTGGACTGAGGGAGAAGTTTGCTGTTGGGAAATTAATTTATCTGACCTGCTACTCTGTACAGATCTTTCGGCTTTCTGCACTGAAGCTCAGACATATAGAAAATGTTATTGTTTTATGAAATGGCATTATGTAGACTGGGTCTGGATCCACAAAGAGACTTAGGTATTGCAAGGCTCAGCGTCACAACACATACCTTTTAAGCACCTAGAAAAGTTACTGGACTCTAGAAAGCCTGAATTAGGTGCCTAGTTTCCCTAAACAATGAATGGTGAGAGATAGGCACCTAACAATGGATCCGTAAAAGCCAGCACCCTAGGTGTGGAGCCACCTACGTAAGTCAATGGAAGTTGCTTACAAAAAGGATGTGTCTTAAGTCCCACCTCTCTCCGGGAGTTAGGCACCTGAGTCTAGGCTACTGTGAGGTGCCTCTCTCTGGCCAACTCCACACAAATCAACCAGGGAGGAAGCAGCTGTGACGCATGGGGAGGTACCTGGAAGTGGGTCTGATCTCCCTCAAGAGCAGCTATTCAGGGGAAGAGGAAGTCCTGTCCTGCCTCAGCCTGGCCAGGACTAGCAACTAGGAATACCCAGGCGGGGTGCTCCCAGGAGTATGGGGGAGATCAGACTCATGTCCACCAGCTGCAGGAAGCTCCATGGCTGCTGCTTTCAGACCCCAGCTCTGAAGGTAGTTGGAGGTAGGTTTGATCTCCCCCCACGACCACCGAGAGCAGTCATGCAGGGGAAGAGAAAGTCTCATCCCGCCCCAGCTCTTCTGGGACTAGCAGCTGGAGCCCAGTTCATGGTAGAAGACTCTGGCTGGGGCACCCCAGCCCTGCCCCTCCCCCGTAGATTTCACAGGGAAGGCCTGATGTCATAGTCTGGAATGATTTTTCATGACTGTGAATTTGGTAGGGCCCTATACATTAGGCCAATCTTCTCTTCACCACCTATAATCAGAAGATCCCACTCCACTTTCCTTCTCCTCCCCGCTGCCACCCTCCTCTGTTTATCTCTTCCTCTGAAGTCCCCACAATCTCTTCATTAGCATTTGACTCAGTATGTAAATACTCTTTCTTTGTAAGGCACAGAATACACAGTGGTTAGCTAGTGTCTCCTGCCTGGTGCATGGAACCTGTCCTGAGATACGTCACCTCTGGGTGATCTGCCTTTATTGTAAAATGTTGTTCAAGCTAGTTTCCAACATATTCATATCTTTATACATATTAGTGGCACTTATATTTGACAAAGATTATGATGATCAGCATGACACAGGTTTTCAGTAAAAACCTTACATGATATTTTTTGGAGAACTAGAATGTAAATATCAGAGCCATGGGATCCCTGTAACTCTTATGCACTCCCATGCTCTCTGCCAGTTGGCATCAAGAGGTTCTTCAGTCAGAGAGGCCTCCCCTATAACCTTTGGCCCAGTGGTTAGGGATGTGGGAGACACCAGTTAACTCTCCCTTCCTCCCCCCAATAAGAAGAGGTTTGAATAGGAATCTCCCATCTCTCAGATACGTGCCCTCACCACTGGACTAGAGAGTCATATCTCTGGTCCAAGTAATACTTAATACAAAGTGGAACAGCTTCCACAAGAGAAACTGAGACAGCTCCCTACATCAGAATATCCCATAGCTCGATGGCAAAATCACTCTCCTGGGGGGGGGCCCTATTCAAATCCCATCTTCTTATCAAGCGGAGGCAGGATTTGCACATACTCCCTCCCATCCTGGGTGAGTGCCCTAATAACCAGACTAAAGATTATAAAGAGAGTCCTCCTTATTGCCGTGTCCCATGGAGTTAGACAAGCACAACGCACGTTACCAGATTAGGCCCCATAGATGAAATAGGCATTCCTCCACTTGGGTGAGGCTCATGCTAAGGCTTAGGCAGGAGATAGACAGGTGCTCATGTGCCTCAGGCATCAGTGATAATGCTCAGAGGCAGAAATTTAGGCACCTAGGGACTCTTACAACTAAAATTTAGGTGCCAAGCAAGTTTAGGCATCTACAGGGTTGGGTAGAAGCTGATCAGGGGTTCTGTGGATCACAGTAGTACCTAGATTTTGGATTTAGGTGCCTAAATCTGAGATTTAAACACCTAAATCCCTTTGTGGCTCTGTGCCCTGGGACTTTTCATTGCACTTTCACTTAGCCCCAATCCATCAAAGCACGAATGCACTTCCTTATGTTTGTAAGCAGAGTCAGGATGAGCTCTACTCTGACATCTGGTGGTAAATTGTGGCAAATTGTGGAAAAGAACTTCGGGGGCTGATCTTGTTTGCATAGGCACACCCACCCCGCCTAGCATGAGCCCACAGCAGCCTATATGGTCACTTCAGCTGCTGTGGGATCCCCAGTTTCTCTGTTATTGGAGCAGGAAGAATAAAGTGTTATTACACTGATTATGTGAATCAAGGACAGTGGAACTGTTTTATGGCAGAAGGACTCACCATCAACTAAGTAGCACTCACCAGACAACGGACATGGGTTCCAAAACCCAGTGAATTGAGAGAGGCTGGGGACAGGCATTTGTACCTTGCGGTATGGGCCCCAAGTGCTAACTGCACCTCTCCCCCCCATCCCCGGTGTAATAGCAGAGCTAGTTTTAATTTCATTAGGAGTCTGGTTACAGATTACAGAGCTGAATTCATTTTGGGTCCATGGTGCACCAGT
This sequence comes from Natator depressus, assembly GCF_965152275.1. NCBI lineage: Eukaryota > Metazoa > Chordata > Testudines > Cheloniidae > Natator > Natator depressus. Next base: position 53,200,900 of record NC_134238.1, read on the forward strand.
ATTGAGGCTCCCCCACTACAAGTTGAAATCACTAAAGAGCTAAAATCACTGAGTATTGTGTAAAGGGGGTGGAAGATATATTGCTGAGTGGCTGGCGGAGCACAGCAGCTTGTGGGACGGCTGGCAGAGCAGAGTGGAGCAGTTTGCGGGACAGCTGGAGCGGCTCATGGGAAGGCTGGTGGAGCGGAGTGGCTGGTGGTGAAGTCTGCAGCAGAACTCCACAGAGAGGTGGGGCAGTCGGCAGTCGACCCCTTAACACCCCCATTTTCACCCAGGCTGGGAGGTAAGACTCTGCAGATAAACTTTTGAACTCTGGACTCACCAGAGACAGAGACTTTTGTGTTGCTGCACTTTGGGGTTGTTGGACTTTTGGGACTTTGGATGACTTTTGGGGTGCTGGACTCAAGAACCAAAGGGAAAGGACATGGCCCAATTTGCTTTGGGTGGGTTTTTTTGCTCATGGTTTGTGTTATGAATCCTGTTGGTGGTATTTCCCCAACATAATGCCACATTGTTTCTCTCTGTTATTAAAAGGCTTTTGCTACACTCAGACTCTGTGCTTACGAGAGGGGAAGCATTGACTCTTAGAGTTGCCCAGGGCGGGTGGTATACATTTGTCCCAGGTTACTGGGTGGGGGTTTGAGCCGGTTTTGCATTGTGTTATTGGAACGGAACCCCTAGATACTGAACCTGGCCCTTGTTGCTGCCAACTCTGATGGGCAGAAGGGTTACATGTTTAAGCACATAAGTAGTCCCATATGCTTCAATGGGACCATTCACATGCTTGAAGTGCTTTGTTGGATTGGGGCCTTAAACAATGGTGGAATTCTGCACCCTAAAAGAGCAAATTCTACCAATTATTTTACAACTAGCCTCTAATTTTACTCCCACAATCCATTGTAAATCAAGTTGTTGGGATATTGTTTAGACCTTTAGCTATCTAACCACACCTGCAAGTCTGCAGTTAGATATCTAAAAGCCTATGAGTTTTTTTAGTGCAGGTGAATGTGGGTGCAAAGTTAGGAGGTCAGTTTTGTAACTGTAACCATTTTTCAGTCAGGTGTTAATATGAGGGACGGACAAACAAATTAAATAAGAATCTCCTCAGACCTTTGCCTGAAGCACAAACAATGAAACTTAGCTCTTACGTAGTACTTTTCATCAGTAGATTGCAAAGCACTTTATAAAGGAGGTAAGCAAATACCAATGATGGTCTGAGGTTTAAAAACAAAAACAAGACATCAGTTAACTTTTTGCAATAGTCCTCATTCTTCAGCATGTCTACTTTTAGATGAGGCCAGAAATACAACTTCTAAGAATAAAGCCATTCTATTTGTGTAGTATTTCTGACTCATCAAAAACTAGAAAGCCTTCAAAATCTCATGAGAAAGTCTGTTCTCAAAACATTTCAAGAGTATTTTTTTAAAACAGTGGTTTGCATACATATGTACAGATTTGGATACTTACCAGAACTGAACTGGCCACAACTCAGGAGGTTCATCTGCTGCTGTCATACAGATCCCTGCAAAATTTGAGCATAAGAGCCAATTTTTTTTGCATATAAAATGGTCGAGATTATGTCTCAGATGAGGACATGTAAGGGGCCCCCCAACCCAATCCCTCTGCATGGTGAAAGAGGACCTACCCAGATCTTAGGTTGAGCATCAGGAGGGAGACAGCAAGAACAGTTATGTGCAATACTCCCACCCAGAGAAGCCAGGGAATAAATAGAGCTAGGAGTCTTTCCTGCTATGGACTCAGCAGTAGAGCAGGGGAGTATACTTGATCTGGCCATGGATTGATGCAGCTTACTGACCCATGCAGAAAAAAAAAAAAACCTCTCTGTATAATAATGAACTCAAACTGCTCAGTCTATAGATACTAACAAAGAGAAAAAGTTAAAAGAATGGACTTGAGTATAGTCTATAAGTATCTACCTAGGGAACAAATATTTAATAATGAACACTTCAATCCAGCAGAGAAAGGTGTAACATGAGCCAATGGCTGTAAGATGAAGGTAAATCAATGCAGACTGTAAATAAGGCCTAAATTTTTAATGGTGAGAGTAATTAACCATTGGAACAATTTACCAATGGCTGTGGTGGATTCTCCACCAATGACAAGCTTTTTTTTTTAAATTTATGCTTTAGGAATTATTTTGTATAAGTTCTAGGTTTATACAGGAGCTCAGACTTGATGACCACAGTTGTCCCTTCTGACCCTGGAATCTAGGAAATGTGCCTCAAATGGGATCTCACTGAAACATAATTCCTTTCCAGACTTGTTCCTGGGGCAGCTCCTTACTCAAAGCCTCAAGTAGTTACACAGAGGAAAGGCAATTTATGCTGGCAATTATGTATGCAGTTACTATTCTGGTGAGCACCTGCAGGGTTTTGGAGCATGCATTCACACATAAACTTGAGGGGGGGACACATCATAGGCCAGTTGAAATTTGTCCATTAGTGCTCAAAATGTCCTTCATCAAAACTTTCAGCAGAAACTTAAGAATCCCTGTAACGGGAGATTTTCCTTACCAGCTTTCAAGCCCCTTCCGCTCCTAAAATGGAAAATTCTGGCATGTAGGAAATTAGGGGAAGAGTTCAAATCCTTAACCCCAACATGCAGCCAGAGTAACTGTTCACTATAAATCTCTCTGGGAATCAGGAATCAGCTCATCTCCTTGGACTGTGGTGCAGCAGCAAACCACTTTGTGGCAACTACTACAGAGTCTGGATTTCACCAGCGCTTACACACTGGTATGCTCCCTGTCTGCAATAGAGACTAGCGAGTGGGTCTGTGTATTTACATATCCAACAACCTCACCCACTCTGGGCCCTCCACACAAAATTTCCTCTACATTAGGGTGCATGGAGATGAGAACTCCATGGTATACAGAGATCATGGACCTCCACTGGGGGGTACCAAAAGTTTGCATCCTTAGCCAAAGTGCAATTGCAGTGGCTCAGTTGAGTCAGTGTAGTGTCTCTAATTTGTTATCAGATATGGAAGAAACTAACACAGAGACGGAGTACTTGTGGCACCTTAGAGACTAACAAATTTATTTCATCATAAGCTTTCGTGAGCTACAGCTCACTTCATCGGATGCATTCAGTGGAAAATACAGTGGGGAGATTTATATACACAGAGAACATGAAACAATGGATGTTACCATACACACTGTAACAAGAGTGATCACTTAAGGTGAGCTATTACCAGCAGGAGAGCCCGGGGGGGGGGGGGGGAAGAGGGGGGAAGAAAACCTTTAGTAGTGATAATCAAGGTGGGCCATTTCCAGCAGTTGACAAGAACATCTGAGGAACAGTGGGGGGTGGGGGAAACAAACATGGGGAAATAGTTTTACTTTGTGTAATGACACATCCACTCCCAGTCTCTATTCAAGCCTAAATTAATTGTATCCAGTTTGCAAATTAATTCCAATTCAGCAGTCTCTCGTTGGAGTCTGTTTTTGAAGTTTTTTTGTTGAAGAATTGTCACTTTTAGGTCTGTAATCGAGTGACCAGAGAAATTGAAGTGTTCTCCAACTGGTTTTTGAATGTTATAATTCTTGACGTCTGATTTGTGTCCATTTATTCTTTTACGTAGAGACTGTCCAGTTTGACCAATGTACATGGCAGAGGGGCATTGCTGGCACATGATGGCATATATCACATTGGTGGATGTGCAGGTGAATGAGCCTCTGATAGTGTGGCTGATGTGATTAGGCCCTATGATGGTGTCCCCTGAATAGATATGTGGACACAGTTGGCAACGGGCTTTGTTGCAAGGATAGGTTCCTGGGTTAGTGTTTTTGTTGTGTGGTGTGTGGTTGCTGGTGAGTATGTGCTTCAGGTTGGGGGGCTGTCTGTACGTAAGGACTGGCCTGTCTCCCCCCGGCTCTCCTGCTGGTAACAGCTCACCTTAAGTGATCACTCTCGTTACAGTGTGTATGGTAACACCCATTGTTTCATGTTCTCTGTGTATATAAATCTCCCCATTGTATTTTCCACTGAATGCATCCAATGAAGTGAGCTGTAGCTCACGAAAGCTTATGCTCAAATAAATTTGTTAGTCTCTAAGGTGCCACAAGTACTTCTTTTCTTTTTGCGAATACAGACTAACACGGCTGCTACTCTGAAACCTAACGCAGAAACATCACCCAAGAGGGTCAAACATAAATATCTAATATTAATCTCTGAGAGCCTACCCTCCATCTTCAGCAGAACCAGATCCACCCAATTAACTTCCTGTGTGTGCCACTACACAGTCTCAAAGCCACTGCCATTGGGAATTTATGGCTGCACAAGAAGTAGTGAGATTACAGCCCTTAGTTGCCTAAATACCATTTTGAGGATCTAGGTCTAACTCCCACTGAAGACAATAGGAGTTACTCACCTAAATGCCTTTGAGGATCTGAGCCTTAAGCCTGGTCTACACTAGAAAATTAGGTTGATTTAACTACATTGCTCAGGGATGTGAAAAATCCACACTCCAGAACAACATTGCTAAGTTGGTCCAAGTCCCCATGTAGACAGCGCTAGGTTGATTGGCGGTAGCTAAGCTGATGGAATTATTCTTCACTCAGGGAGGTGTAATACCTATGTTGACAGAATAATGCCTCCCAGCAGCATAGGTAGTGTCTTCACTGAAGTGCTACAGTGGTGCAGCTATGCCACATAGCATTTTAAGTGTAGACAAGTCATTAGTGCATATGGAAGTGTAACACCACTAAGATCACCAGTTTTCTTGGCACAGATTTTTCCAAAAGGCTGCATTTATTTACAAATGCTTGGAATTCAACTTCATCACTCTGCAAATGTAAACTGACTCCTCATGCTGTGTATTTAGTTGTTCAAAACACTGTGCATTGCTTTTATAGTATTGGGTTTTTTTGTTTTTAAACATTTCCATTGTTAGCAATCCTCCTTAAAAGCTTGAAAATAAAATGACTTTTTCCTTTGAGAAAGTCAAGCCAATGCTATTAAATCCTTGAGTCAGACCTGCTGTAGTGAAACTCTGTGAAAGCTTCCCCATACAGCTCTGCCAATGAACTTTAATCCTGAACTGCAACAGTCTGTTAATCCTGAGTTTCTCTTGAGCAGAAACTGACTGTTGTGTCAAATTGTATGATTTTTTTTTTGATGTAGAAACATGTCTGGAGGAGAACAGATTTATCTGTCCAAATCAGGGTTTGAACCTAGGGCTCCAAGTGCACCATATATCCTGTCCTCCTAAAATGGCAATTTATAAAATTTCTTCCATATAATTTGGCCTCCTAGCTTCAAATTCCAAACTCATTTTAAGTTTAACCACAACATTCCTTTGTGACCACATTTTAAATACTATACAATGTAAAATCTGATATATCCCAGAACTTAGTCATGATGGTTACAACAGTAAAATACTAGCCTAGGGAACAGGGGAAAGAAGCAATGTCACTTTCCCAAAGTCTGCCTAACAACCCATCTCTTTGCACCTGAGACCCCACAAGACAATCAAATAGGATACTATTCAAACTACTCATTAATCTCTCCTAACTACATTCCCTCTGCCTTCCCGTGTGCTTTAATTTGCAGAGAAATGGTTATCACTGACATTTTAATCATCACAATGAGGCTTTGGAGTCAACACCACAGTGAAAAGAGCAGGGGCAGTTCACACAGCCCGAAACAATAGCTCTGAGATATCTATAATCTCAGGCAGACATAACTGTTCCAGCCTACACTTGGTTAACAATTATAAAGGTCTCTTTGCAACCATAAGCACTAGAGACTTTTTTTTTTTTAAGTTTTTTTGTTTCCAGCTAAGAAGACCAGCTCTTGTGAGCTGGTCTGACGTGTGTGGCTAAAGCAAACACTACTTTATGAAAATGAACACTTGTGTCATGTAGCGATCGTGTATCTCCTAACCCCTCTTCATGCACCTTTTGAAAGACAAGAGTACTACAGTGAAGCAATAGTTTTTAATAGGGGGTACTAACTGTAAGCATGCAACTCACCAGCCAGCACACGGCAGGTTCTCCTCCTTCAGCACGCCTTACTGACAGCCATTCCAGCACTGCTGTGGTCTGCTGCTTCTTGCAGCAGCCTTCAGGCCAGATCACAAAGTCTCATCTCTTCTGGGATACCAAAAGCCCAGCTAATAATAGTTTGTCAACTTCACACTGGACCTTTGATCTGAGTTCACACTCACTAATCCTTACCCCTGTATCAAGGTGAAGTTTCAGTAGTCCTTACCCCTTTTGGGGGGAATGGGGTGGGAATCTGCTCCATCTTCTTCTGTGGGCTGGTAGGTAAACTCAAACTCTCCCTTTCCACTGGGTCCTGGTTCAGGGACCCCTGAATTAGGCAGTCAAGGCCTGACTACACAATCACCTGGCTGATTTCCTGGACTACTTCCTACCTCAACCTGTCTTGTGTTTTTGCCTCAGTGTCTTCGCATACTCCTAGCAATCAGTTCTGCTCTCTATCAAAGCCTCTTCCACTGGCTCACTGCAGAGCTTTGTACTTTCGGCTAGGCAGTCGGTTCTGCTGGAGGGAAGTTTTTGCCATTGTCCTCACAGGACAGTTACTAACCCAGAAGAAATCTTTCTGCTCTCTACAGGCCCTCCACCAGCATGAAAAGTCCTGGGCAGACACTTCCTGACACTGTGTTCAGCTCCCAGTTGCAGATGTACCTTCCTTTAGGCAGGTTCTGTTTGCCAGCAATGTAGCTCAGTTCCCTGATGCCAATGAGGTGTCTGTTATTGAGTGAGAACCAACATCTACTCTCCTTTTTGATCAGGCCCTAACTGATCCAGATTCAGCCATTTTAAGTCCACCCTCCAGGTTTGACACCCACTGCAGGTGTGGGTGCAATCAGCCTTGGCCTGCTACAGGCTCTCATTAAACACTTCAGGCTCACTGTGGGATTGGTACATCCCATCTCACCAACCAAAATCACACATGATATTTGGTAAAGAAATGGTTCCTAACTAACTTAAAATCTGATTTATCCCTCTCTACCTAGAATCTGTATTTAAAATCAGAAGGGACCCATTCTCTCAATCTCATGTGGTGCATGAAATCTCATGAAGAGTTTGAAAGAGCTCATTGCTGTCAGAATCCAGTTCCAGCCCTCTTTTAATCTCACACCTGAAATCAGAGAAGATTAGGGTTGGAAGAGACCTCAGGAGGTCATCTAGCCCAACCCCCTGCTCAAAGCAGGACCATCTCCAACTAAATACAATCTGGATTCAACACCTATCTCTAGTAGGTTTTTGATGCAATGTCTGAGTTCAGAATAGAACCTCATGTTGTGTTTCTGCCTGAATGCTATTTTCCCCCCCGCTTTTAGATCACCTTTAGTTTTTTTTCTCCTTTTATGTCACAGGGACAGCTGGAGGATGTGGAGAGAGACTTAGAAGCAACCAACTCATTTACAACATTAAGAAACAGTCACCGGCCCATAGAACATAAAAAGAAGAAATAATGAAGCAATGAAATTATTTCACTTCAGTGCAGAAGTGTGGATGGAATTATTTCTTTGTATTTCACTCCAGCTCATCTATTATTCCGCACATTTTATTTAGTAGGTCAACTTTTATTATATAATAAAATTAATTGGCTCCTACCTGCTGTTAGGAATATTATTACACAATGTTTTGCGCATGTAGTCTTCTCTGTGCACAACTAAAAGATACTATAATACTAGTGGGCATAAAATGGCATGTGTGGTTACAATGAAACACACCCTTCAAGTATGTTATGAAGCAAAGACCAGTAACTTCAGCAATTGAAAATAATAGTCATCTAAGCATAGTCACTTCACTGTCATTTTGTCTTTCTCCTCACTCCATGTATTAGCTCTTCTACCTCTTGTTCTTTTCTTAGAGTGTAAGTTTTTTGGTGTAGAGAGTATCTTTATTATGTGTATACAGTGCCTAGTACAATAGGCTCTGATCTCTGGCTAGGGCTTCTAGGTGCTTCTGCAATCCAAATAACAATTACATACAAAAATACGTTTTGTTTTGTTTTTGAAGCAGAAAAGAATTTTATTTGTGTAACACTTACAAAGAATCACCAAAAAGGATAAAGCAAAACTATGCAACAAAACAAAAGCAAACACAAGGTATAACACAGCAGCCTTCAGGAGGGAGAAGTGTTCAGGTTAGCCTGGGCCCAGAGCGGGGGGGCTTCCTCGACACTCGTGGTCTTCCACCCTCCTGAGTTACCTGGTGGCCTAGAGCGGGGGGGTTCCTCAACACTCATGGTCTGCCACCCCCTCGAGTTACCTAGTGCCACGCCCAGTGTGGAGAAGCAGGGGCCCCGCTGCTGGAACCGGAGGGCACCCCTGCCCAGCAGGCCCCACCGGCCTTCCCCCGGGAGGTAAGGAGCAGGACCCGAGACACAAAAAATATGTTAAAAGAACATGATTATGGTTTCAAAGTCAATCACTCAAAAGTTAGGCAATCCCAGAATTAAGATTGCCTGTGTAACCTTAATGAGGCACCTTTGCATGTATGCATTAGGATAGTCTTTAATTACATGACAACATACTATTTTTCCACTGGCCCTCAGGATCGTTAAGTGCACAAGATAAACTGTCTCACCCCAGCCCACATTTTCCATTTTGCAGCTACCCTTGTGCTCCCTGCCCCATCTCGTTTCTGCCCACTATCTATTCCTTATCTTTCTATATTCCAGTCAAAAAGCTTCCTTCCTCTGCTGGCTCCCAGCAGTGAGCATTGATGGCACAGGAGAGATAGTCTCCTTATTCTCAGCTGCTGTGCCTGGTGGTGGGAGGAGCAATTTCAGAAAAAGTCCCATTCAGCCAGTAGCTGGAGCATGCTCAGTACAGAGAGAGAATTTACCTGCCAAACAAGCCTGTGATGAGTATTTTCAAACTGTAACTATTGAATGGATTTTCATGAGGAGTGTGCCTTTGCTGTCCCAACATTAAGGTAACCCTTCCTACCAAATTTCAAGTTCGTGCTCCAAAATATGGAGGAGCTACAGTGTCTCAATAAAATGCTTAAAAAGATTATTTTTAACATAGGTGAGACAACTTATTTCTCCCTTAACTTATTCTCAGAAGTGGTTTAACCTTTTTTTGCTGAAACTTCCTTTGCTTCCCCACCGATAATTTGCAGAGTCAATTGCTTGACCATCCTTTGGTTCATTATGAAATATACTTAAGAAACCAAGTAACCAATGTCACTCTGGTTTATAATATGGTACAGAAAAATGGTTCTATACTATAAAGCAGTCCAGTGCAGCCATGTCACATTCATTTAATGCAGAAGGGGTGTTACACATTTCAGCTGATATTATTTATTATCATGATTTTACAAGTTTTACCTTTTTTTATATGTTACTAAATCTAACCCATCAGTTTGTTTCAGTTCTCTAACTTCTTATTCTGTTCCTTTATTACCTTTCTTTTGGATACTAGCATTCCAGGTACTGGTCTGTGAAAGTACTTCCCTAGCTTGTACTAAGACATAGGACACTTGTCAAAATCAAGATACATTCATTCTAGCTGCTTGTGCAAAATGCTTTCTTCAGTAAATGCAAGGTATTATGAATACTTAGCATAAAGTGAACAGGATAATGGTATAGGCCAGTTTAGGCTATACTGTCTCACGGTTACAATATTTGTGCTTAATGCATAGATTGTATATCTCTCTATCATAGTGTGGATAATACATATTAATATGATATGTTTATATGCTAGCCAGTATATATTAGTCAACTGCCCAAAAATGTGTGTGCATGCATGTATATAGTAAGCTATACACTTGACACTTAGACACCTTACAGCAACTGAGAAAACATTAACTAAATAAAAAGTCTCAAGAACATATCACTCCTTGCTATTAGAGGATATAGAAATCACCCCAAGATTACGTGGATACATCTTTCGTTGCACCTTAAAGTTTGCTAAGCACTAGTTCTGCCAGATCACCTAAGGGAGCAGGTTCCCGAGGCCTCCATGAGAAATATCTGGTGCCAGTCTCAGAGAACTTCATCTCAAGAAGAGTCATCAACAGTGATCCAATGGAAGCAATCTCTCAGGTAACTGCATCCTACCACTCAGGGCTTTTTAGATTGTAGCCAGCACTTTGAACCATACAGCCAGCAAAGAGCATAGAACACTTATGTTCTGAGCTTTAATGGGTCACCTCATCCATTGAGAGATATGATCTGCAGTGCTCTAAGCAACCATTAAAATATTAGTACTGTGCGTGTTTCAATTGTCTGCTTAAATGATCTGTTAATAAAGATTATAGGCCTGGCTGCTCTCTTAAGGTAAAAAATCCATTACAATCTACATACCACACAGACTATGCTGACAGCTTGTGCCACACGCTCTCAAAGAAACTGCGGAATCACCTGATCAACATCCTCTACAGCAAACAGGGAAAGATTAAGAATGAGCTCTCAAAAATGGATACTCTCATAAAAAACCAACCTTCCACACAAACTTCCTCGTGGCTGGATTTTACTAAAACTAGACAAGCCATTTACAACGCACACTTTACTTCTCTACAAAAGAAAAAGGACACTAAACTTTCTAAACTACTACAGGCTACAAGGGGCCACAGCAATGGTTCCCTCAACCCACCCAGCAATATTGTTAACCTATCCAACTATACTCTCAGCCCAGCAGAAGCAGCTGTCCTATCTCGGGGTCTCTCCTTCTGCCCCTCCACCCCCTCGAACATGATACAGTTCTGTGGTGACCTAGAATCCTATTTTCGACGTCTCCGACTCAAGGAATATTTCCAAAATACCTCTGAACAACATAATGATCCACAGAGGCCTGCCTACCAATATTACAAAAAGAAGGATTCTAGGTGGACTCCTCCTGAAGGTCGAAACAGCAGACTGGACTTCTACATAGAGTGCTTCCGCCGACGTGCACGGGCTGAAATTGTGGAAAAGCAGCATCACTTGCCCCATAACCTCAGCCGTGCAGAACACAATGCCATCCACAGCCTCAGAAACAACTCTGACATCATAATCAAAAAGGCTGACAAAGGAGGTGCTGTTGTCATCATGAATAGGTCGGAATATGAACAAGAGGCTGCTCGGCAGCTCTCCAACACCACTTTCTACAAGCCATTACCCTCTGATCCCACTGAGAGTTACCAAAAGCATCTACAGCATTTGCTCAAGAAACTTCCTGAAAAAGCACAAGATCAAATCCTCACAGACACACCCCTGGAACCCCGACCTGGGATATTCTATCTACTACCCAAGATCCATAAACCTGGAAATCCTGGGCGCCCCATCATCTCAGGCACTGGCACCCTGACAGCAGGATTGTCCGGCTATGTAGACTCACTCCTCAGGCCCTATGCTACCAGCACTCCCAGCTACCTTCGAGACACCACTGACTTCCTGAGGAAACTACAATCCATTGGTGATCTTCCTGATAACACCATCCTGGCCACTATGGATGTAGAAGCCCTCTACACCAACATTCCACACAAAGATGGACTACAAGCCATCAAGAACACTATCCCCGATAATGTCACGGCTAACCTGGTGGCTGAACTTTGTGACTTTGTCCTTACCCATAACTATTTTACATTTGGGGACAATGTATACCTTCAGATCAGCGGCACTGCTATGGGTACCCGCATGGCCCCACAGTATGCCAACATTTTTATGGCTGATTTAGAACAACGCTTCCTCAGCTCTCGTCCCCTAACGCCCCTACTTTACTTGCGCTATATTGATGACATCTTCATCATCTGGACCCATGGAAAAGAAGCCCTTGAGGAATTCCACCATGATTTCAACAATTTCCATCCCACCATCAACCTCAGCCTGGTCCAGTCCACACAAGAGATCCACTTCCTGGACACTACAGTGCTAATAAACGATGGTCACATCAACACCACCCTATACCGGAAACCTACTGACCGCTATTCCTACCTACATGCCTCCAGCTTTCACCCTGACCACACCACACGATCCATCGTCTACAGCCAAGCTCTGCGATACAACCGCATTTGCTCCAACCCCTCAGACAGAGACAAACACCTACAAGATCTCTATCAAGCATTCTTACAACTACAATACCCACCTGCGGAAGTGAAGAAACAGATTGATAGAGCCAGAAGAGTTCCCAGAAGTCACCTACTACAGGACAGGCCTAACAAAGAAAATAACAGAACGCCACTAGCCGTCACCTTCAGCCCCCAACTAAAACCCCTCCAACGCATTATTAAGGATCTACAACCTATCCTGAAGGATGACCCAACACTCTCACAAATCTTGGGAGAAAGGCCAGTCCTTGCCTACAGACAGCCCCCCAACCTGAAGCGAATACTCACCAACAACCACATACCACACAACAGAACCACTAACCCAGGAACCTATCCTTGCAACAAAGCCTGTTGCCAACTGTGCCCACATATCTATTCAGGGAACACCATCACAGGGCCTAACAACATCAGCCACACTATCAGAGGCTCGTTCACCTGCACATCCACCAATGTGATATATGCCATCATGTGCCAGCAATGCCCCTCTGCCATGTACATTGGTCAAACTGGACAGTCTCTACGTAAAAGAATAAATGGACACAAATCAGATGTTAAGAATTATAACATTCATAAACCAGTCGGAGAACACTTCAATCTCTCTGGTCACGCAATCACAGACATGAGGGTCGCTATCTTAAAGCAAAAAAACTTCAAATCCAGACTCCAGCGAGAAACTGCTGAATTGGAATTCATTTGCAAATTGGATACTATTAATTTGGGCTTGAATAGAGACTGGGAGTGGCTAAGTCATTATGCAAGGTAGCCTACCTCCCCTTGTTTTTTTCCTACAACCCCCCCCCCCCAAGACGTTCTGGTTAAACTTGGATTATTGCTGTGCACATTGTAAGATGAGCTATTGCCAGCAGGAGAGTGAGTTTGTGTGTGTGGTTTTTGGAGGGGTGTGTGTGTGTGTGTGGGGGTGGGGGTGAGAAAACCTGGATTAGTGCTGGAAATGACCCACCTTGATTATCATGCGCATTATAAAGAGAGGTTTCAAAGAGGGATGGGCTATTACCAGCAGGAGAGTGAGTTTGTATGTGTGTCTGGGGGGGGGGGGGGGAAGGGTGAGAAAACCTGGATTTGTGCTGGAAATGGCCCTCCTTGATGATCACTTTAGATAAGCTGTTACGAGCAGGATAGTGGGGTGGGAGGAAGTTTTGTTTCATGGTCTCTGTGTGTATATAATGTCTTCTGCAGTTTCCACAATATGCTATGCATCCGATGAAGTGAGCTGTAGCTCACGAAAGCTCATGCTCAAATAAACTGGTTAGTCTCTAAGGTGCCACAAGTACTCCTTTTCTTTTTTCTTTTTACGAATACAGACTAACACGGCTGTTACTCTGAAACCTGTCATTTTACATCACTGTAATTTCACTAACTTCAATGAGTTACTCCTGATTTGTAAGAAGAGAATCAAATGGTATGTCATTCTGCTGACTTGAAAACACCAATCAGTAAACAAAAGACATCCTTACTCTACTGAAACATCGCGTGTTAAATAATGGTTCACTCTTTATAAGAAATCATGTGAACTCTTTGCTGCTTTTCCTAGCATGCTAAAGCACAGTTTTATACTCCAAGTCCGAGTGCCTTGTAGTAAACTAACCTTGAAATGACAAAAGCATGAATCACTGCAGTGGAGACCACAGATAAGAAGAACTGTTGCAACTGACAGGTCCGCCGCAAATGGGGAAGAGACTCCCGCCCCCCCTCCAAAAAAAGTCAGATCATGACACAGCTATCTGGCAACAGGAAAAGAATGGGATCCAATCTGAACACAAGACTGCAAACCATGGGAGAAATCCTCAGCTGTTATATATCAGCAGATTGCCAGTGATTCTAGATATGGTCACTGCATATTAGCAGAATTCAAACAAGACACTTTCAGAATAGAGCTGAGCAAATACTTGAACTTTGGTTTCAGTGGCCAAACTGAATGAAAAAAAAATACATCTGTTTTGTTTCTAACTGAAATTGATTTTATTCCAGTTTTTCCTCAACAAAAACAAGACAAAAATAGTTTGGGTCATACTAAACACTTCAGTCACTCTAACACAGCATTTTGCAGTGAATTTACTATTTGACTGAAAAATTTCAGTGTCTTAATCCACTCTTGTAGATGCTCTGCTCTGTCCACTAGCAATATTTATATCTCATGTGGTATGCCCGGTCAAAAAGGAACCCTGGCAGCTCTGGTCACCAGTGTCCAGTCGGCAGCGCAGCAGGTCTAAGGCAGGCTCCCTGCCTGCCCTGGCTCCACATGGCTCCCAGAAGCGGCCAGCATGTTCAGCCCCTTGGCACAGGGGCAGCCACGAGGGGCTCTGTGCACTGCCCCTGCCCTGAGTGCTGGCTCCACAGCTCCCATTAGCCAGGTACAGTAGCCAATGGGAGCTGCAGGGGCAGTGCCTGCAGGCATAGGCAGCGCACAGAGTCCCTGGCCCCTCTGCTTAGGAGATAGACTTACCGGCCACTTCCAGATCCTGCACCCCACACCTTCTCCTGAACCCCAACCACCTGCTCCAGCCCTGAGCCTCAACCCACACCCAAACTCCCTTCCAGAGCCTGCACCCCTCATCCCCTCCTACACCCCAACACCCTGCCCCATCCCTAAGCCCCCTCCTGCACTGTGAACCCTTTGGCCCCAGGCCGGAGCCCCATCCTGCAGCCCAAACCCCACATTCCTGGCCCAGCCAGAGCCAGAGCCCTCACCCCACTCCTGCTCTCCAACCCCCTGCCCCAGCCCTGAGCCCCGTCCCACAGTCCGAACCCCTCAGCCCCAGCTTGGAGCCCCCTCTTGTACCCCAAACCTCTCATGCCCAGCCCCACATCAGAGCCCACACCCCCAGCCAGAGCACTCACCCCCTCCTGCACCCCAGCCCCCTGCCCCAGCCTGGTGAAAAGGAATGAGGGTGGGGGAGAGCTAACCACAGAGGGAAGGGGGATGGAGTGGGTAGGAGGCAGAGAAGGGACAGGGCAGGGGTGAGGCAAACATGTTTGGTTTCGTTCAGTTAGAAAGCTGGCAACCCTAAAGGCACTTCATGCATGGAAAAAGCATAGACACGTTTATGGGAGAAGTTACATTGGCAATCTTCTCAGAAGTCTTGAATCAACACATCTGCTGGCTATCCTGCCCACTCTCCTCCCCAGCTAACAGAACCGTTTATGGGCCTGTGGTGGCACCAGCTTAGGAGAGGTTAACATTGCTTCTGGATTTTCTGCCACTGGACAGCTGAAACCCAAGGTTACGCCTGCAGAACTGAATGTCATCCTGCTCACAGGGAGAAGAAAACGGTGGAGTTTGTCATCCTTTAAATACATGTGGTTTTGTAACTTAAATTCACCTGATCTAATAGGATGTTTTTAATTTTCTCTACTAAAAGAAATAGATGTGTTTACAGGTTCCCGAAGACTCCTGTGTGCATGTTGAATGGGGAAAGCAACACATTCAGAATCCCAGGGGTTCAGTTTTAAGGTCCTAGTACCTGAAGGTTTGAATACAGTTCCTGATGGCAGGTTAAGCCAAACTTTTCATTGGTTTTGAAAGGAACCTTTAGATAGATGTAACCTGGCCCTTTTACTGCTGTTCACTCTTGGCAGAAAGGATACATGTGTGAATTGCCAGGGGCAGATTGCATTGGTATTCAGCCCCATTCTAAGCGCACATCTAAAACCAAGTTGCTTTAAAATGAAAAATGGCTATGCTGAAAATGTACTCTATAGTCAATTAAAAATAAAAGCCATCTTATAAGTGATATTTTACAATACATTTTATACCAGCAGCACCACAAAATGTTTTGATGTCTTACAGAAATGAACTGTGACACATTAGCATGAAATGCATTATTATTCTTTGTCTCATTGCCCATTTTAGGAATGTTTGCCCAATTATTTTTCTTCTCCCTCAGTTAAACTCTAAAGCATCAGTATCCTTTTTATTTCAAACTTTCCACTGTAGCCATCTAACAAGAAGAAAACCACAAATCTCAACCATAACACTTCTCCACCTTTCAGACTCTCAGCTAGGCTGACAGTGGTAATGGAAATAAAACATGATTTCTGAAATCTGTCATGATTTCTGAAGTCTGATTTTTAAATAGTAATTTATATGCTGTGGTTCTGACTTACATTTTCATTTACATATTTAATAAAGACATTAATCATAAAAAGACTAAAGCATGCTTATGGGTTGCTTATTGTAATTAAAGAAAGTTAAACATGTGAAGTGGAGATAAATGTGATAACGTGATTCAACAACTTTAAATTGACTGCATTTAGCTTCATTTCACTGTTAAGCATTGCATCTAAAATTAGAGTGGATAATGGTGTCCCCATTATCAGTGACAACAGCTGGGTAAATACTAGAACAAAGTTATCCTTGAATATTTTCTCAGATTATTAAACAAATTTGATCCTCCCTCTTTTGTGTTTGCTGTCTCTGAATTTTCTAGCAAATGGGTTTACTGGTAGAAATGGCAATTGAAAGAGCACATTTTAAAATGAATATTGGAGAAAATTCACAGAAAGGGAATTTGTTAATTCAAGTATTAGAACCAGAAAGCAGTTCATGAGTTCCAGTCTTCTAATCATGGAAGAGAAACATACCATATCATATCATGGAAGAGAAACATACCATATCCAATCAGAACTATCTAACACAGTTCAAGTTCCAATTTTTTTAAACAAAATTTTATTTGCAAATGTAACCCTTCTGCCCGTCAGAGTTGGCAGCAACAAGGGCCGGGTTCAATATCTAGGGGATCCATTCCAATAACACAATGCAAACCGGCTCGAGCCCCCACCCAGTGACCTGGGACAAATATATACCACCCCCGCTGGGCGCCTCCAAGAGGCAATACTTCCCCTCTCGCAAGCACATAGGCTGAGTGTAGCAAAAAGCCTTTTAATAACAGAGAGAAACAATGTGGCATTATGTTGGGGAAACACCACCAACAGGATTCATAACACAACCCATGAGCAAAAAAAACCCACCCTAAGCAAATTGGGGCATGCCCCTTTCCCTTTGGTTCTTGAGTCCAGCAACCCCAAATCACCCAAAGTCCCAAAAGTCCAATGACCCAAAAGTCTCTGTCCCTGGTCAGGGCAGCCCCAGAGTTCAAAAGTTCATCTGCACAGTGTTACTCCCCAGTCTGGCTAAAATGTGCCTGTGTGTGGGGGAAAGGGGTAAGGGGTACCTTACGTGTCCTGAAGCTGACTGCCCCACAGGGCTCTGCTCTGCTACGCTGTCTCACGACCGGCTCCGCTCTGCACAGCTTGCTGTCTCATGAACAGCTCTGCTCAGCTCGCTGTCTCATGAACGGCTCCGCTCTGCACAGCTCGCCGTCTCACGAACACACCGCTGTCTCACGAACGGCTCCGCTCCACCACGACCGGCTCCACTCTGCACAGCTCGCCGTCTCACGAACAGCTCTGCTCAGCTCGCCGTCTCACGAACACGCCGCTGTCTCACGAACAGCTCCGCTCTGCACAGCTCACCTCGCCGTCTCACGAACACTCTGCCAGCCTAGCCACGAACAGCACCACTGCACTCTGGATCTTCCGGCTCTCCACTACTTGACACAGTGCTCAGTGATTTCAGCTCTCAGTGATTTCAGCTCATAGTAGTGGGAGCCTTAGTGCTGGTGCACCATAAGGCCAAAGCGAATGCAGCACAGTACCTGTAGCAAGACTCTTAATAGACCCCAAAATTAGCTCTGACATTCCACAGTGGAGAGAGACAGAGATGCAATAAGTGCTTCAGGCCCTCACAAAGGGGCCCACACCACCAGGTACTAATACCTGTCTCAAGTCCCTCTCCCTTCACAGAGTTTTGGAACCCATGTCCCTTGCCTAGCGAGTGCTACTCAGTTGATGGTGAGTCCCTCCATCATAACAAAAGGCCAAATACCAGTTCCAAGCACAGTTCCCATAATCAGAGTAATAACAATTTACTCTTCCCACCCCAATAACAAAGACACTGGGGATCCCACAACAGCCAAAGTGACCATTTGGGCAGTTATGGCCTCATTCTAGGCGGGGTGGGTGTGCCTATGCAAATTGAGATCAGCCCCTGAAGTTCTTTTCCACAACTTGCCACACCTCACCACCAGATGTAAGGGTGGAGCCCATCCTGACTCTGCTTACACAAATAATCTATAGGCTCAGAGTTATTCACACAGATTAATCTGCAGAATTTTGTAACAATTAATACATTGGAGGAAAACTATACACAGGGAGACAAGTCACAAACAGGAAAGAGAAATTAAATGAAACAAGTTATTCCAACAGCAATTACAGTAGTGCATATAAGATCACCATTTTAGCTGGGGGCTTATCAACACTACATAATTAAGTCAACTTAAGTGGACATATAGCCACCACAGTAATTAAAGCGGTAGTTCACATCCACACTACGTTCCTTCTGTTGGTGGTGTGCGTCCTCAACACGAGTGCTTCTATCATCTGAAGTGGGGCATTGTGGGACACTGACAGCTGGAGCCCCACATGCCCTGGCGCTGACAGCCCGAGCTGTCAGCCAGGCATGAGGCTCACAGATGAGGCCTCCCCACTCTTGGCGCTGACAGCCTGAGCTGTCAGCTGGATGTGGGGATCACAGCTGACAGCCAATGGTTGATGTAACCAACGCAGTGTCTACATGGCCACTATGTCACCCTAACAACGTTGACCTAAGCACTATACCTCTCACGGAAGTGGAGTTATTAGGTCAACGTAGTGGGTGACTTACATCAGCAGGAGCACCATTGTAGTGTAGACACTTACATAGTTAGGTTGACATAAGCTGCCTTAAGTCAACCTAACTCTGTAGTATAAGTGAATGAGTTGGTACCCCTTGTAGATTGAGAAAGAGGAACAGAGATACTGCATAGTATTAACTGACTGAAGAGGTTTTAATGTGCCACTTCACCTCGAAAGGTCTCTTAAAATGTGTGTTAACTATTTATGCTAAACAATCTGTTCCATCTTGTATTTAGCTGTGACGCTCCGAGGCCTGGTCTACACTCAAAAGTTAGGTCAACCCAGCTATGTTGTTCAGGGGTGTGAAATATCCACACCCTTGAGCGACGTAGCTAAACCAACCTAACCCCCAGTGCAGACAGCTCTGGTTAATGGAACAATTCTTTCACTATCCTAGCTGATGGAAGAATTCTTCCATCAACCTAGCTACTACCTCCTGGGAGGTGGATTACCTACAGCAATGGGAGAGGTTCTTCCATTGTTGTTCTCAGTATCTATACTGAAGCTCTACAGTGGTGCCACGGTTGCTTTTCAAGTGTAGACAAGCCCTGAGTACCTTTACTGGACCTGAAGAAGAGCTCTGTGTAGCTCAAAAGCTTGTCTCTTTCACCAACAAAAGTTGGTCCAATAAAATATATTACCTTACCCACCTTTTCACTATAGGTTTCAGAGTAACAGCTGTGTTAGTCTGTATTCGCAAAAAGAAAAGGAGTACTTGTGGCACCTTAGAGACTAACCAATTTATTTGAGCATAAGCTTTTGTGAGCTACAGCTCATGTGAGCTGTAGCTCACGAAAGCTTATGCTCAAATAAATTGGTTAGTCTCTAAGGTGCCACAAGTACTCCTTTTCTTCTTGTCACTATAGTGCAGTATGGCATAGAGTTCAAAACCACATTTTGTAGACACAAAGAACAATTTCTGGCTGAGAGAAAGTTAGCACAGCTCCAATCAGGTGAGTTTTGCTGTCAGTTCATCTGGCAGAACCATTACCTTTGCATTACCAAGCTTGTTTCATTTGCAGAAAAGCAGAGGATGGATGCTCATATCAAGGGCTGACACTGGATGAGGGATTTCCACAAACTGGTTAAGACTTCTTTAGTATTTGACAGCTATAGTTTGGGGGTAAGGACACACACAGGCATATAGGAAACCAAAAGGTTAGAGACAAAATTGAAAACAACAGCTACAATGGTAGCCATTACAAAGTCAATATTATGTATAAAATGGTAACCGAGAGGCAAAAGTCTTCCCACCTCACGTTTAGAGTAGGAAATAAGTAAAGGTGGGCAAATAGTATTCTTTTAAATGGTAACCACTGGTGTTTTTGTTGTTGTTGTTGTTTTTTGGAGCGGTTGGGGGAAAGTTGGGATTAAAAATTGTGAAATCACTTAAGAAACTTGAAAAATTGGCAGCTGCAATGGTTTCATAAGTGGATAAGATTATTTAACCAGAGCAGTTTAATGGAGAAGCACCACATGTATGGTTTGACTGGTGAGCTGCAAATCCATTCTTTCTACAGCATTATGTGCTCATCCCATTTTTTATTGCTGCACATTTTAAGTCTGTCTCTTTTCAGAGTTGAAGGTAGCTTTACTCCAGGGCCAACTATGAAGCTGGCCACTTTGCTCTATTTATAGTCGTTGTGTTAGTTTCCTTTGCATAGTATGGCCCTTCAAGTAATAAGGAATTTGTTGTGGTACTTTAAAAGTTACAGTCATATGATTCAGGTTACTTAGCTTTTTTATTTGCCTTAAAGGTCACAAAGTTTATAGCTACATTACTGGTACCTAGGTTTTAAAAGGTTTCAGAGTAACAGCCATGTTAGTCTGTATTCGCAAAAAGAAAAGGAGTACTTGTGGCACCTTAGAGACTAACCAATTTATTTGAGCCTAAGCTTTCGTGAGCTACAGCTCACTTCATCGGATGCATACTCTGGAAAATACAGAAGATGTTCTTATACATACAAACCATGAAAAAATGGGTGTTTACCACTACAAAAGGTTTTCTCTCCCCCCACCCCACTCTCCTGTTGGTAATAGCTTATCTGAAGTGATCGCACTCCTTACAATGTGTATGATAATCAAGGTGGACCATTTCCAGCACAAATCCAGGGTTTAACAAGAACGTCTGAGGAACGGGGGGGGGGGTTAGGAAAAAAAAGGGGAAATAGGTTACCTTGCATAATGACTTAGCCACTCCCAGTCTCTATTCAAGCCTAAGTTAATTGTATCCAATTTGCAAATGAATTCCAATTCAACAGTCTCTCACTGGAGTCTGGTTTTGAAGTTTTTCTGTTGTAATATCGCAACTTTCATGTCTGTAATCGCGTGACCAGAGAGATAGAAGTGTTCTCCGACTGGTTTATGAATGTTATAATTTTTGACATCTGATTTGTGTCCATTTATTCTTTTACGTAGAGACTGTCCAGTTTGACCAATGTACATGGCAGAGGGACATTGCTGGCACATGATGGCATATATCACATTGGTGGATGTGCAGGTGAACGAGCCTCTGATAGTGTGGCTGATGTTATGAGGCCCTGTGATGGTGTCCCCTGAATAGATATGTGGGCACAGTTGGCAACTGGCTTTGTTGCAAGGATAGGTTCCTGGGTTAGTGGTTCAGAACCCTTCAATCTCTCTGGACTGTGATATACAGGTTTAAGTAAATGATCTAATGACCCCTTCAGGCCTTAAACTCTGAATTTTCTTTCTTTCTTCCTTCATCTTTCCCATAAATGAAGGCTTATGGTACAGGACTATAGGTGTATCCTTGAGTTCAATGGAAAGTGGAAGTTTTCAGCTGAAGTGTTGCATGTAACATCCTAGAACAACAGAAAATTCCTATCTCCAGCCCCTGTTCTGGCTCAGCTACTTTAGGCAGTAAGTAAGGAGGAATGGAGCTATTACTCTGCCATTTACCCCAGCGTCTGTCCACTTCCCACCTACCTGCTTTGGGGACCAAGTATGCAAGTACCCCAAATGCACATGGATCCAAGGTCTGGGTAACCTGATAGGTATTATAATGCGGTTCCTTACACCCTCTCACTCATCTGTGTGGTATTGGTCTTTCATCACTCTGAAGGATATATACCTCGCGTGATGTTGTTCCATTGTCTTCTTGTACTGTAATCTCCATATTCATGGATGCCTTGAGGTGCTACTTGGAGTCTGCTGTTCATTTAGTCACCTATCATTGTGTTGCTGGAAACCTCTGACTTCTTCTCATGTCCTATTCACAAACTAGATGTTTTTCCAGAACTGTGTACAAGCGATGGCTCTTTCTGTCATTGCATTGAGGTCCTCCTTCATACAGGTCTCCCCAAAGAGTCAGCAAACGAGCAGGTGCTCAGACTAATGTATTGAGTTTCATGTATAAAAATTAGATTTGGAGACGCAAACTCACAGTCAGACTGGTCACATGGTCATAGGTGTGACTACCTAGACATGAGAGAGACAGGATAGGGGTGGTAATATCTTTTATTGGACCAATTTTTGTTGGTAGAAGGTACAAGCTTTTGAGCTACACAGACCTCTTCTTCAGGTCTGGGGAACAAAGAATAGTGTCATGATGATCAATTTAAAAAAACCAGCAGGTTCATTTTCCTGTGTTAACACTGTAGTCTAAGATAATGGTAATGAAATAGAAAAAACAGGCATACTTTATCTGTCTCTTCCAACATTCATTCACTCCTCCTCCAAATTGCCTTTTACATTTTACCATATGTTTTTTCCTTAGGAGAATGGCCAATTTAAGAAAAAGAGGAAATAAACCTTTTCTATTACATCAAACAAAATTCTTAAATGGAATAGAATACTGGAAAATGGGGGTAAGAGCAGAGAGGGAAAGAGGAGGAGAGAGAGGGTTGTTAACATTTTCTCCCTTGAGACAAAGTTAAACTGAACATGCATTTAATTTTATATTAGTGTATTTCTGTTAGAATGGGCTCCTTATCTCAAAGACAGCATATATGCATTTATGTTGCTTAGGATGACATAGTAACTAATGTTGTCATTGAGTTGACAAGTAAATTGAAGAAATACACAAAAATGGTGGGGGTGTCATTTAAGGTTATCTGCAGTAGTCTGAACTCCCAAATGCATCTTGTCATTTTTTTTCCATCCAGGATGTTTTTAGTGAAAATGCTTAGGTTAGAATAGATCACATAAAATCGCTTTTATCAGGAAGAAAATATGCAAGATATATTTTTGTGCAAAGCAGAAAAGGATACTAATGAATTAAACAGCTTTCTTCAATAATATCAAAAATCTTGCTATACGAATGCCAGCCTGTACATTAACAAAGCCACTTATATAGTACTTATTCTTTTTATATCAGATAAATACAAAGTAGTTCATACTGTGTCTACACTTACTGTGGTGTGTAAAGTACAGGTGTAGCTACCTGCCATAGTGAAAAACTGGGCTACATCCACACTTGTCACTGTGGTGTGTAGCTACAGTACACACGGCAGTGAAACGCTCTAGCAGCATGGAAAGGTTCTGGCACTAGGGAACTGCTGGAACCTTTCCCTGCTGCTTCCCACCTGTCAGAACTTTTCCCCACTGCCACACACTTTCCCTGCTGTCTGTGCCGGCAGCTGGAAGGCAGTGGGACACTACATAGCTTAAAACTAGCCATGTGTAGATGTGCGAGCACTGTCTTGGGTGTATAGAGAGAGCTGTGTAGGGCATGTGTCTTGGGGGTTCAGGTTTTGCCTCACTCTCTGCACTGTTTATACCTGTGCTAGCTGGGAATGCAGAGTCTGTACTCTACAGGCTGCTGTATGTTTACCCAAACCTGTGTAGTCAGAGGTAGCTTATCTAGTTGCTACAGTGTAGGTCAGTGTATTGAAAGACCTAGGTTCTTAGACCATTAAAGAACTGGGGCTTTCTGTAGCCTTAGGACAAGTCACTTAGGGAGCCTAAAATGTGGTGCCTAAATCCATATTTAGGCACATAAATAAATTATCTAATTTTAAGAGACAGTGAGTGCCGACTGCTGCCATTGATATGGTCGTTCAGGTCTGTAGGTGTGGACACTGGCATAGCTTCACTGAAATCAGCTTACAGCAGTTGAGAAACTTGCAGTAAATTTTCCATCTTTCCTCTATCCTTTATGAAAAAATGACTCTTTTGATCTCCTCAATAGAGATGTCAGCAACCCTCTTTCATATTATACTATACATAGTTGTAGGATGAAGTCTGTAGGGATTACCAATAGTTTCTACCCAGCTTGTTCCTTTTGCTTTTTTGAAGCCTTTTTTTTATTACCTACAACAATTTTGTTATTGCAATGTTTGAATGCAATGAAATCTCATATATATAAGAAACCCATTATTTCATCTTTCATATTTGCAGTCAGTGTATGAAGTCTGCAAAATCTTACAAGTCTTTTACTATAATTTGTAGCTCTGGAAGTATCTTGCATTTTCTTTCTTCCTTCTCTTTGCATTTCTCTGTTTTTTCTTACTCCAATGGCCTGCTCTGTCTCACATTCTTCTCCACTCTGTTCTCCTGAATTTCAACATAATCCCCACTGTGTTCCTTTATGTTCTTTAACGCCCCTTCTCCCTTGCCCCATTTCTGATTGCCCCTTTCAGCCTCTTTGCTCATGAATGAGACATGTGAGTTAAGGATGTGAAGGGCTGAACTTTTTAAATGACAGAAAATTGCAACTTTATAAGAAAGGAGAAGAGAAAAGAAAGCAACAGCTCCCCCCTCCCCGCAAAAAAAAGAAAAAAGAAAAAACAGAAACAAAGCAGCTTAGCAAACAGTCCCTAGAAAAGGAAGCCCTAGAAAAGTTGACCACAAACAACTCCCAACAATGGGAGTTAGGCACCTAAATGCCTTTGAGAATCTGGGTCACTGCCTGAACTGGCAAGCTTAGCCAAAGTGTCAGTTAGCTCATTCCCTCTGCATCTATTTTGATAGGGTGTTACTCTTCCTGGGAAAGGTGGAGAGAATTTGATCATCTTTCCATCATATTGTGGACTAGACGAGCCCATGTTTAAGTGTCCAGGTAGCGTGCTTCTTTAGAAATAAAGGAAGTAGCAGAGGATATGAAGCTCCCATTGTGAGAATGATGCCGCATGCCTCTGTCTGCACAGTGACTATATTCTCTTGCTTTTCTGGGACCAGCTGTACTCTGATAAATCATCCTCACCCCTAAAATTCTGGAATTACTAAATGCCTGGTGGATCTGAAGATGACCTTTCCAGAAGCCTGAGACCCTTCTGGTGCAACTATAGCAAAGGATATTCAGTATCAGTGTAGAATTTATCATTCATGTCTGTCTCTAGTGCCATTAGCCAAAACCTGCATCCTGGTAATGAGAGTCCCAAATACAGCATTGAGTAGCAATGTTGAGGGACCCCCTGTATAACTATTCTCCTTCACCCATGAAGGGCTAGATCCTCAGCTGGTGACTGCAATGGATCTAAACTGATTTGCACCAGCTGAGGATCTGACCAAGAATCTTCACACCCTTGGTGATGGCTCCTGAAATCCTGGCCCATCTCTTGTGCAGCACAAACACACTGGTTCCATAGCAAGAGGGCCTTCCACAGCTAGAGAAGAGGTAGTATCATGTTCCCCATGAAGAACTGGGTACCCAAGATTCTACTTCATCCTAGTAAAGCACATTTCAGACAACAGTGAAGTGGGATCATCAAGGCACTGGGATCTCTGATATTCTGTTTGGATGTTACCATAGAGAAGTATTAGCAATGGCGTCTTACATTACCACAGCAATGTCCTTGACTACAATATAATCCATGCACAAAATATTCCAAGCGTTATTCATTATGATTAATGTTGTTCTAATGAATACTAGGATCTAATAATGATTTGCCATTTATTATCAAGTATTGCTGTTTTAACTTTGTGGCATTGATCAATAGATTTTCCAGACATAGGACAAATTTCCATTGTTCTTTCCAGGGGCAATGTGTGCTTGGAGTTTAACCAAGAAAGATTAACAGAAGTTGCTTCTCAAGTTAAAATGGATTTTTATGGAGAGGAAATAATTGTATCCAAATCTTGATCTGGATCTCATGAAGGTACATTGATTTAAATGATTTCTGTTTTTTAAATGTTGAGATTCTGGTTATATCAACATCTTAGTCACTTACTCAATCATCAGTCAGAATCTCTATTGTCTCCTATTGCTATGGTGTTAATATCAGGATGGTTAGATAGATAAAAATGGTTCATTCTTGCTAAATAGTTTGAAACATTGCAATAAAAACATAGTATATGAATCCTCTCTTATATGATCACTTCAAAAATCCTGTTTTAGCAGATAGTGGAAGGCTTCATCTCTATAGGATGACTGTTTACAATGATCTGAAAAAAGGAGTGGGTGGGTGGGTTCTGTCATAATCTTGGAGCTAAAACAGTGCTTAGGGTGTGTCTCTGAGCCACCCAGCTTGATTTTTATTTTATTTTTTCTGCATCTGTGACCTCTTGAAAATCCTTTCCCCCAACACAAACACACACAGTTTAAGCACTGGATGTGTACAACAGGTTAATAAAACAGGAACATAAGAACTGCCATACCAAGATATACCAATGATCAATTACTGTCTGGTAGTCTATGGTCTCTGGTCAATTCACAGTGCTTTGGGGGAAAAGCATAATCCACAACACCCTGCCCACACACAGGCTGTACACTTTAAATCTGAGTACCCAAAGATATTTAGGCATCTAAATAAAAGTGGCCTCAGCATCCATTGCTTTTAAAGAAGTCAATGGGAAATGCAGATGCTAGGCACTTTTGAAAACCAGACCACTTTTATTTAGGTACCTGAATATGGATTTAAGAGACTAAAGGTAGAGACACCCAACTTTGAAAATGTTTGACCATAAAGTATCTAATTTTAATAGGGCAACACTTCTAACTGACCTGACCTAATGACTGTCTAAAAAATAAGGTGCACTATGAAACCATTTTAATATATATTGTGACAAAGTTCCTGCTCTACCTTGGTGGGTCTTGCGCTTATTGGCGGATTTGCTCGTCTTGGAGCTTCACGGCAGCCCTCAGCTTGGCCGTTTCCCTGAACCCACAGTCCAGGTCAACTCCTCCTGTGTCTGACCAGGAGTTGGGAGGAACCTGGGCCCACCCTCTACTCCAGGTTCCAGCCCAGGGCCCTGTGGAATGCAGCTGTCTAGAGTGCCTCCTGGAACAGCTGTGCCACAGCTACAACTCCCTGGGCTACTTCCCCATGGCCTCCTCCCAACATCTTCTTTATCCTCATCATAGGACCTCCCTCCTAGTGTCTGATAATGCTTGTACACCTCAGTCCGCCAACAGTCCATGTTCTCACTCTCAGCTCCTAGTACCTCTTGCTCCCAGCTTCTCACACGCACACCACAAACTGAAGTGAGCTCCTTTTTAAAACCCGGGTGCCCTGATTAGCCTGCCTTAATTGATTCTAGCAGCTTCTTGATTGGCTGCAGGTGTTCTAATCAGCCTGTCTTAATTGTCTCCAGAAGGTTCCTGATAGTTCTGGAACCGCCCCTGTTGGGAAACGGGACCTCCCTCGCTTGCTCCTCAGCTATCTGCTTTCTATTCTTTCCTAAAGCCCCCTGGCCTGAATTTTTCTTACTTTTGACACTGCCTTAGTTCCCCCCCTGACGGGGCCAGACGCTTTTTTGTTTTGTTTTGGTTTTTTTTGCCATTTTTCTTTGCTGCCGTTTGAGTGCTGGTTGGCTGCCAGCTTGCTGCCAGCACCGCCCCCCCCCGCCCCATGCCTGCTCTCGGGCGCAGCTATTTGCCTTAGCTGCAACCCCCGGAGGAGGGGGGGAAGATTGCTGATTTGCTACCCGGAGGGGGGAGTGGAAGCCCCCAGACCCAGCCGTTTTGCTGTCTGTTTGGAATTACTTTCTTATCTCTGCAACATTCTCGGCCTGCCGGAAACCTTGGTACACAGCCAACAAGCTGGAGAAGAAATCACCCAGGGAAACTACAAATCATCCTGGAGGGGGCCGTAAGACTGAGTAATTTTTTGAATTATACTCTCGTGGGGGGGAGTTTGACTGTGGTTTAATTGCGTTTGTGGCGGCACAGGGGGTGTGGCACGGAGCTGCCCCCCGATCCATCGGTGCCCCCCCAACATTACTACAACTGTCACGGCCCCCCCGCCATCCGTCCCTGCTGGCAACCTGCCATCTGCCTTCGGATCCAGCTGTTTGCTTTGAACTTTGCCTTTCGGACCGGACATAACAGCCGACCAAACGAGACTTTTTGGACAAACGTGAGTGGGTCCACCCCCCCCCCTCCCCTGGACTGTTTACTCCACAGCTTGCCCCTATCACCGGACCCCAAATTCTGTTTTTTCCCCCCTCCCAGTCCAACCCATTTGGCATTCCCCCCCCCCCCCGCCTGCAGCCTAGCAGGGAGGAGAGGTTAATCTGCTTCCCCCTCCCTCCTCCTCCTTCTGGTGTCTCCCCGTCTCTCCCCGCTCACAATGGCGGGGAATGAGAGGGGCGAGGCCCCTCTAACAATATCAGTTGTCCCTACCCCCCTGCCTAACCCCCAAACCCGCCCCCCCATCACCACTGTCAAAACACCTGCCACCACCCCCGCTGGGGCACCGGCAGCAGGAGGCACCGGGGCGATTACTGCTGCTGCTACGTCCACCGCCCCCGCAGATTCTAGGAACCCCCCCCTCAGTTGGCCGGAAAGGCCAGGGCGGGAAGAAAGGAAAGGGCCCCGCTAAAACCACTAGGCCCTCCATGGCAGGGGCTGCCCCCACCGCTGTGGCCTCATCATCGACCATGGCGTCCCTCTCTGCTGGTCCCTCTACCAGCTCTGCGAACGTCCCTTCCCCCGGCCCCCAGGACATATGCCCGGGTGGTGGCAGGCTCCCCCCTGCCTGCCGCCTCATCATCTCGCCCACCCACTGCCTCCGCTACCATCACCAGTGGCCGGGGCCCCTTCCCCACCTTGACCAGGAGGCACGGTGTCCGTTGCCTCCTGGTGCCCACCTCGCCCCACGTGGAGACATACGTGCAGGCGTTGGCGAAAGTGGTAGGACCCACGGCTATTGTGGCGGCCTCCAAGATGTATGGGAAGGTTGTTTTTTTCTTAGCTTTGGAGGCTGTCGCCCAGGAGGCAGTGGAGAAGGGCCTGGCGGTGAGGGGGGTGTTTGTCCCCCTAGAGCCGCTAGAAGACCTGGGCGTTCGCCTCGTCCTCACCTCCGTTCCTCCCTTTTTACCCAATGCTGCCCTGTTACCCGCTCTCTCCACCCTGGGGAAACTTGTCTCTGTCATCAGCCCTCTCCCGTTGGGCTGCAAAGACCCCACCCTCCGTCACGTCCTTTCGTTCCGCCGGCAAGTGCAGCTTCTACCGCCGGCGGCAGCGCGTGACGGAGAGGCGCTTGAGGGGTCCTTCCTAGTCCCTTACCAAGGAGCCCACTATCGGGTCTTTTACTCCACCGGAGAGGCCCGGTGCTACCTCTGCCGCTCAGCGGGGCATGTCCGCAGAGACTGCCCTTTGGCCCGGGGGGGAGGGGCACCCGAGACCCCCGAGACCCAGCAGGACATCGGCCCCGTCATTGCCGACGCCCCTGGCCGCCCGGCACCTGAAACCAACCCTCCTCCTACTCGACCCGCCGCTGCTCCCGTCCGGGCCCAAGAAACACCTTCCCTACAACGCCCAGGCGAGCAAGGGAGTCCCACCCTTGCTATTACCAATCCGGCAGAGCCTATGGAGGAGGGTGTGGCAAAGATATTACCGGGTATAGGAGAGGGCCCACCCCAAGGAGAACCCCCCGCCCCTCATGCTGCCTCACCGTTACCCCCCCGAACCTCTGAACCACCGCTTCTGCCCCCCGACACGACCCCTGCTAACCAACCCCCAGACGACGCTATGGAGGGCTGGACCCTAGTCCAGGGGAAGCGAGGCAAGCGGAAGGCTCGAGTTCCGCTGCACCTATCCGATGCGGAAGCCCCCTGGAAGACCAGGAAGGGAGGCACTGATATTGAGCCTTCTGCTACGGCCACGAGTGAGATCCATCCACTGGTGTTGGGAGGGGAAGACAGACTGGCACTGGATGGCAGAATCCCCCCTCCACGGGAGACCCTCCCCTCCGAGACCCCAGAGGAAGCTCCTTCTGCCCAGATACCACCTGAACCCCCTGCGAACCCCGAAGCGACCGTTGAGGCGGGCCCTAGAGGAGAGGCCCTCGGGGTAGCAGGAGTTGGACTCTCCTCCATGTATGCGGAGATTGAGGCCCTAGATTTGACCCCGGTCACCCAGGGAGAGGATGATTTACTGCCGGCTGGCCTCGATCTGGGCAACCTCACCCCAGCCCCCCTTTCCCCATGCTCCCTCCCCCTAATTGCCTTCCTGGGCGAGCACCCTGCAGAAGGTGGTCCACCACCTGATGCCATGGCCGCCAAGACCACCACGGAGCCAGCGCCTAGCGTCACTGGGAGCCCCCTCCCCTACCCCTTAACCCTTGACTCTGCTCAGGAGGCATCTTCTTTTAGCTGCTCGCCTCCTGAAGCCCAGAGCCTTACCTCTGCCCCTGCCCCCACCCCTGTCCCTGCCCAATTCACCTCCTCCTGCAATGCTATTGCCGCCCCTGGGGTTATTTCTTTCCTGCCTTTCGTAGATTCCCCCCAGGGAGCAGTCTTTGCACTTTCTAGTCGCGCCCCGCCATCCCCTTCCACCCCAAGGCGTGAGGTGGATTTAATAACCCCAGCCTGTCAGATGTCCCGTCGGTGGTCCGCACCCTGCCTACCCGCCTTAGCGGACCACGAGGCTGCATTAAGAGCCCCACCAGGGAATACCCCGGAAATTGTAACCCCACCCCCCGATGAGCTGCGGCATGCACTATGGAAGTTCCTATAACACACCCGTGGCGCCCGCAATAGGGTACAGCTGGCTCTTCAGCTATGGGGGGACTTTGATCAAATTCTTCAGGCCACAAGGGCCCTTGTACAGGAGGGCAGGGGGCAAGGAAAGCACGGTGCTGCGGCCTACGATCGGGCCCGCGGCTTCCGAAAAGATCTACTCATCCACGGTATGGGTCATGGGTTGCTGCGCAACCCGCCGGGGGCCACGAACACCCCCACCAATAAGAAACCCCCACCCCCCCAGCCCTCCGCATGACACCTCTCATTATTGCAACCTTGAACACCAAGGGCTGTAGGATGGCTCTCCGCAGGTCCCAGGTGCTCTCTTACCTTCAGGAAGGGGGGTACTCGGTAGCTTTCCTGCAGGAGACCCATAAGGACCCGACCGTCGAGGACAGGTGGCGGCTGGAGTGGAGGGACGGGGTATACTTTAGCCACTTCACGACTTGGCAAGCTGGAGTGGCGACCCTGTTCTCCCCCACCCTATGGCCGAGGTGCTAGGGGTCACTGAGGCCGTGCCGGGCCACCTGCTGCACCTTCGAGTCCGTATGGAGGGGCTCGTGGTCAATCTTGTTAACATCTATGCCCCGCAAACGAGCCCAAAGCGGCCACCATTCTATCAGCAGGTGTCCGACTTTCTCGGCACCCTAGATTCGCACGAGTGCCTGGTCCTGGGAGGGGACTTTAACACCACCCTCGAGGAACAGGACCGCTCAGGGGCCAAGCCGAGCCCAGCCACCACGAACATTCTCCGAGGAATAGTTGAACATCACTCCCTAGTGGACGTCTGGCATGATCATCACCTAGATGACACTTCCACGTTTACTTTTGTCCAGGGGGAGGCCCATCGGTCGCACCACTCTCGGTTGGACCGTATTTACTTATCCCGTTTCCATCTTTCACAGGCCCACTCCTCCACCATTCGGCCGGCCCCATTCTCCGACCATCATTTAGCCACCATAACGGTCTCCCTCCGTGCAGAGAGACCGGGGCCGGCCTATTGGCACTTTAACAACAGCCTGTTGGAGGACAAGAGCTTCGTGGCATCCTTCCGGGAGTTTTGGCTGGCCTGGTGAGAGCAATGGCGTGCCTTTCCCTCGGTGCAGTGATGGTGGGATCTAGGGAAGGTGCGCGCCAAGCTCTTCTGCCGTGACTACACTCGGGGCACCAGCTGACGGAGAAATGCGGCGATAGAGCAGTTGGAATGGGAGGTCTTAGAGATGGAGAGGCGCCTGGCCGCCAACCCCGAAGACCCGTCCCTCTGCGGAGCGTGCCGGGAGAAGCGGGAGGAGCTCCGGGCCCTCGAGGACCACCGGGCCCGAGGTGCCTTAGTTCGGTCCCGCATCCGCCTCCTTCGGGAGATGTACCGCGGCTCCCGCTTCTTCTATGCCCTGGAGAAAATGAGGGGGGCCAAGAAACACGTCACCTGCCTTCTCGCGGAAGACGGCACCCCCCTCACGGATCCGGAGGAGATGTGTCGGAGGGCCCGTGACTTCTACACAAGCCTTTTCTCCCTGGATCCGACCGATCCTGGCGCTTGCGGGGTGCTCTGGGAGGAACTCCCCACAGTCAGCGTGGGCGACCGAGACCGGCTAGAGCTGCCTCTCACCCTGGCCGAGTTCTCGGAAGCCCTCCGTCGCATGCCCACCAATAAATCTCCGGGCATGGACGGGCTGACCGTGGAGTTTTACCGCGCGTTCTGGGACATCCTCGGCCCAGACCTAGTCACTGTCTGGGCTGAGTCCTTGCAGGGCGGGGTCCTCCCTCTGTCGTGCAGGCGAGCGGTGCTCGCCTTGTTGCCGAAGAAGGGGGACCTCCGCGATTTACGAAACTGGCGTCCCGTCTCACTCCTTAGCATGGATTACAAAATCGTAGCGAAAGCAATCTCGCTGCGGCTAGGGTCTGTGATGGCGGACGTGATCCACCCAGACAGACTTATACTGTCGCAGAATTTTTGACAACCTATTTCTAGTCCGAGACCTTTTGGAACTCGGGCGGAGAGATGGCCTGTCGTTTGCCCTCCTGTCTCTTGATCAGGAGAAGGCGTTCGATAGAGTAGACCATGGGTACCTCCTGAGCACTCTGCAGGCGTTTGGATTCGGACCTCAGTTTGTGAGTTTTCTCCGGGTGCTGTATGCCTCCGCGGAGTGTTTGGTTAGGCTCAACTGGACCCTGACCGAACCGGTCAGCTTCGGGCAAGGAGTGCGGCAGGGGTGCCCCCTCTCGGGCCAGCTGTACGCTCTGGCGATCGAGCCTTTCCTCTGTCTCCTCCGCAGGAGGTTGACAGGGTTGGTGCTGCGTGAGCCGGAGCTGCGGCTGGTCCTGTCGGCGTACGCCGATGACGTCCTCCTCGTGGTCCAGGACCCGGGAGACTTGCCGCGAGTGGAGTCATGCCAGGCCATCTATTCGGCAGCCTCCTCCGCCCGAGTCAACTGGGTCAAGAGCTCTGGCTTGGCGATGGGGGACTGGCGGCAGGTAAGCTCCCTCCCACCCACGCTTCAGATCATCTGGTGGAGTGCGGGTCCACTGCTCTATCTCAGCGTTTACCTTTCCACCACGCACCCTTCCCCGCCGGAGAACTGGCAAAATTTAGAGGGCGGGGTGATAGAGTGGATCCGGAAATGGACGAGGCTACTCCGATGTCTCTCCCTCCGAGGGAGAGCACTGGTGCTTAACCAACTAGTCCTGTCCACGCTCTGGTACCGGCTCAACACCCTGGCCCCGGCCCTGGGTTTCCTGACCCACCTCCGGAGATTGATTCTAGAGTTTTTTTAGTCAGGAATGCACTGGGCCCCTGTTGGAGTTCTTCATTTATCCCTGAAGGAAGGAGGGCAGGGCCTGAAGTGTTTGTACACTCAGGTCCACGTTTTCCACCTCCAGGCCCTGCAGAGGCTCCTTTATAGTACAGGTAGTTCGACGTGGAGCATATTGGCGCACACCTTCCTGTGCCGCTTCCAAGGGCTCCGATACGACCGGCAGCTCTTTTATCTTTGTCCGAGAGGTTTTCCGCGAGACCTCTCCGGGCTGCCGGTCTTCTACCAGGACCTCCTCCGGACCTGGAAACTGTTTCTAACGACCAGGTCCGTGGCGGCCACCGTGGGAGCAGATCTCCTCACGGAGCCCCTGCTACACAATCCCCGACTCCGTGTGCAGGTGGCGGAGTCCCACTCGGTGCGCCAGAGGTTGGTCCTGGTGGAAGTCACGAGGGTCGGAGACCTCCTGGACTACGACCAGAGAGACTGGCTGGATCCCCTGACGCTCGCTCGGCGCATGGGGCTCTCCAGCCCTCGTACCCCCCGCCGCGTACTTCAAGAGGTGAAGGCCGCCTTGACCCCCGCTGCTCGGGCTTATGCCAACCGAGCCTTGCGCGAGGGCGCACCCCGCCCATCCTCTACTCCAGCCCCGCCAGACCTTTCCATTGGGCCCCTACTCTGCAGATCCCAACAAACCCCTCACCCTTTCACTGCAAGCCGGCTGCATGAACTGCAGCCGGTCAGTTTTCAAATCGCACCACGGAAATATCTATATACACTCATGCTTCACACCCTTCATGCCCACACCCTGGTGTCCCGCCCCGATACAAAGTGGCGGGACCTCCTGCCACCTTTGGAGGGTGAGCAACCTCGGTGGGCCAGCCTGTATTCCACCTTGGTCCCGAGGCCCGTCGGGGACATCAGTTGGCGGCTCCTTCACGGAGCTGTGAGCACGGGCGTGTTTTTGACACGGTTTACCCCCATCCCAGATACTTGCCCTTTTTGTAATGTGAGGGAAACCCTGGCGCACGTATATTTAGAGTGTGCCAGATTGCAGCCCCTTTTCCGGCTCCTCACAAATATTCTATTGCGCTTTTGGCTTCATTTCTCCCCTCACCTTTTTATCTATACACTCCCCATCCATGGCCCCACAAAATCGCGAGATCTCCTGGTTAACCTCCTCCTAGCCTTGGCTAAAACAGCCATTTATAAAACCAGAGAGGGGAGGTTGGCCCATGAAGCGTCCTGCGATTGTGGGGCCTTTTTCCGATCCTCAGTACATTCATGTATCTGGGCGGAGTTCCTCTGGGCGGCGTCCACTGACTCCCTCGACACCTTCGAGGAGCGGTGGGCGCTGTCCGGGGTTCTCTGCTCAGTGACGCCGTCCAGTTCCCTCTGTCTGACCCTTTGATTGAGGGGAAGAGCAAGAGACGCCAGCCCCAGCCGTTGCCGCTGTGGATACCATCATTACTGTCATCTAGGAGGGGTCCTATAATACATAGGTGTCTACCCCCCCCACACCCAAACCGCCCACCCCGCAGCCATGCCCATCTTGCCGGGCACTCTCAGGAGAGGGATAATAGGTGACACTAGGCGCGGCACTAGGTAACTCGAGGGGGTGGAAGACCACGAGTGTTGAGGAAGCCCCCTGGCTCTAGGCCACCAGGTAACTCAGGAGGGTGGAAGACCATGAGTGTCGAGGAAGCCCCCCCGCTCTGGGCCCAGGCTAGCCTGAACACTTCTCCCTCCTGAAAGCTGCTGTGTTATGCCTTCTGTTTGCGTTGTTTTGTTGCATAGTTTGTTTTGTTTTGGTAACTCTTTGCAAGTGTTACAGAATAAAATTCTTTTCTGTTTCAAAAAAAAAAAAAAAAAACCTTCCCTGTTACCTTACCCAGGGAAAAGGGACCTACTTAGCCTTCTATTACTCTCCTATAGCCATCTGGCCTGACCCTGTCACAATATCTACAAATATATCTTATGACTAGCTACTTTGGCAAAGAGCATATATGAACAAATCTTTCCTGTGTTCCATGCACCTTTTATTTTCATCAAATGCCAGCTCTGCAATTGATGTGAGCTGACAGGTAATGCTTTTTTAAAATAAATAAGTTTTAATTTAATAAATCAAGTACCCATGAACTTACAAAAGTCAATTGCAAACAAACTAACACACTAGTAGGATAAAGACTGTCATATACATAAGCAAAGGATAACTGACATTAACACAAAATATAAGGTGATTATGTGTCCATATTATTACCTGTGGGTGGGATTTTCAAAAGAAGCCATGTCACTTAGGAACACAAGTCCCACTGAAGGCCAGCTTAGTGTGTTTGAAATGCCTACCCTTTGGTCATTACTCATGTTTGGTGAGTTACTAAAAATGATTTTTGAAGTTTAAGTAAGAACAATAGAATTAGGTAGAAAGGAGAGAGAAAAAAATAGAGGAGAAAACAGAAAGATATAGGATAGCAGCAGATACAAACTGATATGTAAGTCTTAGGAGAGCTGATGAAGTTATGGCTTGCTAAGTGATAATTATGGCCAAAGTGATATATTTTTGAGTCTTCCAGTAGGAACAGAATTTATCTAAAGCACAGTTTTAAGTTGTACCAACTTGTAATGACCCATTAGGAACTTTTGCACTGCTGGGAATAGCTGGAGTAAAGGTTAGGGTATGGTCAGGACTCTCTATCACCTGGATATTCACCATTAAACATAGGCTGGTTCTGAGGGGGAGTGCATACTGTCCTTATTTAAAGCCTTGGTGGTTACCACAATTGATCATACTCACTTCATATCTGTGGCAGGGTCAGTAAGAATGCCCCCGCCTTCTGCAAGCTGAATGCCTCTGATTACAATTACTCTACGGCTACCCCACTCAAAGCTTTGGCTGTCAAAATCAGGATTTACTGTAGCTTCCACTATCATTTCTCTTTTAACACTTCTGAAGATGTTCAATTACAACAAATAGTTTCTCACCACACTCTTATCTTCTAGCTCTTATGAAGATTAAGGGCTGGAGAGACTGGGATAGGCTTTTTGCATTAGAAACACCCCCCCCCCAACTTAAATAGAGATTTCTACTTCCAGCATAGCTGTATGCAAATCCAATAGGAAAGGAGCCCTCTTAATGTGAATTCTTGTACCCATAAAATATTGTACCATATTAAGGAAAAGCAACTCTCCCTTGATTTTGAAACATGAGCAATAAATATAACAGATGAATCTTGTACTGTATAAACAACACACATGGATTTAAATCTCTTATATTTTATTTTTATGGTGTAATTCAGAATTACATTATTTTTGCATTTTGTAATTAGAAGACAGAACAGATGGTGAAGTCTTAGTTTAAAGTGATGTGTCTGTTAAAATTATGCTGCCAAGTAATTGTTCCCTATCATTTACTATATGTCCATTTACTATAACATTATAGTTGCTCCATTTATATACACCAGAAGGAACTGGTAATTTGGGATATGTTTACTTTTTGGGGGGTGGGATTCATAATAACAGGAGGCAATGTTATAAGTGACCACTTTATTAGTAAGATGGAAACTTAGTAATTGCCTATTGTTAACAAAAGGAACATGTAATGCACAAATCAAGGGCCAGCCATGTATTCATTGAAACTTCTGCTCCCTACCTCTGTAATTACAATATGCCTTGAACAGTTGTACCCATCATTACCTTAAATGGAAATACAGACTATGTGGGACACATTTATGAATATGTAGCTTGGTAAGCAAATTCTGAAAATGCCCATGTAACAGGCCTTCATGTAAATATGTCCTTCTTTGATGACTCTCTGGGAGTGGTATTGAGGATCCAATGGATTATAAACTTAGCTAGTTTATATAGAAATCTGGCAGTGCAAAGGGGACAGAATCTGGCCCTATCTCACCTGCTGGAAAATGTCTCAGAGTGGGATAGTCCTCAGTGTGCAGAGTGCTGACATGACCAGCTTTACACTGCCCTCCCTCATAATGCCAAGGATTATGGGGAACTTATTGTTCTTTGCTGGAACTATTCACTGAATTCATGTCAAATTTGCAAATAGTTTCAGATTGATGGAAACCTCATTTTCTGATGAATAAACTATTTGTCTGAAAAATTTCGCCCAGCTCCAGTATTGAGTTACAGTTCTTTCAACAAGCAATACAGGCTGGAATCTTGAGAATTTTAGTAAATTTCAGCTGGTTTAATTAGTAGCTTCTTGGCTGTCCTCTAAA
This sequence comes from Natator depressus, assembly GCF_965152275.1. Lineage (NCBI taxonomy): Eukaryota > Metazoa > Chordata > Testudines > Cheloniidae > Natator > Natator depressus. Next base: position 53,238,543 of record NC_134238.1, read on the forward strand.
TTATCCTATGAGTCTCACCATAGATAGTGGGTAAGCCCTCTGTCTACGGAGAGTTTCATCCTGAGGGTTGATATATGTTGATAACTCACACATACGCATGGCATTAGCACTTCTTGCCGAAACAAGTTTAATTCAAAACAAGACATACCATGACATCAATCACTAACCCTCCCGCCCCATACTAAAAACGGAGACAATCACAAACTAAGGCTGAATATACAATTCTTACATCAACCTTAACAGAGGATAAAATAAGACCTATATAGCACCTGAGAGGTGAGATGTAAGCAGAAATTGTGCTGATGTGCTTAAAAGGAGCAAATTTAAACTTATCTTCACAGTTTTCAGAATGAATTTCTTTCCTATTCTAATTTGGTATTTGGCTTAGGGATAAAAAACATTAATTAGCAGTGAGTATACTTTAGAAATGATACCTTTCCCACAAATGCTATTATTAAAAACTTCTCAATATCTTTCAGTGACCTGAGAGGAGCAAACCTTCGTATTGAGAACACAATGATGTTTCAGCTGCAAATTACTTATGGTAATTTAGGCCTGGCTTGTGATCTTCTTTTGCTCAGGTGTAAATGAGCTCTGCACCATTACTCTACTTAGCTGAGTACAATCTGCCTGGAGCTTAGGTCCAGGAGAGCAATCCCTGTTCTCTCAAAAGTGGGGGATCTATCATCACCCACTCATCAGCCTGTCTCCCTGCCCTGCTTTAATTTTCCTCTCCAACCTCCAAATCAATTCTGTCCCCTCATTTCCCCATCTAATTAGTTCTGACACTAAATCTATTATTTTCTTCCAGCCTCACCTCTGCTCCTCCAGCAGCTTCTGAGGTTCTTCACCTCTCTTTCCCAGGCTGGGATGGGATTGCAGTGGGGTCCCCTCTCCCCTTTCCCAGGCTGGTTGTTTCTTGGGGGAAGGAGGGAAGCACATAGCAGGGGAGAGAACAGAGGAGGAGAAGAGCCACCCTGAGCAGCTGGGTTCTTTCTGCTCCCTCCTGTGAGAATGATGTCAGTTCCTAGGTGGCGGTGAGGATGGGGGGCAAGACCATATATTGATAAAACAGCTGCTATACAGCCATTCTGCGCGTTCAGGGTATGAAATGAATGGAGTGACACGCATACTTTTTGGCTAGCAGTAGCCGAAAAGTAAGGAGTGAATAGGCATTGCATAGCTCAGTGCACTATAGACTAATCACTGTTCCACTCTGCACTTAAAGAAGCCTCTACCTGTCTAGAGCCAAGTTTTCCAAAGTGCTCAGTCAGTACCCTACCTTTCCCACTGAGAACAATGGGTGCTGCTGGATGGGAGCTATTCTGGAAATGTAGCCCATAATGCACTGAACCAGAACCCCAGATCTGAACAAGCCCAGATAATGGGGAATCTGAATCCCCATCAGAATTTTGAAGCACAGTCTTATCATATGTAATTTTAAATGTTTCTAAATAAAATACCTGTCTACCACACTCCGCATAAAACTGCAACACAATATGGCACAATACAGCTGGACTGGTAATTTCTTCTCAGGAAAGGATTCAGACTGGAACAGATGGGGTATTACATGTTTTCTCACCTGAGTTTCACTCTCATTGGCATAAATCATTTATCACGCCTCTCATTTGCCTGAACTGCATTCAGCTGTACGAGCTATTCACTTTCATGGACACTAAAATTCACTCCAACTTATGATGGGGGGGAACAGAATTAAACAATATAAAATAATAAAAAATGTGGTCAGTGTGGATGATTCTTCTTGAGTCTTCTTAGTTCTTGCCTTGAAACTTTAGCATAGAAGGAAGCTATCTTGATTAATCCCACTGTAGAAATTTGTCAGAAAATAAGTTGTTGGCAGCATTGTTGTAGCCATGTTAGTTCCTAGATATTAGGGGACACGGTGGATGAAGTAATATCTTTTATTGAAATAACTTTTATTGGTGAAAGAGACAAGCCTTCAAGCTACACAGAGCATTCCTTCAGGATTGTAGAGCTCAAAAGTTTGCCTCTGTCACCAACAGAAGTTGGCTCAATAAAAGATGTCATCTCACCCACGCCGTGTCTAGAAAAATAAGTAATTTTCTTGTGAACAGTGTCACTGTTGTTTATATTTTAAACAAATATTTGGGCATATGTCTCTCCCAATATCTCTTTTGCCTCTAACCTTGCATGCAATGAAATCTCCTGTGAGAGCTAAGCAATACCAAGTGCTGTCATCCCTGCATCAGAAGCCTGACATTGCAAGGTTCCTGGTATGAACTCCAGGCAGGTGATCTGTTTTTTGCATCCTCTTGGGGCTGACTAGTGTCCTTGTTCCTGATTACCAAGGAAAATCACCTCCCCTTCCTGACATCATAAAGTCATATCTGATCATTTCATTCCTCCCAAACTTCATGATCAACTCTGAGAAATTGGAGAAAGGCCAAAAGCTGAGGAAGGCCAAAAGCTTAACACTGACTCTAATCAGATGATTCATCATGCTGCCCTCCCTCACTCTTTCTAACTGGAGATTGTTTTAAATTTTATTTTAAACATTATCAGTTTTGTTTATTCAGTATGTCCCTTTTTCTTCTTCGGTTTCCAAGCAAGCAAAGGTAAACATTTGTCACCAAAGCAGAGGTGAGAGCTGAAGGCAGAAATGACATGGAAATCACAGGAATTTTCAACCGCATAGGCCAGGGCTCTCCAACGCGGTGCCCGCGGGGTCAGTTGTGTTTGCCCACAGGACACCGCACCGCTGAAAGGCTGCCGCCGAGAGCGGCCGCCGGAGAAGCGCACGCTGAAATGCTGCCTAGAAGTATTGCCCGGCTTTCCGCTGCCTGCTTCTTGCTGGCATTTCGGCGGTGGGGTGTCTGGCACCCCCCACAGTCTTCTGGGAATAGGAATATGCTATTCCCACAGAAAGGTTGGGGACCACTGGCATAGGCCATTTCTTTTTCACCATTTGCTGACTTGTAATTTACTATTATTAATATTGTATGACTTTATCAACAATGCTTATAGCAATAGTCCCCCAGACCTGAAGAATGATCCTGTTATGCCTGAATAGAATCTATTTAGCTTCATTTGGACTCAGTGCAGGTGTAAGGGCCCATCTGCATAACAAGACCTGGTTCAAACTCAGACCAAACCAAGGGTTCCATCCTGCAAAGACTTATGCACCTGCTTAGCTTTACGCATATTCACACCTATGGTGCTATTGAAATCAAATGCAAAATTCCCAATGACTTCTGTGGGGCCAGGATTTCACCCAATGAATTTAATGGGACTACTAAAATGTGCAAATGTATTCAGGTGTTTGTAGAATCTGGGCTTGAAATTGTAGCCATAAGCTGTTACTTGCAGCTTGTCAAAATCTCTTTGTGAAAAAAGGTGAGACAGAAAGGTCATGACTAAAGATTTTTATCTGGTGAAAAGTATTATGACAATCTGTATAATTATGTGAACATGAGCCCAAAATATTACAATCTTCTCTACTTATTAATTTAGGGGTTGTTGTTTTTTTCCATCTAACACAGGTTTTACAATTTGTCCCCATAGGTTCTTTGCAGAAATTAGAAAGCTCTTTCTGAAAGTTAAGTTAATCAAATGTTACAAACAGTTGGAATCAGTACTTTCTATTACAGAAGACACCTTGAGGAATAGAAAGAGATCTCTGAGAGCTTCTATGTTTGGTAAAAAACAGTATAAATAAAAAAAAACATTTTTTTTTAAAATAGACCAATGAATAAACATTTAGAATAAGAATGCTCACCCCAGGTGCTAGAGAATATGATAATATAACACAAGGTATTCCTACCAGAATTTGTTGTTGTTTTAAATAAATAACTTTGTTTGATTTCTTTACGATAAGAAACTTAGACAGCCATTGAGAGGGAGCTGTAGTAACTTAAAGACAGGGGCTATATATCAATACAATGAGTGTACAAGACTATTATATTCTGTTTTACCAGACAGCACTTCAGGTGATATAAACAAGTTATGAGGACAAATTGTATACTTCACAACAGAATCTTGAACTTCCAGCTAAAGCTTCAGCACCACCATCATTCATTATCCTGGGTATTCATAGTTTAGTTGATATTATTGCATTGTCAAACAGATATTTTCTTTTCTGTTTTTCCCTGGAGCTACACCAAGATTTTTACCAGCCCTCTGATCTCTGCTAAACTAGCACCTCCAAGCCCACAAGCTTCTGCTGATTGTAAACACAGTGCAGTTTGTCATCAAAGTTCACAATAAAAATGGAGGTAAGTTATGAGCCTGTCAGGTACAAAGACACCAGGGAATTTCCCAAGCATGGGAGTCAGCAGATCTGCTGCAGAAAATGCTGAGTACAAACATACTGGACTTTCTCATCAGTGCTTTTATCTACTAGGTGTATGGTATGGGGTCATTTCCCTTTCCTGTTCCTTCCTCCCTGTAGATAGCAGGACACGGGAAATCTTACGGACAACATTTGGAGTCCTGGCTGGAATAGAGGGGGACAGTTATGAAGGTTTCTTTTGTAACTAATTCCTGATTAATGAGTAATGCCATCAGCTGTCCACATAGCCAGAGGACATGGACACAGTAGTGGGGATTTTGTAAGTAGTCAATTATACTATACTTTAGGTAGCATTTTATAAAGCATAGGCCTACCTCTGCTCCCACTGAGCTTAATGTGAGTTTTATTAAATGACTTCAATGAGAGCACAGATAGGCCATTCCTAAAGGCTTTTGAAAATCCCACTGATTATGTGCAATATGATACATGAGTTTTGTGGGGACAATGTCTTACTAGGTGATCATCTATAACTAACCAAGTTAGTTGCATCCGACGAAGTGGGTATTCACCCACGAAAGCTTATGCTCCAATACGTCTGTTAGTCTATAAGGTGCCTCAACAAGGGCTGAATGAGTAAAATGCTTTTCTTTCTTTCTTTCTTTCTCCTCCCCAAAAAGTATATTTTCTGTCCAAAACTGAAGCAGCAATATGACATTTTTAAATTATAAATTTTGTCAGGCATATGTCTGGAGATCTCAAACTCCGATGCAGAAAATGGACGTGTCTGGTAGAATACACAGCAGACCAAAGTAGTGTTTCTTTGACTCATAAAAGAAAAAGCTGGTATTTATTGGTGACAGGTAAACTACTTGGTATAAATAATATTTATTAGGAATGTGGCCCCTTTTTAATTAGTAACCTGTTCATGAGCGGATCCTGATGTTCTAAAAGGTGTTCATTATTGATATGCATTCACAGAATAGTTTGGACTAATAATTCTCAGACCACATCTTGTTGGTAATGTGATCAGTTCAGCTATTCACTATTTGACTAGTCTTTATTTCTGTTGCATGTAGCTGATCACTTAAATCAGAGTATTTTTTTCTGCTTCAGGATTGACTGATTGAAATATTTTAAACAGAAGAATAATGAATAGTGAGTAGCAAATAGAATGAATAACCAATCGTGCTTAACTTTGTGAAACTTACAGCAATTTCAAAGTTTTCTTGAATAGCCAGAGGATCGCCAATGTGTGCAAATAATGAATAATATATCCCCATGAATCATAGTGAACTCTTTTATTATTATTTATCATTTATATTTACTTTATATTACCCTGAAGTCCCCAGCCAGGATTGGGTGCTATACAAACACTTAGTAAGACATGATGCTTGTCTCAAAGCAGTTACAATCTAGTGTGTATATCTTTCATTAGTCCATTGTGTGATTGTGACTTAGGTGCAGTTATGGTTAGAAATAAGAATATGTAAAAAAATATTCCCTCTTCTTCTCATAATAATCTGGTCCCTGGGTGGATTTGAAGGTTCCATTATGTAGAAATAAAAGAATGATGTAAAATATTTTCAGGAATATACATTTGAATGTTTAAATGAATTTATTTAATTGTTTGTGTCAAGCAAGCACAAAAGTAGTGCTGAGCATGGCTGGAGTAATCAGGTTTTACTGGCACTAATATTCATGCAAAACATATTTCAAAGTCCTGTGTATTCTTTCTTGCAGAAACCAAATTTGAAATTAGTACACACAAGTATTCCTGCTAGATGTGCTTGAACTCTGACCTACATAGGGAACCGAAATAAGGCCTGTGAAGGTAAAGGATACCGTCTGACTGAGGTCAGAGACTGGTGGCTGACTGATTAGCTCTGCCCACTGCACCTGGGGAAAAAACCTGTAGTTTAACTGGATAATCCTAATAAGAGGAGGAGCAGGAAGTGGTACTGAGGAGCTGCAATACCTGCCAGAGGCTGGATGACTGGAAAAAGGCTAATGTAGTGCCCATCTTTAAAAAACGGAAGGAGGAGGATCCGGGGAACTACAGGCCAGTCAGCCTCACCTCAGTCCCTGGAAAAATCATGGAGCAGGTCCTCAAGGAATCAATTCTGAAGCACTTAGAGGAGAGGAAAGTGATCAGGAACAGTCAGCATGGATTCACCAAGGGCAAATCATGTCTGACTAATCTAATTGCCTTCTATGATGAAATAACTGGTTCTGTGGATGAAGGGAAAGCAGTGGATGTGTTGTTCCTTGACTTTAGCAAAGCTTTTGACACTGTCTCCCACAGTATTCTTGTCAGCAAGTTAAAGAAGTATGGGCTGGATGAATATACTATAAGGTGGGTAGAAAGTTGGCTAGATTGTCGGGCTCAACGGGTAGTGATCAATGGCTCCATGTCTAGTTGGCAGCCAGTATCAAGCGGAGTACCCCAAGGGTCGGTCCAGGGGCTGGTTTTGTTCAATATCTTCATAAATGATCTGGAGGATGGTGTGGATTGCACCCTCAGCAAGTTTGCAGACGACACTAAACTGGGAGGAGTGGTAGATACGCTGGAGGGTAGGGATAGGATACAGAGGGACCTAGACAAATTAGAGGATTGGGCCAAAAGAAATCTGATGAGGTTCAACAAGGAGAAGTGCAGAATCCTGCACTTAGGACGGAAGAATCCCATGCACCGCTACAGACTAGGGACAGAATGGCTCGGCAGCAGTTCTGCAGAAAAGGACCTAGAGGTTACAGTGGATGAGAAGCTGGATATGAGTCAACAGTGTGACCTTGTTGCCAAGAAGGCCAATGGCATTTTGGTGTGTATAGGTAGGGGCATTGCCAGCAGATCGAGGGACGTGATCGTTCCCCTCTATTCGACATTGGTGAGGCCTCATCTGGAGTACTGTGTCCAGTTTTGGGTCCCACACTACAAGAAGGATGTGGAAAAATTGGAGAGAGTCCAGCAGAAGGCAACAAAAATGATTAGGGGACTGGAACACATGACTTATGAGGAGAGGCTGAGGGAACTGGGATTGTTTAGTCTGCAGAAGAGAAGAATGAGGGGGGATTTGATAGCTGCTTTCAACTATCTGAAAGGTGGTTCCAAAGAGGATGGATCTAGACTATTCTCAGTGGTAGCAGATGACAGAACAAGGAGTAATGGTGTCAAGTTGCAGTGGGGGAGGTTTAGGTTGGATATTAGGAAAAACTTTTTCACTAGGAGGGTGGTGAAACACTGGAATGCATTACCTAGGGAGGTGGTGGAATCTCCTTCCTTAGAAGTTTTTTTAAGGTCAGGCTTGACAAAGCCCTAGCTGGGATGATTTAATTGGGGATCGATCCTGCTTTGAGCAGGGGGTTGGACTAGATGACCTCCTGAGGTCCCTTCCAACCCTGATATTCTATGATTCTATGATTTACTGCTGGGTGGAACTGCTCCACCAAACAAAAATGAATTCACAATCTGCTGATGCCCACTCTATGAGTGGGTGTGACAGGATGCTATCAGCAGCACCCTGATCACTGATATGGCTGTTGCCTCAGGAAAGTTGTAGGCCTAGCTGCGAATAATTATATACTTTGTTGGGGGATTGTGAGCACCTGAGTAACAATCACAGTGCTAACAAAGAAATTGGGGGAGAACATAAGGGTAGGAAACAGGAAGTAAGGGGTAGTCCAGGAGGGGTTCAGATGATGCTTGGCAGAAAGCTTAGTATGTGAGTGAGAGCTATAGGGAAGTCTGCCCTTGGTGTTTCATGTAAGAGGGAAATAAATACACAGCTTGGTGAAAGCTAAACAGCTGTGTTTGTGACTGTGAAACTGCCTTGCTGGCCAGGTAGTACACTTCTCTAAGTAGCAGCAGAGGTGCCCTGTGATGGGGTGGGAAGGACAAATCTAAATTTGTAAATCATAGATAATTCCTTTGCTAACTACTTGCTTAACTCAAAAAGCAGGAGAAAGTTAGAGGAGGGGAAAAGAGGGAAGAAAGTGTAATACTGAATTAAGTGTTAAAAGACCACTTTCATTTTTTCAATTTTGTTTTTTCTTTTTTACTTTTGGTTTTGAGCGTCATAGAGAATGCACTGATGACTAATTAAGCTTTCCCTAGACAGCCACATTTGACAAACTGTTTTTATCCTTTCTAAAGAAATGATTACTCATGAAGTGAGATTTCTTTAAACCACCAGAGCTCTAGTTTGGTTGTTCTTAGCGAAGTCAGTTTCTCTAAAGCAAACTAAAAAACAAACATGAGAAACAGTGCTAGGTGCTTTTCTGTATGCATTTTAAATTACTGTCTATCTAATCTAAGGTGAATCATTGGAAAATTTTCATCGAAAACTTTCTGTTGGAAAATGCTGTTCTAATGAAAATGCAATTTCTCACATTTTATTGAAATTTCTTTTGGATAAAATATTCTGCATGGAGTTTGGGAATTTTTGAACTGGAAAATCTTTCATTTTAGAACATTTCATTTTGAAATATTTTATTTTAATATTACTTTTATCTCATGTCAGTAGTAGCTCATGATATGCTCTGTCCTAGAATACATTTTAACTTCAAATATTTTCAGAATTTCCATTTCACAGTAAATTTTGAAAACATTTGTGAAGTAGAATGAAAACAAACTTCAAAATGTTAATGTCCCATGAAACAAATTGAGTTTGAACTCACTGTGATCATGATATCTAATGTTGGATCCAAAACTCATTGACGTCGATGGAAAGACTCCCATTTACATCAGTGGACTTTGGTTCCTGTTTTGTGAGTTGAAATGTGGAACCATGTGTTTTCTGTTATGAAATATGAATAAGTGGCCAGATGGTCATTACTAAATTCTTCATCACACCTCAGAAAGCCAGTTTATTACAATGTGCTGGTCTTCTATTAGCATAAGAACCTAGCAGTGGTCATTTGACACAATTATAAGTAACATTACTGTGTTTTTTTTCTTTTCTGAGGCAAGCTCCAGTTTTTAGTTACCTATTCCTATGTTTCTGGATTCACCCTACTTTCTGAACATGAACCTTTTATGTCTACATTTCAGGAACTTGTTGAAGCTGAGGTGATTATTGTCTTTGCAACAGCCAAGTGTACCAGTCTAACTAATGAGGCCATATAATTGCTCATTTCATGATGACATGAACATCACAGAAATTGGCAGTATAAGGGTACTCAGAGGCGCCTGTTGTGGAGAGAGGTTTGTAGAAATCATTCCTGTCTGACTTTTCCATTTGTACTGACTCTGCTCAGATTGCCACTCAAAGCCTGGCTTTGCTACTCAACACCACAGCTTTAGAAAATCAAGCTGTCTTCTTCCTACATCCTGAAATAAATTAATCATGGAATCTAAAGTGTGTTTTAGTGATCTAAGTGGTGGTGATGACAGATGAAACAAAGTTATGACTTTTTTTTTTCCAAATGTGAGAAGTACACAAAGTGAAAACCACAAATAAATCGTTTGATAAATTTAGCAAAGAGAAAGCAGAAGTGATGCAAAGTCCTTCACATGTGGAATATATGCTCTATTTAACATTCTAGAGGTAGATTCCAATTGTTTAACTTCTAGAAATGCTATTCTTTTTTACTGAAATACTTTCCTTTCTTTAAAATCCATTGAGATTATGATTTAATAAAATTTGGCATTCTTGTGAAGTCTCTTAAATTGCAGTTGTCATACTTGTAAAGCAGATACATGATTTCAGAAACTAGTCTGAGCCTTTTATAGTCTTACAATGTTTTCTTATACTCATATTTGAGAAATAATGAAACTGAACTGCACAAATAAGGTTAAGTGTGCACAGCATACGAAACACCGAAGCATCCAGTAATGTCACATAAATATTAAGCAATTTAAAAATTGTGAAAACACTTCCACAGAATAGAACACAATGCTGGGTAAGTAAGACAGAGCTGCTAGTTTACATATACATTGCCATATCTCTGAATAAGTCATTTTGTTATTCCTCTTAGGTTTCCTCTTCATCCTTATGAGGCAATAAATGTCTCCTCCTCCTTCCCCCCACCCACCATTTAGAGCGTCTTGTTTATCTTATTGCATTTAATCTATCTGCATTTTTGAAGGTTTGACACGATTTGCTCTTGGTATAGCCAAGCTGGTTGCTAGTGATTACCCTTTCATCCTCCACGTATTCACAAATTGAATATTTTATACATTGCTCAAGTAGTTTCCCAGGTATTGAAGTCACTGACTGGTCTATAGTTCCCTGGCTCCTCCTTTTCCCCCCTTTTTAAAGATAGGCACTATGGTAGCTCTTGGCCAGTCTGCTGGGACCTCTCCTGTCATACATGTGTTTGTAAATATTAGTAGGAGTAGCTCTGAGATTTCTTCGGCTGCTTATCATAGAATCATAGAATATCAGGGTTGGAAGGGACCCCAGAAGGTCATCTAGTCCAACCCCCTGCTCGAAGCAGGACCAATTCCCAGTTAAATCATCCCAGCCAGGGCTTTGTCAAGCCTGACCTTAAAAACCTCTAAGGAAGGAGATTCTACCACCTCCCTAGGTAACGCATTCCAGTGTTTCACCACCCTCTTAGTGAAAAAGTTTTTCCTAATATCCAATCTAAACCTCCCCCATTGCAACTTGAGACCATTACTCCTCGTTCTGTCATCTGCTACCATTGAGAACAGTCTAGAGCCATCCTCTTTGGAACCCCCTTTCAGGTAGTTGAAAGCAGCTATCAAATCCCCCCTCATTCTTCTCTTCTGCAGACTAAACAATCCCAGCTCCCTCAGCCTCTCTTCATAAGTCATGTGCTCTAGACCCCTAATCATTTTTGTTGCCCTTCGCTGGACTCTCTCCAATTTATCCACATCCTTCTTGTAGTGTGGGGCCCCAAACTGGACACAGTACTCCAGATGAGGCCTCACCAGTGTCGAATAGAGGGGAACGATCACATCCCTCGATCTGCTCGCTATGCCCCTACTTATACATCCCAAAATGCCATTGGCCTTCTTGGCAACAAGGGCACACTGTTGACTCATATCCAGCTTCTCGTCCACTGTCACCCCTAGGTCCTTTTCCGCAGAACTGCTGCCTAGCCATTCGGTCCCTAGTCTGTAGCGGTGCATTGGATTCTTCCATCCTAAGTGCAGGACCCTGCACTTATCCTTATTGAACCTCATCAGATTTCTTTTGGCCCAATCCTCCAATTTGTCTAGGTCCTTCTGTATCCTATCCCTCCCCTCCAGCGTATCTACCACTCCTCCCAGTTTAGTATCATCTGCAAATTTGCTGAGAGTGCAATCCACACCATCCTCCAGATCATTTATGAAGATATTGAACAAAACCGGCCCCAGGACCGACCCCTGGGGCACTCCACTTGACACCGGCTGCCAACTAGACATGGAGCCATTTATCACTACCCGTTGAGCCCGACAATCTAGCCAGCTTTCTACCCACCTTATAGTGCATTCATCTAGCCCATACTTCCTTAACTTGCTGACAAGAATACTGTGGGAGACCGTGTCAAAAGCTTTGCTAAAGTCAAGAAACAATACATCCACTGCTTTCCCTTCATCCACAGAACCAGTAATCTCATCATAAAAGGCGATTAGATTAGTCAGGCATGACCTTCCCTTGCTTCCTTCAGTACCCTCTGGTGAATAGCATCTGGGCCCTCTGATTTGAATTCATTCAAATTGGTCAGAAGAGCTGTGTTCTTATCCCAATCTGCATCTCTTCCCCTTTGCCTGGGGTAACTATAGTAAAGCACAAACATCTTTATGGTTTAATTCACATGCAGAAAAATCCGAACACAATTATAATAACAATAGAGGCAATGACAGCATCCGCCACTACCCTGTACGTAAACAGTCCCTCCTTCCCCCTTGAAAACTTAACCAGTTCCAACAGGATTAGTGCTTTATAACAGCAGCTAAGTGCAGTTAGCATAGCTAACAATCAACAGTCAAAAAAACCACCCAACCCACAAATGACTGAATAGCCCTTCCCTCAAGCAAGTCTTCATACAGTTGTTGAGAGATTGAGTGCCTCCAATTAGAGAGGTTCATAAGCAAGTGTGAATAGTGAAGATAAAAACATTGCACAATGACTATATAATGATTTGGCCACTACACTTCACAGCCCAAACCCAACCCTAAGATGATTATGCAGTGGAGGTGCCATGTCACAATTGTCTTTAATGTGTCTTTGGCTGTTTGCTCATGTGACATCAATGATCTTTGGCTAGAGGGGAAGAAAACCCACACAAAGCTATGTGGTCCCACGAGCATGTACCAATGATACCTCATGCATTTCCAGCAGCTGTACCAGATAGGAATGTGTCCCTTGGCACAGGCAGATGTCATCCTTTGGATCCCTGCTATGACAAGATATTGTATATAAGGCATCCCCAATTTTCCTTGCTTGCTGGGAACCAGGATCAGCATTCACTTGGATGATATCAGGCTGCATGTACAGAATTTGTAAACCAGACTTGTCTTGAGCCTGCTCAGAACGAAGCACTCCCCTTTACCCTCACAAACATTATGGGCTATGCAGCAGGTTATACGAATGGCATTTGCCACATTGGCATCTAGATGGGTGAATACAAAGTGCTAATCAGCTTTCAGCCTACCAAACGTGCACGCCACAATCATTCTGCAGCTACTGAACTTGTAATTGAATTTCCTTTTTCCAGGGTCAGTGATGTCAGGTTACAGTTTCATGAGGCAACTTAGATGCGGATATGTGGGATCTCCCAAAATAACAGTTGGCACAGATACTGTATTCCCCAGAAAAAACATATTGTTCTGTAAAGTCCCTTCTTCTCCCTTCAAATATGTTCCTGATCTCATCACCTCGGCATCCTGAATGTTTCCAGTGTTTCCCATGTTTGTATTCAGAATCCGCCTCTGTGGTCCACTAAGCCTTTCATAATGGTGGAATAGTAACCTTTTTGGTTCACATACTCACTTGCCTCTTGTGATGGGCTGCTGATGACCCCTGCACAGTTCAGGAATTACATCCTCTGAAATCCAGTTATTACTTCTGGAATTCTTCTTATGGGAATCTCCCGTGGGTAGATCACGTGTTAATAACCTCAATAATGTGCACAACCATGACCCCAACAGTAGACTTTCCAACCCCAAAGAGGTTTGCAATGTATCTATAGTGGTCTGGTGTTTCCAGCATCCAAAGGGCAATAGCAACCAGCTTCTGAAGCGGTATAGCTTCCTTAAATCAAGTGTTCTGTTGCTGGAGGTTTGGTGTAAGCTCTTCGCACAGCTCCACAAAACTCTTTCCTTATTTGGAAATTCTGAAGCCACTGTTGGTCAATATAAGAATGTCCATACTGGGTCAGACCAATGGTCCATCTAGCCCAATTATTGAATGATCCATCCTTTGTCATCCAGTCCCAGCATCTAGTAGTCACCCAGAACATGGGGTTGCATCCCTGACCATTTTGGCTAATAGTCATTGATGGACCTATCCCCTGTGAACTTATCAAATTATTTTTTGAACCCAGTTACAGTTTTGACCTTCACAACATCCCCTGACAATGAGTTCCATAGATTGACTGTGTTGTGTGAAAAGTACTTCCTTTTTAAAAAATTTTAAACCTGCTGTCTGTTAATTTCATTGGGTGAGCCCTGGGTCTTGTGTTTATGTGAAGGGTTAAATAACACTTTCTCCACACTATTCATGATTTTATAGATCTCTATCATATTGTCCCTTGGTCATCTCTTTTCCAAGCTTAATAGTCCCATTCATTCTAATCTATTCTCATATGGAAGCTATTCCATACCCTTAATCATTTTTGATGTCCTTCTCTGTGCCTTTTTCACCTCTAACATATCTTCTTTTTTTAGATGGGGTGACTAAAACTGCACACAGTATTCAAAGTGTGGGCATATCATGGATTTACATAGTGGAATTATAATATTTTCTGACTTATTATCTATCCCTTTCCTAATGGTTCCTAACATTGTTCATTTTTTTTGACTGCTGTCGCACACTGAACAGATGGTTTCAGAGGACTGTTCACAGTGGCTTCGAGATCTCTTTCTTGAGTGGTAATAGCTAACTTGGACCCCATCATTTAGTATGTATAATTGGGTTTACGTTTTCCAATATGCATTACTTTGTATTTATCGGCATTGAATTTCATCTGCCGTTTTGTTGCTCAATCACTGAATTTTGTAAGATCCCTTTGTAACTTTTCATGGTCTGCTTTGGACTTATCTATCTTGAGAAATTTTTCCACCTCACCATTTACTCCTTTTTCCAGATCACTCCTTTTCAATATATTCATAAATGATCAAAATACAGATTAATTGGGGAACCTGCTTTTTACCTCTCTCCATTCTGAAAAGTTACCATTTACTCCTATCCTTTGTGTCCTGTCTTTTAACCAGTTAGTGATCCATGAGAGTACCTTTCCTCTTATCTCAGCATTAACTTGAACTCAAATAGTTCATGGTTTGATATCCTTCAGCATCAGTCTTGAAAATGATGTAAAGCCATTCTTAATCTCCAACAATGGGCCATAACTATTTAGTTCTGCAGTCTTTTTAATTATAGCGTCAAAGTGTGTAATGTGATAGATATTGTGCAAGATTTGTCAATACTATGTTTATATAGAAGACAGAATTGAATAGAAACATATTATAAATGCTGATCTCTGATGAATAAAGAAGTGTTTGTTTCATTGTAGGGTGCCACCCTCTTTTATCACCAAAACATAAGAAAAGCAGGTGGATATTTTGCTAAGAAAACTGTTCATGGGGCAGTATATGGAATTCAAATAACATTTTAGATGTAGCAAGCACTGGCTTTTTGAGCAGTAAATGGTTTAAAATTGAAACCTGAAAAGGGTCCAGAGTGAAGAGCTAGCTTTAACATTTGAACTCTAAAGCACTGTGAAAAAAAATCTGAAGGAAGGGGACAAGAATTGTTTATTCATGTATGAAGTGGTTGAAGTGAAACTCAAACTGTTGACATGCTCTGTTTAAGAGCCAGTTTCTAATCCCAGAAGTACTGCAAGCTAAAGAACCTGCTACTTTTCTTGCATCCATAAACAGATATTTTTTGGAGACACAGGATGTCTGCACATCTAAGATTAGAAACTGGCCTTTAGACTCTTTCAGAGAGGACCTGCTCATTGCCAGCTGTTGCATATGTAGGAGACCAGTTAATCCTTGGTGTTTATGCCCCACAGCAACTATTTTTTAAAATTACTATTAATTGTCAATACTGGGACTGGTTCACTGATTCCCACTGACTCCACAGGCTTGGAACTGGTCCACTCTCTCTAATTCCATCCTTTCCATTATCCATCAGAACCTGTTTATAAAATCCCAATTGTGTATCTTTCATTTGTTCTTCTACTGCTCACTAGAGATCTTACTGTGATCTACACACTCTTACATGGAAGACGACAGCATTAGAAAAGCCTAAATTGCATTGGGGAAAAAGAACACTCAGATTATTAATGATTATTACATTGTGGTAGCACCTAGAGGCCTCAGCCAAGTCAGGGCCCTACTGAGCTAGATACTATGCAATTATGCAGTAAATGACAAGCCCCACCCCAGAGACCTTACAGTAGAAAAGAGAAGGCAGAACCAGTGTGAAACAAGCAGGCAGAAGGGGCAGGAGAGAGGATGGAATAATAATAAAGGGTGACTTACCGTGGACTAGCTGTGTGCACAATTCATAGGTGCAATAAGCTATTCAGTAAGTAATCACAGTTCACCACATCCCTAGCCATCATTCAATGACCTGTAGTTATCACAGGAGAATAAAGGCTTTGTGGATTTTAATTTGTTCTCCTTTCCTTCTCTCTCTCAGATATATACTGTCTCTAAATGAGAATTAGGAATCTAAGGTTTTGCTTCCTGTCACAAAAGGCAATTGAGTTTGGCAAGATTTCTCTTTTATATACCCATGCTGTTATAGAACTGACTATATCATTGCTGATGAACAAAATGGCTGGCTATTATGATGGTCTAATACATTCACTGACCTGTTTGTTTTATAATGAACTGAATAAAAGGATATGTCAATGGGCACAGATATAGATAAAATATATGGAGGTTGATGAAAAATAAAAATAAGGTGTTGAGGAACTATTGCCTGCATGTTCTACCTATAAATAAGATGAAGATAGAAAACAGAGCTTTTCCAGATCTCTGAAACTATTTGGTTTGGGATTTGGGGTAAAGATTTTAGATGATTCATATCTGATCTGGACTGACTCACCCATTCTATATCTATTTTGCTGGAACTGGGTACCATTGTGCCATAAACCTGTATGAGTAAATAGGCTGACAGCAAAAAAGCTCTTAGCCTGCCTTTTAATGGTACTTTGAAAAGCCAAGAAAACCAAATGCCACCATTTTCAGCCTTTTTATTTTTGTTTTTGTTTTCACTGAAGATTCACAGTCTTCTGCTGGAGAGACAGAATGAGCCAATATCGTTTTATTGGTTTGATTTGGAAATGGAAGCCATTCCTCAGCCCAGGTTTTGTTGATTGTGTTAGTTATTTATTTTGAGGGGGTTGGGCAAGAATCTTGTTTGCTGCCTTGGTGGCCAGGAGTAACAGCTGGTATTTTCTATCCTTGAAAGGAATGCCAAGGATAGAGCTATGTGGGGAACTGGTGGTGCAAAAGACTCAGAAATCTGTCTGAGCAGCTGTCACTGCTATGTGCATAGTGCAAATATGCAAAATGTTGCTTTGAGTTGCCAAAGCCTTCAGTGATTTTGGCAGCTTATAGTTATAATACTGGATGTTCTATGGATGGCAACAGCAGTAGTGGTGTCATGTCTCTCTTCAGTGTGTAGGAGGATGCTGGGTCTTTCATTTCAGTGCATGTGTTTACTGAGGCATTGCCTGTGGGACAGCAGAGGCAAGACTGAAGCATCAGTATGCTTCACTGGCTTCAGATATGGTTTGTTCTTTAAGTTAATTTATTTTGCAGTCAACTGATGATTGGCTGCTTCATCTTCAATTATCTCCACAGGGCCATGAGGAAGAGATACAAGAAGGGTCTGAGAAGAAGTGTGATGTGGATAGAAGTGCAAAGGAAACAAAATGTGGGTTTTGTCTGCATGTAGGAATTTTTAAAGTAAGACACCATTGTATAGAAGTTTCTTCTTTTAATTTAGAGTGAGTGTAATTTTAATAAAATGAGATTAAGGGTAAACTCCTGGCACTATTGAAGACAATGGGAGGTTTGCCATTGACTTCCAAGGGCAGAATTTAACCCTGAGCAATGGGCAAACAAAATGCAGGCAAGATCCTTTGTGCAGCTTGGACAATCCAGCTCTACACTGATTGGTAACAGTTATGCCATTGTAGTCCAGTACCTATGCTAAAATGAAGTTGAGAGTCATGTCTAATGGTTTGGTGACTGTCATTTTTTTCATGTGCAGGGACTAGGTTGAGACTAACACATTCTTTTTAAAGCTCTGCTTATGACATTGATGGTGCATGGAATGGTGGATTGGTGCACCCTGACACTATCAGTTGCCGGATTGGAGCCAAGGGACTTCAGAAGTACACAAAATAAAAGAAACAAAACCCTAGACCAGTGAACTCACCAATTTACATCCCACTGAAAGTAGGCCTGTGTAGAATAGATTTATACTGCATCAGCCTGTCTTTTCCTCTGATCCATCTCAGTCCTATTCAAATACATACAAAAGAAACAGGAACTTCTGGGACTCATCCTTTTACAAAAGCGGCAAAGACTCCTGTGGCACCTTATAGACTAACAGACGTATTGGAGCATATTGGAGTCTATCAGGTGCCACAGGACTCTTTGCCGCTTGTACAGATCCAGACTAACACGGCTACCCCTCTGATACTTGACATCCTTTTACAAATACAACACACTAGACAAAGCACTTTTCCTATCAATCACTAAACATCCAGGGTACAGTGGAACTCTGAGCAAAAACAGCATGGGTACATAAGAGAGAAATCTTGCCAGACAAGCTTGATTGCTTTTTTTGAAAGAGGATTACAAAATTAGAATAGAAAGTGGTAGTGGAATTTAGCAAAGCACTTTATAAAATCTTAATTTCAAAAATAATTCAGATTGCCTCAGAGAGGAATACTGACATGCAGACTAAACACTGAATGAAGGAACATCAACAAAGGGTAATCATAAACTGCAACATGTTGATTTTGGGAGAAGGTATCTAGTCAGGTAACCCAGGGATCAGTGTTAGGTCAGGTCATTGAAAACCTCTGCTCAGTGTGCAGCACCAGTGAAAAAAGAAAACAAATGCATATGGAATGGGCTGGAGAATAATACAGAAAATACCATTATGCCATTATATCAATCGGGGTTCACCCTCCCCTGAACTACTGTGTACAGTACTGCACACCCTAACTCAAAAAAGAATATTTCAGAATTCGAAGTGGTTCAGGTATGGATGACAAGAATGATTAGGTGTATGGAAAAATTCTCCTATGAAGAGAGATAGAAAAGATATGGATTGTTGACTTTAAAGAGGAGCTAAATTAGAGAACACATGGTAAAAGTACACTCTGCTAATTACTGCATGAACTACATTGTAGAGGATCCATTAGAAATGTATTAGTTGTAATCTGATTTTCTAATTTTCTATCTCAGGGGAAAAAAAGAAAATAAATATATATAGCTGATATACAAAGCATCCACTGTAGTTAAAAATGAAGAGAGTGTATATATTAGGTACAAATTATTTTGTTATACATTTCTGGATTATCCATTGGTACCTGAATACAGTGCCTAAAGAAAGTTCAGTTCAGTCTGATCAATACCCTCTCTCAGTGGAGTGGAAGGATGGTAATGTCAGAAGACTATGCAACAAGTGATATTTATTCATGGCTCTCCCATGGATCTTTATTCACAACTACTTTGTGTTCTTGGGCAAGTTGCCTAGGGCTAAATTTTCAAAAGTGGCTCTAATTTTGAATGCCTCAATTTTTGGGTGCCCAGCTTGAGGTACCTCAAACTAATGGCCATTTTTTTGAAAATGCTCGTCTGAACCTTCCTGTGCTGCAATTTTCTCCTCTGTAAAATGAGGACAATAATACCTATCTGACAGGAGTTTTGTGAGGCTTAATCCATTTGTCACACATTTTGAGATTCTTGGATGGAGGGTGTCATAAGAGATTGAAGCATTTTATTACTTTGGTGAGCAGATACAGAAAGGTATATGGTTCCTTCATATTTATAGGATTTGAATACTGTAGGATTTGAACTTTTTTTGAACAGATTTCTCATGTCCTTTCAAATACCCCTGTCTGATACACTCTTCACAAGTCTTTAATTTGGGGAGTGGGGGGGGGGGGCGGGAATTACAAGGATCTTATCCCCCCCTCAATGTGCTCATACAACTCCCATTAGTGTTAATGGAAATTTTTCTCTAATCAAAGCTAGACTGGACCTTTTTTTGTCTCTGCTTTCCATTTTGGAGAGACCCTTTCAGCCTACAAGTTATTACAAATATAACAACAAATGGCTGTGTTACAAACCAACAACAAACATTAAAAACAAATTATGCCCTCAAAAACAGAAGAGTGCTTATTACCTATTTTGAGGGCATAATTTGTTTTTAATGTGTTTTAAACAGTGAGATTTATTTCACATGGGTGAGACTTATTTTCACATCAGTAATGTTACCAGACTTCAATTAAAATTTACTTTTAAAGTACTCTGTATAAAGGGTCTTGCATAAATTCAACCTCTCCTTAAGTAAGCCAGGCTAGCATAAAGAGAATTAAATGATTTCCTTTAGCCACTTATAAAGGATAACTGCTGGACTGTTAGCTTCACAGAATTCAAGTGCTTATATTAAACTACATCTTTAAAAGGTATCATAATTCCTTCTTTGCAATTACTTTCATTCTTTCCCTTATCTCAGTGCTTCTCAATCTTTTCCAAATCAGGATCCTTTTTTCTATACCAGGACCCACTTCTCATCCAGGTGAGATTTAGCTAGAATTCCTCCCTCCTTCTAATTTAGCATTATAGTAAAGACAGAGTTAATTGCAACCACCTGACACATGTCAATGACACCCAGGCTGAGATCCTGCCTTATCTTATGGCTTTAAAAAGATCAGGCTAACTGGGGTGAGAAAGAGAAATTGTGGAGCCCATCTCTCCCTGCTGACAGAAAATAGTCAGAAAGAGGGTGGTGGACTCTTCCAATCATGGGAAGGTGATTGCGGGGGGAGGAGAATTCCTTTCTTATATCATCCAGAAGCAGAGAGGGGTATAAAGAGAGTGGGCTGTTTCTTTTTTCCTCCCAGAAATTCTTGGGATATTGGTGGAAGCTTCATATTTGTTAGATACCTGATAGTCATGGTTGATGTGAAATATGGTATTTTCCAGTCAGGCCCCTGGACAGTGTCATGGTCACATGCACAATGCACCGTTAGCCCCTAGATTTTTTCTTAAGGTTAAAATTCAAGAAATTCAACAACTGTGCTCCCCCATGAGTTATCGATATCCAGTGAGGTGATAAATGAATTACAAAAGCAATTCCAGTCATGCTAAAACAGTTCAAACTTCATGTTGTTTGTTCATGTTAATTCTTTCGGTATGCAATTCTGCCTGCAAAGCAAAATTTATCACTTGAACATGGGTTATATTACATAGTTTGAAAAATTCTTGTTTTGCTGGATATTAAAATGGCATGGAAAACTGCAATCCTTTTGTAGCATCTATTGAACCAAACCCTAGTTTATGCACTTCCCCTCCAGAAATGCAAGGGGATTGGAAAAAAGCTCAGTGAAAACTGGGCATAGAGCATGGAAAGGGGTGGGGAATAGCAGTTGCACAGCACACTTTCGTCCATGGCAGGAAAGGAAAGTTTTTTTTTTTTCCAGAAGAAGCATGCGGAGATACAAATGGACCTGATTTCAGAGTGGTAACCATGTTAGTCTGTATCAGCAAAAAAAACCGAGGAGTACTTGTGGCACCTTAGAGACTAACACATTTATTTGAGTATAAGCTTTCGTGGGCTAAAACCCACTTCATCGGATGCATGCAGTGGAAAATACAGTAGGAAGATATATACACACAGAGAACATGAAAAAAATGGGTGTTGCCATACCAACTGAAACAAGACTAATCAATTAAGGTGAGCTATTATCAGCAGGAGGAAAAAAAACTTTTGTAGTGATAATCAGGATGCCCCATTTTAAACAGTTGACAAACAGGAGTAGCCATTGTCTGTGGCATTCTTCCTTCCTATCAGAATGGCTATTCACACAAAGGGGATTATGTAGCCTGGGAAACCACAAACATAGGAACCACTGCAATGGAGGGAAGGGACAGACAACACTGCAGAGAGATTATCACACTGCAAGGTATTTCTTTCTTCCCCATAAATCTCAGCCTCAGAGGCTGTGCCACCCACCTTGTCTATAAGCCTTTCGGATGCACAATGTGTCCCTGTAAGGAGTCTGAGGGATTGTCCAGTAAGGCACTATAGTCTACAAGATACTAGCAAATACACGAGAAAATACACTGCACAATCCTGCAGTGGAAGAGGAATTGGCCAGATGATCTAGCCAAACTTTCCCATCTCTAATTTTGATGAATCTAGGAAACAATTTGGCTCTTCCTTCAGGGCTGTGCTTTTTTTTTTTTTTTTTTTTTTTGAATAATGGAAATCTGTACTGTTAGGTACTGTATATTTTACATGGAAGTTGAAACTGAACATAATGCAATCCACTTAGGGCTTTATTAACTAAACCAATATGACTTTTATTGATGAATAGAACAAGGTCTTTGCAAAAAAGAAACCAGACATATAATTCTGACTTAAATAATATAGATAAAAGCAAAATGCTGAAAGTGGAGAATGTCACATAAAGATAAATGAAAACAACCCTCCTGTAAAGTCTATAACAGAAATCATAGCATTTATATCACATGCCACTCCCCACCACCTGCCCTCCCCCCACAAAAAATCTTCTTTAAAAAGCTGTGGATGGAGAAAAAGAAATAAAGACCCACAGCGGAAGAGAAAACCACTGATGAGCAATTCCTTCTTTTTTGAATTGTAACCAAAATGTGGTGGTAATAAAATGATCTTTCCTTTATTTTGTCTAAATACACTTTGCTATGCAGTTTTAGGAAAACCAGATGATGATTTTGACTCTATATCAGGAAGAAAAAGGGGATAAAAACCTCAAACTTGACCATGGTAAATTCATCAGGAGATCAGATTTTCTGAAATCATTAGCATTAACAGTCTGTGAATGGTGTCTTATACATAGATGCTATTTTTGGAACCTGAACGTTAGAAATAACAGTTTGATTTTCAGCCTTTATAAACAGAATTATGTAATTTCCTACAACCTACTAAAATGGATAATGAATATAGACTACAAACATTTCCTCATTCCCATGGTTAAATAAACTAAACAGGAAGCAGTGATTTAAGGGTGCTAATTTTAATCTTTTGGAACATAAAAGGCTGAACTAAAAGGCAGGTTTTAGTGGACCATTTGATAGTCAAATTATTCATGTGATCAGTTGAACTACAGTATGCTAGTAGGATGGTATAAAGGATCTGAAAACCTCAGCATTATCCCTCTTTATAATGTGGTTACTCATCATAGCTTTAATTGTATAAGAGCTGCCTTGAATTCGATGATTCGTAGGGGACAATGGGTGAGTGGCAGCTTTCCCTGTCCCAAATGTGTCTATAATTGATGGAGAAAGGTCTTCATAGATTGCACCACAAACACACACAATTTTTAGCTCAATTTCTCTCCTTCCATCCTTAGCAAACATTATAGATATTTATTGAACTGTTGTACTTTTTTATATCACACACATCTTATTTTTATATCTTCTTGATACAAATGTACTGTATTTCATATGATCTAAAATGAAGAACTATGATGTGTCTATCATATCAATTATCAACGAGAGATGGAAGATAAATTAATTTGACTAAGAGTTGTTAGTGCTAGATGTTTGAAGGTATGCTGAAGTTCAGTCTTCTTCCTATTTCATAGGATCTCTTTCTGCTGAAAGTTTCTCATTATAGTCCATATTGTGCTCAGTGCTGTCCAAGATCCGGATTGCTTCTTGCTATATGTAATAATGTAATGATTTCCAGAACCTGAGCTAGGAATGGCTGTTTTTATCTTTTCTTTTCACATTTACTGTTAGGTACTGAAACTCTCCAGTTATGTGAGTAGCTAACTGGAGATAAAGTATACCCACAAAACCTATGAATAGGATTACCAGCTTCTTTGGCAAAGTGATTCGGCCAGAAAATACAGTTATCACGGGTCCTATGGTCTTCTCCTTGCAAGACCATGTAAAGGACACTAAAGACCATGCCAGCCAATTGACTGAAGAAGCCCACACACATTGGTTCTATAGACTGTCATAAATATAAAGGGAAGGGTAACCACCTTTCTGTATACAGAACTATAAAATCCCTCCTGGCCAGAGGAAAAACGCTTTCACCTATAAAGGGTTAAGAAGCTAAGATAACCTCGCTGGCATCTGACCAAAATGACCAATGAGGAGACAAGATACTTTCAAAGCTGGAGGGGGGTGGGAACAAAGGGTCTGTCTGTCTGTCTGATGCTTTTGCTGGGACCAGATCAGGAATACTCTTCAGAACTCCTGTGAAAAGTTAGTAAGCAATCTAGCTAGAAATGCATTAGATTTTCTTTTGTTTAATGGCTGGCAAATAAGCTGTGCTGAATGGAATGTATATTCCTGTTTTTGTGTCTTTTTGTAACTTAAGGTTTTGCCTTCTCTGTGTTTTGAATCTGATTACCCTGTGAGGTATTTACCATCCTGATTTTACAGAGGTGATTCTTTTACCTTTTCTTTAATTAAAATTATTCTTTTAAGATCCTGATTGCTTTTTCATTGTTCTTAAGATTCAAGGGTTTGGGTCTGTGTTCACCTATGCAAATTGGTGAGGATTTTTATCAAGCCTTCCCCAGGAAAGGGGGTGTAAGGCTTGGGGTGATATTTTGGGGGGAAGACATCTCCAAGTGGGCTCTTTCCCTGTTCTTTGTTTAACACGCTTGGTGGTGGCAGCATAGGGTTCAAGGACAAGGCAAAGTTTGTACCTTGAGGAAGTTTTTAACCTAAGCTGGTAAGAATAAGCTTAGGGGGTCCTTCATGCAGGTCCCCACATCTGTACCCTAGAGTTCAGAGTGGGGAAGGAACCTTGACATAGACACTCTCTGGCCTAGGGGGAGAATCTCTCTCCCCTGTGCTTCTGTTCAGCTGGGTGCACACTCAGATTTTATACCCAAAACATTGCTGGTGAATTTTGAAAAATTGGATTTTGTGTTTAAATTCTCAACTATAATACTGAAGTGAGAACAAAGAGCAACTGGGGAAATACATTTTTATCCCTAACTTTGCACAAGCAATGTTTGTTGGTTTGTTTTATTTGTTTACTATTTTTGCAGTTGAACTTGCCACAGAGTTATTTAGATTTGTTTGTCTCCAGGGAGTCTAGAAGAAGGGATGTAATATTCTTCAATTCAAGACTCTCCCTAATAGATGCTAAAGGTAGAAGTCATGTTGCTTAGGTCATTCTCTGATGTAAAATATCACCTCTGACAGTAGTAGAGTCATTAATGAGTTTAGTGTAGAACATGCACACTGATTGACACTGCTGTAATATCATTTTCTGGCCTACTGCTATCCAGTGATGAAATTATTGGGGTGGGGGGGGGAAGACTAAAATATGGCATCCTTCTTTAATGCAGGGTGCCACCATCTTTGATCATATTTTTAGGGATATTCATTTCTGCATGAGATGCTTCAGAGTGACCTCAAAATATGGAATGATACCACAGGTTAGA
Source organism: Natator depressus (assembly GCF_965152275.1). Classification (NCBI taxonomy): domain Eukaryota; kingdom Metazoa; phylum Chordata; order Testudines; family Cheloniidae; genus Natator; species Natator depressus. The sequence continues at coordinate 53,263,636 of NC_134238.1, forward strand.
CTTGGTATTTCTTGTGAACTTGCCTTTTTTTCTGAAAGTAAATCTGAACATTCTAAAATGTACAGGTTTGGTAGATTTGCTATTTTAAAAGGAACAGCAAACAGCTGAAAGAGAATATACCACTCAAGTTGATGAAACAGGCTCAAAAGTAATCAATCTTGCAAAGAGTTGCAGTAGGTGTACTACCGATAAATAGTAGCTTGAAGTCTTTAAAGGTCATTTGCAATTCATATGGAAACCTATATCTGTATTCCATGTACCTTAAAAGGTTGTGTGCAACAAAGCAGAAAAAGAAATTATTTAAATCTGCTAAATGTGGTCCTCATACTACCTTCTGAGACAAAACATATGAAATCAGTGCCTATGGGATTCAAGTTGTTCTGTTGGCCATTATTTGCTTATTTCAAATGGACACTAAGTATTCCATATTTAAAATGTAAATTATTACCAACAATAGTATTTATGGCAGAAAAGAATCCTAGACAGCAGGCAGGTGATTTGAATTTCTAATAAGAAAATGTCCAGAGTGATATTTTGTCATTCTTTTGAGAATGCTTCTAAAGCTTGTGTCTTCTAAAAACAGAATTTGGTCCAATAAAAGATATTACCTCCTCCACCTTGTCTCTAAGTTGTCCATAGCCGGATTTCCCCAAAATATCACACTCCGCTGCCGTCACAAGTGTCAAGAAGTCAATGCTGGTAAATATTTAGATACCAAGGACATTATCTGGCCCTGCTGAGCTTTGCTCATTGAAGGATCAGGCAAAGGTTGATTTTTGAAGCCAGACAAGAACTATCCCAGTTCCCAGAATAAGTCAGAGCAGCCCTCAAACTGTTCGTTTTAGCACCTGGTTAACAAAGGCCACTAAGGGCTAATACAACAGCTATGTATAGGAGGAGTGCAGTTCATACTCTCTTGCCCTGGGAATGCTCCCTTTGCTTGGACCTGAGACAGAAACTAGTAGAGAGCTGTTGTACTGGCTCTGGATCAGATAAGCCAGATTTCTAGCTGCTTTGTGCTGATGTAGTGGGGCTCAGAATCTGGCCCTGCATTTTTGATTACAAGATTTACAAAAAATGAAAGTTTGAAAGTCTCACACATGTACATTACACAGACAACCCAGTGATCGTGACACAGACATAAATGCATGCCATATTTCAATTTATTTTGATAATTTGGTTTCATTATGTTTTAATTGAATAATACTTCAGCTAACACTTGAAAACTGAAATTCCTAATTTTATAGGAAGCCATCTCACAGTGGAGAAGTCTAAAGCTATCAACTAATTAAAAGAGAGTTTTGAATGTCAGGCATTATGTTAATGAAATTAATAACCTCTTTAACCTGCTCTTTTAGTATGGTATTGTGAACTGTGTCCAAAGCAGTGCAATAAAGTATACTGAATCTCTATAGTAGAGAAATATGTGTACATAATGATAATTCTTTTGTTCTTCTATCTCTACTGCAGAAATACTTCAGATGCCTGCCTTGAAGGTCAGATTTTTTTTAATGTTTACATTCATCAGTAAGGTGAAAGCAAAACTTGAGGGGGTTTATGACACTTAAAATCTTAAGAGTTTAAAGGTTTTATTTTTTTATGGCTCTTATCCTGCTTCCATGTTTATGGCTAAACTCCCTTTGATGTCAATGGGATAAAAATTGGTCCATATGTATTTTTTTGCTTTTCTCCCAAGTTTTTGTCTAATTTTCTTAGACTGAAAAGCTTTCCTGACCACGAAACTTCTCTGTTTTTTGAGTTTCATATCTACTTGTTCAAAATATATGTGTATATATAGAGAGAGTTCTCAGGTAGTCGTTTCAGGCAACAAGACAAAAATGTGCTTCTACTTGTTCATTCTGCTTGATTCTTCTCTTTTTTTCTAACTGGGCTTGATCTGAAGTCCATTGAAATCATGGAATTCAAGCCCATGGAGAAGACATATGTGGATGTCTAACAATGACACAGATTTCAGGAGGAAAACCCTCCAGATAGGATACTGTACAGAATCCCAGAAAGAAAGTGGTGTCACATTCTGTAAAAGGAGAAAAAAGTTTATAATCCCAACATGGGGCTAAAGTCATTGTTGGTGTAAAGGGTGATAGGAGTTGCATGATGGGGTTAAGTTAATCAGGAAATAGATATAAACACCAAAGTAATCCAAGTTGCACCAATCTTTAGATAATTGGTTGTACCCTATTGGAAATTACCCTAATTTCACTTAGTCGTGGTAGGATAGATCCTCAGATAGTGGAAATTATTGTAGCACCATTGAAGTCAATGACAAGTTATACTCGCTGAGGATCTGCCCTTTGGGTTTGTATAGATTAAGAACAGCATCTGAAAAAGGGTGTGTAATCAGTCCAAATAATGACATTCTGGGCTTGAATCAAGGGAGGTAATTCAACAGTGATGCAAGCAAAGCAGTCAAGTGACTAGGAGGAAGATATTGAATTAAGCTCCCCACCTCTTCCCACACACTCACTTGAACTTATATCCACTTCACCACAGACTTCCTTAATATTCTTGGAATCACAGGCAAAGTCCCACACAAAACCCACAGTATTGTGGGAAAGTCTGCTGTCAGAAACAGGTTTGAAATATTATGAAACAGATACCCTTTTATAAAACTTAAATATGTGGCATATATTGTAAGTGTAGGAATCGTACCCATAATTCTGTATTTTGTATAACATTAATTGATACTATGTTGTTCATGCACTTGCCTGATGTAACATTATTTTGTAGATGTTTCTTGAGTGAACATACTATTAATATTATACCTATATCATTATATAAACATTTTAAATCAGGCTTATGATAGAATATTTGCGATCTGTTATTCAAACGACAGTCACAATTTTATAAAATGGGTGCCCAAATTTAGGATTCTAAATCTTTATTAAGTGAATAAAGTGGCCTGATTTTCAATAAAAGTGAAATAAGTGGCCTGATTTTCAGAAGTGCTGAGCACACAGCAGCGCCTACTGAAGTCAGGCTCTTAAACTGTTTTCTATCTTTAGGCGCTCATTTATAAACTGGTTATAAATAAAAGGATGAAGGCCTGATTTTTTTTTTCAGAGACATTGAGCATCTATAGAACTCATTGCCTTTAACTGGAGTGGTAGGTTCTGAGCATCTTTGAAGATCTAGCCCTCATGTATATTCAGCATATTTTTTCTGTTAAATCAATAGAACATCAGCATCTCTTACGATCAGGTCCTTTTTAAGTCTGTTCTGTCCAGCTGATTCCCATTTGGATTTACATCCTTGAAAATGACAAATTCACACGTGTCATCTTGGTTTACACCCTTTCATGCTACTCCAAGCATTCACATTTTTGTTTTTAATTTCTAGTAAAATTTTTAAAGAACCACTTCCTCTGTTCTTGTCCCTACACCCCTGAATAAAGGATTAAGGAAAGGGAATCTAGAGATTTTAGTTCTGCTGTTGAATAATACATTCTAGTTTTGTCAAAAATGACATGGATAAGTCGAATTGGAATGGAAGAAAAACCCATGAAGAAAATATGTAAAATCCATAAAATCATAAATGCTCACCCCTACTTTTAATCTGCTTAACATCAAAATCCATGACAGGTGTAATACATGGCTCTAAAATTTGTCTTATGTCTTGTTCCTATGTCAGCTCCAATATGAGATAGTAATGAGATTACATCTCCCTCTACAAATATTTATGGGAATAAATTAGCTTTTACAAATGATTTAAAATTTTTTGGCTCCAAAATGTCTAACATGAAAAGACTGGAGGCAATTTTCTTTTTATAGATAGTTCAATTCACAGCAGAATGCAAAATTTCTTCTGTACACGTAAAAGAGTACTAAACACAATCATTAATTGCAAAGTAACAGACTATATATTAACAAAGTATTTTTCTTTCTGTTTTCCTTCCATATGCATTTCTCAAGTGCTGTCTCTCTGAATCAACACAAAGTTCCACTGCAGACCAGGTTGATCCTTACCCACCTTCTCAGAGAGTAGACAAAGCCCTAAGACTGCAATAGCCCCCTTGCTACTGCACACGGGAGAATAACTGCTGGACCTGCAAAAGTGCATGGTCTTACCCCACTGACATCAACAGGAGTTTTACCAGTGGGTGCAGGATCAAGATCTAATTGTAGATATACTAGGTCTGGGGTAGAGGGAGCGCTCTGGCTGGGATCCCCCAATCCTTTCCCTACCCTTCTACTGGTACAGACCCTTCATGACTGCAGAGAATGGTTTAAGATTTAACCTTAAATTAAAATATCTCACCGTACTTAGAGTTGCAAAATTGATATTCAAATTAGGATAAGGAGGAAATGTCTCATGTGATAGGTGCTTGTCAGAGGTGATGGACACCACATTGTGCAAAGTCCTAGTTCATGTGGCTTAGATCAGGCTTGACCCGGGCAATGGTCGCTGAAATCAAATCAACAAAATGCAAAGTTCAGACACGTAACAAAACCCTTTGGTTCTTAGGTGTTTCATCAACATCTCACTCCCCTGTGCTCTGGGAGGTTCTAAGTCTCACAGAGTGTGTCTACACAGCAATAAGAGCCCAGAGTTATGGGAACTCAAGTCAGTGAACCTTCAAGAATCCAGGGCTTGAACGTCTACACTGACTGCTGATCCAAGGCTGTGAATTTTTGAAGATGGGCCCCAATCTGGCATTCTAACATTGACACTGCAGTATGCAGGCCAGAATCCAACCAACCATATCCCAGATTTCCTGCCCTCCAGAAATGTGGCCACTCTAGCCCTTTGCTAGTGGTGCAGCGTAGGAAAACATGATTGTGCATCCTCTTGCCTGACAAGAAGTTTGAGCAGCCTGCCAACACTTCCTGCTGAGCAGTCATTTTGGTTCAAATGCTCCCATCAACTTGGAGGAGTCACCATATGAAGAACTTCCCTCTCTAGTTTTTTTTTACTCTTGTTTAAGGAAACAAGCAAGTTTCTGAAAGATATTGGTGGACATTCCAGTGGAGTTTTCTGAGCCACCTGAGAGAGCCAATGATGGAGGAGGATGACAACTGAGGACAGATGTGGCAGAGTCAAACTGGCTGATGCTGCTCATGACACTCAGTATAGTTGCTGATGCCCCCTATATAAACGGTGGCCCTCCTCCAGAAACACTGAGCACAGACTGGTGGGACCACATTGTTATGCAGACCTCTGTGGAATGGAATGAGACCACTTATGCAGGCTAGCACTGGCTCTAGAACTTTACAGGAAGAAAACTATATTTCTGGAGCTTTGTCAGCAGCTTGCCCTGACCCTCCAGCATCAAGACAAAAGCATGAGAGCAGCCATGCCAGTCCAGAAGAAGTTGTTATAACTGTCTGTAAGCTGGCTACTCCAGACTGCTACAGGTCCATTGCCAACAACTTTGGTGATGGAAATTGAAAGACTCCTCTATCATTTCAGGCATTCCTCAATTTGGAGGACATAACCATTCTTGTGGTTCCCAAATGGCAAAGAGAGGTTTTATTCCAACCTGCTGTGTATGCCACCAAAGTATTCATCTGTGTGGTGAGTTAACAACAGATTTACAAGTGGAGTGTCTGTTCAGCTACAGAGGTGGGCCTTAAAATATGTCCTTCTTTGAAATATGACTACCTATCTGGAGTTCCTGCTACAGGAAGAGTTTGCAAGTATCAGCACCCGGGTTTGGGTCAAAATTCATGAAAGAATCAACAAGGTGCTGTGTTAGGATTTGTGGCTTCCCACAGCTTCTAATACAGCCTGTTATGACTGCGTACAAACACACAGAACTCCACCAGCATCCCCTTTCCTTCTCCCTGGCACACTTCTTGACTGCATTCAATCCCCCAGACATATTTCAGACACATGATTTCATTGTCAGATATCATGTGGACTACGTTTAACTGAAATGGACTGAATTTGAACCTCCCCCTTCCGTAGCTGACTGTCTGTAGGTGACTCATTACACTATTGCATTGGTACGGAGAACCAAGCTTACAGGAAAGGCAATAAAAAGTTGTTGTTTTTTAAACAAACTGGCAAAAAAAAATTACTTTTCTAGTAAAGCTTCACTTTCAGAGGCTTGTTTCACTGTTAGTACGTCCCTGTCTCCATTTTGATTTCCACATGGTAGTGTTCAGGGGGAAGGGGACAGGAGAATGCCAAGGTGCAGGTGTTCAAACCACCATTCACAGATAAATGCTGCTACCTGGGCCTTGTAATAACTTTTTGAATTGGTAGCTCCTCAGGGGCAGCGGGGAGTGGGGGGTTCAGTTCCATCACCAATCACTTGGTGGCCTCATCCGGCACCTGCAGCTGACTTCCATGCCTTACACAATAGATTCACCTAAATCTGGCTCTGGTCTTGAGGCCATGCACTTCTTCTAGTCAGTGGCCATTGCACGCAGGAGAAGGTTCACTGTGTTGAAACTCAGTACTCTGAATTAAATGGAAGGGTTAAACACCAAACTTTACTTGAATAAAGGGGGTTGCATTCATTTCCTGGGAGTTGATTGGTGACTTGTGGGAAAGAAAGACAAAGAACACCGGCCAATGGGATTGTGGGATAACATTGGCAGACTCCCATGCAGGGCCGGTCCTAGACCAAATGGCACCCTCTCCATTTGTTAAACTTTTGAAATACCTTATTTTTATTGCATTTGTAGACCATTTTACAACATATGCATGCAAATTGTACATCAGATTTTTCCTTGTCCTATAAATTTGCACTCTAGGATCTGTAACTCTGTATTTAGTCATGGCATATATAAGCAAATGAGAAAAATTAATTTCCTCTACCCTTCTGGAAACTTTTTAATTTTAAAAATAACTGAAATGTACTAACATCAAGAAACTGAACTGTGTACCAACAGCGTTAGAAAGTTAACCCGAGTCCTTTATTTCACAAGTTCACTTTTCTCGCCTTTGCCCTTGCCAACTGAAGCACAGCGTCAGAGAGATTCAAAGACTGGCCAATGGCATTTTCAAGAGAGAAAATACCAAGCAATGTCAGTCTCTCATCAGCCATCATCAATTGAAGATATATTTCAATGAGCCTGAGTTTTGAAAAGCTCCACTCACCCCTTGCGACTGTGACTGGCAGTGTAAGCAGAATGCTCAAAGCTACCCACACATTAGGAAAAGTGTCCTTCAGCTCTGCATCATGAATTAATTGGAAAACTTGGAGTGGAGAGTGCTTCTCTTGTTGCAAAACAAATGGATGTTGGTCAATTTGCCATAGAGGTCTTTATCTTTGACATCTGAATATTCTCCATGTGTCAGCGTCTGGTGAAGATCCATACAATTGTTAAAGACTGTTCCCCTGTCCGCCTGCCACTTACTAAGGTCATACAATAAAACCAGGTCTTTTTATGGTACTTCATTAGTCCAAACTTTTCTTTGAGGACACTTGAGCAGTGAGAATGAGTGAGCAAACAATCTCCCTCTAGAATATTTCTTCCAAGCTTCCCATCACCTCATCTCTGTCCTGATATCCAAACTGTCTCTTCTTCTGATGAATATGAGTTTCCTTGAAGACCGGCTCAATTCCTAAGTCTTCCACCATTTCTTTGGCAGCAGTGATGGCATCTTCAAATCTGTTGTCTCTGATGAGAAGCTGCCTTGATTTCATTGTGGCCTACAAAGTAGTAGTGGTCACAATGTCCATCGACCTGAGTTTGTAGTGCTTTGCTTACAACATTTAATTGGAACAAGATATTGTGCCAAACCACAGTTGAGACCAGACATTTGAAGTCAGTGATCTGGTATGCCAGGCTTTGTGCCTCATGACTGATTCCAGCTTCAGCTTTACTCAACTGCACCAGTTCCAGTTCAGGGTATCATAAACCTCAGTCACTTGGTACCTCACTGGCCTTACACTGTCAATGCAGCTCTCCCAGCTAATGTCACTTTGTGGCTTCATGGTCAGATTGGTAACATTGTCCATGAGGATCTTCTCCCTGATAGTTGTTGATGAAAACAGAACCTATATCTTTTCAGTGCTCCGAAGACAGATACTGAATCTAAAGAAGATGACGCTGCATCTGACACAACCAGGTTGAGGGAATGGCAGCCACAAGGCAGGAAGAAAGCTCTTGGATTCAGCACACAGATCCTTGCCTGGATGCCGCTGTTTCTTCCCTTCGTGTTCGTGCCATTGTCATAGCCTTGGCCGCAGCACTCCTGAAGCTTTATTTTATTCTCATTAAAAATGTTCATAAACTGTTCTGTTACATCTTTTCCAGTAGTGGTCCACCAACCAGAAACAGGTAGTGTTCCTTTACTTGGATACAGCCATCCTCATTGTCAACAAAACTTACTGTAAATGACATCTTTGTTACCTGGGTTGCCTGCCCCTGAATCCGGTCCTGCTCCCAGGGCCTGAGTCTGGCATGGCTGCCTCCACGTTCCAAAATGATAGGGCTTGATCCCTGGGTCCCAGCTGGACTTGGGGCTCTGTTCCTCCACCAAGGTGGGGTCCTAGGTCTCTAGGTCAAAGCCTGACTCTGAGAGATTTGTATGTAGAAAGAATTGGGGGGTTGGAGGAGACGGGACACTAGGGCTAGATCCTGAGTCTGGGCCCAGGCTTACATGGCAGTGTAGACATGCCCTGAGTCACATCTACACTGCAGCTGGGAAAAGGCTTCCTAGCTCACGTAAACAGACAAGCTTGAGCTGTGCTTGAGCTAGCTTGTTAAAACTAGCAGAGTATCCAAGGAAGCAACTCAGGGTAGCTATCTGAGTACAAACCTGCCCAGAATCCTTGGCTACGTATTTGGGCAGCCTGAACCCTTCCTGTGCTACCCCTGAGCTACGTTGCAAGTTTTAGGATGCTAGAAGGAGTAGAGTTAGCCTATGTCTGTCTTCCCCATTGAGAAGCATGCTCCCAGCTACAGTGTAGATGTACCCTTAAAGGAACCCTGCTGTTAGTTCCTCTGGTAGAGAACTGTTGTTTTTTTGAAGTCCCAAACTCTTCTACCCCCTTTCTTTCTGTTTCTCCCTCTTTATAGTTGGGCTTGCCTTTATTAGCTGCAACAGCTGGGGGAGGGAGGGGGGGGTCTCTCCATCAATGACATTTCTCACAGCTGAGCTGGGTTGCAGTTGGTTTTGATGTCTTCAGGCAGCCTGTGTTTTGTGTGGCCCCTTGACAGCGCTGTGACCCTTGAGTTTTAAATTATATTCCAATAATAATTTGATTTAATCCTGCAATGTGCTGGTCACTCTGCCCTGATCTTCCACAACACTTGGGCACTTGCTTAAGTTTAAGCAAGTGAGTAATTGCATTTACTGAGTTCTTTATGGGGTTAGGGCAGAGTGCTCATCATCTTTCAGGATCAATTTCTTCATATTTAGAAAGTAGTCCACATTAGGGATCATTTGTGCACAGGTCAACATAACTGGTGTATCTCAGAGAAACATGGAAACCAGTTGAAATGATATGTACTTGAATTATGCATGTTTGAAACCTTCCTTTTTCTCTATATGTACATTTTCCTCATTTTTTCTATCCCTTGGTATAATAAGGGTATAGTGTTTTGTGAACCCCAGGGCATGTTATCTTACCAAAACTATGCTGCCCAAATAGGATACTTCATCAAACTAAAAGTTTATTATTAGTTCAAGCTGGCATCCTCAGAACTAGATTTAGAGTGATTTTAGGATAGACCTTTGATCTCTGCATCAGTGTTAATTTGTGACTAATAAAGTTGACAATCGATGCTGGCTGCTGCAAGGAGCAGCACCAGATTTGAAAGAAGCCAGCTGTTTGGAGGGGTATTACCAAAGACGAGTAAAAGAGTCAATGAATGTATAAAAAGAGTCCACTGCAAAATACTTCTTTACAGAGTGACATAAAGTCAGGTGCTAAGACTGTCTTTTTAAGACATTAATAATATACACAGACCTCTGTCTCTCTGGTTTGGTCCCTTTCAGGTCTTATCCATGCTATCTTTTGCTGGTTCCTTATCCTGAAGCAATAGAGAACTATTGAATGGTAGCTCAAACTCCTGGGAAGTTGTTACCTTCAAGTTTTGTTGGTGTTTGTTGTTGACAGAAACATGCTAAAAAGCATATATTAAAATAATTCAGGAAGCATATATTTGATCTGCGATTTTGGTAGGTAATTAGTGGATCAGATATCAACAAGTAGCGTGTAATTGTTAGCTATGAAAAGGATGCCGCAGACTGCACTGCCTACATCTTATATAAACTACATGCTAGTGATTACAATGAACATTGATGTATGGAGGATTGGACTTCCAAACAGTGTGTGAGTAGGAATCTTAGAGACATGGTGAGCATGAGAGCAAGACTCTGACATGATTATTAACTGATGTTTCACCTATTCTACCAATTTCTCCAGAGCATGTGTTTCATCTGTGATGTTCTGCTGAATGTCTTTTGTTTTGATCATTTCACCCTTTTGATAGCTGTTGAGCAGAAAAGGACTAAGGCTGTCAGTACACAAGCCACTGTGACGTCTAGAATTTATGGCTGAACTCTGCATCACAAATTTAACTTTAGTATTAACTATACAGATTTAGGTGGATTAAAAACTGCATGCGAGAGAGACACTTTTTAGTTTTCTCCAGAAAAGAGAAAATCAAAAGAGGGCGCTCTGGGCAGGCAGAACTAAAGCACTAATGAAATAAAACATCGATCAACATTGTCTTTCGGTTACCTGATATCGATTGCTATGACAACCAACAATGAGACATAATACAATGAAAGTGAAACTGAAGGGAGAACTAGCTAAAAAACATCTTGCATTCCAGGATCCTCTTGTTGTTTGCTGGATTTAGCAAGGAGGGAAGTTAGGGAAGGATAAAAAAAGAGGGTGGAAGAAGCAGCAAAGAGAGTTTGAGAAATGTTCTGTTTCTATATTGCATGTCTATCATTAAAATATACCCATATGCCTGAAAATCAGGCAAAGGATAGTCCTTTTAGGCTTGGATCCTAAATCAATTAAAAGGAAAATAAAACCCTTCTATGGGGCTATATGCTTGCTCATCTGGGTCCTCTGTGGATTAGTTTCTTGAAGCATCCTTTTAGCCTCTGGTCTTTCTAGGTAAGAGTTGAATTAAAACTTTGGGCAACAACTATAACATCAATGAACTTTGCTAAAATCACTTGTCTTTTTCACACAGGCACATATGAAAATGTCCCACCATCCTAGCTCTTTTTGCTACACCAAAATAAGAAGGCACTGCAAATTTCCCTTTAAATACATGGCAATAGTTCCATTATTCATGTTGAAGGGTTCCCCTCTTTCCAACAGGCTATTTGTGATAGGCCTTGCTCACTTGCTCCCAATAGGTCATATTTACCCATTGCATCTGCCAAGATTATCTGAGATCAGTGTCCCAGGTTCTAATTTTACTACAACTGGATATGGAAAATACAGATTAAGTGCAGCTGGTGACTGCTGTCGCTGAAGAATGGTTGTAATTAAACATGAATTGGATTTCAGATTATGCATTAGCTAAACTTTGATTAAATCTTCACACAAATGATTATTAATTGCACCACAGACCCTTCTTCAGCATTCTAGAAACTTGATTTGCTCACACCAGTTTGAAAGGCACAGCAGCTTCAATGTCTTTGCATGCTGTCATCCCCTAGGGCCTTCCATGCCACTTCCCCTGCATGCTGCTTCAACCCCTCTTTCTTCCAATGGCAACTTTATCAGGACCATAAGTCTTCACGGAAGGCTCCTTTGTTCCTTCCCATCCTTGTAGTAGGCAGTGGTACTGCCCATCATATTTTGTTATATTTTGGAGGCTTCTGTTGGAGTGACATTCTACAATTCAAGTATGTTTGAGAAGCTACACGATTGCAGCTGATTGGAAATTTTCCAATGGAATGTTTTTCCATCAGAAAAAGCAGATTCGTCAAAAGCTAAATAGTTCATGGAAATGTGTGACCTTTAATGAAAATTTGTTTAAAAAATGGTGGGGAAAGCATTTCAATAGTGTAATAACATTCCATTTTGGAATGGAATGTTTTGATTTTCCCTTTAAAAATGACTTTCCATTTAATTTTTCTATTGTAAAATGAGTCAATTTTGCCTAAACAAAGCAAATTGCAATTTTCCCATAATTTTCGATCACAGGAAATTTTAATTCTTTTGGTTCTGTTCTGGAACAGAAGACTTTTGAAATTATGAAACTTCCCTTGAAATAATAATAACAATTATTATTATTAATAATAATAATAAAAGCTGTTCCCACACAGTCTTATGTGGAATATAAGAGATTTGGTACTTTCCAGGTATACTACATACTCTCAGGTATCTCTGGTTGGTAAATTTCAAGAGCACAGAGTGAGAGGAACAGGACTACTGAAGATAAATCCTGCCACCAAAATGTAACATCTTCACTTCTGAACCTCCGAAAGTTTTACATTTGGTTCAGTTGAAGGAATAAGGGTTAAACTCATTTGCCCAACACAACATTAAATCAACTTGTAGCCATAATTTTAAAGATTAGTTTGAAGGATTTGATTATGTGGCGAGGGCCCTAAAATCTCTTTCTAAAAAGGATAAATTTCCAGGAATTATCAAGGAGCACTAAAAAGGACAAGGTTGAAATGTTTGAGAACTAGGTTTGCTCACATAATTTCCAGCTTATTGGTTTTCTGACTGGGGAGGACCTGGGGAATTCTTTGAAGAGCTGAATTATAAAAATTCCTAATCTAAAGGCAGACATAGACTCTATCTCTGTGGAAATTATTTACAAAATTCTCTTGAGAAAATTTAATGGCACCAGTTGGTGGAGTATGTGTTCTTGTTTTAAAATGGTGCCATCTTTGTAAAATGGAGAGAGTGCATTCTATAGGTGAGTTCCTACACAAACTGAATCCCATCTTTAATTCCCCTTGATGCTTATGAAAGCTTTGGTGCTACTGAAGCAAACCCACAAAAGAGGGCTTTTCTGTCATGCTGACATTAGAACCTTTTCTGTATTGCCTTTAAAACTTAAGGCAGTGGAATTCTTCTATGACCATACTCAATAGCACTTCTCAGGATGAGAGTCTGCAGACTATTTATCTCTTTGAGTCAGAGGGGGATTGAAATGCTTTGCTAAAATGTTAAATGTTCTGTTTGCTTCCTTTTAGCTTTTTAATTGTATTTGAAGTTATCCAAAGCCAACAGTGCCTGCCTGGGCTCTAAACTAGAAAATGCTAAAGGTGACACTCAAGGATATTGGCCAGAAGTCTGCCTTGCTCTAAAAGTGATTTAATCTGACTGGAGGAAATGCTCTGTATTCCAAATATCTCAGGATATTTTCTGTGAAATTTACATTTTCATTACTGTACAATTTAAAAGGAAAAATACAATAGCCAAAGTTTTGTGGACTCTACAAGACCAATGATTGGTGCTGGTTCTACTGGCAGGCTGTATAGGAGCAGTTACTCTATATATCTCCTAGATCTCTGATGGCATCCTGATTCTGGGGCATTGGTCAATCTGTTTTGGCATAAAGAGAAGCTAAATAAGTTGATGCTCTTTTAAAAAGGCAGCTATATCAATCTACACTCACAGACAACCTCAACCTCAGTATTTGCCCATGGAAAAGGACATAAATTGCAAGGTTTGGGGAAGGGTGCAAAAAAACCGAAATAAAACTGACTAAATATTTTCAAACTTGATGTTGTTGAGACCAGCTTTTCATCAACTTGTATTCTAAGTCAAACCATTTCCTTAGTTAAACATTTGGATTTGAAAAATCTGGTTATTATTTTTAAACTGCATTTTAATAATCAATCCTGTTGAAATAACTACTGATTGGCTTTATTTTGCTCCATGTGATTCTATTGCAGGAGACACTAGAAAGTGTTTTCTTTCCCTTTTAGATTGAAGGATGAACAATTGGAGATATCCATGATAACCAACCCACAAATGGCAGTTTTACTAATTACATGGTACCTTTGTCAAACCACTGAAAATTTTACAGATACTTGGTCACGTGTTTCTTTAATTAGCAACAAAATGCAAAATAAATGTTTAGGGCATTGCATTTTGTAGTCCTACAATATTTTAAGAAATATACAATGATTGCACACTGGGGCAGCCCTAATGGGACTGCCTCACACAGTGACAAACACATTTGTTGATAATAAACAGACTTATTCCATACCCGCACAATATTTATGTTCCAAAGAACACTCCTTGCTCCCCTTGGGATGTTGCAATAATAATCTTCTGAGTTCAAAGTACATTAAACAAAGAGGGTCCAGTTTTTATTCCAATGCGGTGTTACTTCAGTGGAGCTATTCCTGAATTACCTTGATGTAAGGAAAGATCAGCATCAGATCCAGGCTCTCTAACACTTTGTACATTTGGCCCCTAGACCTTGTGGGCAGCGAAGTCTTCTCTGCCAAGACAAAGCTTACTCCTCGCAGAACCCAAAGGTCTCACTCACAGATGAAACATTTCCTTTAAACACCTTTTCCCTAAAAAAGCCACAGCAGTCAGCCATGCCCTTTTACACTCTCTTTAGAGCAAGCCAGATAAGTGTTTTCTTTCCTCCAAAGTACCTTGCTGGTGAGGGGAACATTCAACACCATTACAATACCCAACAAAAAAGTGATAAGCCACTAGGACATTGATCTGAGTGTGGGAGGTACACTCATAAGCTTGAAAATGAAGTTGCACCATATAATACAATATATACGCCCTGCACAAACAGAAAAACACATTTATTCCTTAATGTTTAAGGACAAAAAAAAGCCCTGGGTGAAATGATAGAATGATTTTTTCCCCCCTAGTCAGATGCACAAATAGAAAAAAATGGTACAACAACAACAAAAAAGGATCATAATTATTTCTGAGTGGAAGGAGTGAGTTCATCTATCACTTATTATCTGAGGAGATTTAAGTAAAATTGGCTTCTGCATGCAAAACTTCAGTTTCATAGTTTGTTAGCTTCAGCAGTGCATACATAATACAAACAAAATCTGTTATTAAATGCAACCTTTGAGAATGAGATTTATGCGGTTATGGAAATAGGGCTTATGGACTTCTATTTATTGTATTCCAGTGTGCAGCTATACCCTGAAAAATGATTCTGTAGATATAGTGTTATAGGTTTCCATTGTTTCTCAGTGGCTTTCAGATTAAACTTGTTAACTTTACAAGTATTAAGATGTGGGTTGCTTTTAAACTCTGACACTCCAAACTCCATTTGGGATCTGAAAGACAATCTGTGGGCTTTGTGATTCATGCATTCTCACCAGAAATGGAGCTTCCATAACTGGAATTTCACTGTAGCCAAGAGTTTTAAAGTGATGAGTCAGGCTCCAAAAAGACATGAGAGTGGCTTAAAAATTATGAGACATAGAAGATTCCTCCCCCACCCCCCAATTTATTATTTATTTGTTTTCTGGTGTTTGGAGCCTTTAGAGTTCACATTTTTAAACTCTTCTCTGCCTTCACAAGACACACACACACACACACAAAGCTGAGATTCTCAAGTAGTAACATGATTCTAGAAGCTAGGGCTTAAAAAAAAACCCAGTAAATATTGTGACACTCACAATAAACCCGCAAGAGTTGCAACTCTGGCATTTATATAATTTTGCTAATGCACAAGTCAAGGTACACTCTTGCTGAATGTGTCTCGGTTCTGCAGTGCTAATGCAAGTAAAAGGTAAAAGAATGTCCAAAGTAAACAGATTACATATAATATATGAATAGATGAAACTGAGAGCAGATCCTTTGACTAAGAAGATACTAATTTCCACAGTTGTAATTCCAATCCTAATCTCATTTTAACCAATTACTGCAGGATTCATTGGTGTGTGTGAGAGTGGGGGCTGCACAGGGAAAGGCTCCATTACAGTCCAGGCATTCTGGCTTCCTATGCCTGTAATGGTGGTGTACTGAGCCTTTGTACAGAAGTGACCTGTGACAGAGTTCTGGGCAACAGACAGCACTCTGGTCACTGCAGTTCTAATTAATTACTCCACAGCAGACCTCATTAAGAAGAGCTGTGCCTAATTGATGGGCTGAGCAGAACTAAGATGCTAATTAGGCAGATGATACAAAAGGCATGGGAAGGAAGTGGGGAGAAAGTGGGGGTGTGAGTGTGAGGATGTGAGTATTGCCATTGCTTTATTGCTCTTCCCTACCTGCTCATGAACTGAGGGCTCCATAGGATGGTAGGTATAAGGCTATATAATGGTAGGTATAAGGCTATGTACAAAGGTGGTGTAAACTAAAGTTGTAAATAAACTGCATGGGGTGATTTGCTAGTGAAAAGACCTGAGAGCTGTGTGTGGACTTGAGCAGAGGCAGGAGCGTGCAGGTCCTGCCACATAGCCTCTATGGTGTGTGTGTGTGTGTGTGCATGCAGTTATTGGTCCTCTTTCTTCTTGGCAGCTGTGGGGAACATGAATGATGATTAGAGCAGATTAAAAAACAAATTTTTCATGTTGTTTTTGTCAAAAATGTACAAAAATCCCTTTAGTTTCTGTTGAAAATTTCCATGGGCTTTCAGAAAAAGATCTTTTGGGTTTTGGCCAAAAATGACATTTTTTTCAATAGAAAACGAATTTAAACCCATATTTCTACTGAAAAATAGCTTTGATGGTAAATGTTCCCCCAGACTCACTGACTACGCTACCTGCAGAGCTTGCCTTCAACAGCTTCTCTTCAGGCCTTATGCCCAGTCTTCCTCTCAGCAGCTGACACCACCATAGTCATAGAAACAGCTTTTAAACAATTCCACTGTTCCCATCTTAACCCCTCTGTATGCTCTACGTTCCAATGCAATACTTTCCTCCAGCCCCAGATGCAACAGCAGCAGCAGACCAAGAGAATGCTGAGGGTGCATGAGTAGCTGAATGATTCAGTGACTGGGACTAAATATGGATGACTGAGCATTGCTGGATATATACAGGGTCTGAATCTGATCTCATTTATGCCAGTTTTACACTGACAGAGTGCCATGGATTATGCTGTCCAAGAACATTGTTGTGAACCAAAAAGTTATATATGTACAATCACAAATCCCATCGAAGTGTGTGCTTGGATTTTAATAGAATGAATGCTCACAAATGCTGTTTGCTATATTCACCTTGCCCAATTTAAGAGACTTAGGCTATGTCTACACTACCACTTATGTCGCTCAGGGGTGTGAATATTCCACACATGCTGTCGTCCGTCCCCCCCGTCCCTCCCCGAGCAACATAAATTACTCTGGCATAAGCAGTAGTGTGCACCACTCTATGATGGCGGAATAACTTTTCCTCCTGACATAGCTACTGCCGCTCATTGGGGGTAGATTAATTATGTCAACAGGAGAGCTCTCTCTCCTGTCTGCATAGAGCAGCTTTATGAGAGACCTTAGAGCAGTGCATCTGCATTGGTACAGCTGCACTGCTGTAAGCTCTGTAGTGAACACATAGCCATAGTGTTCAAAAGCAAAGGTAGAGTTTAAATAGACACTTCTTTCTAAGTGCTACGAGAATCTGAATTATGTGGCATATTTAGTTGCTGAAATGTTAAGCCATTGAATTAGTTACTGCACCTTTGAATTTGAGGCTGCAAATGTGAGTAGCCATTCTGAATTCAGTCCATCACAGGCCATCAGACAGGAGAGAGACACTGTGTGCTTCCTTGTGGAGACTTTACTTTTGTTCATTCTTATTTATGTTGTTTTTTACATATAATACTTTAAATCAGAATTACCTTTATCAGTCTGATCTTTATGTACAAGAAAACATACATGTACACTTCTTCTGCAGCAAATTTCCTTTTCTTATTAAATCAGTACTTCCCTTGGGCCCCAGTAAGGGTCTGAACCAATAGGAGCTATACAAAAACACACAAAGACACAGTACCTGCCCCAGCTAGACTCATATTCAAGTGCTGGTATATCATTTTACTTTTCTGTAGAAATGGGAAGTTTCAAAACTTACCCTCATAATGAAAAATCTAAGAATTTCAAAGACATTAAAAACCTCCTTTTGTTCTGTGTTATTTAAGTGTATAGCAGGGGCTGAAGAAACTTACTGAGAGCTTCCCTTCTTATCCCACAAAAAGTGAGTTTGTTTGAAGGATAGTGCTGTTCATTATTGCAGCAAGTAAGTTGTACCACTTCTTTGTTGGGGATAAGTGGGGAAGTCAGCCGATATGTCTATATGATATAGCCAATGCAACTGATGAGGGAAGTAGTGAAGGATTGATGTGTGTGATCATTAGCTGAAATGTACAGTTGCAAATTACTCAGATTATAAAATCTGATTTCATATTTAAGGGATCTGATTCTGAAAATCTCACAATATTTTTTTTTCTGCTTTGGGTGTACATTGCTAATCTTTGGTAGCAAAGTAAGGCTGGGGATGTTAGTCTGATCTATTGAGAGTGAACGAGAAGGATTCTCTGGCAGTGGGAAATAAGTTGACTCCATTGATGGTTCATTTCTAATGTTGGGTTTCTTGTAAAGACAGGGCAGTTTTGGTTGTTGTCTGGATTCCACTGAACAAGCTTTTCACCCTTAACCCTCGTTTGTCTTGTCTTGTTTTGTTTTTTGTCTGTGAGAAATTGATAAGGCAAGAAAGTAGAACTGAGAAAGAAACTCATAAGTATTCAGCTGTTGATAGATAACAGACAAATCAAATATCCAATATAAACACTATCCATGAAACACAAAGGGTCCAGTTCAGCACACGTTTACCCAGGTGCAACTTCAGCTGAGGTGAGGAAAAGTTGCATCAAGTAACTGAAGACATGATTGGATCCTTATTAGTTATAGGATGGGCCAGAAAAAGAATTCTGAATCCAAACATCTCCAAACTTTTCAGACTGTTAGATGTTTACAGCTGGCATCAAGTGGAATAGATGAGCAATGGGCAAACAGAATGAGTGAGGAATGGGCAAACACATTTGGCCTAATCTCGAAATCCCTCAGATATTGTGGGTTCAAAAGAACACTCAAGCTCATATTGGGTTTGTGGTCTGACTGGAGGAGGGTCTGCCAAATAAAAGAGCAGAGAGAAAATTCAGGGAATTAGCAGAGTGACAAAATGAAGCAAAGAGTGGGCAAAGTGAATACATTCAGATGACCAGGTCGTCAAGTCCTGAATGAAAAGCAGTGGAAGATGATTTTTTATATGAAAACCTCACCAAGGAATCCCTTTATACAGATTACCTCCCCAGCCTTTGTCCCATCATCAACCTACTTGGGAAAAAGCCACCTCCAAACCTGGTGGATTCCATGAGCCATGTGGGAATCCAGCTCCATCATAAGGAAGCCACATACCCCTATACTGATTCTAACCTCCAATAGCCTCCATCCTTGCTCCTTTGTATTTAGGGTCTGTTGGAACCTTCCTTAACTGCAGCAGCTCTCAGCAATCCTGATGTGGTTGGAAGGGGACTATTGGTCAGTTAATATAGGTTAGAGCTGGAAGTAACTTTTCCAACTAACTTTAATGGGGCTGGAAGAGAATGATGTGTTTGTTTCCTTATCTGACTTTGCCCTGTCTCAGCTCCGCTCCACTCTGCTCAACTCCTTCCATCCCCATGCAGACTCTGGATTGTGCTGAAAGGGCTCTGTGAGTGATGAGGGGTGGAAGGGAAGGTGTCAGGGAGCCAAAGTGGAGAAAGGAACATCTGTGTAGAGGACCCCTGCACTGGTGGATCTAGGGGAGACTGACCTGGCCTAGAAAGACTGAAGCAAGAAAAAGGAGTAGGAAGAAACTGAGTAAAATATTGTATGTACTGTATATAGAAAGCACCTAATTGTCATCCTGGCTTTAGGGCTTGTTTTCCTATCCCAGTTACATAAAAGTAGGGTGAGGGGGGGAAGGGGGTTGAAAGACACTAAGTACTCTTTAGCAAGAAAAACACAGTTTTATAAAAAACAGGATTATCCATGGGAGGAAATATGAGTTTAAATTATAGAGAGGTGGAAAACAAGGTCTGAAAATTTAAACTTTTTTTTTTAACCAAAAATGTTGTGAGCGGTCTTTGTGCACTCCTAATATAAACTTCCCAACAGAGTTGCTACTGATGCACTAAGACAGGCTGATTGCTTTAGAACTGTTATGTTGCCACTACACATCTGAAGCACATGGAGAGTGCTACTCAGCTTTTCTCAAGGGTTTGAAATGAATAATTCCTATTAATTCACTATTATTAATGTTATTACCTTAGCACCTAATTGAATTCATGTCCTCATTGTGCGAGGCACTGTACAAACACATTTTAAGAGACAATCCCTGGCATAGAGAGCTTACAATTTAAATAGATAAGATAGATTTTTCACTTGAAGCTGGTAAAAAGACAACAGTAAAAAGTTTTGGGGAAATACTTTGATTTTTTTTTCAAAATGCTGAAATCTGATGAACATTGGCAACTACTGAAAAATGTCTACCAGCTTGATAGTGCCTCGAAAATCCCTGGAACAACTTGCTGTATGTGTTTAGAGAATTTTTTCCAAAGATTTTTCCTACACTCCTCCTCCCCCGATATCTAATGAATAAAATCACAAAGAAAATTGGAAACTTCTATCAGCTCTAATCTTCACCCTTGGCTCTTTCTCCTTGTCCTCTACACGTTTGAGAATACAATACTCTCTCTTAAGTGTCTAGATTTAATAATTTAATATCTCCATATGACTTTCCATAGTCTTCAATGCCACTGTCATTTATCTTCGTACATCAATCTAATCTGTTTTGCTTTCTGTGTTACTCTTGTCAGTGGTGTAACAGGGTAAAAAGAGTGGTCTTTATTTGCTGCTCTTAATTCCCTGGTATGAAGGGATGGTCTGGTGGATAAGTTACTTGGTTGGGACTGAAGATAGCTGAGGAGAGATTTGGCTTTCTTTGCCACAGACTATCTGTGTGACCTTGGACAGTCATCTGTGGTACTCAGACACCATGCTAAAGGGAGCTACAAAATACCCAAAATAAATGGATGTCAAGTGTTATGGTTACAAAATATTTTCCCCAAATTGCAGGGGTTACTACCCAGCAACTATTGCAGTTTTGCCAATTACAAATGTTCAAAAATCAAGAATCAGTTCATCAAAAGTCATGAGATTGGCTTAAAAATCACAAGATTTTTAAAATAAATATTAGATTCTTTTTATTTACCTTCTGGCTTTTGAAGGTTTTTACGGTTCACATTTTCAAGGGTTGGTTTTTTTTGTTTTTGTTTTTTCCCTGCAACAGTGAGGGCTAGACAATGCATAGCAACAGAGCAGGCAGATGAACCTGAACACAATAACTTCATTTAGAAAAGATATAGAATCGAGCTATATCCTGGAAATTGAGAGAATGGTGATTATGCCATAATGCTTGCAAGACATTTTAGTTTTCATATATTATGTGACAGCTGTATATACTTGTTCAAAAGAAAATGTTTTTCTAAGGATACATATTTATTTATGATTTTCTGTTTCAGAGCATGGAGAAATATCTTTAAACAGTGAGAAGAGGGGATAAAAGGCCAGGGAGCTAATGTGGTGCAAAATTATAGTGTTTGACAATATTCTACTAATGAACAGGGAAAAAACCCAACACCCTTCAAAAGACTTACAAAGGGACATTTCCTATCTATTCAAATTAGGATCATGTGAGGAATGATCAAGCTAGCTTTCCTACTGAGCACACAATTTGTTAAATGGAACAGATTGAAAATAACAGGGCATTTCACACAGGCATAGGGCATGCAGATCTATTCCAGACTAAATGGGATCACAAACAATTTGAAAATACCATGTCATACATTTTGTCATCCTGGCATACACACTATCACCCTGAGCAAGTTACACTATGCATTGTTAACTCAGTATAATGGCTTTCCCTTTTCCTGAATAATATTGAATATTTTATATTCCTAGAGGCTGAGGATCTCTATTTCCAATCACCAGAAAGTTGTCATATAACTTGGAAGCCTAGCAGCATTTTGTGGTGATGCCAATTTGGTAGGAAAGGAATATTTGCACCATGTGTTATTTACAAAAATAATCCAAACTGTCTGGATTCTTTTCTGCACCAGATTTAAAGCCTTGGGAAAATAACTGAAGCAAAATCAAATTACAAGAGCTAAATTTGTGAAAGTCATGCTCTTGAGAAATTAGAAAGCCCCAATGCTTCCCCTATTTCCCCCCTACTTGCTATAAGGGGTGTGATTGGCTACAGACTTTTCCCAAAAGTAAAGTACTCTCCACCTTGCACTGGCGGTCTCTGCTGGCTGACTTATTGTGGTGGAGTCAGGGTCCTGTCCACTCCTTGACCTTCTCTGCCCCATCCTCACCCACTTCTTCAGGGGTGGAGGAGTGCCAGAAACACAACCGCTGCTCGCTGTCCTCATGCCTGGACCAAGGATCTTGGGAAACCTAAGACAACCATGTTGGGATACTTAATTGACATCAGGTACAATCTGGTCCTCTGTCATGGGGCTTCTGTAGTAATGGCCTACTCTAAATGAATAAGAATGGCGGAATGTGGACCACCGAGTTTTGGTCTCACACAGTAAATGCTGCTACATTCACTGCTAATTGCACATTAACCTCCGCTACTCCTTTCCTTGGGAAGAGTATCTATTGCTGCAGCTACAGGAATGCATCATTACCTCTACTGGACTAGTTCAAATAAAACCTCCTGCACAGAATTCATCACCATGAGATATGAAGAATCACAATCCTAAAGAAGAGATTTGCAGAGAAGAATGGTTAGGCTAGGAGATGGGATTTCTGACATTCCAATCCAGGAACACTCAAAAAAGTAATCTTCATATAATGTCAGAATCTGTGACTCTTGATGGAAGTTAGTTTCCTCATTATGGTTTGAGTTTTGTGGGCATCTAGTACGCAAAGAGTTTCTTATATGTTCACTCCTATTCAGAATGCTGTCTGCAAGTAGAGTGCATGATGAACTGTCTCGAATTGCTGTGAAAAGTGATAAAACTTTATTACCTCACATCTAAAGTTAGTTAGGGAAGTCTGTCATAGCAAACTGAGAGAAAGACTGAAGTTAATGAGCTGCTTTCAGAATGATGGGCTTTTTTTGAAAGAAGCTGTTCTTCCACATAACAGTACCCTTGGAACAAAACAATCACAGAAGCTGCAGGAGGCATCATAATTAATAAAGGGCAACAACACAATGCTGATTAATCTAACATGATGATTCTGAACTGTAGAAAGTAGCAGCATGGGATTTCATTTACAAAGCCAGTCTATCATTTACTCTCCCCATAAAATTAGGAAGCATCAATCTCATCAGAATCTGAAATCATCTACCACTGCCAAAATCAAAATACTTCACAGCCATGCAATAAGGGTTCAATAGTCTTGCATAAACAAAAAGTAGAATAATTTGTTTTGGTTTTCCTCGTGCCTGTATTTTTCCCTTGTATCTGTTCGGGATTGATTGTATTGTTGCACCTGTTTCGTACCTCAATTTGGAACAAGGTTCTGATGAAATTGGCCCAAAGGATGAGCACCAAAGTGAGATTTAATGTTAAATTGGTTAAAAGTTACTGCCAAAATGCTCTGAACAAGCAGGACAGCAAAGTAAGAGCAGTTCCCAAACCAAGCATTTAACAGCAAGTGCTTTATCTAACATTTTATTTTATCCCACATGCTGCTGTCTGTGCCCAGTTGTTTCAAAGGACTGAATAGTTACTCAGAGATAAGAACAGATTTCATAAGAGAAAAAAACGTATTAAAACCATTCAATAAAGTGATGTCCCACTTATGTCTATGAATATCAGCCTTCTAATTATACATATATGTGGAAAATGAGAGAATGATTCATGTCCTTCTTGCTCACGGACACCACTTTTACTATTGCAACACTGACATTAGTTCTATCAATGAAACTATAGAGAAAAGTAAAATTCTGTGTTTTTTAATTCCATTTCATTTTATTCAAGCAAGAAATTTGGTGATGGGATGGGATAACACATGTTTTCCATTATTATTTGATAGTGGAATAGAATGTTAAAATGTAGCTCTATTATTATTTTGGAAGCTCTAGAGAGGAGAAAGACCCTCAGGACCCAAAAGGTCTGCCTCCTCAGAGGCCTGAGACACAAACAGCTTGTGGGAGCTTGACATGGAGACTGCTTGATGTGCTATGACTACCAGCTGCAAATGGCTTGCACTGGTCAGATGACAGGACAAAGGCAACAAAGTTATTTTGAGGTATGGTAAATTTTGTACTCTTTGTTGTTGTGTTAGGCAATTTACTTCTAATAATGTTTGACTAATACAAAGCCCACTGACTTAATGGAAGTCTTTCCATAGACTTCAGTGGGCTGTGGGTCATGCCCAAAGACCATATAATTCCAAAATACTATGGAGTTTTTTTGTATTCCAGCAGAAGATAAAAATGTGCTAAGGGTTAATTAAACTACTACATGTTAGAATGATGCGACGGCAACTCTCCCCCCATACATGTAGCAACTGAGGAAATAAGATACCTTGTGAGCCCCACCTTATAGTCCCTATCCAGGCAAAACTTGAAATAACTTTCACCCACAAGAAAAGGAAGTTAACTCACCCCCTTTTGTTTATGAAGCCTCCAAAGACCTCATGCTTTTGTAGAACACAGGGAATGTCAGATTGTAATAAAACATACACAGGCAGGTGACTCAGGCTCATGGATATTGGGGCTATAGAACTGTAGTGTAGATGCTTTGGCTTGGTCCAGAACCAGGGCTCTGGGACCCTCCCCCATCCCAGGGTCCAGAGCCCAGGTTTCTGTCCAAGGCCGTATGTCTACACTGCGATTTTATAGCCCCTCAGGTGGAGCTCCACAAACTCAAGTCAGCTGATGTGGGCCAGCCTCGTCATTTTATTAGTGTAGACATACCCTGTAGTGTCTGTTCCATATTACATAAACCAAATCATAGAATCATAGAATATCAGGGTTGGAAGGGACCTCAGGAGGTCATCTAGTCCAACCCCCTGCTCAAAGCAGGACCAATCCCCAATCAAATCATCCCAGCCAAGGCTTTGTCAAGCCTGACCTTAAAAACTTCCAAGGAAGGAGATTCTACCACCTGCCTAGGTAATGCATTCCAGTGTTTCACCACCCTCCTAGTGAAAAAGTTTTTCCTAATATCCAACCTAAACCTTCCCCACTGCAACTTGAGACCATTACTCCTTGTCCTGTCCTCTTCTACCACTGAGAATAGTCTAGAACCATCCTCTCTGGAACCACCTCTCAGGTAGTTGAAAGCAGCTATCAAATCCCCCCTCATTCTTCTCTTCTGCAGACTAAACAATCCCAGTTCCCTCAGCCTCTTCTCATAAGTCATGTGTTCCAGACCCCTAATCATTTTTGCTGTCCTTCTCTGGACTCTCTCCAATTTATCCACATCCTTCTTGTAGTGTGGGGCCCAAAACTGGACACAGTACTCCAGATGAGGCCTCACCAATGTCGAATAGAGGGGAACGATCACGTCCCTCGATCTGCTCGCTATGCCCCTACTTATACATCCCAAAATGCCATTGGCCTTCTTGGCAACAAGGGCACACTGCTGACTCATATCCAGCTTCTCGTCCACTGTAACCCCTAGGTCCTTTTCTGCAGAACTGCTGCCTAGCCATTCGGTCCCTACCACTTATCTCAAATGGGATGAGATAAGTGGTAACCTGAGTGTAGAATTTTCTTGTTTACATTCAGACCTCTTAAATAAAATTGATTTTAAGAAGTAATTTTGCATTTTTCTTGAATTTAAGTTTTAAAACATATTTCCTACACAATATTCCAGCTATAGTTTTGGTTTTGAGTTAGACATGGCACTGGAAAAAGCAGGGTTTTTTTCGATTTCGGTGTCACAGATAGCTAAGGTGACCAGATGTCCCGATTTTATAGGGACAGTCCCGATATTTGGGGCTTTTTCTTATATAGGTTCCTGTTACCTTTCACCCCCATCCTGCTTTTTCACACTTGCTGTCTGGTCACCCTACAGATAGCCAGTTCTGTGACACTTCTCTTAAAATATTTTTTGTTATGATTTTCACCGTACAGGTTGTATAAATCTCAAACTCAGTAAAACTCATGAGGTTTCTACCATTTTTGACCAAACTGTGGTAATTTTGGCATCATCAAATGTAAATCAGCAGCAAAGCTCTAGTCGTCACTTGGACCTGACTTCAGCAAAGTACTTAAGCATGTGCTTAAATTCACTTTAATGTAGCCCTATTTAGTGAAGAACTTAAATGTATGCTTATGTATAGGCTATGTCCCATTGAAGTAAATGGGGTTAAAGCCAATTCTTAAGTACTTTACTGAATAGAGATACATTTCAATTTATGCACATGTTAAAGTGTTTTCTGAAATAGTGCCAATATTACTACTTAAAGTCTTACATAGTAAGCATATTACAATGTATAGCATGTACAGAATTCTTACAGGGGAAAAACACTATGGAAAGTACAAAACAACTTCAAATTCAATAAATACTTTTCAAGTGTAAACCATTTCTTTGTAAATAGTAAATAAATAACCTTTAAGGAATACTGCATATTTCCCCATTTCTTCACAGACAAGATCAGTTCCCAGACTGCTACACTGGGCACCACAGTATGGGGAGGAGGTTAGCAGCCTCAATGGTGAAAGAACAGGTTAAGGGTTATTTAGAAAAGCAGGACATGCCCATCTAATGCATGCCAGATCTAATGCATCCAAGAGTGCTGAGGGAGTTGGCTGATCTGATTGCAGAGCCATTGGCCATTATCTTTGAAAACTCGTGGCGATCGGGGGAGGTCCCAGATGATTGGAAAAAAGGCAAAGATAGTGCCCATCTTTAAAAAAGGGAAGAAGGAGAATCTGGGGAACTACAGACTGGTCAGCCTCACCTCACCTCAACCTGGAAAAATCATGGAGCAGGTCCTTAAAGAATCCATTTTGAAGCAGTTGGAGGAGAGGAAGGTGACCAGGAACAGTCAACATGGATTCACCAATGGAAAGGCACGCCTGATCAACCTGATTGTCTTCTATGATGAGATAACTGGCTCTGTGGATATGAGGAAAGCGGTGGGGACATGATATATCTTGACTTTGGCAAGCTTTTGACATGGTCTCCCACAATATTCTTGCCAGCAAGTTAAAGTATGGATTGGATGAATGGACTATAAGATAGATAGAAAGCTGGTTATATCATCGGGCTCAATGGGTAGCGATCAATGATTCGATGTCTAGTTGGCAGCCAGTATCAAGCAGAGTGCACCACGGGTTGTTCCTGGGGCGGGCTTTGTTCAACATCTTCATTCATGATCTGGATGATGGGATTGCACCATCAGCAAGTTTGCAGATGACACTGCTGGGGGGAGAGGTAGATATGCTGGAGGGTAAGGATAGGGTCCAAAGTGACCTAGACAAATTGAAGGATTGGAGGAAAAGAAATCTGATGAGGTTCAACAAAGACAAGTGCAGAGTCCTGCACTTAGGAAGGAAGAATCCCATGCACTGCGACAGGCTGGGAACCGACTGGCTAAGCGGCAGTTCTGCAGAAAAGGACCTGGAGATTATAATGGATGAGAAGCTGGTTATGGGTCAACAGTGTGCTCTTGTTGCCAAGAAGGCTAACAGCATATTGGGCTGCATTAGTAGGAGCATTTCCAGCAGATCGACAGAAGTGATGATTCCCTTCTCTTTGGCACTCGTGAGGCCACATCTGGAGTATTGTGTCCAGTTTTGGGCCCCTCACCTCAGAAAGGATGTGGATAAATTGGAGAGAGTCCAGCAAAGCGCAACAAAAATTATTAGGGGGTAGGGGCACATGACTTATGAGGAGAGGCTGAGGGAAATGGGCATATGTAGTCTGCAGAAGAGAACAGTGAGGAGAGATTTGATAGCAGCCTTCAACTACCTGAAGAGGGGTTTCAGAAGGATGGAGCTAGGCTGTTCTCAGTGGTGGCAGATGAAAGAACAAGGAGCAATGGTCTTAGGTTGCAGTAGGGGAGGTCTAGGTTGGATATTTGGAAACACTATTTTACTAGGAGGGTGGTGAAGCATTGGAATGGGTTACCTAGGGAGGTGGTGGAATTTCCATCCTTCGAGGTTTTTAAGGCCCAGCTTAACAAAGCCCTGGCTGGGATGATTTAGTTGCTGTTGGTCCTGCTTTGAGCAGGGGGTTGGACTAGATGACCTCCTGAGATCCCTTCCAACCCTAATCTTCTATGACTCTATGATTTCTAAGACAGAGATAATACTTAACCATCTTTCTAAAATACTTTGGGAGCATCATATAAAGCGTACTATCTAAGGTTTTATTTTTATTTATTATTCCTTGAAGAACTATTTTTCACAAGTCAATTGCTTTTGTTCTGGAGCTGCACTAAAGAGTATCTGACACCTGACATTTTACATTCTATTGTGTTTCTCAATAAAGTATGGCCTAACTGTTGTTTAAAAAAAAACCAAAAAAACCCAAAACAGCTTCTAAAGAAAACATCTAGTAATCTAGGCACTTGGTGAAAAAGTTTAATTTCAATTCAGTCATTTCAAATTACATTATATTAACCCCCTGGAAAGTGGGGTTAAGGGTGAAAATATCAACAGACTTGCACCACAATGGCACTACTGGACTCATGGCAGGGTTCTAATTAATTAGTTTCTAATTACAGATGGTTCACACTAATAAAATTGACTCTAATCCAAGTGCTATCATGTTTCATAATTGTTCATACTTGTAATAATTGTACACCTCCTGCATTTTTTGAAGGTATTAATATTCACAATAGCCACTTTTAATTTTCAGTCACCTCTGTAATTATCCTGAGTAGTGGGAGGGTGTTTAACTGAATAATACAAACAAACAAAAAACCCTTATTTTAAAACAATATGTAAACTTAAAATGTATTTTACATAAATTTACAGAAGTAAGGACTGAGTTGAAGATGCCATTTTGTTTTTACTAACAGCGTTTCATATAGATATTGTGGTATACAGACTGTTTGCCACTAAAATGTTGCTATATAAAGTCAGAGTAATTAACATTATAGCAATATTGGATGTATTCTAAATCACACACAGAAATTCCTGTTCTCAGTCTAGCAATCTATTACTAATTATAGTTCACATCTCAAATATTGGGGTGACGCTAATTACTTTCAAATAATACATTTCTTCCTCAGTACTTCCATGAGGCCAAAAGGTCTAACAACATGACAGTAACATTTCTTGCAGTACTTGTGGCACCTTAGAGACTAACAAATTTAATTGCGCATAAGCTTTCATGAGCTACAGCACACTTCATCAGTTGCATGCAGTGGAAAATACAGTGTGGAGATTTATATACACAGAGAACATGAAACAATGAGTGTTACCATACACACTGTAATAGGAGTGATCAGGTAAGGTGAGCTATTACCAGCAGGAGAGAGAAAAAACCTTTTGTAGTGTTAACCAAGGTGGGCCATTTCCAGCAGTAGACAAGAACGTCTGAGGAACAGCAGGGGGGGAAATAGTTTTACTTTGTGTACTGACACATCCACTCCCAGTCTTTATTCAAGCCTAATTTAATGGTGTCCAGTTTGCAAATTAATTCCAATTCAGCAGTCTCTTGTTGGAGTCTGTTTTTGAAGTTTTTTTGTTGTAATATTGCCACTTTTAGGTCTGTAATCGAGTGACCAGAGAGATTGAAGTGTTCTCCGACTGGTTTTTGAATGTTATAATTCTTGACATCTGATTTGTGTCCATTTATTCTTTTATGTAGAGACTGTCTGGTTTGGCCAATGTACATGGCAGAGGGGCATTGCTGGCACATGATGACATATATCACATTGGTAGATGTGCAGGTGAACGAGCCTCTGATAGTGCGGCTGATGTGATTAAGCCCTATGATGGTGTCCCTTGAATAGCTATGTGGACACAGTTGGCAATGGGCTTTGTTGCAAGGATAGCTTCCTGGGTTAGTGTTTTTGTTGTGTGGTGTGTGGTTGCTGGTTAGTATTTGCTTCAGGCTGGGAGGCTGTCTGTAAGCAAGGACTGGCCTGTCTCCCAAGATCTGTAAGAGTGATGGGTCGTCCTTCAGGATAGGTTGTAGATCCTTGATGATGCGCTAGAGAGGTTGTAGTTGGGGGCTAAAGGTGACGGCTAGTAGCATTCCCATCAACCTCAGCCTGGACCAGTCCACACAAGAGATCCACTAGTCTGCAGTTTTGGCAATAAGCTTTCTGTTAGTCTCTAAGTACAAATCTGCTCCAGATTTCCAAAGAGTGGAATTTTCACTCCTGTTCCTGGGTTTCCTCTTTTCCTCTGCAGTAGTGAATTTTGGAGTGGATTTTCGAGGGAGTAATATTGAGGATTGCTTTTCTTTTTAACCCTTCAATACTACTTTGTCAAAATTGTTTGTTTCCATATTGACTTGCGGCTCCAATGCATCTATTTCCCACATTATTCCATGTTTCTCTCCCCTTTAATAATGGAATTGTAGGATGGGAAGGGACCTTGAGAGGTCATCTAGTCCAGTCCCCTATACTCATAGCAGGACTAAGTATTACCAGTGCTTAATAACCCTGACACTTAGGAAGTTTTTTGTAATGGCCAACCTAAATTGCTGTTGCTGCAATTTAAGCCCATTGCTTCTTGTCCTGTCCTCAGAGGTTAAGGAAAACATTTTCTCCCTCCTCATTGTAACAACCTTTTATGTACTTCAAAACCGTTATCATATCCTAGGGTGACCAGCTGTCCTGATTTTATAGGGACAGTCCTGATATTTGGGGCTTTGTCTTATATAGGCGCCTATAACCCCCAACCCGATTTTTCACACTTGCTGCCTGGTAAACCTATCATATCCCCTCTCAGTCTTCTCTTCTCCAGATTAATCAAACCCAATTTTTTTTCAAACTTCCATCATAGGTCATGTTTTCTAGACCTTTAATCATGTTTGTTGCTTTTCTCTGGACTTTCTCCCATTTGTCATCCTCTTTCCTGAAATGTGGTGCTCAGAACTGGACACAATACTCCAGCTGAGGCCTAATCAGTGCAGAGTAGAACGGAAGAATACGTCTAGTGTCTTGCTTATAACACTCCTGCTAATACATACCAGAATGATGGGGGTTTTTTTTGTTTGTTTGTTTTTGCAACAGTGTTACACTGTTGACTCATATTTAGTTTGTGGTACACTATGACCCCCATATCTCTTTCTGCAGTACTCCTTCCTAGGCAGTCATTTCTCATTTTGTATGTTTGCAGTTGATTGTTCCTTCCTAAGTGCAGTGCTTTGCATTTGTCCTTATTGAATTCATCCTATTTACTTTGGACTATTTCTCCAGTTTGTCCAGATCATTTTGAATTTTAATCTTACCTTCCAATGCATTTGCAACCCCTCCCAACTTGATATAATCTGCAAACTTTAAGTGTACTCTCTATGCCATTATCTAAATCATTGATGAAGATATTGAACACTATCGAACCCAGAACTGATCCCTGTGAGACCCCACTTGATATGCCATTCTATCTTGACTGTGAACCACTGATCACTACTCTCTGGGAATGGTTTTTCAACCAGCTATGCACCCATGTTATAGTAGCCCCATCTAGGTTGTATTTCCCTAGTTTGTTTATGAGAAGGTCATGTGAGACAGTATCAAAAGCCTTACTTAAGTCAAGATAGTGAAAGGCACAATTTATAGAAACCCCATTTTCTAAAGGGCTCGGTAGCATCCATTTAATAATTTAATTACTTTTTAGTGCAGATTACCTAGAAAATCAGTCTTTTCTTTGCATCCTCCTGCAGTTAAAGCATATGGGGGAATGCAGAAACATCCTTTGCTATGACAGGTTTCAGAGTAGCAGCCGTGTTAGTCTGTATTCGCAAAAAGAAAAGGAGTACTTGCGACACCTTAGAAACTAACAAATTTATTTGAGTGTAAGCTTTCGTGAGCTACAGCTCACTTCATCGGATGCGTTCAGTGGAAAATCTCCCCACTGTATTTACCACTGAATGCATCTGATGAAGTGAGCTGTAGCTCACAAAAGCTTATGCTCAAATAAATTTGTTAGTCTCTAAGGTGCTACAAGTACTCCTATCCTTTGCTATGTATTATATATGATGTAATCCTATATCTATTATACCCATATATGAGATTTTTTTGCTGCCTTTCTAACTGAGCAATAAGACCCAGGCACTGAATGCATTTTTATATCACTTGAGTATATTTACAAGACAGGCAGCTGAGGTCCAAGTGATTTCAGTCATCTGAGTGGTGAAATAATCGCCCAGGAAAAAAATTGCTCAGAGTCTCTGAATGCTATTGTGAAATAGAAATAATAAAAAAGAGAAAAAAATCATACCTATGTATTCAGCAGGAGTTATTGATTTGGATCTGACATCTCTGGCAGTAAATCAGAAAACTCCATTTGTATCTAACATGTTCTTTCTTTTCAGGAAGTTAGTTAATTCTCTATTGACAGTCTCAGGCAGAATGCCTTATTTCTATATCCCACTGGATAATGAAACTACAGTATGCAAATATAGCCCACAAGGATCCAGGCAACTTCAACAAAGAAAGGAAGACACAATGATTATTTGACTGTCACCAGAATTGAAGTAGGGAGATTAAGAAACGCTCTACTTTGACAAAATACATTTTATTTAAAGTCTTTGTCCCCAGCTGAAGTTCCCTGTGACTAAGCCAAGAAGTTAAAAGTTCACTCTTACCCTGTAGGGAAGAAACAGCCAAGTGATGCCATACATTCACTTCAATATGATTACAGATAAGGCTAATAGCTGGTCAATATTCTGAGCTGAAACCTCTTCTCTGGACTTAAAAGCATGGAGTGTGAATATTATGCGAATCCAATGATAATAAAATGACTTTCCCAGTTACGAACTGAGCATACTGCAAATAGTGAATGTGGTAAAATACTTGTGAATGATAGAGGCATCAGACATATTAAAGCATGTGTGTAGCTATTTGAGATCACTTCCCAGTTCTTGGCATAGTCCCATGGAACTGTTAGCCAAGCTAGTAACCCAATAAAATAAGCATGTTCTAGTCAAGCTGATGTCTTAACAAGAGCAAACAGAGCTATTCTTTTATTATTTTTTATTATTTTATTATTAACTGATGTAACTGACAACTTTTGTTACTCAGGACTGTTAGTCTCAGTGACTGGACTGTGCTGCACTTTTTTACAGTTGATAATTTTCTTGATTAAAAATCAGTCCACAGAACAGGAGATTCTTAGATAATCTTACTTTGTCCTGACCAGAGGCCAAGATTTAAACAACCAAACAAACTTAAGTGGAGGATCCTAAATTTACTGTTCTCAGAAACTTCCAATGATAGGAATTTCAGTCTCCCTAAATAACTTGTTCCAGTGCTTAACTATCCTTATAGTTAGAAAGCTTTCTTAAATGTGAAACTTATTTTTCCCGCTATAGTTATTGACCCATAATGAATGAGTGTACCAAACTTCAAAACTGTAGCCAAATGGACACTTGAGAGGTTAAAATCAGATCACAAAGAATGATGACCTTTTGGTGACCTTTAGTTGTAAAGTCAAACGTCAAATTATTTTTTTCTTGTTCTCAGTGGACAACAATCAAGCCATATGACCTATTTCAAGACATTAGCACAACAGAGACATAGAAAATAATTATGTCAATCGGTCAGTCACTCACACATTTTAAAAAGTATGAATTTAGACAGGATACTTATCTGGAATCATAAATGTGCTAGGTTGCTTAACACATAAATAAAAGATGTGATCCCTACTGCAAATAGCTATAACAAGAAGAAACAAATAATTGGGGTGAGGGAAGGGAAAGAGGAGAGTTATACCTGAAGAATATGAAAGAGAAGAGTGTGAAAAAGCTGTATTAATTATAAATGTCTGTCTATACACTGTTTGGTGGTTATTGTGTTGTTGGCTCAAGAGTAAATGAGGGTTAAATCAGTCTGTCTTAGCTTTGGTCTGTAGAAACCACAGTCAGTGGCTTTAGACAGCCCCTATTGCTGATATTTAAATAGACATTGTATGTGTGATTTGCTTTTAAGTTGACTTCCACCTGTGTAGACAGGATTTGTGATGATTGGACCTACAAATTTACTCCAATTGGGAGTTGAACTTGACCTCACCGTTTACAGTTAATAAAATGTTACAATCACATATATCAAGAAATGTTGATGGGCAGGGCCAGATTTAGGGGCAAGCAACCCAGCTGACCACTGGAGTTCTGGGCTTGGGGGCACCGGGCTTGGGGTGCTGGTTTTTGTTGTTAGCGACAAAAGGGAAAATAGAATGATTGAAGTAAAATGTTTCCAGTATTCTGTGTGTGGATTCATTTTTCACTAACCTCCGAGAATTTTCTGAACCTTTGTAGAATCTCATGGAACCTTCCAGACTTTCTGAAAATTACATTTTCCTTAAACTTCTTAGAATGTTGTCAGTCATGCCATTGCGGGTATATAAGGGGTGACGCATCAGCAGTCAGTCAGTGAAATATAAGAACCAAGTGAAGTGAAGTGAGAGCCCAGCTGCAATAATGTGAACCTTGTTTTATTGTGTAATTGTGAGTTTACTTGTGTTCTAAGACTTGAAGAAAGTAAGTAGAGACTAATAAAGGACATATTTAATGAGATGCCAGAGATATCTATCAATGCCCTATCTACTCAACAGTATACAAGAACTATTGTTACAGCGTTTGCCATGTTTAACACATAATATTTGATGACTTTTGAAGACTGCAGAACATAAACTTTTGCTCTCCCTAAGACAATCTGCTTTTCCTCCATAGAAAATAATAGACGCCCCGAAGAAGCCTTCAGGAGCTCAGTATAGGAAGAGAAAAGCTTAGTTGCAATCTAGTTGAAGCAAGGGGCAAATCTGATGGCAAAGTATCTGAAACTGAACAACACAGACTGGGCTTTAAGCAGTAGCAATCATCCCAGGGCAGAAAAAATTGAGGAGCGAAGTGTAAATGATGGAAGTCCTATTACTAAGGAATTAGCAGATTTACCTAAATATAAAGAATGGAAATATGAGGAAAGTGATGGAGAATTGTCCAGTTTTCCGGGCGGCCTAAAGGAGAGTGATGATAAAGAAGAACGTGGCTCACATGAAAAGGAAAGAAGGCCTAGCACTTTGTATTATCTCAGTCTGACTCCACTAAGACTTCTGGAAATATTTAATTCACGCTGGATGTGCTCTGAGGCTTGGCAAAGGCATCAGCATTGCCATGTGATAAGTCATCTCTGAGCCTGATGAGTCTTTTGAAATAATTACCTGCGAGTCTTAAGGGTCCAGCCAACCTACAAGCAAGGGTCTACCAGGTGACCTCAAGGCAGGTCTATCAGCTCCTAATGAAAGCAGCCACTTCAGTCTGTTCAATATCACTAACTTGTTGGAGATGTTACCTAGTAGGTCTGACAGACTGGCCCTGCTCCAGATGCAGCCTGAGCTTTTGCCTGCTCCAGCTCATGCCTGAACCTGTTCCAGCTCAAGCCAAGGCCAGCCATTCAGCTATCCTGAGAGTTTGAGCAGACTTCTCCTGTGGGCTTCAGATGACCTCCCTGGCATGTTCATCACTGAGATGACAAAGCTGGTCCACAACCTTCACGGTCAACTTGTCCTGCTTCATCTGGAGAATGCCTCTCTTCACTCACAAATCCTGGCAGCTCCAGCACCTCTAGTACTGCCAGATACAGTCCCTCTGGAACATGGCCTCAAGATTCCACTGCTGGAAAGATTTGATGGGAACTGCCAGAAGTTCTGTGGTTTTCTTAAGCAATGCTGCCTTTTGTTCTTGATGCATCTCATGATGTATATTGATGACCAGACCAAGGTGAGGCTTATCAGTTTTATTGACCAGTGAAGTCCCAGACTGGGCCTCTGTTTTAGAACAAGCAAGCCCAATTCTTACTAATATTGATAAATTAGTCCACATCTTTTCAGTAATATTCAGTTATCCTAACAGCATTCATACTGTTAATGCCATTTGGGCAGTTCCTCAGGCA
This sequence comes from Natator depressus, assembly GCF_965152275.1. Lineage (NCBI taxonomy): Eukaryota > Metazoa > Chordata > Testudines > Cheloniidae > Natator > Natator depressus. The sequence continues at coordinate 53,299,551 of NC_134238.1, forward strand.
AGGCCATCAGACCATCTTGGCATATGCTGCTCATTTTCAGCATCTGGTTGCCAATATGGCATGGAACAAGGCAGCCCAGATTGCCATTTCTGGCAGGGTCTGAACAATTATGTAAAATATGAATTGGTTTGGGTAGAAGCACCCACTATTTTGAACTTGTATCAAATTGTGCATCCGGATTGACAGTCTATCTCAGAGACACCAAGAAAAGAGGAGGACATACCTGCAACCATAGCCTAGCCCTGCTCCATTTTGGTCATCTTTATGGGCTGTTCTAAAGCCAGATCCTATGGAGACAGATGCAACATGAAGGCACATCATGAATCAAGAAAAGGATCGTCTGCAGCAGAATGGCCTTTGCCTACATTGTGGTAGACAAGGCCATTTGGCTACTGATTGTCCCCTTAAATCCAGGCCCTCTGCAAATCCAGGAAGGCATTTCAAGGCATTCTGGCTCAATGAAACCATGGAACTGAGTCCTACACACAAGCCCCCACTTCTTCCAAGGTGTATCTTTGCAGCCGTGAACAGTCACCCTCCCCATATTCAGGTCTTGCTCCTCCTCTGCATCCCAACTGCATCTCAGGTGAGCTGCACCCAGCTTGTGGAGTCTGGTTCTTCTAGTAATTTTATGAATGTAGGGTCACCAAAGCTAACCAATTGCAACGTGGAAGAAGCTCACTCAAGACCTAGTGGAGTTGATTGATGGTAGCATGCTGTTCTAGGGACTAGTCTCCCTTGAAAACACACTGCTCCAGGTCAAAATAGAAGACCATGAGGAAACTCTGCCATTTAATGTAATAAACTCGCTACGGTTCTCATTCATACAGTATTCCCTGGCTCTCAGTGCAAATATCTCTTGGAAGACACAAGGGAGATGATTTGAGTTGAGCTACTGCTGACAACTGTGGTTTGCTGACTCAGGTTCCCAGAAAATGAGAAGAGGCATGGTAAAGGTCACTGCCATCGGTGATCAGCAGCTTCAAGGGAGGCAACGGCTCGTTAATCCCTGCGAGATTTTGGTGATGTATTTGACAAAAGAAACGCTGACATCTTATCCCCATGTAGACCCTGTGACTACACCACAGGCCTCTAGCCAGGGGCCAAAATTCAATTCAGATGGATTTATTCTTTATCAGAAATAGAACTCCAGGCTTTAAGAGAATAACTTGACAAGAATTTGCAAACAATTTCATTTGTCCATCCATATCTGCTGGAGCCCTGATTTTGTTCATTAAAGAGAAAGGTGGTTCCTTGTATCTTTTTGTAGACTGTCACTATGCACTGAACAAAATCACTACAGAAAACAATAACCCTAGCCTTTGACAATGGGCTGTTAGACAGGGTCAGTTCCGCTAAGGCATTCACCAATTCAGTCTTACAATCTTGCTTGCAATAGGGAGGGAGACGAATGGAAAACCATATTTTGCACCTGTTATGGCCATTTTGAGTACACAGTTGTGCATTTCTGTCTCTCTCCACTGCTCCTGCCATGCCCCAGCACTTTGCCAGTGATATTCTTAGGGATGTTTTAGACCAGTGTGTGGTAATCTAGCTGGTTGACATCCTCAGCTTCTCAGAAAATCAACTCCTCAAGACCAGCACATCTGCCTAGTATTAAAACACCTCCAAGCAAATGTCCTGTATGGAAAACCCAAAAAGAGTGAGTTTGACCACCATTTTGTCAAATTCTTAGTTATGTCATTTTCCCTGACAGGATAGATAAGTTACCTGGGTTTTCTCATCTTTTATTGGCAAAAAGAAAAGGAGTACTTGTGGCACCTTAGAGACTAACCAATTTATTTGAGCATAACCTTTTGTGAGCTACAGCTCACTTCATCGGATGCATACTGTGAAAAGTATAGAAGATCTTTTTATACACACAAAGCATGAAAAAATGGGTGTTTACCACTACAAAAGGTTTTCTCTCCCCCCACCCCACTCTCCTGCTGGTAATAGCTTATCTAAAGTGATCACTCTCCTTACAATGTGTATGGTAATCAAGTTGGGCCATTTCCAGCACAAATCCGGGGTTTAACAAGAACGTCTGCGGGGGAGGGGGGTAGGAAAAAACAAGGGGAAATAGGTTACCTTGCATAATGACTTAGCCACTCCCAGTCTCTATTCAAGCCTAAGTTAATTGTATCCAATTTACAAATGAATTCCAATTCTTGTTAAACCCTGGATTTGTGCTGGAAATGGCCCACCTTGATTATCATACACATTGTAAGGAGAGTGATCACTTTAGATAAGCTATTACCAGCAGGAGACTGGGGTGGGGGGAGAGAAAACCTTTTGTAGTGGTAAACACCCATTTTTTCATGCTTTGTGTGTATAAAAAGATCTTCTATTCTTTCCACAGTATGCATCCGATGAAGTGAGCTGTAGGTCACGAAAGCTTATGCTCAAATAAATTGGTTACTCTCTAAGGTGCCACAAGTACTCCTTTTCTTTTTGCGAATACAGACTAACACGACTGTTACTCTGAAACCTGTCATCTTTTATTGGAAACTCTTCAAAAGTGGTGACCCCAATTACCCAGATTCTGCAGAAGAATACCAGAATCCCAGTCCACTTCTGATCAATATAAGGAAGCATTTAAACAGTGCCCATCTTGGAATATCTGGGCTGGCAATACCCTTTTTTGTCAAAGCAGATGCCTCTGATTATATGATCAGAGCAGTTCTGTCCCCATGGCAAGGGCCCCAGGGTTTGTTCCATCCTAATGCATTTTATTCTCCGAAACTGATGCCCATGCAACAAAACTATGAAATCGGTGACAAAGAACTGCTAGCCATCAAGGCCACTTTTCAAAAATGTTGACATCAATGGGAAGGCATACTTTTCCCAGTCCAAGTGTATAAGGATCACAAGAATCTAGAGTCCTTCTCTTTCCCTCCCCCTCCCCCACCCAGGTTTGACTTCACCCCGATTTATAGCCCAGTACCAGGAATAATAAACCTCACACTTAGTCCCAGAGGCGTGAGTACCAGGACAAAGAAGATGGGACTCCAGGACCTGTCAGTCTTGAAACCCTGTCATTTCACTAACCTAGTGGTGAACAACTTGCTGTCTCTCAAGAAGTCCCTCCTACCCCTTGATCCATTTACAGCAAAACTTATGTCAGCTGGTACAGACTTAGCCCCATCTTGAAATTCTCACTCAAGAATGAGATCCTCCTCTTTAAAGATGGACTCTCTGTCCCTGACAGTCAACCAGACTTAGCCATACTCTAAGTGAAAGTTCACCCCTGACTGGCCATTTCAGTCACTGGAAAACATTGAAGCTGGTCTCAAAATTTCAAGTAGTCAAAACAGAATTTGTTCATATAGAGTCCTACATAAACTCCTGTGACCCGTGTGCTCAAACAAAGACTGCCCATATGAAACCCCTGGGCACTTGGATGACCAGAGTTGAGATGGAGTTGGTAGTGGAAAAAATTTCCATGGACTTTAACAGTGACCTTCTCAATTCCAAGGGCCACAAGAATGTGCTAGTCATTGTCAACCTAATTACAAAAATGTTCCATTTGTGCCATGTCTTCAAATTCCCCCACTGGAGGTAACAGCCCAACTGTTTTTCAACCATGTACTCAAACTCCACGGTCTACCATGTAATGCTACCTCTGATTTAAGGATTGCATTTCATTTCACATTTCTGGTGAGAGTTGTTAAAGCTCTGGAATGTGGATTTGCATGTCTTCTCAGCTTATCACCCCTACACTAACAGATTGATGGAAGGAGAGAACCACATTCTTGAGCAATACCACTGTTACTTTATCAATTACCAGCAGAATGACTGGGGTTTTCCCCTCCCTTTTGCCAAATTCATGTACAACAACTCTGACCACAGATCAACAGTCCTTTTTTAAGATAACTACAGACTCTACTCCTGATTTCACCTATCCATGCCACAAGTCTCCTAAGAACCCACAGGCTCCAGCCTGGTTGAACACCTTCACTATGTCCAGGAGGAGTTGAAAGACCACCTGGAATTGACCAACAGGGATAATAAATGCTACTCCAATCTCTGTTGGCAGGGAAGTCCTCACATCACTATTTGAGATAAACTATGGCTTTCCAAGCAGCACCTTTGATCTACCCAACCTTACGAATGCTGGATTAGCAATACCTGGACCCATTTTGGGTCATCCAGCAGATCAACATTGTAGCCTTCAAATTCCAACTGCCCAAGACAATGAAAATACAATCAGTATTCCATGTTTCCTTGATGGAAAAAAGCAAATTAATTAGTTTAGCCACCACTGCCATCCATCCCGTTCCAGGTGAAGCGGATCTTAGAATCCAAAGTATGTGAAGGAAAACTCATTTATCTTGTCAAGTGGGAGGATTATGGTCTAACTGATCAGTTGGTGGAGCCAGATGCACCCGCTCTACTTTGAGTATTCCATCAGTCACATCCCGATAAACCAGGTCTGAGGACTTGTCGAAGGAATCTTTTTTCAGGGGTGGGGGTGTCACAGAGTGTCTCTCTCATTACTCAGTGTACTGCACTCCCTGTCTTGTTTCTCAAACTCTTAACCGCATACACACACCAGCTTGTTACCCTTTCACCATGTGTGTATTCTTCATGTTCATGGTATAACAGAATGCATAGAAGGCTTATAGAAGGAAGAGACTTCCACACAACCTTCTCTCCTCAACCCAGGGTCACCCTCTGTGCTTCCTCTGTTCCTGTTTCTCCCACTGATATCCTCTCAGTTACAGAGCCAATTGCATCATTAGCCCAACAGTTGCCACCCAAGTGTCAGTAATTCCCAACAGAGACTAATTAATTGGCTTCAGTGAAGCCTGCACTGTTCCCAGTCCTGCAGCATCCTTAGTGACCAGGGTTCTACTAATAGTGCCCTGTCACTGGGGGGTACTGTGATGAATAGTCTGAGCCTGATGAGTCATTTGAGGTAATTACCTATGAGGCCTACGGGTTTAGTCAGTTTGCAAGCAAGGGTCTAACTAGGCAATCTGAGGCATGTATATGGGGTCATAATGAAACAGCTACTCCAGTCTGCTCAGTGTGGCTACCTTGTTGCGGATGCTCCCTGTTATTTGGTAGTTCTGACAGACTGCCTTTAATGAGGTCTACAAACCCCATACTGAGCTTAGGCAGGAGGGGGTGAGGAGCCTCTCCTGTCTGCAGGCAAGCAGCTCAGCCACACCCACATGCAACTGCCAGTCATGGAGGCGGGCACTCACAGTTACACCCAATGGAGGAAATAAGGCCTAATATCAAGAAGGGAGTACAGAGGAGGAGGCAGAAAGGTCCAGGACAGTGTAGGGGCAACAGACATGTTCCAGGCTGTCCCACTAACCACAACTAAGCGACTGAGGCACACTTCCAGACTCCGTCAAAGTTCAGCATCAAAGAACCACCCTTACCAGGAGCAAACTAAGAGGGTCCCAGCGGGGGCAGCAATGATCCTCCATGGGACCCAGAATCTGTGACAACATGGTACCAGAAGTTGAGTTTGTGTGCAGTGGACCCTCTCTGCAGAAAAGGGAAGCTAGGAGAAAAATAAAACCTCCTCTTTTCTTTTCCTTCTACTTACACCAGAGAACTATGGAAGTGAATCAGCTCCTGCAATAGCTGGCAGACTCACGAGAGGGTAACCACGGCTTCACACTGGTCCCCAGCCCAGTGGGCAGTCTGTCTCACCCCACTCCTCATCAGAGAAGCCAGTGCAGCATATCGGGGACTGGATGACATGGCAGCCATATTAGACATGTTAGGTCTAGATGAAGAGTCCTACCATCAATGTTTCTGCCATGCACAACCTCAGGCAGTTGCCCAGAGGCTGAAGGACTGCTGCTGGTGATGGTTAAAACCAGAACCTCAAACAGAGCCCCAGGGAGCTGAACTCATAGTCCTAGAACAGTTCATACATATTCTTCCACCTGCTGATTGAGACCGGCTTTGCAGACACTGTCTGGTAAACCTTGCTGAGGCTACCTGCCTCATACAGGACTATTTTCAGAGTAGCAGCCGTGTTAGTCTGTATCCACAAAAAGAAAAGGAGTACTTGTGGAACCTTAGAGACGAACAAGTTTATTTCAGCATAAGCTTTCATGAGCTACAGCACACTTCATCGGATGCGTTCAGTGGAAAATACAGTGGGGAGATTTATATACACAGAGAACATGAAACAATGGGTGTTACCATACATACTGTAACGAGAGTGATCAGGTAAGTTGAGCTATTACCAGCAGGAGAGCCGGGGGGGCGGGGGGGGAGGAACCTTTTGAAGTGATCATCAAGGTGGGCCATTTCCAGCAGTAGACAAGAACGTCTGAGAAATAGTGGCCGGGGGTAGGGGGGAATAAACATGGGGAAATAGTTTTACTTTGTGTAATGACCCATCCACTCCCAGTCTCTATTCAAGCCTAAGTTAATTGTATCCAGTTTGCAAATTAATTCCAATTCAGCACTCTCTCGTTGGAGTCTGTTTTTGAAGTTTTTTTGTTGAAGAATTGCCCCTTTTAGGTCTGTAATCAAGTGACCAAAGAGATTGAAGTGTTCTCCAACTGGTTTTTGAATGTTATAATTCTTGACATCTGATTTGTGTCCATTTATTCTTTTATGTAGAGACTGTCTGGTTTGGCCAATGTACATGGCAGAGGGGCATTGCTGGCACATGATGACATATAGCACATTGGTAGATGTGCAGGTGAACGAGCCTCTGACAGTGTGGCTGATGTGATTAAGCCCTATGATGGTGTCCCCTGAATAGCTATGTGGACACAGTTGGCAACGGGCTTTGTTGCAAAGATAGGTTCCTGGGTTAATGGTTCTGTTGTGTGGTGTGTGGTTGCTGGTGAGTATTTGCTTCAGGTTGGGGGGCTGTCTGTAAGTAAGGATGGGCCTGTCTCCCAAGATCTGTGAGAGTGATGGGTCGTCCTTCAGGATAGGTTGTAGATCCTTGATGATGCACTGGAGAGGTTTTAGTTGGGGGCTGAAGGTGATGGCTCGTGGCGTTCTGTTATTTTCTTTGTTGGGCCTGTCCTATATTAGGTGACTTCTGGGTACTCTTCTGGCTCTGTCAATCTGTTTCTTCACTTCAGCAGGTGGGTATTATAGTTGTAAGAACCCTTGATAGAGATCTTGTAGGTGTTTGTCTCTGTCTGAGAGATTGGAGCAAATGTGGTTGTATCGTAGAGCTTGGCTGTAGAGAATGGATCATGTGGTGTGGTCTGGATGAAAGCTGGAGGCATGTAGGTAGGCATAGCGGTCAGTAGGTTTCCGGTATAGGGTGGTGTTTATACGACCATTGCTTATTAGCACCGTAGTGTCCAGGAAGTGGATCTCTTGTGTGGACTGGTCCAGGCTGAGGTTGATGGTGGGATGGAAATTGTTGAAATCATGGTGGAATTCCTCAAGGGCTTCTTTTCCATGGGTCCAGATGATGACGATGTCATCAATATAGCGCAAGTAGAGTAGGGGCGTTAGGGGACGAGAGCTGAGGAAGCGTTGTTCTAAGTCAGCCATAAAAATGTTGGCATGCTGTGGGGCCATGCGGGTACCCATAGCAGTGCCGCTGATTTGAAGGTATACATTGTCCCCAAATGTGAAATAGTTATGGGTGAGGACAAAGTCACAAAGTTCAGCCACCAGGTTTGCTGTGACATTATCGGGGATAGTGTTCCTGATGGCTTGTAGACCATCTTTGTGTGGAATGTTGGTGTAGAGGGCTTCTATATCCATAGTGGCTAGGATGGTGTTTTCAGGAAGATCACTGATGGATTGTAGTTTCCTCAGGAAGTCAGTGGTGTCTCGAAGATAGCTGGGAGTGCTGGTAGCATAGGGCCTGAGGAGGGAGTCTACATAGCCAGACAATCTGGCTGTCAGGGTGCCAATGCCTGAGATGATGGGGCGTCCAGGATATCCAGGTTTATGGATGACTGGTCAAGCCATTTGTGGGCCCTCTATGGAAGCCTTTAAGGGGCCTTCTATGCCACATATTTTTCTAACAAACCTTAGAACTACACTTGCAGAATAAAGTATTACTCGATGTAAGTAGACTCATTAAAATCAGCGTGTCTACTTGGGACAGTAAGGCCCTAAGGAAAAATACATCAATCCATGTATGTCCCATCATCTTAACCCTTCCCTCCCCAACACAGTTAATTCTTATCCCTTATATACATTTCCCTCTTATACATCCCTCTTATACATTTCTTCCTTTTCCAAAACTTTGTTCAGCTTCCTCTTTGATTGATGAACAATATTTACTTCCGTTGCTAACTCCAACACTTTTTCCCCATCACATTAATTCAAGGAATAAGGAGCATCTAGGAACATCAGGAATATTATTAATTGAAGGATCTTTCTGCTTAGCTCCTAAACAATTTTAGTAAAGGTATTCTGAGATCTGAATAAAATAGAGGGGGGGCAGGGAGGGAAACCTAATTACTGTCTCACTTTTTTCTGGGTAATTTGGTACATGTAGTCAGCTCACATTTGTATACAGAAGGATGGATTAAAGCATGTTTATTGGATCTTGAAACATAGGCTTCTGGTCAGATGGGTCGCAGCTGGAACTGTGCAGTAGAGACAGAATAACAGTGATAGTGCAATAAATAGTTAATGGGTTGGGATATTTTATTGGTACCAGAATCACTGATTCAGGAGTGGGAATGCAGTAAGAACATGCAGGTGGAAGCAAACTCAGCAGGATTCCCAAGTTAAATAGGATTTCAAGTTTATTTGGTGCAACCAAAATAACATTAATGAGATATGACTCTGGTCACATTCCCTTCATACAGTTTAAAAGTTCAAGCAAAACAAAATGAAAACACTATAAACAGAAAACATCTCATATGTCTTCAGAGCCCATTGTTCTAGCTTCCAATCACTAAATCCTTGTTCGTATCCCTGCAAGAAGCTCATCCCATTTGTATATCTCTGAGCTTAGCAAGGCCCAGTCATCCTGGATTACCTCAGGTGCAGTTAGGAAACTGGTATTTAATCCAAAAAAATCTTATTACCACATTTTAGTTGAGTAGGGCTTCTTCTTAGGTATTATTAGTTATGGGGGATACCCATGGCTCCAAGCCCACTTCACAGGGCAGTAAAAGATAGCTACATCCCATTATAAGGAAGGAATAAGATAAGGATCTATCTTGGCATCTTAGAAGGTAGAAATAGGGTCTCGGATAGGGAATGACAAAGGAAAAAATTGTTTTTGGAGGGCTCAGATTGTGGCAAAGGATTTGGGGGTATAAGAATTTGATGGATCTGGACCAAATAGCACCCAGATGGATTATTAGCATTATCATTGTATATCAGTGGTAGTCTGTGTAGGAATGTTTATTTTATTAAGACACAAAAGTAGAAATGTCATGCCCAATACTGTGGTTCAGTATATTAAAGATAATAAGACTAATTAGCTAAAGCTATGCTATTCATTCATCTCTGTGTTCAAGCTCTATAAATTATTGTCCATTTAAAAATGGAATGGATGTTTTCAACCTTTCTGCTTGCTTGTGTTCTCTGCAATACATTATTCTGACATTAAGAGCCACAGTGACATCATATAACCACCAGTCATATGTAATGAATATTAGGCCTTGAAATACAGCTTAATTTGTCTATGCTGTGCTGCTGATAAAAAGGCTTCAAAGGACTGATCCCAACCTACTCATGAAGGGCATCATATTGTATTAAAATGTCAAGTTTCTTATTTTTCATTTTGTACATTAAAGGAATTAGACATAGCAATTGTTCCCTCTGGGCTCATTGGTTTAAGAATTAATACCAGCAATAAACATAATGGTATTTCACAGGCATTACTATAATTTGTTTTTATGATCACTTCTATTGCCATTTTATAAAAAATAAAAAATATTAGTTTTTACAGAAGAGTTCAGATAATTGATTCTGTTTTCAATAATCATTACAGATGGAGAAACAAAGCTCCATGTATCATAATGATAATAATAACTAGCTCTTCTACAGTTGTTTTCATCCATAGATTTCAAAGTGCTTTTTAAAGGATCATTGTTGCCATTTTCCAGGTAGGGAAACTGAGCCACAGAAAGGGGGAAGTGAGTTACCCAGGATAACCTGGTAGGCTGGTGGTCAGCCCAGGGAGAGAATCCATTAGGCTCCACTGCCTTCAAGCAGGAAGGGTGCAGAAAGGTCTCACGTTAGATTGGATATGTGAGCAAATGAACTAAACTCCCCATGATCCTCTGTACATAAAATCCGCAGGATACTTTGTGCATGAACCAAAATGTTTTTATCCAAAATTCTAGGGAGTCTGTACTTTGGTTAAATTTAGCATGTGATCAAATTGTGAAATGTATATAATATTTTACCCTGTTGGCCCCTGGGGAATGTGTCCAGATGTCCAGGAAGGGACCACTTGCAATTGGTAATGAATACATGTTATTGCAAATGCGTTTGATGGTCAATAACAACCCACTGAGATGTTTTAGCTCGTTAGGAATTAGTTATTGTGCTTTTTCTCTAATAAGGATATGGTTGCAGATATCTTTAGCGTATTGATTAGAGATGCTGAAGCAGAGTTCCTGGGAGTGAGTTAGAAATGAATAGAATTGCTTCTCCAGTCTTCAAATCATTTTGGTAAATCATAGCCTTCCTTTCTGTATTGTGTTATGTTAATCTTTCACTAACAATCTTTGATTGATTAATTAATTGCAAGTGAGCATGATAATTTGACCTATGAAAGCAACAAACCTAAAAAATATTTGGAATATATATCTTGCTGGAACTTCATACTTCCCTTTACTTTGATACCGTTGCCTTATTTGGTGTGATTTTTGTACATGTGCTCAGAGCTTTTTGTATGTAAGTGCATTTTTATCGGTTGAAAAACAAAGTACTCAAAAGTCCAATTCAGGAAAGCAATTATGTGATTAACTACCATTGACTGCAATACATAAAGTTAAGCATGGGCATAAGTGAGCAAATTTTTTCGATCGGAGGCCTAACAAAGTTTGCTGTGTAGACATAGATAACATTCCTACTGAAATGTTGTGTCAGAATTTAATTGGAAAACTATAAAATCCTAGCATTCTTCAAATATTTTTCAATTATTCTGTTCTATAATGTCGGCACAGTTTTGTAAATATCACACAACAACTGATATGTCTAACTAAGAAGTAACTAGATGAGTCTGATTCTGCAAACTTTTTATTCCAGCTACTCAAGCAAGCAAAGATTATTCACTTAAGGCAGAGTTTGAAGGCTTGGGTCCTTACAAGCATAATTTGTTTGTAATTTAGTTTAGTGCTATACAGCTACAACTGAACATATTTTTTTTCCTTTAGCCAAATATGTTATGTACTAATGAGTGAACTTCAAAAAGTGCAGTTAGTTCAGTTTAGATTAAGCGTCTAAAAGTTCAGATACTTATCCAATGATCTTCCTAATGATGAGATTTCATTCCATCCATGCTGAGAGTCTCTGGATTAAGTTTAGAAATGTGAGCAAAAAGGGTGATGTCGTGGTGGGAGTCTGCTATAGACCACCGGACTAGGGGGATGAGGTGGACGAAGCTTTCTTCCAGCAACTAGCAGAAGTTACTAGATCACAGGCCCTGGTAATCATGGGGGACTTCAATCACCCTGATATCTGCTGGGAGAGCAATACAGCGGTGCACAGACAATCCAGGAAGTTTTTGGAAAGTGTAGGGGACAATTTCCTGGTGCAAGTGCTGGAGGAACCAACTAGGGGCAGAACTCTTCTTGACCTGCTGCTCACAAACCGGGAAGAATTAGTGGGGGAAGCAAAAGTGGATGGGAACCTGGGAGGCAGTGACCATGAGATGGTCGAGTTCAGGATCCTGACACGAGGAAGAAAGGAGAGCAGCAGAATATGGACCCTGGACTTCAGAAAGGCAGACTTTGACTCCCTCAGGGAACTGATGGGCAGGATTCCCTGGGAGAATAACATGAGGGAGAAAGGAGTCCAGGAGAGCTGGCTGTATTTTAAAGAATCCTTATTGAGGTTGCAGGAACAAACCATCCTGATGTGTGGAAAGAATAGTAAATATGGCAGGCTACCAGCTTGGCTTAACAGTGAAATCCTTGCTGATCTTAAACACAAAAAAGAAGCTTACAAGAAGTGGAAGATTGGACAAATGACCAGGGAGGAGTATAAAAATATTGCTAAGGCATGCAGGAGTGAAATCAGGAAGGCCAAATCACACCTGGAGTTGCAGCTAGCAAGAGATGTTAAGAGTAACAAGAAGGGTTTCTTCAGGTATGTTAGCAACAAGAAGAAGGTCAAGGAAAGTGTGGGCCCCTTACTGAATGAGGGAGGCAACCTAGTGACAGAGGATGTGGAAAAAGCTAATGTACTCAATGCTTTTTTTGCCTCTGTCTTCACGAACAAGATCAGCTCCCAGACTACTGCACTGGGCAGTACAGCATGAGGAGGAGGTGACCAGCCCTCTGTGGAAAAAGAAGTGGTTCGGGACTATTTAGAAAAGCTGGAAGTGCAGATGTGTCCTATGTGTCCTTGTGAAAATATGGTGCTCAGAATTTTCAGTACAATATATACCAAGGACAAGTGATAACTCTTACTAATACATTCACACATCTTAGCCATCTAAGGCACTGATCCTGCAATTGACTTTGCATAGGTATCCCCAGTATCTGGGTGAGCTCTTCATATTTCCCAGCAACTGGTTTCTGAATGAGGAAGGAAGCATCTTATGGGAAAGGAAGCAAACTGTGGCCTTAAACTTTCCCTCCCCACCACGTATTTTACTCTCCTGTTCACTTATTTGCCACGTTTGGAGGAAGCAACCCAACCTTCACTGGCCTTCTGAAGATGGTAGCTGGAGAAGGTCAGCATAATCAGGAAAATGAGTGGCACACCTGTTTTCTTCATTCTTTGCCAGGAACCCCAGGACTGAACTGCTGCTGCTGCTGGACTGGGCTTTACTGGTATCTAGGCCTGAAATATCCCAGACTGTACCACACAACCACCATGTTTAATTCTCATGCTATTACTGAATACTTGCTTAGCACATGAAGATGCTGACCAGGGGCCCTGGGAGCAGGATGGAACAAGCCTGTATCTTTCAGTGCCCCAAAGTAGCAAAAGGCTTCTGCTGTAATATTGTTGGAGGGAGAGTGACTACTGGCTCTCAAATAACATGGGAAAGGAAAATATACATATATGTCAGGTTGACAACTGTCATCTCTTGTTAGATCCCTGTAGGGACTGGTGGGTTGTTTTTTGTTTTTGTTACTAACAAGCAAAAAAACAAGAAGAATTAAGTGTTGATCTTGGCTTATTTCTTGTAAGTGTCAAAGCAAAAGACTGTGTCTTGGTCCGTTTTGTATAGGTATCAGGGGAAAGTGGTCCAGTGAACCATCTCAGGAAGCATGGCACAGAAAAAAAATGAACTGGTTGTGGAAGAAGTAGTTGAAGGGGGGCATGAAGACTGATGCCATTGGCAGGACTGACAGCAAGTCCAAGAAGCTTAAACTTGTTGTGGTAAAGAAGGGGGAGCCAGTGCAGGGGTTCTAAAAGTGGCACAGTATGGTTAAGAAAGAGGATAACATTAGCTGCATTTTACATATAGATTAAAGGAAGACCAGTGTGAGTGTCACAGAAACCAGAAAGCAAGAGGTCACATTAATCAAGATAGGAGATGATGACGGCAAAGTGAGAGTTTTAGCAAGGTGGACAAAAAGGAGATGATCACATATTAGAAATGCTGTGGAGAAAGAAACAGTAGGATTTGACATTAGATTGTCTGGGGTGGGGGAAAAGGGAGGAAGGAATCAAATATGGTCTCTGGACTATGACCTGAGTGACCATTAGGATGGGGTGTTAACTGTGCCAAGAGAAAGGAGGAAATGGAGAGAGGTTTGGAGGAAAGATCAGTTCTGTTTTGGCTGTGCAACATTTGAGTCACTCAGAAGGAGAAATCACAGGGACAAGCTGAGGTGCGGATTTGCGGGGATGGAGACAGGACAGGGGTGGCACTGTAGAACTGCAAATCAGCTACACAGGGAGAGCAGCTGAACTCATCTAAGTGGATGATGTCATTGAGTATTGACTATGATAAGAACTGTACCAGTAGAGACTGGCAGGATCACATTTTCAGTGAAACACCAGGGTTCATTATGGCTTGATACAATAAATACCAAATTTAATTCACACTGAAAGCATGTCCAGACCAAACTCATAGAGTTTTGTTCTTATTTACATAGACTGTTCAGTGAAAAGGAAATCAAGAAGGATCTTTGAACAGAAAGTGGATTATTTATGTTCTGTTGTCATGCAACAAATATTCACCCTGTAAACTGTATACAAACAGTCCATTTGGAAAATGATGCTAACACTGAAGCCATCTATGAAGGGCAAACACCTCTGTGACTTAGAATAACTTCTACAAAAAAGGGTATTCCTTGTCATACTAGAAAAGAGTGGTTTGATCCTACTCTGATTGAATGTGTATTCTACCAAATGTAATAAAGGTTCATACAGTAAATCTGGGCTCCCTTGTGGTAAGATTATAACCCTGATTCCCATGCAAAATTAAGTTTATTTGAACATGTTTTGTATCACAACAATTATTTGAATTCAACAATGTGCTTTATGCCACCTTGGTGATACTGTGTAATTGGGTGCACTCCATCCTCATCCTCTAATACTCCAGAAACCTTTGCCTCTCCAGTCAGTGGCAACGTTGGTGATAGGAGTATGAAAAACATTACTCGTCTGCAGTATAAGCTCACACAGCAAAGTATTTATAGTTGCTGGCCCTTGGGACATTTCCCCAAGAGTCTGGGAGGAACAGAGATCTCCCTTCCTTGGGATCTCAGGACATACTGGATTCAGGTAGGCCTAGTCCTCCCCCCTCACTTCCTTCCTGTCTTTTTATACCCTTCAGCTGATGGCTAATTGGTTCCTCAACCATCACAGCCAGATCAGCTAATTAGCTGCATATTCCCACTCATCCTTCTCTAGGGCAACGGATTTGTGCCCAAGTGATCAGAATGCTGGCTCACTTGTTACCTTTTAGCACTGTTCATGCTTATGCTTTTGTTTCCTGCCCCAAAATCAAGTAAAGGGACCTCTTACTACCTGTGGAGCGTGAGGAACCCTAGTGGGCCAGCCTGTATTCCACTTTGATTCCACGGCCCGCTGGGGATATCAGCTGATGGCTTCTTCATGGAGCTGTGAGCACGAGCATGTACCTGGCGCAGTTTACCCCTCTCCCCGACACCTGCTCCATTCTGTGACATGAGAAAGACCCTGGCACACATTTATCTCAAGTTTGCCATGTTGAAGCCCCTTTTCTAGCACCTTCATAACGTTCTCTTAAGGTTATGGCTGCACTTTTCCCCACACCTCCTAATTCATGCACACCCTTTCCATGCCCCATGAAGTCATGAGACCTCATCAACCTCTTCTGGTATTCACCAAAGTGGCCATCTATAAAACCAGGAGGAGGATGCTGGACAGGGAAGTACTCTGCGACTGTGGGGCCTATTTCCATTTCTCCTTCCAATCACACGTTTGGGCAGAGTTCCTCTGGGCAGCATCCACCAGCTCCCTAAACACCTTTGAGGAGCAATGGGTGCTGTCCAGGGTTCTCTGCTTGGTGTCCCCTCTGGATCCCTAATTTTGACCCTGTAATCCTCACGCTTTTTCCCATTTTATCATTTGTTGTCCTCCAAATTTATTTGAATCCTTGGTTTAGTAACTCCTCCCCTTCGCCTGGGGGAGGGGTCTTCAGAGATGGGTGGGCTTGTGCCCGCCCACCCCCAGAATGCAATAGGTGTTAGCTTCTAGCATTCTATCACATACTGTCTTTATCTTTAAATAGGTCCAAGTGAGAAAGACATAGTGTAATTTTTTAAATGTATTTTAGGAAACAGAAAATGAAAAAATATTCTTAGTTAGCTTTAAACTTTGCTCATTTATTCCAACACAGTCTGCTGCTTGACTAAATTAAGCATAATACTCTACAGAAATGTTCCAATCTACCACGTAATTACTTACTTAATATAACATACAATGAATGTATTCTTAATTAGTTTGCATCAAAAAACAGTCTTCTGGAATATATTACTATCCTAACAAAAGTGAAGGGCACCATATATTCAAAAAATCTGACATAGTTTGTGTGAAATAGTTTTGTAGGTTATAAGCAAACCTTTAAATTATAAAAGCACAAATACTCTCCATTCACATTCTCTCACGTGGTAGCATAAATAGTTTAGCTTTATTCCTGTTGCTAAGATTGGAATCCACTAAACTTTACTTTATTAAAATTCCCTTCTGCATGTACATTTAAAAATTAAGTTGTCTTTTATTAGCATTTTCTTCTTTAAACTGCCTGCATGATTCAGTCTAATGCACAAAATGGAGGAGTCTTAAATTAAGTCCAGAGGATTAGCACTTCTGAGTTAGAGCAAAGGCAATTTTAGCCTAGCTTATTCTTCATATTCGCTCAATTAACCTTGTAGAGCTTTAGAACAAAAGTCAGCGTGATGAGTGTCATTTAAATTGAAAAAATGCCATCTATCTATCAAGGTATTGACTTACATCAACCACTCCAAGCCAAGACCTGGATTTGAAATGAAGTGGACAAACTATGAGGCAATAGGAGTTAATTTTTTGGCATTTCAGAAACCTTATGTTACAGATTGCATGATGCTTGGCATTTGATAAGTACTTCCCACTCATCTGCAGAGGCAATAACACTTTATAGGCTGAATATCATTTGCAAAAATAAGTATTTTATATTTTACTGTGCCCTTGTTTGCTGGAGATAGACACCTTCGTTTAGTGAAGGATGTCACCAACAGTTCCTAACTGAACAGAATGTCGCTGTCATTACATTCAGGGCATTCATTTGTACAGATTGGGAAAAATGTTACCATTAAAGCATGGCACTGTAATTAACTTTCCATTCAAAATTCTAGCTTTCCAAGAGACTTTCCCTATATATCATTGCTGTTTAAACCAAATAAAGGACTTAACACAAATTAACTGAATGCTTTCAGTTTTCCAGATGCCACAATATGTTGCTCCAGCTATGCATGCAAAAACTATTTGCCTGGCTTGGTTGCCATCTGATCGCACTTACAGAGGAGATTGAATATACCAAGCATTTTGTTTTGGGTTGTTAAATATATATACAATCAGATGATGAGATGCTGGCTCCACTGAAGTCAAGAGTAAAACTCCAGTTGACTTCAACGGGGCCAGGATTTCAGCCTTTCCTTCCCCTTCACAAGCTTCACTCCATTTTGAGAAGGGAGACCTTAATCCATAAATTGCCTCAGAGCTCCTCCTTTCAAGCCCTTTCTTCTGGGGTACCAAGGAGGAATGGAAATGCCCCGCATTCACAGTATTGCTGAAGATATAGGCATGTTCTGATTGTTCACTGCAGAATAAGAAGATGGGGTGAATGTTTGATTTTGTTGCTAATAGTGTATGATGTAAAAATGAGGTAGCATTTTCTACAGGTTAAAAGACCTCATTGGGAGTCAGGAGACTTCCCACTTCCAACTCCGGCTTTCTCTATGGGTTTGGGCAAGTCATTTAAGTCTAAGTCTTTAAGTATTAACTAACTCTATGGTCCATTCTATGTGCCTTAGATTGGGCCCCCAGATTAAGCACCATAAATCAGCTCTTACTTTTAAAATTTAGACAGCTTGCCCATGTCTGTTTCCCCATCTGTATAATGAAGATAATACCATACCTTCCCAGGTATGGTGATCCAAACAAGTTCAAATCCTTGAATTAAAATATTCTACAAATTATGTTGCACTGATATTTTTCCTGCCCCATTTCAGAATGCAGTCTTTCTTCCCTTAAAAAAAAAGTTTATTTGAATTTGATTCTCATCTAAGTTCTAGGTGGCAGTGATAACACTAACCGTTACAGTGAAGACAATTTCTTCTATTTCACAACAGTTCCTCTTGATCTGCTTCATTCCTGACCTATGCAGTATTGTTGTAGCTGTGCTGGCCCCAGGATATTAGCGAGACAAGGTGGATGAGATAATCTTTTGTTGGACAAGCTTGTTTCACTTACCAACAGAAGTTGGTGCAATAAAAGATAGTACCATATCCTCCTTGTCTCTCATTCCTGACCTGTAATACTAGATTTGCAAAACTGCTGTAATAATATGTTACCTCAGGTACAGACTCTTGTTGGTCACCATTACATATGAAGATATTTTATCCATCCATCAACAGCAACAAAAACACTGGCCCTGGGGCAATTAAATGAATAGAAAACGTTAGTCTAGGTTAACTATTTTTCATGTACCTTTACAGAGAGATTTCATTATTTGAATCTGAACTAAGGACGAAACAACATCAAGTTTCAGAGTGAAATTTTGCAAAAAGTTTCAAAGCTTATCCAGAGCTTATCGAAATTTCTTTAGTCTGGGAATTGAACTGTATCATCCATTTACAAAAATATTCTTTATTGATGATTCCAGTATTTCATGATTTGGATCTGGTGGAAATAAAGCCACTATTGTCAGCTTCAAGGGGTTGAAAAATCATGAGACAGACCCACCTCAAAAGCCGGAGAATGGCCCAAACAATCATAAGATTTTTAAAAGATTAGATTATATTGTGGGGTTTTGGACTGTCTTTTGATTTTTGAACTTCCTACCCCATCCTCAGTGTGTGTGAGGGACAATTAGCATTGCCTACTTTCCCATATGTATTGGGAAAGGTGATTTTGGCCCCCTGCTGTAGGAGTTCTAACCCCCCAACAACTGCCCATCACCTGACTGGCAATTAATTCTGCCCTTAACCTCAAAATCAATTTTGTCCTCTAATCCCAGTATTAGATCAACCCTGTCACCCCTCCCCCACCACAGTTTTTCCTGGTTCTTCACTTTCCCTCTCCCAGGCCTAGTGGGGGAGGTCCCCTCTCCCTCTTTCAGGTTGCGGGTGGGAGAGCCCTAGGGGTTCTTCACTCCCTCCACTGCCCTTTCTCTGGCCAGGTGTTGTAGGTGAAAATTGGGGAGGAGCAGAGGCGCAATCCTAACCTGGTTGCTCACAGTAGGGTAGGGGGGCATAAGAGGGCAAAGCTACTCTGAGCTTCTAGGCTCTATAGCTACCATCTCCTCTCCTGTGAGAATGAGTTTGGGTTGCTGAGGGTGGAGGTGTGGGGAAAGAGCTCTTCCTGTATCAATTGGGTTAGTTGCTCAGTCACAGGAGAAGTCAAGCTGGTTAGGCAGTCAATAAGAGGGATTTCCCCTTACTAGAGGTCTGAAGTGTCTCACATCATAGTGAGACTTGCTCCAGCCCCTTATAAAATCCTGCCAGTCACAAAAACGTGGCAAGTTGGCAATACTGTAAACCATCTTAAGTAAGAATAGCTCCTTTCAGTATTTTCACTTCCAATCGCAGATGAAATTAGTAAATATAGAAACTGATTTTAACCTTTCCACATTTCAAAAAAAGATTAGAATAGATAGTGAGGGAGGAAAGTTTGGGCTAGTGTTTAACTTATGTGAAGGTTTGCAAGTCTCCAGTCCTAAACAGATCAACAGATTTATAGATCAAGTATACTTGGAATAATTGGAGTTCAGCTGGATAGTGATAACGTGGATACAAAATTTATCATTAATAATATAGATAGCTTTCATCAAGTCCTTCTTTGTTCTCCAGCTTGAAATGATCACTTGTAATAACCATGCCTTTTATTCTGAAAGAAGCATCAATATAATAATGAATATTCATTTTATGATGATGTTTTGACATGAGAACTACTTACATAAAAGCAAACAAGCATGTTTTGTGATTGCCTTATTAACAAAGGAACTGTTGTAAGTGTCTGAGGTACCTCTTTGTGTTTCCTTCATATCTGAAAATATTTGCAAATGTTAGTCCCTTCTTCCCAGAAGCAGCAAAGAAATAACTGAAGGGAGTTTCTGTTGACATGAAGTTCTTAGTTTGTTTAAGCAGGTAACTAATGGTTAGAAAAGAAGCACTTATTTACAGTAGCAAACTAAGGAGGTTCATTTTGTCAGAACATATCTAAGAAAGCATTAAAAAGTGGGAGGTAACATCTAAATCATAAGTAATAGGTCACAAGAGAAATACTCCCCATCATCAATGCTTTTGTTTTTAAGACTATATGGCTCCTAATTTTATTTTCTTCCAACCAATTTGTGTTCCGACATGCTTATTTTCAGACGCTGTGCTTCAGCATCGGCACTATACCCAGCCTTGGTAAAAACTTCACAAGTGTTCCTACCTATTATCAGACTTCTTTATCGTAACTAACTTAAACTCACACTGAAACAGCAATAATGACAAAAAACCAAGAAAACTATGTAAACAGTCTGAGAAACATTACGGTCAGGTAAATCTGAACACAGCAGACGGATACCTGGCAGTGCATGGTAGAGACAAATTATGATATTCAGTGCATGGAACTGGTATGTAAACATTCCCATGAACCCAGTTTATGAGATTTGTACTAATTTACTAATTAATTTGGTATGATTGATAACTTTAAGCTGTCTCTAAAATGAGCACTACCAACATGTTTCCTTGTGTGTTCATTTTTTCAGTTATATTTTTGAAGAAAATTTTTATCTCTTCAAACTAGGGCTTCAAATATTGTAGGCACTGCACTAAAATGGAGACACCCCTGGGAGAACTGTAAGCTATTGGTTAAACAAGATTCATAACTTTAACCTGAGGCAAAGAGTGAGAGTGTTCAAAACAGTAAGTTCCAAATTTTATAGGAGCAACTGAAGTTGAACCTGATAAGCAGCTTATTACAGATGAGAACAGGAGATTGGAACATTCTCCAGAGATGCAGCCAGCTGTTCGCTTAAGATTCAGACTCTACAAATGAGCCTCTCAATGCTTATTAGCTTTAGCAGGTGAGCTTGCTGTCTTCTACCCATCATGCTCACCTTTCAAGCTAGAAAAACAAGTCATTCAGACTTTACTCTTGAAACGAAGAGTCTAAAAATTTGTGCCTTCAAGCCTTTGGGGAAATTTATACTCCTGCCAAGGTGGGAGCAAACATAACCGCTGAGACTACTGTAAAAACTGACATGGGAATATGGGACTTGGCCTCATTTGGAATAGGATATTTTTATTTTACTTTTCAGTATGGGTCCCTGCATTGGCTGAATGCCACAGAATGAAAGAGACAAGAAAAGGGAGTTATGTGCAATTAGATTACCAAAAGGGCTTTCTTCTTAAAAATAAAAGACAGTAAGGGTCAAATTTTCAGAAGTGGCTGTTAATTCTGTGGTCACTGATTTGCTTGCCCTGGGCATTTTCACTCCTAACTTCCAGATCTGCTCACATGCACATATGGGGTTTGTGCTTCTGACTGGTTGTCTGCACAGAGGGTAATTTGGAGCAAGGTGGAAATTTGGCCCCTGAGAAAGAGGAAAGAACTTTGAACAGTCTACAGAAAGCAGAATAATGAAAATGAGATGAAAAAAATGATTCAGGCATCTAATGGTAAACACTAAGGACTTTCTAATCCATGAATAAGATGCATTATGTAATACAGTAGTTGTGATTTTATTACAAAATTAAATCAAAAGTAATACTGTAAAATTTTCAATTAAGATTTAAAATGCAAAGTTAGAACCCCCATGGACAACAGAAGGCCATTGGGTATGTAAAACTCTTTCTTGGTATTTATTATTCCATTGTTTCCCCAGCAAAATCTCACTCCCAGCCCTCCCTTCCCCTGTAATGTTAAGGTCATAACCTTGGTATAAGTAAGTCTCTTCCTTCTAATGTCTTACTGTAGACCCTGGTTCTCTTACAAAGGCAAAAAAGGCAGACCCATAAAATGAAGAATGCTTTGTCCCTGAAGGTAAGCTTCCAGTGTAGTTCAGAATGGGGATGATTGATCAAACAGATACAAACTGCTGTGCTAAATATGCCTATATTGACGTATCAGCTGTGCAAAAAAAAGTCCACAAAGCAATAGCTTTACGTAACACAAGTTAGACCAGGACTCATTGGAGTGTCACACTATGGGATTCCCCTTTAAGTGAGTTGGCTTAGCCCCACCTGTGACTAATTAGTGCCTCCCAGGTGAGCTGATCAAGGGCAGGGATCAGGTGATATCACCTGATCCATGGATAAAAGATCAACATGGCACTCAGTTAGGGACAGACAGTCCTGTAGGGAAAAGTTAGGATCCTGCAGATGACCCTGAGTCAGGGGAAGAGGCCTGGCAATGCTGGGGAAGAGCAGAAGCCTAAAGAGATTTGAGAACAGTTGCGTTTTGAAAATACTGTTGAGCCCAGTAAGGGTCTGAACAACCTGTATACTTGGGAGAAGATTTAATTTAAGTTGATATTTGAACTATGATAAAACAGCCCCTCAGAAGGGTGGTGTTTGGGTTACTGAAGAATGCATGCAAGATCTCTGGACTCTGTATCCAGTATATTTAAACCAAGTAAATGTAATCAAGAGGAATGAATCCTAGTCAAAGTTAAACATAAAGAAAAGCATTTTCATAACAGCCTTTTGAAAAACTGTCTGGGTCAAGATAGCTGAGAGGAAAGAAACACGAGTTTGCTCACAGGCGCCAAACAGATTTCTGAAAGGACAATACATGGAAAATTATTACTAAAACACAGATGCTGTTTTCCATCTCGCTCTCAGCCTTGAGAGACTCATCTCTGAAAAGCTTTTGTGAGATACATAAGTACTAATAACCTGGAGTTATTTTTATATGTATTTAAGTTATGCTAAAGATGCCCCCCAGCCCCGCTTTCAGCTTAACTAAATATCCAAATTAAAATATAACCCAGATAATGCACGGAGACCCTCACTTCTTCTGTAAAGCTATGGGAGACGGGGTGATGTCAGTCACCTCCAGGGCATCATTCTTCTAATTTCTTTCTCAGATGCATGGCTGTCTCCTTGTGGATCTGTGAGTCAAATCAAGGGAGGTGATGGCAAATGGATGGGTCAGGAGGGAGGAGGTGAGTTGACAGCAGGACTGGGAGGTGCAAGTGATTATACAAATTGTGGTTATTATTTAGAAATGGTAATATGGGTACAAGTTACATTACCTTATCTGTGGCCCCCAACTCCCCTTTTAAGGTGGATTCTGGGGCCAGCAGTGACCATGGGAACCAGAGTGATCAAGATCTCAAAGAGAATACAGTCTTCCATGGTGATGACCCCATATTTAAGATCTTGGGGACCTGTGGTTTTGGATGTAGGTCCTTCTCCCCCTGTTCATTCTAGAGAGAGGTACAAGTCTTGCACCCCTGAATCCCTTCTCCATTGATAGAATGATCAGAGAAAACTTTTGCAAGGAGATCCTGAGAGTTTTCAACCTTAACTCACCACACTCAAGTTCCTTTCCACAGAGATTTCTACACGTGGGGATACTCTGTGCCAGCGTTAGCCTTTTTTCATTCAATATTAAAACAGTTGTTCCTACATACACCACTTTCTGGATAGATACACAGAACTGGAAGGGGGGGTTGTTTTTCCTTTTTAGGATTTTCTGGTAATATAGGTCAATCATCAAAAATATCAGATACTTTCTACCATTGGTTTCACATAGAAATCTTAAAACAATTTTACAATATGACTTGCATCCACATATTGTAAAGAAAAAAATAAATTAGTGTTCAAATCCCGTGGAACATTCTCATAGTGGAAACTCATCTATGATGATTTAGAATAGAAGCCCCAAATTGTCTAAGTACTGAGGTGAGGAAATTTGAATTCCACATATAACAAGCCTTTGCTTAGAGTGAGATTCTTTCGTGAAATAAATTATTTTCCTGTAACGGGGGTCCATTGTAATTAAGTTTGTTAAGTATATATTCTTAATGTATTTGAAATATGTTACTTGGAAGTTTTAAATCAAATGAACATTACATTAAAGTGTAATGACTTTTTGAAGTACAATAAAGAGTTATACAGGTGTATTATTGTATTTTCTCCCTTTTTCATGGTTTAATCTCTTTACAGGTTTGGTTCAGAGGAGTAGATACTATACCTAGAAAGAAGATTTAGTCTGAATGGAAATTGTTAGGTAAAGAATACACAACTGTAGTCACCTCTTGCTATTTTCACCTGGGATAATTATTTTTGAAAACTCTTTTCAGTACAGCTAGATGTACTGTACCAAAACTTAATGTCATGAAGGACAGCTCCTTGATGGAGCTTTCTTTGTTGATTTCATTTATTTCTTCAATAAAGTCAGTGTCATTTTATGTTTTTTTCCCCTTAGAATAAAATTCTATTGTTGCTTAGCTGATTTCTTAGCCCAGTATTTAGGATGATCACTTAACATCCCAGTGAAGTGGAAGTGCAACTGAATAATAACTTAGCACCATGAATGTTTGGGTTTCTCTCTCAGAAAAAATGAAAAATAAAATTTAAAGACATCACAACCACAACTCCCACAGTGGGGGAAAAAGCAGACTTTTAGAGCCAAATATGTAAAGGGGCTGATTCTGGCACCTAAACTTATGCAGGTACAAAAAATGAAATCAACAAATTGTAGCTACACATAATAACATGTAAGATAAGTAAGCATCTGATTTATATATTGTGATGGGAATTTTGTATCTGCAGTTGATGCCTGTCTCAGATATGTGGGTATGAAATTGGATGATAGGTTTAAAAATCTGGCCCATAATTTTTGCTGACTGTTATCTGTTATACAGTTTTACATCTCATATGGTAGTAATTGTTCCACCACTGTGACAAAAAACATTGTGTCTTTCAATACCCTTTTACTAACTGTACAGTAAGTACCAATTCTGAAATAATATCCAATTAAAATATTGGATCTCTGTGGGTGATTGGTGGCACTGTATTTTTAAAAATGTAAGCAAACAATATATTTCAAATGACAATATATGACTATCTAAATAAGCTGGTTGAAAAAAGTTTAAAATATATTGCAAAATTTCATCAGTTTTTTTCCCTTATTATTTTATTAAAGTCTAAATGCAAAGGGCTGAATTACTTTTTCTGTCCCTGTACACGGGCAACAAGTTGTAAATCAGAGTCACATCAGCCTCCCAATATCAGCTTGATGTGAGAAGGAATGTATCCTGTGCTGACCATATACCCTGGTGCAAATTATGTCCCTGTGAAGGGATCAGCTCACTGCTTGGCACCTCCTTGTTGTTGAGCATAGTATGGCAGCTGTCTCTCAGGGGGCTGCAGCTGTTTCTCATGGTTACTTGAACCCAAAGCTTTGGTAACTATTTTGTTTTTGTTTTTTAGGCAGTGTCAGGAAATAAATTAGTGGGGGACACACTATCTCCATCTGATAAATGATTGTTACACACAAGAGTGCTTTCACTCAAAAATCCTTGTTTTTATTGAGTGCAAAGCACACATTTAAAATAGCAATAGTCTAGAGCACTTCAAAATATAGTTACTCAAAGTCTGAGGTGGTTTCAAATGGTGGCAGCAGCAGGTTTTTGGTGGCTAGCCTTTCTTCTAGCTGCTGGGGTTTTTTTGCTTATAGAAAATTTAAAGGTTTTTAAAGTGTGTGTGTATATATATATATATATATATATAGGTAACTTAAGACAGAGCATAATTTAAAGTAATTTTTAATAGGCTGGGGGGTTTTTTTAGCATCTACAAATAATTTATAATTTTTATTTATTAGCATAGCAGCTTCTAGAAAGAAACTTACCAACACAGAGACTTAGACCAAGGTCAGCGATTTACATTCTTCCCCCGCTTTTATGAATTTGTCCTTGTTAGTAACAGTGCAGCTGTTTTGTCTGCCTAAGCAAGGCCAAATTCTGTGTGGTGTTTTTGCTTCCAACTTATGGTGGCCAAGTACACAAAATGACTGTGGTTGTGTCAAGTCCAGTTTTCTTGTAACAGCCACCAGCTGCTCTGCTTGTGTAGTGGCATGTCACCTCCTCCTGTGACTTGACCCTCCAGCCAGGTCACTTCCAAGTCTCTCTCCTTCCAGGGTAGTCCCTAAACAAAAACAAGGGGTATTAATACAAACAAACTGACTCCGTGAGAGAGGGAGGGACCTTCAGATCAGTGTTATTGGGAAAGATCCGTCCTTCCATCAGCTCTTTCCCCAGGAACGCAAGTTAAAGGTCTGACAATGTCCCTTGTCTGCCCAAAAGTGATCTGTTCTGCTTTCCTTTTAACTCCTCCTCCAACCTGTGCATATCTTGCAGCTGTGGGAGGGCAGGACTGACTGAACCCAGAGCAGCTCCCTAGCCCCTGGTTGCCCAATGTGGGGTTTGTATACCCCATCACAGTCCCCGAGCATGCTGATGCACCTGCATTGACCATCTTATTGGGAGGTGGAACCAAAGCTCCACCCTGTCCCCATCCCTTCCCTCTAACTCTCTGCTTACACATGTGGGGATGTTGCAGTAGAACTGTAGAAGCTGCTTTCACAAAACCATGCTATTTCCCATAGGCTGGGTAGCTGGTGCAGAGAGTAAAAGAGCTTACTTTTCTGAATGTGGATGTAAGCCAGGCCAGTATCCAGTTATATTTTTGACAAGAAGTGGTATGAAAAATCAAATTCTGGAATATTTTCACAAACTATTTAGTCTTTTATTCATGGGCTTTAAAAGTGAATCTGGTGATCATGAAAAATTACCAAATTAACAGCAGCACCAAAAAAGTTGTATTCATCCACTGAAAGCATTCCTTATGGATAGTGGCAGTGTAGGCTTCCACACACAGTCCTACTAAACCACCTCAATCCTGACCTGAATGTACCATATACTGGATTTTAAAAAAAAAGTGTATTTCCATCTCCAGGGCCCATTCAGTATTTAGCCCATCTGCTAAATTTGCCAAGAAAGATCCACTGTGATGGTGGACTGGAGGACGTCCCAAAAGCATTCTCCCAACCAAGCTCAGATTTGAAGGAATTATAATTTGACCATTTAAAATATTAACAGATTGAAAACTGGTACACTAGTTCCCCACCCTGATGCAATAAGTGACTTACATGTAATTGTAAATGGCCAACTCTCAGCCTGGGATCAGCCATGGGCCTCTGAGTCTCTTGCCTCTGTGTCCCTATTGGAGCCCCCACCCCTGGGAAATCTCTCACAGGAGTTAAGATCATTCCCAGGTTTCTTTCTGAGTCCAATTGCTTCTAGTCCCTGGCAACACTCCCCAGTTCCAACATAGGTCAGTGGCTGGGAGTGCCCTTCCAGGGCCCCTTACCGTATCAGGCTTGTAGTGTCAGTCTGTCCCCCAAATGTTGGGAGAGGCTAGCCTGCAGCCTCTCCTCCTAGGCAAACTTGTGCCCTTCTTCTGTCATGCGTTTCACCTTTTTAAGCTTACCTTCTCCAGGTGGCACATGTTCTGAAGGTGAGCCTAATTGGCACTGCCTCTGTGCAGGGATGCTCATTAGCCTATCAGTGGGGTGGGTGCATGTCCCATCACATACCTCTCCTGCCAAGACCAGAAAGGTTTCTTGCTTGAGGGTCTCCCCAGTCCCAATCTTCCTGGAAAAAAATATTTGCATTTGTATGTTCTTTCCCTGCATTTGTACGCTCTTGTCCAGAAGATATAGGGCAGGAGTGGTATACACCAACACACAATCTGCGGCTTTGAGTTCTTCATGGAATTTACCCACCCAGAGTATGCATTCTCTGTGACTAGGAACTACCCAGCAGGCTGTGGACTCCCTCAGGTACTGATAGCCAGATCTTCTTTCTCAATAACAAGTATGCTCTTTCCCTGGGGAACAACTTTCTGCTTAAATATAGGATAGGGTGCTCTCTGCCCTCAAAGTCCTGGGAAAGCACCATTCTCAATCTGACATCAGAGGCATCCATGTAGGGTTGCTAGGTGTCCGGTTTTTAAACAGAACGCATGGTTGAAAAGGAACCCTGGTGGCTCTGGTCAGCACCTCTCATCCCCAGCCCCACCCCATAGCCTACACTCTCAGCTGGAGCCCTCACCTCTTCACGCACCCCAACCCCCTGCCCCAGCCTGGTGAAAATGAGTGAGGGTGGGGGAGATCGAGTGACAGAGAGATGGGGGATGGAACAAGTGGGGGCGGGGCCCCAGGAAGGGGTGGGGCAGGGTGTTCAGTTTTGTGCAATTAGAAAGTTGTCAACCCTGCATCCATGTAGAGAATGAACTCTGAGATGACGTCTGGGCTAGCGAGGACCAGCACCTGGCCCAGTTGTGGCTTCAGGATATTTAAAAATTTATCCCACCATTCATCCCACCAGATTTTTTGGTGTCTTTGCCTCCTAGTAGATCATTCAGAGACCTGCAATCAATGTAAAGCTGTGGATGAACAAGTGATAATATCATGCCAGGCCCAGGAAGTGGTATATCTGCCTTCTGATCTGGGGTGTGGGGCAGGAATTTGATCTGTGGACTTTATCTAACACTGGTTTCATGAGGACTCCTCCAACCCAATACTCTAACTAGTAGCCCTGGTTCTGTCTTCAGATAATTTTATGTCAAGTGTGTTCAGCCAGGGCTTCCGGAAAACAGTGTGTGAAGTCTCAGATCAAGTGTCCCAACTGGCTCTTCTGATTTGATGAAAAGATCTGATTTAACAGTACAGGCCCCATTTCCAGACAAGCCACAACCTCAGATCCTAGCTCAGGGGTCATTGGCTGGGGATCTATCAGGAGGACTTCCAGAGTCTTCCAGGACTTGTGCAAATTTACATGGTAAATCTTTTCCTCCTTCCTCTTTCCAGGTAGCTTGATCTCAGAATCTAACAGGCCCATTTGCCTAAGCATCTTGAATGGGTCCTGCCAGAAGGCCATCAGTTTCAACTCAGAAGATGGAAATAGTAACAGAACCCTGTCTCCAGGGTGCAAAGTTCATAAGCGGAACCCTCAGTTATACCCCTGTTCTTAATTCTGTTGAGCCTGGATGAGGTTCTTTTTTCCAAAAGTGCTCAAATTCTTAAGATGCTTTAGTAGGCAGATGATGAATTGGGTTATACTGAGCATGTTTGCATCTTGCTCCTCCCAACCTTCTCCCAGCACATCCAAGATTCCCCAGGGCTGACATCCATAGAGCAGTTTGAAGGGCAAGAATCCTATGGAGGCTTGGGGTACCTGTCACACAGCAAACAGCAGCAGTGGGAGGAGTTGGTTCCAGAGTCTAGGCTCAGTCCAAAAAAACCCCCACTTTCAACATCTTGTTAAATCTTTCCAAAGGCTATCTGTTTGTGGATGAAACACTGATGTTCTCAAGGCCTTGATTTTCAGAAGGGAGCATGCATCATCTAAAAGATGAAATTGGGGCCCTGATCAATCTGTATTTCCCACAGGAACCCTATCTGGGCCGAGTCTTACAAGCTTGGGCGCAATCGCTGTCACCTTAGCCAAAAGCAAGAGGATGGCTTCGGGGTAGTGAGTTACATAGTCCACCACTATGAGTATATACCAGTTTTACCAGGAGTTCTTTTTCTGAAGGCCCCACCTTGTCTATCCCTATTCTCTCAAATCGGGTTTCTACTAATGGCATTGGCTCAAGGGAGCCTTCAGGACATTCTTTGCTGCCACATAATGACACTCAGGACAGGAAGAGCAATACTCACACACCTCATGATACACCTCTGTCCAGAAAAAGCAAGCCAATGCCCCATCCAGAATCTTCTCACAGCCTAGATGTCTTACACATGGAACACATTGTATACTGGAGTAAGGCCTTAAGTCTCCATGTATACACTGCAATGTATACACGTTGTCTGTTCTGGGTTGATCATCTCACCCGCTAGACTTGCACCTGAATCTACAAGCCCCAGTACCTCCTTTTCTTGAACTCCTAGCAGGACCATCAATGTAGGGGGAATCCTCCTACATGACCTCTCTTCTGCCATCTAACCCTCTTTGTATTCATATTCCATGAATGGACACTCTTTCTTACAATGCCCCTGTTGCCCACAAGAGTCGAAGGTTATCAATTTCACCCTTGGGAGACAAGGGACATATTAAAAGATTTAATATATATTGGTATATGCACATTTGCCTATCAATGTGTTCAGAGGATTAGAACATATATAAATATGTATGTATTACCATCTACTGATCATATTTATAGCTCTGTGTTTCTTATATTTCATCGATGGTTCTAGTGGGTCAGCAGTCAGCATGTTACTCTTCGCGACTGTCAGCTATTCCTGAAATACTTTGCTTTCATCAGCTTTGGGCTCTGCAACACTGCTTTCTACTAAAACCATACAAAGAAATTCATTTAAAAAGATTTATAGAGAAAGCACCATATAACAATAGTTAATATCAAGCGAAAAATATCTTAATTGTCTTTCACTTTCCTTACCTCACTGCACATCTTACTGGAAAACACTGAATTTCAGTGCCAGGAAGTCTAATTTGATTGCGATGTTACCTGGCAATTCAGCATTACAACATGTCCTTGGTTAAAGTAACAGATTTGTAAAACCAGTCCAGAAACTTTATTATCACAACAGAGCATCAACCTCTTCCCTGCACATTTATCACAGAAGGAATGTTCAGAAACACTGGTGCATGAATCATTCTAGATTACCTATCTAGTACTTGAAAGCCTTGGTACAGAATAGCTGCAGTAGAGATTAGCTTGCTCTGGTCTCTGCTGAATTTACAAAGGCTATTCTACAAGAGAAAAGGAATTTCATTCAATAGATCCCTAGCTGTGAAAGGTGTCTTAAATCTGAGGGGGCCTCATACAGGCATATTTTATGAACATGCATTATAGGTCAAGTTAAATTTTGTAGTATTTTTTTCACATATTTTTTGGTATTTTGAACCTGTGAATTTATATACATTTATAAATTCTTCTGCCTACATATTCTGTCATTTTGAGACTACCAGCTTAATTAACCTTTGGAAGGTTTCAGAGTAGCAGCCATGTTAGTCTGTATTTGCAAAAAGAAAAGGAGGACTTGTGGCACCTTAGAGACTAACAAATGTACTTGAGCATAAGCTTTCATGAGCTACAGCTCACTTCATCGGATGCATTCAGTGGAAAATACAGTGGGGAGATTTATATACACCCATTGTTTCATGTTCTCTGTGTATATAAATCTCCCCACTGTATTTTCCACTGAATGCATCCAATGAAGTGAGCTGTAGCTCACGAAAGCTTATGCTCAAATACATTTGTTAGTCTCTAAGGTGCCACAAGTACTCTTTTTCTATTCAGAAGGTGTGAATGTTTGTCTTATATGTCTGTGTGAATGTGTTTATACACACTCACACAGAAATACATATACTCAATATGGCATTATATATATACATGCCACATGTGCCTATGTACTTAATGGTAGCACATGTTTCTACACAATCACATTGTGTGTTTATATATATACTTACCTCCATATCTACCTCCATACATAAATTTATATATATATTTGATATCTACCTCCATATTAGTATTCATATATATAGTATTACTCCTGAGGGAATTCTGCACCAAAAATTAAAAATTATGTGCACAATATTTTAAAATTCTGCAAATTTTATTTGTCAGTAAATAAACATGGCTCCAGCATGGCAGTGGGGAGCACAGGCCACTGGCTGCACTGAGGTGGGAGATCACCCCGAAGCCTCCATCTCTCCCGGTACAGGGACTTGGCAGTGAGGCTGCACCTGACCCTGACATAGTGCAAGGACTGGGCCTGCCCCAGAAACACCCCTCTGTGCCAGGTGCACCAGGTGTGGGTGGGCAGGCTCAGCCCAGCAGTATCCAAGCATGGAGGGGCTTAGTGTGGGGGGATCCAGGTATGGGGTGAAAGGTTTCTGTGGGGGCAATCTGGGAGGTTTCTGTGTGGGTGGCTCAGTGGGAGATCTGGATGCACAAAGGCTCGTTGGGGGTTCCAGGTGCAGGGGCAATGGGACTCTGCAGGGGATCCAGGTGAAGGTGGTTGGGGCTCAGCGGGTGGGGGGGAAGAGATGGGGCTCGGCAGTGGGGTCTGGGTGTGGGGGGAGTGGGTCTTGATGAGGTGGGGGTCCAGGTGAAGCTGGTTGAGGATCAGTGGGATGGGGGTCTGGGTGTGGGGAGCTCAGCAGAGGGGTCCAGGTTTATGGGGGTAGGGCTTCATAGGGCTTGCTTAACGGGGGAGCCCCAGGTGCTGCAGAAGGGATGCTGCATGCCGGGATCCCGCTTCCCCCCCAATTCCCCTATCCCCTTTTCTTCTCCATCCCCCTGCCTTCACTCCCACGTTCCCCTCCCCCACCCTATCCACACCCTTCCTTCCCCACTGCCTCTTCCCCCCAACCCGCACCCTCCTTCCCTCATTTTCCCCACCCCCTCCTTACCCGGCCCCACCACGGGCTCTCACCGTTGCACAGAAAACAGGAGGACTTCCAGCATACAGAAGGGTAGAACGCCTGGCACTAGGACACATGAGGTGACATTCAGCTGCAGAGTCAGCAGAGCCCAAATACAGCCTCCTTCAGCTGGGCAGCTCTGCACTTGCTCTGCACTTGCAGAGCAATCCTCTCCACCAAGAACTATGCCCAGGGTTGTCCCCCTCACTCCCCCATGCAACTTCCTTTTGCTTCCCTGCCATTTTCTGCACAGAAGCACAGGAATTCTACAGGAGGGTGCTGTTTTCTGTGGGCGCACAGTCCTGCAGAATTCCCCCAGGAGTCATATAGGCATATCTATTGAAGTAGAAATAAACATATATGCAAAATAAATATGAAACGGTATATCTATGTTTCTGTGTGATTGTGTATAAATACATGTGCTCTTAAATATGTAGGCGTATGTGATATACAATACAGATATAAAGTGGAAGCCTTGAAATTAATACCTGAGTTTTAAGAGCTAATATTTTAAACTCATATAATGGCATTTAAATATGTGTATATATTAAAGGCTGGCTTCTTTATTTTTGCCGTTGTTTAATATTTTCTTTTGATTTTTACACTGTGTTAGCTGCACTCTATCAGCAGGTATTTTCCCCTTGAATTTTATTGCACTGTATTTTTTTAGATAGTTGAGTTATTTTTAATGTATTTCTTTTTTAAAATACATCTCTTTAGAGAGAGTTAATGACTTATCTTTCTGTTTTAGTTGCTGCTTTAATATTATCCTCCTGTATACCTACCTGTGAAGACAATTGCAGTGATAAACTAGATTTTAAGTTTTTATAACTTTAAGCAGTTCCAGCTTAAATAATATGCTGCTGTGATTTTATTTATTCTGACTTATTAACATGCACCCAAATGCTCTTGGCACATGTACAATATGATCTAAGGTATGCAGTAAGAAATATGGTCAGTGTACAGCTCAAACTTTTCAAATGCCTTTTGTCTTCGTTCCATCTTTCCCTTTCTCACACCATTCTTGTCCACAAAAATGTGCAAATGCAAGTTAGTTTTTTTGAGGTTCTGCTGTTTATCACACATTTCTCTAGTTATAAATCGCCTTTGTAATATTTCTATAATTGTTTATTTTAACCAAATTCCAATTTAGAATTAGGAACAAATTTCTTCTAAAAATGAAACCAAGAATATATCAGACTTTGTTCTTTGTTCTTGGAGTCGGATAAAATTTGGAAAGATTATTTTATTCTACAACAGAATGTTAATTTACTCAAGTTCTTTATCCCCGCAAGCGTCCCCTTCCTTTAACTTGCCTACCCTCCCAGTCTATAGAAAGTTGGCTCACTTGTCTTTTCGGAAGACAGGGGAAATTTATTGCCTAAGGGAAAAATATGTTTAGTTTGCTACTCTGCAGACCCTGTCTCTCCCTCCATCTCATCAGAGGCTTAGCTTTTTACTGCTTTCAAGCTCTTTGGTTTGGATTTCCCAGCTGGATTTCCCTGAGATTACAAACTGGGATCTACCCCTCACCCTCTTGTAGTATCAGCCAGACTCTATTGTATTTAGTTGGAAAAGAGGGCCAAAGGTGTTAACGTAACCCAATCATTGTCTAACATTAAACAGTTTCAAACAAGGTTCAGGCTTAATACCATGGCAAACACATCATTAATAACCTTTAAACCTTCTATTAAAGGTATAGAAAAAAAAAGAAAAACCATTAAAGCATTTGTAATGTAAGGTATTAAGTAAAGCTTTCATTTTAACCTTGTTCCCTTTCCTTTTAGTTGAAGAGAGATTTTAGAAGGAAAAAAAACCTTTTCTGGCAGTCTTTTAGATGGCTCTAACAATGGTAATAACTGACTCTGAGGAAAACAGATGTTAGTTAAGATGGTCTGGAGCTGTTGTTGTAAACATCCAGTCGTGTTTCATAAGAAGACACAACAAGACAAACACACACAAAAGCGGAAAAGAAAAGAACAGCATAAGACAGAAAATGCAGCTTCTGTCTTTAGTGTTGAGTCTCAACTGCAACCTCACTGCTGGAGAAACACAGGCACAGCACACAGTGTGATCAGAAACTCTGAGCCCTGGCATATTTGTACCAGCATTGGTCTGTTTAGCACATTGCTTTTAGTTGCCTCTTTCTGGTCACAGGCTTAGAGCAGTTTTGCAAAAGATGCAGTTTTGGCCAGCTAAAACAGACTTATTGAACAGAAGGAAAAAAGGAGAGAGATAGGAAAGAGGTGAAGTAAGGTAGGGAAAGAAAAGACACATGGGGGGCAAAGGGGGAAGGTGAAAGAGAGAATGAGAGAGTGAGTCTCACATTCCTGGTTGTATATGGGATTCAACTGGTGAAGCTGGAGGTATCAGGTGTCATCTGGCTTCCTCTCTCTGGCCCAGTCCAGTCAGGACATATCTCAGGATTAGGATGAACAATTAGGAGATGGTGGCAGTGACAGCCCTGGTGGTGCAGCTTGCTCCAATAGCCAGTTTTTCCTCCCAAAAGTCTTGCTCTAAGGACCCCAAAAGGGAGTGGCGGATGGAATAGCCCATCTCCTCATTATGTTGTCTACCAATTGACAAACCAATTTTGGTTCCCTGATTTTTGGTTGCACACTTTTCTTGTTTACCAAACATGGTCTTAACACAGTCCTTGAGTTATATCAGTAGCTCCTTTTGCTTAGACGTATTCTGTCTGCCTTCCTTTCATACCTTTTCCCCATCAACAGGACTGGCCCTAAATCAAATGACATGCCAGGTGATTTGTTAAACTTTTGAATACCTTATTTTTTATTGCATTTGTAGCTCATTTCACAAATTTGGTGCACAATTTGCATTCATGATTCATCCCTGTCATATAAGATGATAAATTTGCATGCTAGGATCTGTAAATCTGTATTTATTCATGCCATAGATAAGCAAATAAAAAAATCATTTCCTCTAACCTTACAGAAGCTCTGAAACCTTAATTTTAAGAATAACTGAAATGTAATAACATCAAGAAATTGAACTGTGCACCAACATTGGGTGGACCAATATTAAATGGAGTTACAGTAGATGACAGCTTTAGAATGTTAACCCGGAGTCCTTTAGTTCAAAAGGTCGGTTTTCTCACCTTTGCTCTCGAGCACTGAAGCACAGCGTCAGAGAGATCCAAAGACTGGCCAATGGCATTTTCAAGTAATAAACTAGCAAGCAATGTCAGTCTCTCATCAGCCATCATCAATTCAAGATATGTTTTAAAGATCCTGAGCTTTGAAAAGCTGCGCTCACCACTCGCAACTTTGACCAGCAGCATGAGCAAAACCCTCAAAGCTATCCACACATTCGGATAAGTGTCCTTCAGCACTGCATCATGAATTAATTGGAAAACTTGGAGTGGAGAGTGGTTCCTGTGTTGCAAAATTTAACAGGTATTTTCCAATTTTACATAGATGCCTTTATCATTGATGTCTGAACATTCCCCATGTGCCAGTGTCCAGTGAAGGTCCATACAATTGTTCAAGAATGTTTCCCTGTCTGCCGGCATAAAGTCATACAAAAATTCCCAGGTCTTTTTGTGGTGCTTCATTTGTCCAAACCTTCCTTCGATGGAAACTTAAGCAGTGTCAACAAGCAAGCAAAAAAACCTCCCTCAGTTTTGCCCAGTCCGTTCAAAATTGTACGATCAATATCAGAAAAGTTTAGGATCACCAACCATAAAGCAGGAGCTGATGTATTAATTTGTGGTGTGCAATTTTTCTCATTGCTGTTTCTGTCATCATACGAGGCTGATTCTTCTTTATCATCTCCCTCCTTTATGCCACCAGGAAAACTAGACAATTCTATATCACTTTCCTCCTTTTTCCATTTCTTATCTTCAGGTAAATCTGCTAATTCCTTAGTAGTAAGACTTCAATCATTTATACTTCACTCCTCAATTTCTTCTGCACTGGGACAATTGCTGCTGCCTAAAGCCCAGGCTATGTTGTTCTGTTTCTGATATTTTCCCATCAAATTTTCCCCTTGCTGCAAACTAGATTGCAATTGAGCTTTTCACTTCCTATATTGAGCTCCTGAAGGCTTCTTCAGGGGCATCTTTTATTTTCTACGGGGGGGGAAACAGACAGTAACAGGGAGAACAAAAGTCTATGTTCTGCAGTCTTAGAAAGTCATTAAGCATTACATGTCAAGCATGGCAAAAGAAGTAACAGTATTTCTTTTATATTGTTGCGTAGACAGTGGTTTGATAGATATCCCTGGCATCTCATTAAATGTGTCCTTTATTAGTAGCTACTTACACTTTTCAAGTCTTAAAACACAAGTACACTTTCACAATTACCCTATAAAACAAGGTTCACAATATTGCAGCTGGGATCTCACTTCACTTCACATCACATCATTGTTATATTTCACTGACTGGCAATGCCCTGCCATACCTACAAGGGCATACAAGGTTCAAGGAAAATGAAGTTCTCAGGAAGCCTGAAGGTTCCACAAGATTCTAAAAAGGTCCAGAGCATTCTAGGAAGTTAGTGAAAAATTAATCCACATTCGGAATACCTGAAACATTTTTTTCAAGCATTCTATTTTCCCTTTTGCCCCCCCCTCCGCCCACAACTCTGGCACCCCAGGATGGGTTGCATGCCCCTAAATCCAGTCCTGACTCAATGATATTTGTTACCATTCACTGTGACATACTACTATTCCTCTTCAAGGTTTTCAAATGCCAGTAGTACACAGATGAAATTCAGTTCTACCTTTCATTCATCTCCAATGCTAACTGTACAGTTTTTGAACTGTCTCAATTATAAGTGGACTCCTTGGAACACAAACGTACTACAAGGACCATGTTTTACTGAAATCACTGTATACCAGAAGTCTTTACAGTTATTTACTTGGGCCTGGTCTACACTACGAGTTTATGTTGGATTTAGCAGCGTTAAATTGAATTAACTCTGAACCCACCCACACAACAAAGCCATTTTTTTGACAAAAAGGGCTCTTAAAACCAATTTCTGTACTCCTTCCTGGCCAGGGGATTAGAGTTGAAATCAACATTGCCGTTTCGAATTACGGTTAGTGTGGACACAATTCGAAGGTATTGGCCTCCAGGAGCTATCCCACAGTGCACCATTGTGACCACTTTGGATAGCACTCTGAACTTGGATGCACTGCCAGGTGTACAGGAAAAGTCCCGGGAAATTTTGAATCTCATTTCCTGTTTGTCCAGGAGAGCTCATCAGCACAGGTGACCATTCAGTCCCAGAATTGAAAAAGAGCTCCAGCATGTACCGAACAGGAGGTACTGGATCTGATCACTGTATGGGGAGACGTGCTATCAGAACTATGTTCCAAAAGATGAAATGCCAAAACATTTCAAAAAATCTCAGAGGCCATGAGGGACAGAGGGTACAGCAGGGACGCAACACATTGCCGTGTGAAACTTAAGGAGCTCAGACAAGCATACCAGAAAACCAAAGAATCAAACATACGCTCTGGGACAGAGCCCCAGACATGCCACTTCTATGCGGAGCTGCATGGAATTTTAGGTGGGGCCGCCACCACTACCCCACCCCTGTCCGTGAACTCCGATGATGGGGTACTCTCCGCCATGCCTGAGGATTTTGTGGACGGGGAAGATGAGGAGGAGGACGACGAGCTTGAGGAGAGCACACAGCACACCGTTCTCCCCGACAGCCAGGATCTTTTTCTCACCCTGACTGAAATACTGTCCCAACCCAACGAAGATGGAGAAGGGACCTCTGGTGAGTGTCTCTTTTTAAATATAATATATATTATAAAAGCAAGCGTTATTTAATGATTGAGTAGCCCTGAGGACTTGGGATGCATTCGTGGCCAGTACAGCTACTGGAAAAGTCTGTTAACGTGTCTGGGGATGGAGCGGAAATCCTCCAGGGACATCTCCATGAAGCTCTCCTGGAGGTACTCTAAAATCCTTTGCAGAAGGTTTCTGGGGAGAGCAGCCTTATTCCATCCTCCATGGTAGGACACTTTACCACGCCATGCTAGCAGCAAGTAATCTGGTATCATTGCATGACAAATGATACCAGATTGCAGCATATGGTCCCGGTGTTTGCTGGCATTCAAGCAACATCCGTTCTTTATCTTTCTGTGTTATCCTCAGGAGAATGATATCGTTCAGGGTAACCTGGTTGAAACAGGGAAATTTAATTAAGGGGAATTTCAGAGGTGGCCGTTCCTACTGGGCTGTTTGCCTGTGGCTGAAAAGAAATCCTCCCCACAGTTAGCCGAGCAGTGGAGGGGGGGCCATTGGCGCGGAGCTGTTTGTGTTTGGCTAGCAGGGATCTTCCCTGATACCAGCCACACGGTGGTGGGAGGGGTAAAGCGATCATCCCAGAGAATTGGATGGCAGGGGGGTTAGTTTGGTTTCTGTTGCTGCATGTTAACAGGAAAACCGCAGCACTAAATGGCCAACTCAACGTGCTTTGCTTGGTATGGGAGAGGAGGGCGCTGCTGTTATGAAGGTTGCAGAAGCCGAAAGACTATGGCTTACCATGGCCGCCTGCAAGTCAAATTCTGTTGCCTGGCACTGCGTGTGTGATCGAACACCAAAGCAGCAGGCACTCAATATAAGATGCAAAATGCGACCTTGTACCAAAATCACATGTGCTATGTAATGTGAATAGTGTTGTTCACCATGAAAGAGTATAGCCATTGTTCTGTAAAATGTATCTTTTTAAATACTTCACTCCCTTTTTTTCCTCCAGCAGCTGCAAAAGTTTCAAGCCTCCCTTCTCCATCCCAAAGGCTATCTCAGATAAGGCAGTGAAAAAAACGCACGCGCGATGAAATGTTCTCTGAGCTCATGCAGTCGTCCGACACTGACAGAGCTCAGCAGAATGTGTGGAGGGACACAATAGCAGAGTCCAAGAAAGTGGCCAATGAACGTGAGGAGAGGTGGTGGCAGGAAGATCAGAGGAGGCATGAGGCAATGCTGGGGCTACTGCAGGATCAAACGGACATGCTCTGGCGTCAGGTGGAGGTTCATGAATGGCAGCAGAATCACAGACTGCCGTTGCAGCCCCTGTTTAACCACCCTGCCTCCTCCCCAAGTTCCATAGCCTCCTCACCCAGACACCCAAGAACGCGGGGAGAGGGGTGGGAAGGCTCCGGGCACCCCAGTGGACAGCCCAAGCAACAGAAGGCTGGCATTCAACAAGTTTTAAAGTGGCCTTTTCCTTCCCTCCTACCCTCCTCCCACACCCCACCCTGGCTACCTTGTGAGTAATCTCCCTATTTTTATAATAAATTAATCAAGAATGCATGTTTTTTAAATGATAGTGACTTTATTTCCTTTGCAAGCAAGCTGTGATCGAACGGGGGAGGGCGGGTGGCTTACAGGGAATTTAGAGGGAACCAACGGGGCAGGTTTTCATCAAGGAGAAACAAACAGAAATGTCACACAGTACCTTGGCCAGTCATGAAATTGGTTTTCAAAGCTTCTCTGATGCTCAGCGCTTCCTGCTGTGCTCTTCTAACCGCCCTGGTGTCTGGCTGCACGTATTCAGTGGCCAGACAATTTGCCTCAACCTCCCACCTCACCATAAACGTCTCCCCCTTACTCTCACAGAGATTATGGAGCACACAGTAAGCAGCAATAACAATTGGAATATTGGTTTCGCTGAGGTCTGAGTGAGTCAGTAAACTGCGCCAGCGACCCTTTGAACGTCCAAATGCACCACCATTCTGCACTTGCTCAGCCTATAGTTGAACTGTTCCTTACTACTGTCCAGGGTGCTGTGTACAGCTTCATGAGCCAGGGCGTTAAGGGGTAGGCTGGGTCCCCAACCAAGGATAACTATAGGCATTTCAACATCCCCAACAGTTATTTTCTGGTCTGGGAAGTAAATCCCTTCCTGCAGCCGTTTAAACAGACCAGAGTTCCTGAAGACGCGAGCATCATGAACCTTTCCCGGCCATCCCACGTTGATGTGGGTGAAATGTCCCTTGTGATCCACCAGTGCTTGCAGCACCATTGAAAAGTACCCCTTGAGGTTTATGTACTGGCTGCCCTGGTGGTCCGGTCCCAAGAGAGGGATATGCGTTCTGTCTATAGCCCCACCACAGTTAGGAATCCCATAGCAGCAAAGCCATGTACTATGACCTGAGTCACTACATTTCCCAGAGTCACTACCTTTGATAGCAGCAGCTCAATAATTGTGTTGGCTACTTGCATCACAGCAACCCCCACAGTAGATTTGCCCACTCCAAATTGACTCCTGACTGACCGGTAGCTGTCTGGCATTGCAAGCTTCCACAGGGCTATTGCCACTCGCTTGTGAACTGTGAGGGCTGCTCTCATCTTGGTATTCTTGCACTTCAGGGCAGGGGAAAGCAAGTCACAAAGTTCCATGAAAATGCGCTTACGCATACAAAAGTTTCGGAGCCACTGGGAATCATCCCAAACCTGCAACACTATGCGGTCCCACAAGTCTGTGCTTGTTTCCTGGGCCCAGAATCGGCATTCCACAGCATGAGCCTGCGCCAGTAACACCATGATCTCCAAATTGCTGGAGACCATGGTTTTAAAGAAATCTGTGTTCATGTCCTCATCACCTTGCTGCCGTCGCCTCCTCACCTGGTTTTTCAGGTGCTGGTTCTGCATAAACCGCACAATAATGTGCGAGGTGTTTACAATGGTCATATGTGCTGCGGTGAGCTGAATGGGCTCCATGCTTGCTGTGCTATGGCGTCTGCTCAGGCACTCCAGGGAAAAGGGTGCAAAATGATTGTCTGCTGTTGCTTTCAGGGGGGGAGGGAGGGACGGTTGACTGATGACATTTACCATAACCACCCGTGACAAATTTTTGGCACCTATCAGGCATTGGGAGCTCAGCGCAGAATTCCAAGGGGCAGCGGGGACTGCGGGAACTGTGGGATAGCTACCCACAGTGCACCACTTGGAATGTCGATGCTTGCCACGGTACTGTGGATGCACACTGCCGAATTAATGTGCTTCGTGTGGACGCATGCACTCGACTTTATACAATCTGTTCCCAAAAATCAACTTCTGTAAAATCGGAGTACTTTTGTAGCATAGACATGGCCCTGAAGAGGAGACAAAATGAAGACAGGATGACAAGAAAAAGAAAATTAAAGGAATAGACGGTACTGGTCAAAGGATTTTACCTCGTCTTTCTTGGTCACCAGTGATCACCCATGCTATCTCTTCCAAACAAGAAATAATATTGCCATTACAAGGCAATTATTTGGTTACAACCTGAAACAAAACTACAGCTCATCTTATCTTATTTCCATTTATATGGCTACAAATTATGGGATATTAAAAAGCTTCAGTCTACCTAGTCCTGATACTTGCTTTAGACTCCTCAACCTCTCTGACCACTCAGTAAAAGATTTAAGGATCGAAATTTTGCAACAGGTTTCAGAGTAACAGCCGTGTTAGTCTGTATTCGCAAAAAGAAAAGGAGGACTTGTGGCACCTTAGAGACTAACCAATTTATTTGAGCATGAGCTTTCGTGAGCTACAGCTCACTTCATCGGATGCATACTGTGGAAATTGCAGAAGACATTATATACACAGACACCATGAAACAATACCTCCTCCCACCCCACTCTCCTGCTGGTAATAGCTTATCTAAAGTGATCATCAAGTTGGGCCATTTCCAGCACAAATCCAGGAGGGTGAGAAAACCTGGATTTGTGCTGGAAATGGCCCAACTTGATGATCACTTTAGATAAGCTATTACCAGCAGGAGAGTGGGGTGGGAGGAGGTATTGTTTCATGGTGTCTGTGTATATAATGTCTTCTGCAATTTCCACAGTATGCATCCGATGAAGTGAGCTGTAGCTCACGAAAGCTCATGCTCAAATAAATTGGTTAGTCTCTAAGGTGCCACAAGTCCCCCTTTTAATTTTGCAACAGAAAAGCTTCAAAAACAGACTCCAAGGAGAAACTGCTGAGCTTGAATTAATATGCAAACTAGATACCATTAACTTGGGTTTGAATAGAGACTGGGAATGGCTGGGTCATTACACACATTGAATCTATTTCCTTAAGTTAAGTATCCTCAAACCTTCTTGTCAACTGTCTAAATGGGCCATCTTGATTATCACTACAAAAGTTTTTTTCTCCTGCTGATAATAGCTCATCTTAACTAATCAGCCTCTCACAGTTTGTATGGTAACTTCCAACTTATCTTTATGTGTATATATATCTTACTATATGTTCCATTCTATGCATCAGATGAAGTGGGCTGTAGCTCTAATAAATTTGTTAATCTCTAAGGTGCCACATGTACTCCTGTTTTTTTTGCAGATACAGATCACCATGGCTGCTACTCTGAAACTTGCTTTAGACAGTTAGCCTTCAACAAAAAAATATGTCTATAAAATATTGTATTAAAATTCTCACACTTTTATTTTTAATTTCATTTCACAGTAATGATGCACGGTTTAGGAAACAGACCAGATTTCATTCACTTTATAGATCTAGCTGAAACATGAACTATAGACATTTATTATCTTGAATATGAAAGGTGTCAGTGTTATTTAGAGATTTTTAAATAAAGAGATTAGAAGAGTGTATTATCTGCCAGTATGTGTTATGAAATGTATTAGCCAACTGGTCCTAGGAGGGACAGGACAAGGACTAGGCTAGAAAAACTAGGGGTGAAATTGTGGCTGCATTTCAGCCAATGACAAAACTCCCATTGACTTCAATGAGGGCCAGCTAGGATTTCTTCCCTGATGCTTCTGACACAGTTCTGTGTGGGGAGATAAGGGTTAACCAGCAAGACTTCAAAACAGCTGAAGATCATTAGCCTCCCTGGGAAGGCAGCTTTGAGCACATTAGAGTAAATGGAAGCTAAGAGCATGGAGTTGGGAGTGGCTGGGGAACTGGATAAGAAAAGCTTTGCTTTGCAGGAAGGTAACTCTATTGAAGTCAGTATAAGGCTTTGTTATTTAGACTAGAGATTTCCAGCAATGCCTTGTGATTCTGAGCGTTCAACTAGGACACATACCCATCCTTCCTCTTTCTGAAAAAATTAAGCTCTATTAAGGTATGTTAAGTGAGTACTTACAAATGGAAACTCCCAATGTCACTAATTATTTTTGAAACTCAGGGCCCTAAGTGTTTTGAGACTGATTTTCGCTGCCTTTTTAAATGTTTTTGGTTGGCTCTGACTACAAAAGGGGTTTAAAAGACTGTGTCTGTCTGTGCCCTTCTTAAAGGTTTTACAACCACTCTGTCCCAAAGAGAGAAGCAGAGGGAGAGGAAATAGGCTTGGGAAGCCAGGTGAGTTTGGAGAGTAGTATTGTTGCCATGAATTCAAGGCCTGAGTGTGAAACACCAAAATGCAGCATGGTTGGAGTTCCCCTCTTCCCTTAGCACTGAAGGAAAGATGAGACAACATGTTTGATACTTAAAAATAAATAAGAAAATCCTGTAAAAATGTGAAGTTTGAAGAAATCCCCTGTTTAGGATGTGAATAAAGAATTGATATATCAAGAAAATGTTATGAATTTCCTAAATGCCACCATGCTACTGTAGCTTTCTCCTGGTCAAAAGGGGCAAGAGTGAAAATCTGTGACTTGGAGGGCCATTCAGTCCATCATTAAATACAACAGAGAGCTCCCATTCCAGAGATTTTCCTTACCATAGAACAAATAGTGCTATTTCTCCTCTTCCCCCCTGGGTATGCAACACGTTTCAAAATCACATGGTTGCAGGAGGCACAGTGAATGATGGGGAAAATGTAGTCCTGAAAAAAAGAGAAGTTAGGGTATTTTTATTCTGTTTATACTGCTCAATATGTGTTAAGAATATGTTGTATACCTTTCTCTATTGATCCTTAAAGCTGACAGTGAAAAAAATCAACTATCTACACACAGATCTTGTCTGTCTCCCCTAATTCACCCTGTTAGCCAATATAGCAAAATAATTATTTTGTGGCTTTTGAGTTAGGGTGCTTAAGTAGGCATGGCTTATCACAATTTAAATAACAAAAATCAGTCATTTAGTGAATCTTGATTTGCTGAGTAATCATGTTAGTGATTACATCATTACTAATATAGGGTATTGTCCCTCACCAGGTTTGTGGCATCTAAAGGTCAATGCACAGTTATTGGGGTTACTAATTGACTTTAATTTTTTATTGGTCTGCCAGAAAGTTGTAGTACAT
This sequence comes from Natator depressus, assembly GCF_965152275.1. Lineage (NCBI taxonomy): Eukaryota > Metazoa > Chordata > Testudines > Cheloniidae > Natator > Natator depressus. The sequence continues at coordinate 53,343,978 of NC_134238.1, forward strand.
ATACAGCATGCATGTCCTGTAAAAATGATTTAACTGTTGGCTCTATTTCAAAGGCTTTAAAGAAAACATTGTCTAGACAAAGAACTGCGGTAGAGTATAAAATGTTCCCGCAAGGTTACAGTTTCAGCTTAGGCTGTAATGAGAAACTTTCCATATAGTGTTACAAGCATGTCATAAAATAAATAGAAAGCAGAGTCAGAACATGTGATGCTGTCACCTGTGAAAAAGGTTGTGCAATTTTATTTTATTTGTACCATTTGTCTGTCTCTATATAAATTGAGAATGTACGAAGGAAACCTTCCACTGAAACTCACTATACTGTACTCCATTGATTCAAATATGTATGTAAAATATAAGCTGGTATAACTATATCAGTCTCAAAGCTAGTTTTATATAATTATCAGATTTTCCTTCCGCTTTTATTCTCAATACTTATTTACATTGCCATCAATAGAAGGAGAAAGCAGCTCTATTTGCATCCAATAACAGTTCTTCTCTTTGATTCAACTGGTAAAGTATGTTACATACTGATACATGCAACTACTGAATAAGTGCTACCATGGCTTAACACGTTTGTCTTTCTGCTTTGACGACAGTAAAATAGGATGGAATCACAAGAGGGCAGATTCGGATACTTCTATTTACACAGAATAAAAGTATATTTTATTTCAAAGGAAACATCAGTAACCAGAATTTAGCTCAATGTCACTTTGTTCTTATCAGGGACTGTTCTAAAATGGAATGATCAGAAATCTGTCGAGTTATATCAGCAATGCTGCTTGCCCAATTCACTTTTCATGCTTCTGTGTTATATTCAACATTGTTTCAGTATAGCAATTAGTTTGAAAAGGAAAATTACAAAATTGGTAATGGAAATTTTAGGCTTTCAGAGGAATCATACTTTCATACCTAGAATAATTTAATAATGGGGATACCACTATAGTCAGTGTAAACTCACATTTGGAGATGGAGTCCTAGATTTTATAGACGTAAAGGTTGAGATTTTCAAAGTAGTGCATGGAATTTAGCCACACATTTTCTATTTATTAAAGCAGAAGTTGTGAGATAAATCTCCCCTCTAGAGTCTAAGAAAAAGTATAGACGCCTAATACTGCAGTATGGTTTTTATAAGCGTCTGCGTTTATTTTACTAAGTCTTTTTATCCAAGATTACAGTTCAAAAATAGGAGATTTATATTAGCAAGTATTTTAGTGTGAGTCTTGTATAATTATAATACAGAGCTGTCAAAGCAGAACAAAATTGTACTTGGTAAACTTGGACCTAGCTTCAGGCAGTGAAGAAGCATTGCAAAAGAATCTCTAATTAAAAATGAGGTTTATTGCAGGGACCAAATTCTTAGTAAAAGGATGCATGTGCACCATCAATATTTATGGGGATTTAAAGATGCTTTTCCCATTCAGTCAAAAAGGTAATCCATTCATTTTTCTATTATTTTTAATATCTACTCAATACTAATTCCTATATAGTCTACAGAGGAAGATATTACTCATCCTTCGTGGCCACTTCTGTTGTTCTGTTCCTGTTTATGATGACATAAAAAGGTCCTTGGCAGTCAGTTATGTCACAATCATTGACTTTTGTAACTAGCAGGTACTGTATATGGACACTTGTCTGACATTGCTTAGTCTTTTGACCTCCTGTGACTGAGACCATTGTAACTGTGCATATGCATCTCTCTCTAAAGTTACCTTGTGCTCCCTCTCTCACATATTTTTCTGTTAATTCACCTGTGGTGTATTGTCTAAACCCTAGATTCTGACTGCTCTAACACAGGGAGTATCTTACTATGACTTCTTCTGTTTTGTATAGTGTTTAGACAGTAGGGCTGTAATGCACATTTGGATCCCTGAAGTGGCATCATCATAATAACTTTCAGATGAGGAACCTATGTTGTGTCCAGGTAAATCAGCACCTACCTGTTGAGTGTACACATTCTGGATTTGTTCATGCAAATACTGTTATGTTGCAGTATGTGTGCACATTTTGCCATTGAATTCAGGCAAAATTTGGCCAGCCATACTTCTGTCTGTTTTTTCATCCCAAAGTAGTGTCCAGTACCATGTTACACACAGGAATTAATTGTTATTAATTGGCATGCAAAATCAGACCAATGATCCATCCATTTTAAAGGACTGTGCAAGAAACCCTACAGAAGGGTACTATAACCTTCCTATAAGTAAAGTAAAGTTTTTCTTCTAACCCTCATAGATATTGACTTCTGCCCTAATAATATGTACTTTGTATATGCCACATATGTTACAGAAAAGCTATTTTAGAAATGTTCGAGATCATTTTGAAAAGATGATGGTACCGTGCTTTCGTATTCTTCTGCCTGTAGAGCCCAATGCCTTAATTATCATGGGTAATTAAAAAAAAAAATGTAAAAGCACCTAAGTGACTTAGGAGCCTGTCTCATTTTCAAAAATTACTTAAGCTTTTAAGAGTTAGACTTAGATGCCTACTTTTCTTTGTGGATCTAACATTTAGGTGCCACTGATCTTCAAAACCTCTGCTCAGCTGCAGTCTAACCTTGTAGCACCTCTGTTTCCACTGATAAAGTTTCCTACCTGTTTATGCTTCTGCGGGTGGGCATACATAAAGCCACCTAAATCTTGAGACCTCCAAGCTGCTTGTCACCTAAGCCCCAGCAGGGTTAACAAACTAGGTGTTCTCATGCCAATCTTGCTGGCATGGCCTGATCCGGTAGGCTCTCTCAGAGCACACGCACTTGCACAATAGCCCAGTGGTTAGAGTACTCTCCGGGGATGGGGAAGACCTATGTTTGAATTGCTGTTCTGCTGGATTTGAACCCAGGTCTTCCATGTGCGTGTACTAACAACTGAACTATAGAGTCATTCTCATTCTCTCTCTCTCTCTCTCTCGGTGATGTATATTTAGTGTTTCATACAAAGTGGAACTATGACAGGAGAGGTTGAGAGACACCACAATGCCTGTAACCTGCTGGTTAGAGTACTCAGATACATCATGGAATCTCTCTCTTCTAATAGTACAAAGCTCCCATTTCTGGCCTTGTAGTTTCACAAGCTATTGGACCTTATAGATGTCACTAGTCCAAGATTGATGATATCTGTTCTGTGCCTTAGTGCAATTTAATTTTCCTGGAGGAGAAAATGGATTTCTGCCTCTGGTGAGGAAATAAAGCAAAGCAACTGTTGTGACTGGTAGATTTTAAAATGTGTCAGGTCTTTTGAAGCTGTTTTGACATTCGGAATATCATCATAGTCCAAGCATAGATGGATTAATGAACATCAGGCGGGTCAAACATGCATGATAAATACAATTGATCACAGTTTTAACTCATCACATGGATATAACTTCCATATATTTGTGGGCATGTGTATATCAGCAGATATAATACAATAAATGCATACAATACGTTACATCCATAGCCAACTATTTAGGACCAGCGGTTCAAGACTAGTTACAAATATCTAAAATTCAAGCCCAGCTCTGCATAAATAGTTTTAATCATAGAATTTCAAGGTTGGAAGGGACCTCAGGAGGTCATCTAGTCCAACCCCCTGGCTCAAAGCAGAACCAATCCCCAATTTTTGCCCCAGCTCCCTAAATGGCCCTTTCAAGGATTGAACTCTCAACCTGTGGTTTAGCAGGCTAATGCTCAAACCACTGAGCTGTCCCTCCACACAATAAAGACTCTCTCTTAAGTTCAACTTTAAACTGTTACATTTTGACATAGCAATTTCCTGCTGTCTTTTCATATATCTAGCTCTGCTGTACCACTATACTTGATATTACACCATTACTGGAGCAGAATATGAACTCATAATAAGTTATAATGGGTTGAGGAGAAAGCCATGAAAATGAAGCTTGAAGCCATAGTACTACTATATCATCTTCTAGGCTAACTCAGTAATGAACAGGTTAGATATTTATTTTCCAGAATGGAACTAGATAGAAAAGACCACAGGATGTTCAAATGTAAACTTACTACTTGTTAGCATTTCTATGAGTTTTCCCTAGAGAAGGAAAATCCTCAAAAGTTCCAGTGTTTGGAACTCGCTGAAATAGTATCCATGTTTCAGATGTTTCTCAAAGATTTTCTGAATTATCAAAACATATTTTGTGGGAAATCTAATAACAGAGGCTTTCTCACAAGATTTCTGGCAATTCTACTTTTGTTCCTGGCTGAAAATACTTCAAGGACATTTTTTATCATGGTGCTTCAAGCACTTCCAGCTCTTTCTGAGAAGTGCAGAGGAGCATGAAAATAGGGGAAAAGCTGGCTATGTGAGTACTAAATACTTTAGGAAATTCTGAATTCATAAATAAAATATTATGATGGGGATGTGGATGCTTGAAGTTTTATATCTTCCCACCAATTCACCTAGGCCACCAGCTGGGATCTGTGTGGAACTAAACTCTGGATTTTCAGTTGTTTCAACATTCAGGCTTTGTGTTTCAGTTATGTTGCCCTCTACAGACTTGCCCACAGAGGGTCAGGCAAATAAAGCCAGGTAAAAGGGGTATAGGATAGGAATATCAGCATGCAGGTGCACGTGTGTGTGTGTGTGTGTGTGTACATTTTTAAGCAAACAGGTGCAATACTTACTGAACATTTGAGTTGGTCAAAGTTTAGTTGACTGAGAGTTGTGTGAAGTAGTACTGTCTTTGGTTTATTTTAAACCTGCTGCCTGTTAATTTCATGGGGTGACCCCTGTTTCTTGTGTTATCTGAAGGGGTCAATAACACTTTCTCTACACCTTTCATGATTTCATCAACCTCTATCGTATCCCCGTCTAGCCATCTCTTAAGAAGTAGTCTGCAGATTGGGGGGGAAAAAAAGAGAGAACCTCTGTCATATGATAAATACAATCTTTTCAGGGTAGTCCAGCAGGCAAGATATATTATTTCCATGAAAGAAGAAAATATAGATGTAAATTTCAAGTAAGATACAATGGAGTCAGAAAAGAGAAATGATATCTGCAGTAAATTTCTTTATGCACTACAATGTCAAGGAACGTCATATTTAGGACTTAATAAAATATTGCCAGCACCTTCAGTTTTCTGTCAATTTTCTGATCCATTTAAGATCAATTCCAATGTTTGGAATGGCTTATTATTTGTAAATATGTTCACCTTTTATCCATTTTAGATTTAAGTGTATAATTCTTTTTAAATGTTCATGATTATTTAGGAGATAAGTGTAGATTTTCAAAAGTGAAGTAAAGAAAGGAAATGGTGACTTTATTGCTATGCTCAATAGCTTTTTGAACTGTGGATCCAATTTCAGGGGATCTTATGCTAATTTTATTTCCCTGAAATTACAAATTAGTAGTTTCTTGGCTGATTAGGCATAAGATTTTCAAAGGGTAGGCTAAGGTGTGTATGGGATTTTTTTTTGGTATACACATAACTCTCTCACATTAGCAGGAGTTACAGATGTTCAGCAAGAAATAATAGATTTACAAATTCCCCATGCATTATTTGTTAATTCTTAGCCTTACTGAAATATTTTTTCCCTCGAAAGGACAAATACAATGCAGATTCTATTCTGCTTGGGCTATATTTTGAAATTCTCATTGAGCTGTTGGTTAGAAAAAAAACTCTACTGCCTTCAGAAGAAATGGAGCTATGATGCCAGGGAGCTGGGGAGCACAGAAAGATACATGCTGATCTTAAGGAAACAAATGGTTTTTAGGGCTGCCACCTCTCCAGTTCATTGCATGATAGCAGCAGCAAATCCTTCTCTTACCTCTCCCCCTGAATAAAGAATCCAGTGGACAATACTCAAAGACAAGGTACCCTATGATGTTTCTTGCCATCTCACAGGTTGTTCCTACATAGATGATCTGGGGCCTAGTTATTGTACTTCAGCCAAAACACAGGGCTTACATTTGCTAGGTGAATGGCAAATATGAAACTGGAACAATGGTTGGTTCATATCAATGTATGTGAACAGCTACTTAGCTTTTCATTTTAGTAATGTTTCAGCATTAGTATGTATGAGTAACAGAGACATGGATGTATACCTTTCTGTCTGTTCATGGTGTGTTGGGGTAAAAATATTGGCTCACTCAGGATAATACATAGTGCTAAGTACAATACCAGTGAGCTGGACACAATACTGTACATAGAATTATAATAGAACATGTTAGACAATAGGTGTGATGTGCACATGAAAATCACAAAAATGCAGTGTATGTAACCACAGGAATGCAAGAGGTGGGATGGTAGGAGAATTCCCCTATGGGTCAGTAGAATGATCTTCTTTCCCTATATGTGGGTAGCAAATTGGTCATCTGCCAGAAGAGATAAGGCTAGTTTAAAAAAAAAAAAAAATTGAAACTATTTTCAATGAAAAATCTCAAATGAAGAGAAACCGAACTGGGAAAAGTGGGGAAGGGAAGGAAGGAAAAAAATTAAACCGGACAAAATTGTTTCAATTTGAATTTTACATTGATTAATTACAAAATAGAAAAAAAAAGTGAAAATGTTGATATAATTCAAAAAGCTATTTTTTGTCAAAAACAAAGACATTTTAATGGAACACTTCAACCAGACCTGCATGAAAGGCATTCCCCCTCCTTACAACAGTTGAAGAGCTTTCTCATGCTTACTTTTCATTGGGTTTATAACATTTGTTTATTCTATGGTAACACTTAAAGGCCCCAATTAGGGTTTGAGGACTGATTCTGCTAGGCACATTACACGTGTGTACACAAACAAAAAAGATGGCCTGTGCCCTATAGATCCTATTTAACTCATTCTGTTAAACTGAAGTTGTCAGTTGTCCAGGTTTCTGTAATGCATCCATGCATGCTCCTAGAAGAAGCTGATTGCAATTTTGGGTAAGGAAGAAAATTTTCCCAAGAAGCTGGGCTTTGCTGTAGCCAGGACTGACCAGTCAGTTACCTCTTACAATTTTTTTTTTAAGTTATTTGGACTTCATTACTGTAACTGTTTTTGAACACAAGTCCTTTGTGGTAACAACCTATTGTTTAACCCCTCTTCATGCACAGAATCAAGAGGGGGAGTAGCCTGTGAGAAGCAGTGAATTATAGTGGGAGGGTGTCTGAGTTCACATACAGAATAAAAATACCTTTTCATTCAATTACAATTCTTCACACAATGAAAGGAGTGCTTGGGATCTTTGGCTTAGGGATGAATTTTTGTGGTTGGGGCTCATAGCAGTCTTTGGCTTCTTGGGGCCTTATATAGCCAGTTGATAAAGAATGTGTGTATAGTAGAACCTCAAAGATATGAACACCAGAGTTACGGACCGACCAGTCAACCGGACATCATGTGAAACTAGAAGTAACCAATCAGGTAGCATCGGGGGTGAGGGGGAGGGGGAAGCAAATACTGTACTGTGCCTGTATTGCATCCTAAAGGTAGGCACATCTGGGTTGCCTGTCCTCACCCTAGCTCCGTGCGCAGGGCACCCACTTACAGCTACAATAAGAGGGCTGAGCGTTACCAGACCAAGGCAGCAGGAGCCAGAAGAGCAGGAGCAGCGCTGGGGTCTGTGTCGCTTTCACCTTCTTTTTCCCCCCCGGAAGGGGGTGTGCCGGGGGGGGCAGTGTTTACACACGCACACACAGCTGGGAAGGACAGCTGGGGACAAGCTTGCAATCTGACCCAGGGAAAGAAGCTGCCTGCTGGAGCCGAGGAGGCAGCTCAGCTGCTGCAGAAGCCTGGCCTGAAGTGTCAGCTGCCAGATCTGGAGCCCGAACTGTGCTTTGTTCAGAGTTACAAATATTTCAGAGTTATGGACTATCTCCATTCCCAAGGTGTCCATAACTCTGAGGTTCTATTGTACTTAGATCTTCATTTTGCTATCAGGTAACAGATGAAGGAATTATTAATTCTGAATATTTTAATATAGTTATAGTTATTCACATAAGACCTAATCCTGCAAAAACCAACTAGTATTAGCATCTGAAGTGGTTATTGCAAGTAGTCACTTTTGAAATCAAAGGATCTATTTATGTTTTCAAGAATGGACCCTTAATCCATAACCAACTGCATGAAGTCTCCCCTGGTCTCTCAATTTTTCAGTAGTCACAGGAATCATTTTATACCAGTAAGATGGAAAATGAAAAACTAAAATGCTTACGCTTTTCAGGCTGACCAAACTTGTAATTTTGTCAAGGTTGCAGCTGAAAAGATGAAATATATAATGTATGATTCATTTAAAATATTGAGTGTGTTTCAACCAGACTCTTGATTTTTTTTTTTCATTCATGGCTTATTCTTGCAATCTAACATTTGACATTTTAAAAGTCTACTGGGTCCAATAAACAGAAAATCAATACACGGTTTAGTGCTTTTCCCCATATTTAGAGATGGATTTCAGCTGTTTAATTTATAATATTAATGAGACCATTTTTATCAGATTGCAAGAGAAGGGGATGATCTGCATTTTTATTTACTAAACAAATGAGTCCGAAATACCACTAGTTCTATTCAAATGAGCTGTCTGCTTCAGGAGAACAGTCCTATACTAAATATCTATCTGATCACAACAATAGTATAACATACACTCACTGGCCTTTGAAATGGGAAAGGGGAACTCCATATACAATACTCCTGGGGGGGACCCCATATACAATACTCAAAGAAAATAATTCCGAGTAATAGTTTGTGTTACAATCTGTCTAATTAAGATTCCATTAAGACAGGGGTGGGCAAACTAAGGTCCGCGGGCTGCTTCCGGCCTGTCAGATGTTTTTATCCGGCCCTCGAGCTCATGCCGGGGAGCGGTGTCGGGGGCTTGCCCAGCTCCGCTGCTCCTCTGGCCAGGAGGGATTTTAAAGGTGTTTACCCTTCCCTTTATATTTATGACAATCCCTTATAGAGCCCCCCCATGCTACACTCCATAGAGTCTCCCTCCCCCACCAGGCATTCATGGCCTGCCATACAATTTCCATACCCAAATGTGGCCCGCAGGCTAAAAAGTTTGCCCACCTTTGCGTTAAGAGAACACTTAAGCAAATCTAAGAGTTCATTTAAAGATTCTTTTCCCAAGTCTCAAAAAATATGATAGTTAAACATTAATTGCTATTTAAACATCCTGAAAGGATCAAGACCCATTTGCAAGTGAGTATCATTTTATATTATTTTTTCACAAAGAGACATAGACCATGACCTCATGAGTTGCTCAAGAAATCGCATGGTTGCCTGCCTGCCTGCAGCAACATTACACTGTAATCAAGTTGGTTAATATTTCTGTTGATAATACTGGAAGTCTTAGGAGTTCAGGTGTATCCCTGTCTTTTATTTTTAAGGTGCAAGTCTGTCCTTTGAAACTGGATCATCCTTGAACTTTTCTAATATTTCCTGGGGAATACTACAATTTTCAGTTGTAAACAGATGGCTTAGGAAGATAATAATGAAGACATTTTAAGGGTAACTCCAGCAGTGAGTGGGTTTAGAATGAGAAGTGAACTCTCATTTTATATATTTATTTAAAGGGGGGAGGGAGAGATTATCTCAATTTCAAGATACATATTATGGGACAGACTCTGGCTGTAAGATGTAATTTTCAAGTATGACTAAAGTAATTTAAACACATTCTTTTGTGGTTAGAGATTGTACAGTAGTCGAGTACCTTGAAGAATTTTGGCTATTTATCAAATCTAATATTTGAGTGCAATATTTTCATAGTTGTTCTGTAGCCATCAACGTTCAGGTTTCTCTAAGTGATGGATTGAGTAGACACGTCATTTGTGTTACCATTTTTCTCCTCTAAACACATGGGAAAAGGGTAATTACTTTGTTTTAAGTGAATCATCTGTTTACTTGAATTCTCCAAATAACTGTCACAGGCTTCTGCCCCAGGTGGCTATTGTGGGGTAGTGTATTCTTAAATAGGTTGAACACAATTTTATAAAATAGTATGAGATGCTTATACCTCTCCAACAAACATGTCTCTCACTCTCCCTCAGAGGCTTTAGAACTGATCACGCTCTAGAATAAGCAGATAAAACTCTACTTGAAATGGCCCAGATTCACTAGTGACATAAGTGTTGCTGTAAATTATGGGTTTGGAATGAGCTGATCAGAAAGTGGGTGTAAGTGGCACAGCGGTGTAACTCGGACTGGTGTGCCATTGGCTGGATGTAAAACCTACAGTGATTTGGTGTTCCCTAAGGGTATATGGGATGGATACAATGTACAGAATCCACTTAGTTGCTTTTCTTGCTACACACTTTTGTGCCTCAACCTACCATCAACCTCAGCCTGGACCAGTCCACACAAGAGGTCCACTTCCTAGACACCTACACTGCTAATAAGCGATGGTCACATAAACACCACCCTATAACAGAAACCTACTAACCACTATACTTACCTACATGCCTCCAGCTTTCATCCACACCACATGATCCATTGTCTACAGCCAAGCTCTAAGATACAATCGCATTTGCTCTGATCCCTCAGACAGAGACAAACACCTACAGAATCTCTATCAAATCTTCTTAAAACTGCTATACCCACCTGGTGAAGTGAAGAAATAGATTGACAGAGCCAGAAGGGTACCAAGAAGTCACCTATTACAAGACAGGCCCAACAAAGAAAGTAACAGAACGCCACTACCTGTCACCTACAGCCCCCAACTAAAACCTCTCCAGCGCATCATCAAGGATCTACAACCTATCCTGAAGGACGACCCATCAGTCTCACAGACCTTGAGAGACAGGCCAGTCCTCGCTTACAGACAGCCCCCCAACCTGAAGCAAATACTCACCAGCAACTACACACCACACAACAAAAACACCAATCCAGGAACCAAACCCTGCTACAAATCCTGGTGCCAACTATGTCCACATATCTATTCAAGGGACACCATCATAAGACCTAACCATATCAGCCACACCATCAAGGGCTCATTCACCTGTACATTTACCAATGCGATATATGCCGTCATGTGTCAGCAATGCCCCTCTGCCACGTACATTGGCCAAACCGGACAGTCTCTACCTAAAAGAATAAATGGACACACATCTGACATCAGGAATCGTAACGTTCAAAAACCAGTAGGAGAACACTTCAATCTCTCTGGTCACTCAATAACAGACCTGAAAGTGGCAATTCTTCAACAACAACAACTTCAAAAACTCCAGTGTGAAGCTGCAGAATTGGAATTAATTTCCAAACTTGATACCATCAAATTAGGCCTGAATAGAGACTGGGAGTAGTTGGGTCATTACAAAACCTAAACTTAATTTCCCCAATACTAATTTCTTCCTACTGTTGCTCACACCTTCTTTTCAACTGTCTGTAATGGGCCGCTCTCTTACAACTTCAAAAGTTATTTTTCCTCCCTTGGTATCCTCCTGTTAATTGATTTTATCTCATTAGACTGACCTCACAGTGGTAAAGCAACCCCCATCCTTTCATGTATGTCCTGCTCCTATATTTTCACTCCATGCATCTGATGAAGTGGGTTCTAACCCACGAAAGCTTATGCCCAAATAAATTTGTTAGTCTCTAAGGTGCCACAAGAACTCCTCATTATTTTTATGTAAATTAAAATGGCACTGGTTGAAAAATGGAGTGATGGGGTGTGTATCCCATACTGGTAATACATGGGTCAGTGTGGGTCTGAGAGGCCAGTTATACTACCTGGCTGCATCTGGAACAGTCTTAATTAAAAGATGAAGCTCAGATTGCGAAGGAGCTGTGGTGACTATAAACAAGGGAAGTGCAAAGTAGGGACTGCGGGGAGAGAAGGAAGAACTCTGTGGTCACTCTCTTGGTAGTAGAGAGACCAAAGAGAACAGGATGACTTCTGCAGAGTGAAGAGGAAGCCAAGAGATGGGAGTGGGAGGGAGATACCTGGAATACCCAGGATTGGAGCAAGGTTCTGTTGGTGATCCTGACACAAGGGCAGGAACTGTATTTCTGGAGCAGGCCTGGGAGGCTTTGATGGTAACAAACAGCCTATAAGAGGCTGCAGTAAAGGCTTGAAGAAAGGCTAATATTAAGGAGGAGTACAGGGAGACAGTGGGAAGATGTCTGATGGAGCAAACCTTGGCATCTCATTCTAGGGTCCCTGGACTAGACCCCTGTGTGAAGGGTGAGCCTGGATTCCCCTACCAGCCACTAGGAAAGTGGTGTGAAGCCCCCTGATACATGGGGCTACGGATTATTTAAAACCCTGACATCAGTTTGGAGTTAGTGGTTTTTTTTACATTTGAATTTGGTTAAAGGATTCCTGGGAGAAGCCCTGGGGCTGCTACTCTCAGAGGAGTGAAACAGAAAAGGTGCTCTGGAGCGGTAGAAAACATCCTATTGTAGAGGAGTGATGTGTGGGAAGCTGGTGGGAGGAGTGGCTACTTGGAAAGTCACCAGACTGGGAGGGCTGAGTTGCAAAAAGAGGCAGACCAATGTGGGACCGAAGCAACCATTGGCAGAGGGTGCTAGAGAAGAAAGCACTACTATTCCATGCCCAGGCATGAGGGGGCGCTCCAGCAGTGAGTAAACCTTTTATAAATGGGGAAACATATTTTTTGTAAAAACTTCTGAATGAAATGAAAAATCTTATTTAAGTTTTTCTTTCTTTAAATGAAAAACTTCATTTTGATTCAAATCAAATGGATTCAAATTTTTGTTTTGTTTTTTTATTCCCCTTCCCGACTGTAACAATATTTTTCTTTCTATTCCATTTGAATCCAAGTAAACACTTTTTTCATTTCAAATCATTTCGTGGGGGAAAAAATCTGGTAAGTCCACACAAATATTTCCATTTTGTTCTAAACTCTTTTTTTGCAGGAAAGTTTTCCTATTTTACAACTGGAAGGAAGGAAGTATAGTGTGGGAAGGATTTTTTCTTACATCATTCTTGCTAACATATATACACACCACACCATACCATATATTCCCAGGAATATCAAATTAAAATAGGGAAAGAAAGTGTAGGGAGTTCCCAAGCCTCAAAAACCCAAACCCCTGTGTTTTTCCCCCTTTCCATTTGAATCAAAATGACTTTTTTGTATTTATAAGTTTATGCTCAAATAAACTGGTTAGTCTCTAAGGTGCCACAAGTACTCCTTTTCTTTTTTCTTTTTTTGTATTTATAAACAATTCAATTTTTTTCAACCATTCAAAACAATTTTTTTCCCCAACACTTTTGCCAAAAAAATTGACAACTTCTATCAGTACAACAATTTTTGCACAATTCATAGGCATTTTTTGTTGCAGGTGGGGGGGTGAAAAATGTTGTACCAGCATTAGAAATGACTCATTTGGGCAGTTAATGTCAAATTTGTACACATTACACTACTCTGCCACTTATGCCAGTTTCAAGACCAGATAGTACCTGATGTGTAGCTTCCACTATAATTTGTCACCATTTAATTTGCCTAACGACTGTCATGGACCTTCTGAAGTGAGTCTAGATCAATGGGAAACAAGCCCACTTATGTGAGGGATAAATTTGGTCTTTAGTCTAGAGGCTGCTAAACTGTCAGGTTTTAAATAGACAATGTGAGAGAGGTAATATCTTTTTCTGGACCTACTTGCATGGTGAGAGAGACTAGCTTTCAAGCTACACAGAGCTCTTCTTCAGGTCTTGGCTACAGCACTGCAAACAGGTTTTGAATACTTGTTTCTACAAACTCTTACTTAAAGGTTTAAGTGACAAAGTTTACATTTAAATTAAAAATAAAAGAATTGCAGTAACAGGCTGGATTGCTCAAGGCAAATCAAGTGAAGAGTGTAAAGAGGAGAAACAGAGAGCTAAAGGCTTTTGTTCCACTGAAAGCATCTTGGAAACTTTTAGTTAGTTTTGGAATACATGTACAATACTAAGATTTTCCTTATACTTCTACTAAATCAGAACATATTGAGGTTTTCATAGTTTACTAGAAGGTCTATTAAAATACACACAAATGAAAAGATCAATCCTAAAGAAAATTTAATAAAGACACTTCAGCCTTTAACTGTAGCCAAAGAAAGTTTTGGCAAACTGAGTGTGTTTATCTTTTCTTTTAAAAAAAAACAAAAAAAAAAACATGGTTTTTGGGCCAATCTCATGGTTTTTGGGAGGATCTGACTCATGACTTTGAGGTTGGCAGTAGTGAGAGTGTATTTGTGCAACTGTCACACAGGGATTTGCGCCATCCCAGAGCAACTGGATCTGATTGTTAGCAATTGATTACTACCGGATCTGTTAATTGTGTTTGTCTGTTTATTTAATTCTGGTTTAGCGCAACTTCAGTAAAGTTACGTTATCTCAGCCAGATGAGGAGAGACCCAGTATTTCTTATTGTGATCTCAGTGCGCATTCTTTGAATTCAAAGTGTTAGATGCATAAGTGGCTCTGTGTGTTGGAAAGTCTACAGCACTTGCTTCCAAAGTTAGTGGTTCTGTTACCATGGCTATCAACTTTGACCAGTTTCCATGTGCCATTGCTCAGAGGGGCTCAGACTTGTGCAGGTGGTGATAATTAAGAACTTTATAATGGATTACAATTAAACTTTAAGTTTTATCAAGTGTTTCCAATTTCCTCCTGTGCAATATTCCTGCATGAGGCCTATTTACCACTAAACTCCCACTCATACACTATTTTGATGGCTTCATGTAAGTGGGATCTCAGTGCTGCATTGGCTTTGTGCAGGACCTTTCTGAATTGTTAAACTGTTCAATCTGACACTTAAAATTAAGATTTTTCTTATTTGAAAAGATACAGTCTTAAATGACATAGAAATCAATCTTCATTAAGGATTCTGAGTTTGTCACTTGTTTTTATAGATTTTTTTTTTTTCTTTTGAGGTATAAGAAAAATGAATCTGTCAGAAGTATTTTTATTTATGTTTAAACAAATCTGAACTGATTTTTTGTTCCAACCAATTTTGAAAAAAGAAGCCTCCATCTAAGAATTCTATCTGTAAGTGGTAGAGAAGAGATGGGACTTGGCTATAATGAATATAAAGAGCATTATTTATGAAGGCCACTGAACTCAGACAAGATCCAGTGATTTTCACTGGTTCTCTAACACACAGATTGACTAAGCAGAGGCTATAGTGCCTAATTTCACCACATAGGGTTTGCCTAAAAAATCCTGGCCTGGATTGCACAGACATGGAAAGGGCTGCTGTATGTACCTCAAATTCCAGTCAGGGAGGATTTTTTTTTTTTTTCAACCACAGTTATAAGCCTTTATAATGGAAACATTCTCCTGTTTAATTACATAACTGTTTGCATTTAGTATAACCTATAATAAATGTTCCAAGTTTCCATGAAACTTTAGTTAGCTTTAGTGGATTGTGATGAGGAACCTCCTCTACCCTGGTAACAGTAAATTGGCATGACCGTTCTGCAGAATTCCAGCGCCTCTGAATGTACTGTAATGTCTGCAGAAAACTAACCTTAAGCTCAGCCAGCTATACAGATAAACAAGAATTATTGTACTACAGCCTTAATAGTTCCCTTGAACATAATCTCTTCAAAATTGGAAAGAGCTGATCCCCCCCACTGAGTGACCTGTCTACTTATGTTTGTGATATCTGACCTATTTTTCACCACTTAGTTTTCCCTTGGTGCCAGACAACAATCTGAAGTCCTGCAAAACAATCCAAAGCCTTTCCAATAAAACACCTTTAATATAATGTATAAAAAATTCCACCAACACGTTCCTGAAGCTGGATCTATATATTGACCTATAAAATTGAGTCCTAGCAGCACTATAGGAATGGTCTCTCTGATTCAAACTTCCCGAGGATTTGATGGCAGCACCCAATAAACACCATTTTTTTTTCACATGCAGCTGTGGTAATCACGCATGTAAATACAATTCCCACTCTTGCACCTGCAAATACTATTTTGCATGGACAAATAATCTGTTTTATAACTACAACTAGTCCATAATTTTTCCAGGACCAACTATTGCACCTTCTTTGGACATATTTACAATAATCTACCTGAAAACAACACCAAACTGAGGCTTTGAAATTATGCTCAGCCCATTCCTCTGGTCTAGCCAAGACCCATTTGGCAGAACTGCCTAGGTGAGACATGGGGCAGATGGATATGACTAAAGTTGGTTTCCAATCTTGGCTCAGGTTTTGCTCTAATTTACCCTGCTAATCCTCTTCTTAGGGCTGTTATAAGATCTGAGGATTTTTGGAGCATAAGACATTCCAGCCATGGTCCTGCCCAACCTACAATGCCTCAAGATGTCCCCTAAGAGATGATGGTACAGAGCTGGCTCTACACTTCGCTGGGGATTCACTTGGGCTGGGGGAATCTCCATTGGGCCGTTGAAGTTACTTTTGCATGTACAAAGATAATTCTGGAGAATAACAAAGGGATTGAAATGTGGACCAGGTTCTGGCCCACACAACTGTACTCCTGAATTATTGGCATGTTTAAAGAGCAGGAACAGGAAAGAGGAACAAAATGTAAAACTTTTAAATGCTTCAATGACAGTTGACCAATTTTCACCAAGATTATTCATAGCCTAGAGCAGTATTTCTCAATGAGCAGTCCCTGAGATCTCCCTGACATAGTTTAGGAAAGCAGCAAGCCAGTCTCTGGTACCAAAAAGTTTGAGGAAACACTGGCCTGGGGTATCCTGTTGCTTCTGTCACTGCTCCTGGATTCAGGTAGCAGTAGTAAGTCCATAACACCCATCTGTAACTGACAAACAACTTAATCTTTCCTCTCTTGCAGTAGTTAGTTCTGGCATTGTCATGTTTAGCTGAGAGTGCTATTCCATCCAGCACACCATACAGCAACCCTTAATACTACTTTAATATACAGGTTTTCTTACATTTAATGAAAAACAACAATGAATTATGTCATGAAGGAACTAGGCACAGCTCTCAAATTGTAGTACAGCCTCAGCAACCTCAATAATTACTGCACATTAGCTAAAGGTTATGACATAGCCATTGCTGAAATATAATAACTATTTAGGAGGAAAATGTTTTCAGATTCAAATACCTTGCTCCTAATGGCTTTCTTTTTTTTTTCTATAAAAAGTGAAACTCAGAATGAAAGAAAAATGGACTTGGCAATTTTGAATTAGGATACTAGTTGTCGTCTCTAATGTGTAGAGCTCTGTGGAACTTTCCAAGTTCTATTTGAAAGGACTTTACAACACTTTTCAGGAGAACCAATTCCCATGGGTCTCCAAGCCATAAAGCTTGAAAATACTTGTATGCAGTTGAAGCTAGTTTCCCAGGGTCAAATTTTGAAGTATCTATCCCAAACATTTCTTATGGGTCCGCAACAGACAAAACATTCAGAAAACAGCGAATTGTTGGGTGTGTCAGCTTGACTTCAATGAAGCTATGACAGTTTACCCTAGCTTAGGATATGGCCCTTCATACCTGATTTGAGGGCTTAAGTGGGACTTAAGTTGTGCCTAGGTTTTGAGGTTGTATTCTGTGTAGGGGCAAGTTTCATTCGGAGTTTAAAAACAAACAAAATCCCACTGGTGCAATCCAGTTTATCAGGCTGGTTGACCATCTTGATGCTGACACTTACATGATGCTTGAAAATGTGCTGCTTCCCCCCTCCTCTGCTGGCCACATCCTTGAATAAAGAAACAAGGTAGGATATGCTCTGGATTTACACATGTGTATAAAAAAGATACAGGAACTTCAATAAATATGCAGAGAGTGGGATTTTCCTTGCACCGAACACAGTAAATACTCCTGTAAAAAGAGAGGAGAAAAATCTGTACCCCTGAAGAAAAATGAAAGACCATTTGTGCCTAATACATGGAAGAAAATATCTGCAAGTAACTAGTGAATGTTACCTGTGATACTATTTAAAAAACAAAAACAGCGTGAGCAATTTGCAGTGTGTGTGACTGTTTTCCAGCAAGAAATATGAGATTTGTTCAGTGTTATCAGTAATATGATAAGAATCAACATTGTACAGTAGCTGGTAGGATTTGTATGAGTGTGTAGTGTTTTTGTCAATACAGCAAAAAATTCTTATTGTGGCAATTTTCTCTACATTGGTTGTTCTCATATTGTATTTGTGGATTTTGTTTAGACTCTAATAAGAGAGAGAGATGTTAATATGATTCAGATCTCCTATTGTGCTAGCAATGTTCACATGACATTAGTAGGGTGCATAAAATTCAGTATTGGGACATGTTCATGTATGTAAAATATATTTGAATAAAGTTAAAGTTAATAATTCCCTGATGCTCTTACAATCACAATTAAATCAGTAGTAATACAATAGCTCCAATAGGGTAGGGGAGTTAAAATAAAGCTAAGAATGCATCCCACTAGTATTTTTCATTGAACTATAGGGGTAACACTCCAACTCAGCATGTAATCCTTATTCAGGAAAACACATTTTTAAGTCCAACTGAAATAAAAAGTTAAGCATTTCCATTACAGTCTTCATTTTTAAACATAGGTTCCAATGCTGAATCCACAAAACATAGCTACTGAAGAGCAGGATGTAACAAAAGTTGTACAGTACTATGAAGTCTGGTAGAAGGCTCTTGGGTGCTTTTCTCTCTGACCTCCCAGAGACTGGATGAGTAGTTTGAAGATTTGTCTTCCCTCTGCATTCTAGAATCAAGAGAGACCGCAGTAGGTCTTTCCATCTCTCTGCTATTGCAAGGTCATTCCCTTTTAATTATCTTCCATTTCAGTTTTAAAAGTACCAAGTGATAGGTTTTCCATTAGTTCCCTTAGGGGATTATCCACAGACTATGGTGTCAGTTCTTGCGAAGGCAAGGAAGGTGGTGGTGAAGGGAAACATTCTGTTTCCAATATTTTATAAGCTATAAAGTGCTTTAATTGCTAATATTTCAAAGTACAGAAATTTTAAAGGATTGACTGACTGACCATTTTCCCACACTCAAAAAAATATTCACCATCTAATGGGTCACATATAACACAAAGAATGAAACTGTGGACTCAGCATAACTGTAGACTCCTACTAAAAGCTTTTGAGTAGAGCATTTCCTCTGAGAGAGTTTTCTTTAGCCAGCTCCCATGACTCTTTTTACAGTCCCACCCTTGCCAGACATTATTTATAAAAAAGGCAGCAAGTAACCCTCTTTGTTCCATCAGGAATCTGTTCCAGATACTGAAAACAAGACAGTTTGATCTCTCTAGAGGAAACTTTTTTTTTTTTTTAAAGATAGTCTAGTTTAGGAAATATTCCCCAACTTCTTCATAAACTGATGAATGAGAGTGCATCTTACACTGTCATGCTGAGGAAGTATTTCCTGTATTCACTTTCATATTTCTTATCTGAATGCCATCCCATTGCTTCCATGTACAGCTTTTTTGATAATCCCACAATACTTCTCTACAAACTATAACTTTCAAATATTTGTAGACTCTGAAACTCTTCTGTTTAGTCATTTATGAGCCCGTTTACATATACATATGTATGTACCTCTTAGTGTTTCTTCCTGAGCTCCCTTCATGTGGACTAACTTTCTGGTAACCAATCAGGTGCCTAAAAATGAAAACCATACTCCTGGTGTAGTGTTCCCACAACATACAGAGGATACAGTTGTGCTCCCTGGGATAGCAAAGCTACTCTGTCAGCAAAGTATTTGTGATTCTTAGTTATTTAAACGCTGCAGCCTGTGCAAGTGGAGCTATGCAGGAATGCAGCACATAGGCTCCGGTACAGGAGTGAATTTCACCCTATGTGGCACTTGAACCCTATGGCTGGTGGTGTTGTCTTTGTTCTCCACATAGCATAAAGAGAGAGGGAGAACTTCCGTGACACAATTGGGTTCCAAATTACAATAGAGCTGGGTCAGAATTTCTGGATTAAATGTTGTGTTGGAAAATGTTGATTCCGCAGAACTGAAACTTTTAACAGAAATGTTCCCGTTCTGATAACTTTTCCTTGGGAATATTTTTTTTCAGTTCAGGACAGAATTTCTGGTCAGACAGCCCCACCCCCAGTTCTGTAGTCAATACACTGATGCTCAAAGCACCCATCTAGGATGTGGGAGACCCATGTTCAAGTCCCTGTTCTGCTTTATTCAGAGCACAGACTTGAACCTTGGTCTCCTCTATCCCAGGTGAGTACCCTAGCCACCAGACCGTTGGCTCTCATGGGGTGGGTCTTTCCAAATCTTTACTGTTGGAGCTGTTCTACTCTGTATAATTTTATATTGGACCAGAGAGAGAGACTGACTCTATAGCCTGCTGTTTAAGGAACTCGCCTAGGATCTCCTCTGAGAGAGGAAGTCTCTCCTCCAATGAATGTTTGTTTATAAAAGTGGAACAACTCCAAGAGGAGAACTTGAGGGAACTGCATCCCTGAATACCTAATAGTCTGGTGGCTAGGCCATTCACTTGGGAGGTGGGAAAATAGCAGAGCAGCCTCAAAGTTGGGTTTCCCACATGCCAAGGGAATGCACTAACCAACGGGCCACTGGCTATTCTGTGGTAGAGTTATCTTTTGTGAAATACTTTGCAAGGTCTTGGTTTCACCCTGATGCAGAAAGGTAACACTTTTGAAATGGCAAAAAGGTTTGCAGCATGGAAAAACATTTTCTGCACAGTTCTCCAAATATATTTATTAACTATGTATCTTAGACATACAAGGCCTAACTACTTTATTGCTGTTCTCCTTGCAGTATATAACAGTAACACTTTTTTGTCATTTGCTGGAAGGGAACAATACAGCCCACTTCTCAAATCATGGGTAAGGTATCTTTCAACTGCATTTCAGTGAGAACACTCCCTAGTTCACATGGACAACCATGACTCAAATGGAACAGCCCTGACTCAATATATATGTGCATTGGCAAGATCAGGGGTTAAACATGCTAGTGAAAAATTGTATATTATTTGCATGCTTTCTAGGGCCACAAAATAGGGGGGGGGGACCTGAAGCCAATGTCTTTGCAAGTATACTTTTACATTTTTTTTTTTATTCTTTTAACAGAATAAAAATAGCAAAGCAAAAATACGGGCTCAATTCCATCGGGGAATAGAAGCAAGAGACTTTAAAGTGCTAAAATATTTAAGCACCTCTCAAATTCTCCATAGCAATATAGCCTAACATTTTTCTTTGTTTGTGATGTCTCATGCAGTCTCCTCCTATTATAATTGCATCTTTGTAAATAAAGAGTTTCTGCAACAGTCCTATAGCTTTAAATGAGCTAGTTATTCCAAACTTTCCCCTATGATGTTTGTTAAATTTTCATGCCTACAGATTTTCACAAATGCAACAAAATTTAAACATTAATTCAAACAAACTTTTAGGCTGAAGCAAACAGAATGCATGGTAGGGCCACCCAAGCCAGACAAGTTGAAGGGTAGGAGTCAGACTAAAGGCAGTCCACCAAGCCTCCTGGTACAGAGTTGTGAGTCAGACTAACAAGCAGGTCATGCAAAAATATTTGTTATGGAAACAACCCAGAAACGAGATAACTCTGTCAAAGATTTCCAAATACAATCATAAACTATGGAGAACTTTGATCAGCAGGGCAAAAGGACAAATTAGTATTGGCCAACTAGCAAGTCCATGTGGCACTATGATGATGGAGAATGAAAGCTGCAAGGAAGTTCTTCATCTGAAATGGGGTATTTTCACAGATTAAAGTTAAGACAAGAATTGGGTGTTTGAATTTTAGCTAACTTGTGTCAGTTTACCTGTGATCTAAATCAGAGAAAAGGAAATCATGGGCCTAAGTATACTTGGGCTTTGTCTACACTAGGAAATTATTCTGATTTTACGGAAGTCGATTTTTGGGAACAGATTGTATAAAGTCGAGTGCATGCGTCCACACAAAGCACATTAATTCGGTGGTGTACGTCCACAGTACAGTGGCAAGCATGGACATTCTGAGTGGTGCACTGTGGGTAGCTATCCCAAAGTTCCCACAGTCCCCTTGGAATTCTGGGCTGAGTTCCCAATGCCTGATAGGTGCCAAAAATTTGTCCCGGGTGGTTATGGGTAAATGTAGTCAGTCAACCCTCCTCCATTAAAGCAATGGCAGACAATAATTTCTTCCCCTTTTCCCTGGATTACCCAAGCAGACACCATAGCACGGCAAGCGTGGAGCCTGTTCAGCTCACCGCAGCAGTTAGGACCATTGTAAACACCTCGCGCATTATCATGTAGTTTTATGCAGAACCAGCACCTGAAAAACCAGGCGAGGAGGCGACGGCAGCGCGGTGATGAGGACATGAACACAGATTTCTTTAAAACCATGTTCCCCCACAATTTGGAGATCATGGTGTTACTGGCGCAGGCTCATGCTGTGGAATGCCGATTCTGGGCCCGGGAAACAAGCACAGACTTGTGGGACCGCATAGAGTTGCAGATTTGGGATGATTCCCAGTGGCTCCAAAACTTTTGCATGCGTAAGCGCACTTTCATGGAACTTTGTGACTTGCTTTCCCCTGCCCTGAAGTGCAAGAATACCAAGATGAGAGCAGCCCTCACAGTTCACAAGCGAGTGGCAATAGCCCTGTGGAAGCTTGCAACGCCAGACAGCTACCGGTCAGTCAGGAGTCAATTTGGAGTGGGCAAATCTACTGTGGGGGTTGCTGTGATGCCAGTAGCCAACACAATTATTGAGCTGCTGCTATCAAAGGTAGTGACTCTGGGAAATGTAGTGACTCAGGTCATAGTAGATGGCTTTGCTGCTATGGGATTCCTAACTGTGGTGAGGGTAGAGACAGAACGCATATCCCTCTCTTGGGACCGGACCACCAGGGCAGCCAGTACATAAACCTCAAGGGGTACTTTTCAATGGTGCTGCAAGCACTGGTGGATCACAAGGGACATTTCACCCACATCAACGTGGGATGGCCGGGAAAGGTACATGATGCTCGCGTCTTCAGGAACTCTGGTCTGTTTAAACGGCTGCAGGAAGGGATTTACTTCCCAGACCAGAAAATAACTGTTGGGGATGTTGAAATGCCTATAGTTATCCTTGGTTGGGGACCCAGCCTACCCCTTAACGCCCTGGCTCATGAAGCTGTACACAGCACCCTGGACAGTAGTAAGGAACAGTTCAACTATAGGCTGAGCAAGTGCAGAATGGTGGTGCATTTGGACGTTCAAAGGGTCGCTGGCGCAGTTTACTGACTCACTGAGACCTCAGCGAAACCAATATTCCCATTGTTATTGCTGCTTGCTGTGTGCTCCACAATCTCTGTGAGAGTAAGGGGGAGACGTTTATGGCGAGGTGGGAGGTTGAGGCAAATTGTCTGGCCACTGAATACGTGCAGCCAGACACCAGGGCGGTTAGAAGAGCACAGCAGGAAGTGCTGAGCATCAGAGAAGCTTTGAAAACCAATTTCATGACTGGCCAAGGTACTGTGTGACATTTCTGTTTGATTCTCCTTGATGAAAACCTGCCCCGTTGGTTCCCTCTAAATTCCCTGTAAGCCACCCGCCCTCCCCCGTTCGATCACAGCTTGCTTGCAAAGGAAATAAAGTCACTATCATTTAAAAAACATGCATTCTTGATTAATTTATTATAAAAATAGAGAGATTACTCACAAGGTAGCCAGGGTGGGGTGTGGGAGGAGGGTAGGAGGGAAGGAAAAGGCCACTTTAAAACTTGTTGAATGCCAGCCTTCTGTTGCTTGGGCTGTCCACTGGGGTGCCCGGAGCCTTCCCACCCCTCTCCCCGCGTTCTTGGGCGTCTGGGTGAGGAGGCTATGGAACTTGGGGAGGAGGCAGGGTGGTTAAACAGGGGCTGCAACGGCAGTCTGTGATCCTGCTGCCGTTCATGAACCTCCACCTGACGCCAGAGCATGTCCGTTTGATCCTGCAGTAGCCCCAGCATTGCCTCATGCCTCCTCTGATCTTCCTGCCACCACCTCTCCTCACGTTCATTGGCCACTTTCTTGGACTCTGCTATTGTGTCCCTCCACACATTCTGCTGAGCTCTGTCAGTGTCGGACGACTGCATGAGCTCAGAGAACATTTCATCGCGCGTGCGTTTTTTTCACTGCCTTATCTGAGATAGCCTTTGGGATGGAGAAGGGAGGCTTGAAACTTTTGCAGCTGCTGGAGGAGAAAAAGGGAGTGAAGTATTTAAAAAGATACATTTTACAGAACAATGGCTATACTCTTTCATGGTGAACAACACTATTCACATTACATAGCACATGTGATTTTGGTACAAGGTCGCATTTTGCATCTTATATTGAGTGCCTGCTGCTTTGGTGTTTGATCACACACGCAGTGCCAGGCAACAGAATTTGACTTGCAGGCGGCCATGGTAAGCCATAGTCTTTCGGCTTCTGCAACCTTCATAACAGCAGCGCCCTCCTCTCCCATACCAAGCAAAGCACGTTGAGTTGGCCATTTAGTGCTGCGGTTTTCCTGTTAACATGCAGCAACAGAAACCAAACTAACCCCCCTGCCATCCAATTCTCTGGGATGATCGCTTTACCCCTCCCACCACTGTGTGGCTGGTATCAGGGAAGATCCCTGCTAGCCAAACACAAACAGCTCCGCGCCAATGGCCCCCCCTCCACTGCTCGGCTAACTGTGGGGAGGATTTCTTTTCAGCCACAGGCAAACAGCCCAGTAGGAACGGCCACCTCTGAAATTCCCCTTAATTAAATTCCCCTGTTTCAACCAG
Source organism: Natator depressus (assembly GCF_965152275.1). Classification (NCBI taxonomy): domain Eukaryota; kingdom Metazoa; phylum Chordata; order Testudines; family Cheloniidae; genus Natator; species Natator depressus. The sequence continues at coordinate 53,368,540 of NC_134238.1, forward strand.
GTTACCCTGAACGATATCACTCTCCTGAGGATAACACAGAGAGATAAAGAACGGATGTTGCTTGAATGCCAGCAAACACCGGGACCATATGCTGCAATCTGGTATCATTTTTCATGCAATGATACCAGATTACTTGCTGCTAGCATGGCGTGGTAAAGTGTCCTACCATGGAGGATGGAATAAGGCTGCTCTCCCCAGAAACCTTCTGCAAAGGATTTTAGAGTACCTCCAGGAGAGCTTCATGGAGATGTCCCTGGAGGATTTCCGCTCCATCCCCAGACACGTTAACAGACTTTTCCAGTAGCTGTACTGGCCACGAATGCATCCCAAGTCCTCAGGGCTACTCAATCATTAAACGCTTGCTTTTATAATATATATTATATTTAAAAAGAGACACTCACCAGAGGTCCCTTCTCCATCTTCGTTGGGTTGGGACAGTATTTCAGTCAGGGTGAGAAAAAGATCCTGGCTGTCGGGGAGAACGGTGTGCTGTGTGCTCTCCTCAAGCTTGTCGTCGTCCTCCTCCTCCTCATCTTTCCCCATCCACAAAATCCTCGGGCATGGCGGAGAGTATCCCATCATCGGAGTCCACGGACAGGGGTGGGGTAGTGGTGGCGGCCCCCCCTAGAGTTATGTAGACAAAAATGGCTTCGTTGTGTGGACAGGTACAGAGCGAATTCGATTTAACGCTGCTAAATTTGAAAAACTTGTAGTGTAGACCAGGCCGTGGGCTGGACAAGGAAAATTGTCATTGGAAGGCATGATTATTTTGTACTCTGGAAGAGAGGATGACAAACAGCAGGATGGTGTTGGCTTATTATTGAGCTAGGAAGATACAAAAACACTGAAGGGATGGGAACCTGCTCACTCTGATGAACCATGTGGATATCATGATTCATTGTTGTGCCAACAAACGATAGCAACAAACAGGTCAAAGATTTTCTATGAAAGATTACAGATCTTGCCAAGAATGCTTTGTAAATATGACATTATCTTCATGAGAGACCTAAAAGCACAAATTGGTGAAGAGAATAGTGTATGGGCACACATTATTGACAGACATGGCATCCCAGGGTAGACTGGCAATGGAGAATACTTCGTTGAACTCTGTGACTTATGCAGTCTTTGCATTGGGCTTATCCTACTTCCACATAAGGACAAATATAAATTGACAAGGAGATCAAAAGATGAATTCACCCTTGATCATGTTGCCATTAGTAGGTGCTGGAGAAAATCATTGTTGCATGCCAAGGTCCATACAAGAGCTGATGTCGGAAGTGACATCATCTTGTTGTTGGTACAATCAAAATAAAACTAAATAAGATAACACCATGCAAGGCAGAGGACATGTATGATACTAAAAGTTAATAAATCCAGCAGTGAAGGCGCTTTCAAAGCTGCAACTTAGCAATAGATCTGAAGAGTTAAAAACACTGCCATTGTTCTTCTGTGACATCCATCAGTTTTATTTTGATGGCTCCAACCAAATATATGGAGTTCTTGCTGAAAAGAGGAAACCATTAAAGAAGAGACTTCAACAAGAATAAAACAGTGGTAAAAGAGCTATTCTGCAAGAAGAATATGCAGACAAAGAAAAGGAAGTTAAAAGATCACCCAGCAGAGATATGAGAGAATGTGTAGGCTATACTCAACCCACCAGAAACACTAACACATTGAGAGACGTGAAGAAATAGTGGACTTATATCACTACAAGTAATCACCTCTGAGGAAGTAACTAAGGTCATAAACTGACTGAAGAGTGGTAAAGCACCAGGCTATGATAAGATAGATGCTGAAATGTTAAAAGCAGTTAAAAGCGTTTATTTACACCCAAAAGAGATTCTATTTATCATGTTTGCAGAGCTCCAAGCACTTAAGCACAAACCTGATCCTAAGAGTTAGTCATCCACTCAGAGAACACACATGCACCGTTTGACCTGGGTATCTAATCATAACAGCTGGAATTTTTGACAGTCAGTGAGTACAATGAATGGTTTATTAATGTAATACAGATAAAGAAAGATTTACAGAAATCTAGCAAATAATTTTGAATGTCATGCATTTGAAGAAAAAAAAAATGTTCTCCTAGGCAACTCTCACCCAGAAACCAAGCGTAGGCCTAGTCTCTGCTTACTTTACTGCACTGATATAATACTCTCACTAGTCATGTGAGTAAAGTTTAATGCATACATATTTTTTGCAGGATTAGGGATATTGTTTTATCAAATGAATTGCAGGGTTTTGTGCCAGTCTCTAACATTTGGTGTACTTCAGTCTCTGTTCTGACTTTTCCTCTTGGTGTGTGCACAGTTTCGGGGAAGGGAAGATGCAGATTTCAGAGAGGATCTGTAACTGACTTCATATTCAACTCAACAATACTATTTTTAGGTGCAGCGCTGACTGCTTTACAATAATCCGAGTTATTTAAACCTCACCAAGGTTTATAATACAAGGCAGGTTTTGCTATTACTGTATCAACAAGTAAAAGGATATGCATTTTAATGTAGTTTTGAAGTTGTTAAAAGGAATAAGTCCATGATTGTATTGTAGGAATGGACTGAATACCTAATGTTTAGTGGTCAGCCAAATATCAAATAACTGGAAATGGAATTCACTCTACAGCGCCTTCTGAAGCTGAATAGGGGGAAGAAAGCACTGATGGTCACCTAATTTACATCTGATCTTTTATTCCAGTATGACAGAAGCAATAAAACAAATACCAAATATTGGCCAACTTCATTACACATATCCTACTAGATACTATCTTTCCCCATTATTTTAAAGTCCTTTCTATTACCATGTTCACACACTGAAAAAAGCAAGGCAGTTTTGTTAACGGAAATGTAAACAATCAATCATCATTAAAGCTTATTGTTCTTATTTTTATGAAGACTTTATGGCCATTAAGTCTGTGCCAAAATAAAACACAATGTTCTTGTTTTCACAAAGTAAAGCGATCTAATGAACTCTGAGAAGGTTAGACTTAATTTTAAATGCTCTTGCTAACAGATTTCTTGCTTGAGCCCTACAAAGCAATAGTAATCAGTCAGCAGTCACAGCTGCTACTCTGAAGTAAAGTTTGTTGATAGCAGCAAAACAATCATTTTAAAATCATTTTAAAGAGTGATGAATGAGAACAGTCTCTTTCCTAGAAACTATGAAAGATCTCATACTTGCAGTGTGGCAGGGTTCTTTAGCACACACCTTAGTGGACAAGTGAGTCCCATGGAGGGAAGGAGTTGAAAGGGTATCCCACAGTGACAGAGCCTAACATGAAATAGTGAACTGAAGAGAGAGACATTTGGAAATGCATAATAACCTACAGACTCATGGGATCTTCACCAGAGGCCATAAGGTAAAAAGGAGAAGCAATAGCAGAGCTCTGACAGAAGGGGACACTGGCATGTCCTAACTATTCAGCTTGATATTAGGTACTTTGTAGACTATTTGTATTTTGCTGACGTTTGGCCAATTCTAATTCAAGTTTTGGTCCATGCTAATGTAGGGCCTGGTAAATCAGAAATGACCTTTACTTGTGTGTACACTGACTTATGCATGCATTTTACCTGTGTACAAAGAATCTCTCATTTTCATGTGCAAAGGATAGAGTTCTGATATGAAAAATTCATTTGTCCAAAGAGCTTTTTCATATGTAAATCCTATCATTTGTACATAGAAGAGATGTCCTCTGCCATTTAGGCCCATATTGTCATGGTAGAAATGTCCACAGATGCCATATTGGACATGGAGATAAGTGAATTATTGGGATTGTAGGGGTAGATAAATTTCCAATGAAGATTAGAGATAAGATGCTGTAGTTGAATTACCTAGGCAGAAAGACTATTCTTTTCTTTGTTACCCATCTGAAATATTAAAGCACCTTCTTCTAAAACAAACAAAAAAACCCCTATTTTGTGCAGAAACATTTTTTCCCTTTTTTTCTCATCACTATTTCTAATATTTGACACCTACACACATTCCAAAATTACAGTATGATAGGACACTTGTAGAGAACAGTTATATAATTGTAGAAAGCTCTTCAGTTATGCTAGTATGCCTATAGTTTAAAAGGGAGTCAGACTCAAGAGGTGCTTATTGGTAGAAAGCAGTCAGTGAAGAGGTCCACCAGGAGCTTAGAGAGATGAGTGGGAGTGTAACCAAGCTGAAACTTAAAAGTTAAAATAAAAATCTTTAACATGCCTGGTCTTTTTGATGGAGGAAGCCTATGAAGATTGGTTAAAACTAAAGTATTATGTTGCTACTTTATACTGGAGAGAGACCTGAGAATCAAGAAAGGAGCTATTACATAGTAAAAGTAATAGTTTTTTGGGGGGGGAAACTACTGAGAGAGAGAGAGTTACAAAAATCAGTTCCTGAAGTAACAATGAATAAGAATTTTGTCAACCTGCCTAATTAAATACTGATGGCTATAAAAGACGTTCCTCAAGTAAAAAATATAGAGAAGAGAACTACTGAACTAATAAGATCCATAAAACTTGGTGTGGATTCTATTATGAGTTCAAGACTTTTTACAGCTTTAGAAAATGAAACAAATGTTCCATTGCACAAGAGTCAGAGAAAAGGATACCTAACATATGCAAATATGCTGCTATAACTGTACAAGGTTTGCCTGACCCTGGATTTTAAATATAAGCAGTGTATTCCTACTATTCTTATGACCATGGTATACGTTCCATGGTATTCAAATCCAAAAGAGAAATGTACCTTTGCGCACATGAGGTAGTATTGAAGGATGGGTATAGGTTCTGACATTCATCTTGATAATAGACTTGACACTTAGGATTATTCAGATTAAATAACTCTGAATTCTTTCTTGTCGTACTTGTCATATTTTATATATTAAAGGGAGACTTGAAAATCCCATTTTTATAGAAAAAGGTAGTACCTTTTTATGGTTACAATTAATACCTATACTAAAATTGAATATAGTTCAGTGGAAGAAAGAAACTATTTGTCTCTCTCTTCCTACCTGCTCCCATTTTGTTTACTTTTCACATTCTGACTGCACTTCATGTATAATTTGATGAATGTGGAGCTGCTCTGTAAATTTATGAATACTGTATGTTGACTTGATTATTGGGATGTTTCCTGTCCAAATATATTGATTTAGCTTAAGAGGGGGCTTTTGTGGGGCAGGAAGTGTCACAGTTCAGGGCAGCTGTATTTGCTCTCTGGTCCCTTAAGGGCACCTACTCTAAGCTCCTAGCTTCCTAACTGTCCGTTATCTTTGGTAGAGACCCAAGTCTCTTCTTCTTGACTGGGGTTTTATCATAATATAGACAGCTTACTGCTTACATTACGATATTCCCAGCAAGCCAGACTGCCTAAACAGGATGGCTTCTGTGCTTTGCTTTCTCTCCAGAGGTTATGAACAACATAAAGGCCCACATGTATAAGTTACCACACGGCTCTTTATAAACTAGCACATTTATTTTCAAAGTGAAAGCTTTAAAGATAAAACATTTAAACCACACAAGAACCTACTCACATCCTTAAAAGCTTAGCAGCCATCACCCCAACTCCAAGCTTGGGCTCTGGTAGGTGTCAATCCTTCAAAACCCGCAACTGGGTTGATCCCATGGTTAAAGGTTCATAACTGTCTCCGATTTAGAACCAGAACAACCATGAATAGTTCAGTCTTCCCTTTATATAGCTTGAGCCTTTCATCTTGGCTTCATGTATCGGGCGACCAACAGATAATGGCCACCTCCTCAGGGTGTTAGACAAAAGGTTAAGTTTTTGAATAACCAGAGGTGGAGAATTTGCATTTGCCTCTCCATAGATATTTCGCAGGAAATCAACTTAACACTGTGATGAGTTCCCCCGGGGTGCCACCTGGAACTGGGGTACCACTGAGCCCTCTGACCCACCAGCCTGGCCTCCCTCTCATACTGTGCTGCTGTGACAAATTGCAAAGCCCTTCAAGCTTGCACTTTCACCAGCATTCACACAGGTAGGGACATAGCTGCAGTTACATGCCATCTCTCTAACCACCAGCCTCCCAGCCTAGGAGCCCAGAGCAGTACTGTCCTGTCCTGGTCAAATCTAGACAGTATATAGGTTTAATACCCGGTCTGCCTCTCCCTCAGTATGAAGAGGACCATGCACACTTGTGGTAACCAAGCTGAGATTTTCCCCCAGACGCCTTAATCAAGCGCACACTGATTTGGATTAAAACAAAGTGTATTAACTACAAAAGGACAGATTTTTTTAAATTATAAGTGATAGCAAACAGATCTAAGCAGATTACCTAGTAAATAAACAAAACTGCAAACTGAACTTAACATACTAGATAGATAGGATATGAATTGGCAAATTCTCACCCTGAGTGATAAACAGGCTGGCAGACTCTTAAGGCACACACTTCCTTGGCTTTGCAGCTTGAGTTTCCCAGGTTTTTATACACAGACTAGAAATCCATTTTAGCCTGGGACCATCACTTCCTCCCTGTTCAGTCTTTATTCCTCAGGTGTTTCCAGATGTGTTGTTGTAGGGAGAATGAGGTCCCCCATGGATGTCATTTCCCCCCTTTTTTATCATCTTTCCACTTGCTGGAAAGTTCTTTTGCTGTGACCTGTGTGAAACAGTTCCCATTGTGTAGCGCTATCTCTGAGAGTTTTTTCTACTGTACGCAGTTCCTGGGGTAATCCTTGTGCTTGTGTGCATTTCCTCAGTTAGCCATTAACATTGTTTGGCCTTTTTACTGTTCTACCTGAAAAGCTGCTTCTGGGTGTTTTCAACCTCACAACATGTTTCAGTAACACATAGATTCATAGATATTTAGGTCAGAAGGGACAATTATGATCATCTAGTCTGACCTCCTGCACAATGCAGGCCACAGAATTTCACCCACCACTCCTGCAAAAAACCTCTCACCTGTGTCTGTGCTATTGAAGTCCTCAAATTGTGGTTTAAAGACTTCAAGGAGCAGAGAATCCTCCAGCAAATGACCCATGCCCCATGCTACAGAGGAAGGCGAAAAACCTCCAGGGCAGATTGGAAGAGGCCCTGGAGGAAAATTCCTTCCTGGCCCCAAATAGGGCGATCAGCTAAACCCTGAGCATATGGGCAAGATTCATCAGCCAGATACTACAGAAAATTATTTCCTGGGTAACTCAGATCCCACCCCATCTAATATCCCATCACAGGCCATTAGGCCTATTTACCATGAATATTTAATTACCAAAACCATGTTATCCCATCATACCATCTCCTCCATAAACTTATCAAGTTTAATCTTAAAGCCAGATAGATCTCTTGCCCCCACTGCTTTCCTTGGAAGGCTGTTCCAGAACTTCACTCCTCTGATGGTTAGAAACCTTCTAGTCTAAATTTCCTGGTGGCCAGTTTATATCCATTTGTTCTTGTGTCCACATTGGTACTGAGCTTAAATAATTCCTCTCCCTCTCCGGTATTTATCCTTCTGATATATTTATAGAGAGCAATCATATCTCCCCTCAACCTGCTTTTAGTTAGGCTAAACAAGCCAAGCTCCTTGAGTCTCCTTTCATAAGACAAGTTTTCAATTCCTCGGATCATCCTAGTAGCCCTTCTCTGTACCTGTTCCAGTTTGAATTCATCCTTCTTAAACATGGGAGACCAGAACTGCACACAGTATTTCAGATGAGGTCTCACCAGTGCCTTGTATAACGGTACTAAAACCTCCTTATCTCTACTGGAAATACCTCGCCTGATGCATCCCAAGACCGCATTAGCTTTTTTCACGGCCATATCACATTGGCGGCTCATAGTCATCCTATGATCAACCAATACTCCAAGGTCCTTCTCCTCCTCCGTTACTTCTAATTGATGCATCCCCAGCTTATAACTAAAATTCTTGTTGTTAATCCCTAAATGCATGACCTTACACTTCTCACTGTTAAATTTCATCCTATTACTATTACTCCAGTTTACAAGGTCATCCAGATCTTCCTGTAGGATATCCCGGTCCTTCTCTAAATTGGCAATACCTCCCAGCTTTGTATCATCCGCAAACTTTATTAGCACACTCCTACTTTTTGTGCTGAGGTCAGTAATAAAAAGATTGGTCCCAAAACCAATCCTTGAGGAACTCCACTGGTAACCTCCCTCTAGCCTGACAGTTCACCTTTCACTAGGACCCGTTGTAGTCTCCCCTTTAACCAATTCCTTATCCACCTTTCAATTTTCCTATTGATCCCAATCTTATCCAATTTAACGAATAATTCCCCATGTGGCACGGAATCAAACGCCTTACTGAAATCTAGGTAAATTAGATCCACCATGTTTCCTTTATCTAAAAAATCTGTTACTTTCTCACATACATAGCCTAACTTCACATATGACAACAGCACGTACAATCCAATGGGATATTAATGTCTAGCAGAGCAAGACTTTTAGTATGATACCTCCCCAGGCATACTTTGTACAAAACATATCCTAATTATATGACAGTGGTGAATCCTGGGATGCCAGGGTGTCACAAACGCTTGTTCCACAAGTCTGTTCTTGTCTGGCATGTTGTTCGACATAGTCCTCTGAAGCCCCAGGTCTCTCATCTGTTATATCTCCCACCTTGAGAAGTTACACACAATCCCAGCCCACAATAATACATAAACAATTCATTTTAAGACAGTGGACCCCCATGACACTTAAACTTAATTCAACAAGATTTCCCAAGGATATTGCAGGAAATTACCATATCTGTCACAACAGATAGGAAGGAAAAGAATGGCTCAAGGTGGCCACCTTTTTGCATACACTCATGGGTTGCCCAAACTGTTCGCTTTGAAGATTATCACTTCTCCAGCCAACCTACAGAACTAGTTTTGACGAGAAGGGTTAAGACCCACAAACACAAAAAGACAAAAGAACTGTAGCAGGATTTTTGAGAGAGTCTCTCTCTCTCTCCTCTCGAGAGTTAGGTAGCTGTTCAGGAGTTCCAGACTGAGAGACAGGACCTTGTCTGGGGTTTCTGAAGAAGCTAGGCTGCATTGGTTACCATTGGGGTGGCAAGACTTTTTAAATAAGATAGATATGCATATAGACTGTTTTTAAAATCCTCTTTTTTTAGCTAACGCTTTCTTCCTTCTGCAAAATAAACATGTATTTTAAGAAGGCTGTCTGTTTGGTATATTGCTGTCACAGACTCCCTAAGAGAACTTTTGCAAAAAGAAAAGGAGTACTTGTGGTACCTTACAGACTAACCAATTTATTTGAGCATAAGCTTTCGTGAGCTACAGCTCACTTCATCGGATGCATACTGTGGAAAGTATAGAAGATCTTTTTATACACACAAAGCATGAAAAAAATGGGTGTTTACCACTACAAAAGGTTTTCTCTCCCCCCACCCCACTCTCCTGCTGGTAATAGCTTATCTAAAGTGATCACTCTCCTTACAATGTGTATGCTAATCAAGGTGGGCCATTTCCAGCACAAATCCAGGGTTTAACAAGAACGTCGGGGGTGCGGGGGTGGGGTGGGGTGGGGTTGGAAAAAACAAGGGGAAATAGGCTTGAACAGAGACTGGGAGTGGCTAAGTCATTATGCAAGGTAACCTAAGTTAATTGTATCCAATTTTCAAATGAATTCCAATTCAACAGTCTCTCGCTGGAGTCTGGTTTTGAAGTTTTTTTGTTGTAATATCGCAACTTTCATGTCTGTAATCGTGTGACCAGAGAGATTGAAGTGTTCTCCGACTGGTTTCAACAATTTCCATCCCACCATCAACCTCAGCCTGGTCCAGTCCACACAAGAGATCCACTTCCTGGACACTACAGTGCTAATAAACAATGGTCACATAAACACCACCCTACACCGGAAACCTACTGACCGCTATTCCTACCTACATGCCTCCAGGTTTCACCCTGACCACACCACACGATCCATTGTCTACAGCCAAGCTCTGCGATACAACCGCATTTGCTCCAACCCCTCAGACAGAGACGAACACCTACAAGATCTCTATCAAGCATTCTTACAACTATAATACCCACCTGCGGAAGTGAAGAAACAGATTGATAGAGCCAGAAGAGTTCCCAGAAGTCACCTACTACAGGACAGGCCCAACAAAGAAAATAACAGAACGCCACTAGCCGTCACCTTCAGCCCCCAACTAAAACCTTTCCAGTGCATTATTAAGGATCTACAACCTATCCTGAAGGATGACCCAACACTCTCACAAATCTTGGGAGACAGGCTAGTCCTTGCTTACAGACAGCCCCCCAACCTGAAGCAAATACTCACCAGCAACCACATACCACACAACAGAACCACTAACCCAGGAACCTATCCTTACAACAAAGCCCGTTGCCAACTGTGTCCACATATCTATTCAGGGGACACCATCACAGGGCCTAATAACATCAGCCACACTATCAGAGGCTCGTTCACCTGCACATCCACCAATGTGATATATGCTATCATGTGCCAGCAATTCCCCTCTGCCATGTACATTGGTCAAACTGGACAGTCTCTACGTAAAAGAATAAATGGACAAAAATCAGATGTCAAGAATTATAACATTCATAAGCCAGTCAGAGAACACTTCAATCTCTCTGGTCACGTGATTAGACATGAAAGTTGCGATATTACAACAAAAAAAAACTTCAAAACCAGACTCCAGCGAGAGACTGTTGAATTGGAATTCATTTGCAAATTGGATACAATTACCTTAGGTTACCTTGCATAATGACTTAGTCACTCCCAGTCTCTATTCAAGCCTATTTCCCCTTGTTTTTTCCACCCTCTCCCCCCCCAAGACGTTCTTGTTAAACCCTGGATTTGTGCTGGAAATGGCCCACCTTGATTAGCATACACATTGTAAGGAGAGTGATCACTTTTTAGATAAGCTATTACCAGCAGGAGAGTGGGGTGGGGGGAGAGAAAACCTTTTGTAGTGGTAAACACCCATTTTTTTCATGCTTTGTGTGTATAAAAATCTCCTATACTTTCCACAGTATGCATCCGATGAAGTGAGCTGTAGCTCACGAAAGCTTATGCTCAAATAAATTGGTTAGTCTGTAAGGTGCCACAAGTACTCCTTTTCTTTTTGCGAATACAGACTAACACAGCTGTTACTCTGAAACCTAAGAGAACTTTGACACTAAACTGGGAGGAGAGGTAGATACGCTGGAGGGTAGGGATAGGATACAGAGGGACCTAGACAAATTAGAGGATTGGGCCAAAAGAAATCTGATGAGGTTCAACAAGGACAAGTGTAGAGTCCTGCACTTAGGACAGAAGAATCCCATGCGCTGCTACAGACTAGGGACCGAACGGCTCGGCAGCAGTTCTGCAGAAAAGGACCTAGGGGTTACAGTGGACAAGAAGCTGGATATGAGTCAACAGTGTGCCCTTGTTGCCAAGAAGGCCAATGGCATTTTGGGATGTATATGTAGGGGCACTGCCAGCAGATCAAGGGATGTGATCATTCCCCTCTATTCAACATTGGTGAGGCCTCATCTGGAGTACTGTGTCCAGTTTTGGTAGTCCCCACACTACAAGAAGGATGTGGAAAAATTGGAGAGAGTCCAGCAGAGGGCAACAAAAATGATTAGGGGACTGGAACACATGACTTATGAGGAGAGGCTGAGGGAACTGGGATTGTTTAGTCTGCGGAAGAGAAGAATGAGGGGGGATTTGATAGCTGCTTTCAACTACCTGAAAGGGGGTTCCAAAGAGGATGGATCTCGACTGTTCTCAGTGGTACCAGATGACAGAACAAGGAGTAATGGTCTCAAGTTGCAGTGGGGGAGGTTTAGGTTGGATATTAGGAAAAAAAATTTCACTAGGAGGGTGGTGAAACATTGGAATGCGTTACCTAGGGAAGTGGTGGAATCTCTTTCCTTAGATATTTTTAAGGTCAGGCTTGACAAAGCCCTGGCTGGGATGATTTAGTTGGGGATTGGTCCTGCTTTGAGTAGGGGGTTGGACTAGATGACCTCCTGAGGTCCCTTCCAACCCTGATATTCTATGAACTGCAGGTGCCAGCACTCACTCAGACCTGCAGGGTAAGAATGGTGTGTGTATATATACAGGGTGATGTAGCCCAAGGCCCAGTCTAAGAATGGGAGAATTCCACACAAGGATAGGTAAAGACATGAGCCTAACATCTGGGGGAGGTGTACTCACTGAAACCAGACATTGGACAGAGGTACAGCTAGCTCTGTAAACATAACAATTTAGACTGGTTCCCTGTACAGTCAGTTAGTTTCTCCTTGCTCAAAAGACCATTGAATATTTAGCAAAATAATAGAAAACTTTTATAATAAATTATAGAGATTTTAAAGAATATTTACCATTTAGAGTTTCTCTATTAGATATGGATTTTTTAAAAAAAATTGTCAACTTTAAAAAAAGAAAATGAAGTTGACTGTTTCACTTCAATCTTTCCAATTTGAAATATGTCCAGTACTGTGTCTTGCATCTGTGCCGAGTGAATGCATTATTGAATCATCACAAAATAAATCATTCCAGATGTGTTTTGTAATGATTTTCTGGTTACATGTAGCTATTTGCATGCACAGCTATCACACAAAGTAACAGCAGAGTAAACAGATATTTTAAACTTGTTTGAATTGAAACATTTTGTCTAAATTGACCCTTTTTCAGGAGCGGTTTTGATTTTGATAAATTTACATTTTCTGATGTAAAAATGTTTCTTCAGAAAATTCCTGACCAGCTCTAATTCAAACACATAAGTTCTGCATTTAGATATCATATAGTAGCTTTAGACGTATTTAACTTTGGTGCTGTGGTTAGAAATGTGACTATATAAAATGCCACCTGTGCTCTCAGTACCTTGTGTGTTCCCCCCTCCCCACATCACCTCTGCTTACTTTATTGTTCAAAATATGTTTTCGTTATCTTTTTTTTTTCTCCCAGTCAACACAGCTCTTGGAAAGTGAGCTAAATTCTCCCCTTACTCCTTCATAAAACCCAGAATTATTTACTAACGTCCAGTCATAGAATCCTTCACCAGCTAGGAAGACCACAGCTTGACTTTCAGCTCCTCAAATGATTTTGTTGAGCTTGAATAAGTTAAACAATATTACTTTTAAACTGAATGAGACAGTAGTGCAGACCATGGAATCTCCCAGACTTAATTTACATTCTCCAGAAACAGATCCCTCCAGCTTCATATGTAAAGTGTCTGATTCTCATTAACTCTAAGGCCCCTTTATGTACATTTATGCTCACTTCATGCCTCTTTCCATTCTGCCAGAGTGATGTAATTTAAGATGAGTTTAATGTAAATGAGAATCAGGCCCAAAGAAAATCGGCTACAACAGTTGCTGCTAAAGCTCTGACTTGATGAGCAAAAAAGGTGCATTTTTCAGTCATGTTTGCTCATTCAAGTTCGCACAACCTGACTGAAAAAAGTCCCATTGATGCTGATTAAGACACAGGATAACATATTTGGAGCAGAATTAGCCGGTCATGTTATGTTCTGTGTTTAACACTGGATGTACAAAGGATAACAAACAGTAAGAGATACAAAGAAGGAGGAGAAAGAAAGTGCAGAGCTTAATGGTTAGAAACCATTCAATTTAAATATAGATTGGCAATCATTAATGATCCTCTATAGCAGTGGTGGGCAACTTGCAGTCCATCAAGGTAATCTGACTGAGGGCCATGAGACATTTTGCTGATGTTGACTGTCCACAGGCGCAGCTCCCCGTGGCCGCGGTTCACCATTTCCAGCCAGTGGGAGCTGCGGGAAGCAGCGGGCCGCAGGATGTGTTGACCGCCTCTTCCCTCAGCTCCCATTGGATGGAAACAGCGAACTGCAGCCACTAGGAGCTGCAGGGGAGCTGTGCCTGTGGGCTGCCAATGTCAGCAAAATGTCTCGTGGCCCGTAATCAGATTACCCTGATGGGTTGCATGCAGGCCACAGGTTTCCTAGCACTGCTCTGTAGCTATTTTCAGTTGGTGATTTTCTTTAGGTTCTTTATGTTTACTAAACACAGATGCAGTGTATACATTAAAATAAAATACTATTGTTACCTCATATGTACCCAAAATAAAATATAGGTGACAGGTGAGCTTTGTTTCACTTCATCTAAATTTCATAAAAATTGGCCATATGTAAGACTGGTTAGAAAAGTATTGTCATCTCTGACTAGCTTTTTGTGTGTGTTTATTTCCCCTAAATCTGAAACTAAAATGAACCTGTCACAATGAAAAAGGCAGTTATGTCATTGGCAGACAATTTTCAATAATGTCCATAGGGCAAAAAGTTCATATTAGGATACAGAGAGAACATTCATAATTTCCCTAGCCTCTTCAGGTTTTGTAGGGGAAAACAAACAAGACAGCTCTCAGACCATCTTGGTTTCCTATTTTAAAATTTATGAACTCTTCACAAACGCAAAATTGAATTTTCTACTATTGTCTGTGCAGAACACACATCTGTGATTTCTGCTACTCATATTGTTATTTTGTCTCCTGTGAAATTACTGAGAGACTGTTTGACCCTTCTGGATTTGTGTCTCCTAGGCTTCCTTCCAGGTTGTTTCATAGTCTCATAAATCGAACTCTTTAGAAGCTACCTTAAAAAGGTATGACTTTCAAGAAGATTTATATTGCTCATTTGTGTTTCCATATCTTTGGCAGATAGATGATAGTTTGCCTGAGGTAAACAGACATAGAGACTGCAATAGATTCCTCCTAATTATTACAGGCAAACTAAACATATGTACAAAGAACATAAGGTAAATGTAAGCCATAAAAGAGAATTGACTGAGTTCATTTAAACCTTCTATTTTTCTCAGCAATAATATTAAACTTTCATTATGAAAACAGCAGGTGTAGAGCAAATTGTCTCCTTTTTAGCTTTTTCATTATTTTGTCCAACAACTATTCTATTATAATTTCATAATGCCTTTAAATCCACTTTCTCAGTACCTGAAAAGATGGTGGGTGAAGTCAGAGTAAAGAATTAAAGAATAATTGGGTGAGGTAATAGGGATCCTGCGTTATTCACATGATGAGTAAGAACTACTTGCGCAAATTAGTTTTTTTTTCAGGATCAGACCCCTAATCGATATGTAATATCAAGATTGTGAAAAATATGGCCTGCAATTTAAATCTGGCTCTTACAAGTAGGAAATGCTTTGCTTTGATGTGTTTAAAATTAGAGTTGTATGAGGACCCAGCATATTCAAGTAGCAGATTAGAGCACTGAGGAGATAAGATGGGTATTCCCGGAACCCAAATGAACCCAGTGCAAAATGAGATTGTCAAGCGATCCCAAAACCATATGATCACCTATAATAACAAAACCATGAGTTTAATGAAGAGAAGGTGAACATCAGTCAGTCAATCAAATCAATTATTTCCTGTTCAGAGCCTAATCCAGACGGTAATAATGAAGGTGACTCTAGAAGTTTAGCCATTCCTCTAGGAGCGCTTCAAATAGCTGTACAATTTTAATGAATCTGAAGAAAGCCTCTACATAAAGAATGTTCTAGGGATTATATTACTTACAAAATGTCTGAAATGACCATGGAATGAATACTGCCTATGCGTTCCCCTAATTATCATGTAAATAAAGTAAACGCTGATGTATACATGTGTAATATGGAAATATTTTTTTGAGTCAATTATTGTATGCATAAAGCAGCCCGATAAACATGCAGAATAGTTCCATGGAAACATTGAGTAATTCCAAAATTATTGGTCTTATTTAATAAATTTTGAGCTTCATAAGGACATGACAGACTGTAACAGATTGACTTCTAAATTTTTTTTACCCAAGACTTTATATAAGTTATCATGTTTCCCCCCAATGCTGCAGAATGCTACTAACTGGTTGATGAAGCAGGACTTGCAAACTTCAGATGGAATTCAAGTAAGTGAACAATTGGTATGCAAGCCCGAAAAGGAAAAGGTTACACTTTCCAGTGGAATAAACACTTTACTTCACCTACCTTGAACTTTGCTATTTAATTAGACCAGAGATGGAAGAATGCAATTTGGTTTATTCCAGCTTACATCTTCGAAAAAATGTCTGTATTAGTGAAGACCTTAGCTTTTAAAATTTTAAATTTCAGTAAATTTCATGGTTCTGAAACGTGTAGATTGAAAGCCCTAGAGAAGGAAGGACTCCTTTTATACATCAAAAATGTAATATCAGTACAATATCAATGCAAGGTATACTGTCAATATACCTCCGTCCATATTCTGGAGGGATCACTGTGACACTTCCTCTGAGAACCCAGGACTGAGAGTCATTTTGTTACCCCCCTGCCTCCAGTGAGAGACTTGTTTGTGCATGAGTGGGTATCAGCTCCCTGACACCTCCAGTCTGTTAGCCACCCAAACAATCTCCTCTGGACAATATCAGCCCTTACATTTTTCTTGTAGGTTAATGGTAGGTGCACTCCAGTCCCCAAACCCCTAGGGTTTAGCCTCTTATCCATTGTTATACCGGGCTTGCTGTCCCCAAGAGCACAACATACACCCCCTCTTGAATGATTCAACCCAGGGATCTGTTCTTATATTACACTACAGCACTGAGTTATTTTTATTGTAAAAAAACCCACATAATTTTATTATTAAAGATTTAAGAGCTAGTGAATGAGAGTAATGGGAACAGAAAGGTTACACTTAAAAAAAAAAAGTCACACTTTCTAGGGACTAGAAAGGCTAACCCGTCTAAACAAGTCTATCTCACCCAAATGTCCTTCACGATGCATCCGACCAGAGGAGGCTGAGAACTTGTTTTCATGAATGCAATCACAGCACCCAGTCACTTCCTCGGGTGCAGGATAAAGGAGTGTCTTTTTTGCCTTCCCTTTATATTCCTCAAAATTCATAGTCTGCCCCCAGAGATGGGGCAACCCATCTGGTTCACTCTCCAGTGGGCATGTTTCCTGTTGACTCAGAATGTAAATGGGGCTTCCATTGTGTTGGCTTACAGGGCTTAATTTATATGTCAACAGACTTACACATTTTACCTGTCTGGAAGAAACCTCTTTTTCTCTTTGTTTCTTCATATTCAAAACATATTTTCAGTACATATACTAAACTCCTTAAATATCATCTATATATACTGATCCTCATAATTGTTACAAGATGTAGGATACAAGCTTTTATTAGACACCTCACATGACATCAGTTATTGGTAAGTATCATGAAAATGGTGTGCTGTGTGTAGTGAGTTTGTCAGGTCTACTAGGATTTGCCGTTACACAATAGTGACCCCCTTTGATGGTTGTCACTGAGGGATCGTAGGGTCACAATCACCTCTAGTAATGAGAAGGTAGTTCAATCTCTTTTTCCATTTGTATTCACTCCTTGCCTTCTCTGCTGAGATTTATCTAATTAATGTCAAATGCACTGATGACTTGGTGATGTGGATAATTCTCTGTTGGAACTGGATTGCAACTGTCAATTCATTTAAATTAAGCCAACAAGTGTATATCAGATGGTAACAAATTTTGATCCTGCCTGGGCCTTACTTAAACTTCTGATATTCACTTAAAATGCTCTGTATCCCATTAACCAATCTCCCAGGAGTTACTTGATTCTGTTTAACTTTTTTCTCCACTAGTATATTTACATTTATTCAGAAACTAAATGGATATAGGTGACGTCATATTCTGCAGTTTCTGAAAACATCTGTTCTTTATAGGTTCTTATACTCCTTCATCACCAGAACTTCTGTGTACTTTTCAGTAGTGATGTGACTAGCATCGGTCCAATGTGGTTTATTGTCTCACTGTCTCCCCAGGAAGAGAATTGTGTGGGCAGAGTACATTTTTAATAAATGTACATGCTCCTATGTACATTTATTATGTCACGTGGAAGACACTTTGCTACCATAGTGGTGGTCCTAGATGTAAGGTCTGAAAACTGGTCTTTAAACAATTTAATGGAAAGGAGAAGGAAGTTGGGAAGGGGATGGGGGAAGGAAGGAAGTAATGGACAATGGACCCTGGTAATGCATTAGGACCCCAATTCAGCAAGGCACTTAAGCATGTGCTAAATCGCAGTCCCGATGCATTGCCTAAAGAAAGCTCATGAATACAAATATGCCAGAATTAGATCCAAACCTATTTGTTATATATCCAAGACAGCAAGTCATAGGAATTATCTGTGCTTAACAGGTTGAGGAAAAGCTCCACATGTTACACTAATGTTCTGATTTTGAGGGTCTTTTTTTTTTCTCACTAGCTTTGAGCCATACTGCAGGTACACCTGAGGTACATTTCCCTTTGGTTTTACTTTATTTGTTTTGTATGTGGCTTTGTCTTTGAATGACTTCAGTGGGAGATCACTATGGATTGAGGGGAGTATGGAGTCCTAAATTACACCCTGGCCCATGGACCATAATTAAACATGGGATTTGTTCTTCTGTGCCAAATGAGTTTGACAATCTTGCACCAGACCATGCTGCTTCTCACCTTTGATTTCATTCAACTGTTCCCCTTGGATTGGTTATTATAAAGGATTCATTTCTCGTGTCTTAGTCTTTGCCAGTTTTAAGATGTTCCAGAACAACTAATTTGGGGCTGGTCCTTTCTAATATAATAGTTCCTCCTTGCTAAACTATTAACTCCTTCCCCCCCCCCATTACCTTCTGGAATGAAGAACAGTCTTAAAGACCCTCCTCCACAGTGGTTTAAGTCAGTATGTTACCAACTAGAATTATCTGATTCAATCTAGATTTAAACAGAATGAAGTATATTTATTTGACAAAGCCCTGGCTGGGATGATTTAGTTGGGGTTGGCCATGCTTTGAGCAGGGGGTTGAACTAGATGACCTCCTGAGGTCTCTTCCAACCCTAATCTTCTATGATTCTATGAAGCTTCAACAGAAAAAGTGTGCAGAATAGCAAAGTGATTTTTATCTTTAAATGTAATGCTTATGTGTATGAAAATGTTCCGTGTGGTATCCCCTCAGGATTACAACAAGGAAAAAATATTAGATAGTAAGAAATCTTCAATGTGATTTAAGCTTTATAGAATTTCTGGTTCTTTCTGACCATATAAAAATATGGTCTGTCTTTCAAAATGCCACTCCCTCTCTTTTTTTCCACCCCCTCCTCCATCCCACTTCTTTCTAGTTGTTGACACTTGCTTGTAAACTGTTCACCTATCTTCTTTTTGCTGTTTTTGTTATTCCTAAGAAATACCCTGTGTCATAAATAGAAAGGGAAGGGTAAACCCCTTTAAAATCCCTCCTGGCCAGAGGAAATCTCCTCTCACCTGTAAAGGGTTAAGAAGCTAAAGGTAACCTCGCTGGCACCTGACCAAAATGACCAATGAGGAGACAAGATACTTTCAAAAGCTGGTAGGAGGGAGAGAAACAAAGGGTTTGTGTGTCTGTCTACATTTTGTCTTTGCCGGGGATAGACCAGGAATGAAGCCTTAGAACTTTTAGTAAGTAATCTAGCTAGGTATGTGTTAGATTATGATTTCTTTAAATGGCTGAGAAAAGAATTGTGCTGAATAGAATAACTATTTCTGTCTGTGTATCTTTTTTGTAACTTAAGGTTTTGCCTAGAGGTGTTCTCTATGTTTTGAATCTAATTACCCTGTAAGGTATTTACCATCCTGATTTTACAGGGGGGATTTCTTATTTCTAATTCTATTTTTATTAAAAGTCTTCTTGTAAGAAAACTGAATGCTTTTTCATTGTTTTCAGATCCAGGGGTTTGGGTCTGTGGTCACCTATGCAAATTGGTCCAACATTTCCCAGGAAAGGGAGGGTGCAAGTGTTGGGAGGATTGTTCATTGTTCTTAAGATCCAAGGGTCTGGGTCTGTAGTCACCTAGGCAAATTGGTGAGGCTTTTTACCAAACCTTGTCCAGGAAGTAGGGTGCAAGGTTTTTGGGGAGTATTTTGGGGGGAAAGACGTGTCCAAACAGCTCTTCCCCAGTAACCAGTATTTGTTTGGTGGTGGTAGCGGCCAATCCAAGGACAAAAGGGTGGAATATTTTGTACCTTGGGGAAGTTTTGACCTAAGCTGGTAAAGATAAGCTTAGGAGGTTTTTCATGCAGGTCCCCACATCTGTACCCTAGAGTTCAGAGTGGGGGAGGAACCTTGACACCCTGCCTTTCCTCAAATGCCTTATTAGTTTTACAAAATTCATGGATGATTTCTGCTAACCATTCCTGGCTAGCTGCTCTCAGCCTCCCTTTCTTTGGGCTTGTATAGTGGGATATAGTCAGCAACAAAGTACCTAAATCAGACAAAAGTATTGTAGTTCCTACTTATCTTTTGTATCATATCCACTGTTTTCTTTGAAATATTTGGGCCAGATCCTGACCCCCATGTTGGTGGCATAAAGAGGCTATACAGCTGACCTGACGAGGAGTCCATCAACATAGGACAGTCTCCAGGGGATTTAGAATTAGTGTCACCATTATAGTGGGATAGAAAATGATTTTCCCATCCCATTAACATTTTTGAGATTTCAGTTTTTTTTCTTGTTCCTCATCGGGATGAAATCAAGATCTTTTGAGGTATTTTACAAAAAACAGCTCCTGCTTCCTCATGAATAGCCAATAGCCTAGTGATCATAGCACTTAATTGAGATCTGCGAGACCCAGGTTCAAATCCCTGCTTTGTCTGATTCAAACCTGGCACTTGACCTTCCGTGTCCCAAATCCCAGATGTGTTTCCTAACGTCCAGGCTATTGGGTATTCCAGGGCATGTCTGTGTTACTCTTTCCTGTTGGAACTGTTCCACTGGCGAAAGTCTCACTTAATCTTTCCTATTGGAGCTGTTTCACTTTGTATAAATAATTATCTATTGGTGTAGGGACTTGAAACTGGGTCTCCCAAATCCAAATCCACTGGGTTATTGGCTACTTTCGTCTCTCTCTTATATGTTCTATCTGGTTTTGATTAGAAAGTCAATGCTGGGCCTGAGAATCACTTACTGATCAAATTTTTCGTAGAACCTAGTATGTTCCCACAAGAAGTTTAGATTTCAATTAATTGCCATTTTCTGATGGAAAAAACGTTTTGTCAGAAAATTCCTGAAAGTTCTAGTCGCTATACACCAGTTGTGCTGCAGTCATGTATGAGAATAGGTTCTGTTCATTTAAAAAAAAAAAGAAGAAGAAATTGTTCCATGTATGCCTGGAATTGCATGAATTCTGCAAATCTTGTCCACTAAAACTGTTAAAATGATTGAGAAGCTCCAGAGTCTATGGAGCTAGCTGCTGAAATTTGGTGCCCTGAAACAGTCAGGAATAAGAATATCATTAACTGTAGCAAGAACATACAGGAATGTAAAAACTACCATAATATAGGAGACCTACAGTCTGAGTTAGTCAGAAGGAAAACTGTGTGGGGATTGATATTTGGTGGGATTGCTGGCCCCTCTGTATACACATTATCCTGGCATTGAGAATTTCCCATCTAGGAGAATTATACAAGAATTACACAAGAGTTATTTCACTTGATTCATTTACTGTAGCTTAAGTGGGGAAGGGAATTTTTGGGTGCCTGTACTTACTCATGGTAATCACCACCTAGATGGAGATGTGGCAGTGCATGTGAGGGTGTTGCTGAGGTGCCCAGTGCAAGAAGTTATTGACCTCTGCAGAGGTGACCTCTCTGGAGGTATTTAGTGTTCTGTTATCTCTGAATTTACTCGTGTGGGGCAGGTTTATGATAGCTTATTTACTGAACTACTACAGTACTGATGATGTAACTGGTCAATGTGTTGTGTCCCCATCTGTGCCTGATTTACAGCCTATTTGAATCAGTTACAGCTCTCTGCAAGATACTGTACTCTTTAGTTCACGCTACAGAGACTCATGCTTTGAGTCCTCATTTCAGTTCTTGGTGTCAGCCAAGATGGCACCATATCATGGCAACCTAGCCTAGCTGTATTCAGTGTTTCAGTGTCTGCAATTGGTTTCTGCGTCTGTGTGTGAGACTAAACAGGATACGTATTACTGCATAATCTCCTGCAGTATACATGGCAACTTTAAACTTCCTTCCAAAGCTTATCCCTTCATTGCACAACTTTTGCATGGGGAGAGGGCAGGGACCTTGGTGAATTGAGTCAAAGGCTTTCCTTGCCACGTAGAATGCTCCTGGAAGAAAGCTTTGTGTCAGGAAGTGGAGGAAACAATGCCACTCTTGAGCCGGTGCTTCCTGCTTGGTTGTCTGCAAAGCACATAGGTAACTGGTGTTTGGCAAGGAGAGTAGAAGTCATGGGGAGTTCTAGCCTCAATCTTTCCCTTAAAAGGGGGGGCTGCCTAAATCCAAGTGGGTCCAATGAAGGTAAGCCCTTATAGATGATGATGGCAACCCCTAGTCCCTTAGGGCTAATGGAGACTGCCAGACAAAGAATCCATGATTAGCTGATATGGGCGCCTTACTCCCCTGGTGGAGCTAGCTAGGATGAAATATATTAGAATTGGCATTCAATATTTCAAAACTTGACTTCAAAATTAGAACTGAAGAATTATCTTTGATTTTTCTCATTGCAATCAGGTTTGTTGAGCAATCTGCATAACGATACTCATTATTGCTTGAATTTTTTACAATGGCTTTTTCCTCTATTGTGTGTTCTCTGCTAGTATAAACATATTTAATTCATCCTAAATGAGCTATTTGAAATAAATTGACAAAGAATGTGAATAGGAGAAATCTCATTTTTGTTTAACTAAACAGCAGAAGTATGTATATATATATATATATTTTAAGTTTCGCTGTGCATTAGCTCAGCTGCAACTTAAAAGCTGAATTAATTGATAGAGTGGTATTCCAGTATAAACGAGCAGTGTTTCCTGCATATGTTCAATGCCATTTTAAAAGCAACTGGATAAATTGGACTGAGCAGAATATCCTGCAGAGATGTTAACACTCCTGCTGCTCATCTCCTCCAGAAATGAAGTACCAACAATTCTTCATAAGTTTTCATTTACATGTTAGCTTCTATGCACAGTCTTCTTTTTCTGCCTAAACATTCAAATGGCTGAAATCACTTGACAGATTATTGCTGTCTCCCAGGTTTGTAGCTTTATTATTTATTCTGGGTTGTTTTCTGTTTCATGACGTATTTTATTACGAATGCCATTGCTTTAGTCAAATTCCTACCAAGCACACTGCTTGGAATAATAGTTATGTGCTATTTTGTTATAGATGTGGGGAAAAAGGATTTTAAGTGGCAGACTACTTTTAATGAAGAACTTTTAGAAAAAGGCTTTCAGTGTGGCCTTCGGATCATTTTTTCTTTTGCCAGCTGATCAACTCCGCAGCCGCACCTGTACATCTAACCTTGTATTTAGGCACTTACATCAGAGCCTCAGAAAATAAGTGCACTTATTTAACTTTAGGCACCCAATTTTGAAAATTATGGTGATGGTGTTTCTCCTGAAGTCTACTATTAACTGAAGTTGGCCCAAACATTGGGTAATTCTGAAATATTTTCTGCTAAGATAGGACCATATTCTGGCCCACCTATGAGCTTGTACATCAGCTACCCTTCCCTCTACAAGCTACCTCATTGCAGATAGCTGTGCTTTATCGGGTGGGGGGGGGAGAGTGGTGGTGGAGCCACAATGACCCTCCCATGCAGGTGTATGGGCAGTGGTTCGGGCTTTGGTTGCGTCCTTCAATGGACTGGGTAGCACAGTGGCATCAGTGCAATGAGAGCTGATGAAGGGAGAAACTGGATGGCACATATGGGGCTCTCTGGGTCACAAGCTGCTTCCTGGGCTGGTCTTGGGGAAGAACAGCAATGCAGAGAAGTTGATATGTTTTGAGCCCGTCTTTCACACATTTGGGTCAAGCTGAAATCAGGGATTCTGGGGAGGTTTTGTTTTGTTTTGTGTTGTTTTTTTTAAAGCCAGTTGCAATGTTTAGCTAAAAAAAAAAATCTATCTGAATACAGTAATTCTTCTCCTGGCATGAGAAATTCTCACTGCTATGTTAAGCTTTGTATTAGCGGCTGTGGAGTATTTCACAAAAATCCTCCCAATACTTAGGAACAAAGCTGTTGTTTTGGAGACAGCTCCAAATTAGCCTTGCCAGGCTCTAATGCTGCAGTGTTAATGAGACCAATATTTGGCATAACTTCAACTGAAACAAGAAATGCTAAGCTAAAGAAGCAGAAGTTTTTTGTTTTGTTTTTTTACCACAGAGATCTGTAAGATTAAATATTATATATGTTCTATTGATCCTTGGAGAATTTACACAAGTTATGGAGATTTGTCACTTCCTGTATTTATCTTGTTAATTTTGTAGCTTATTAAGGAATACTTTGACATTTTTGATTCACATGATGGCAATTTTGTCAGTTGCTCTCCATTTATTATGTCAATTATCATGGAGGAAAGAATTCTGGCTGTGTCCATTAAAACCACCTGGAATGTAATGAACACAAATATGGGGAAAGATCCAGGTTTGAATTCAGTGGTAAGCATCAGAGGCTGAAATTCCAATATAAACCTTGTGTAACCTGAAAATGTTAAACCTTACCCCACTCCCCCTCCTCAGCATGGGTAGGCAGCTGTCACAATGTTTGCTGGATAAAATGACTTTAAACTCTTTCACACCAAATGTTGAAGTACTGGTGACTCCTGTACACAGACATAGTTGATACAAGGACAGAATGGATATCAAATTATCATCTGTTTTTGTTTAAAATAGTGATAATAATATTGCTAACTGTACAAGCACACATTTTCTAGCAGTAAAAGAGGGTGTCCAGTATACAAGGTATGGTAATACAGTAAGTTATTGGTTACGGTAATGGTACATTCTGTTGCTATACAAGTTCTGTCAATAATTTATTTAAGCAGTTCATAACGTTTTGTCCATCTTTTTCTTAAATAGTTCATTTTAATATAATACCACCAGTAAGTTGTTCCAGTTCCTTGAATTCTTTCATAATTATTAACCATGTTTCTATAGCAGCTATCTGTTTCTTGCTCCATCAGGGTGAAAAGGTCTGCTCAGATGGATTTCACTGCAGGATCAAGGACACAGGGTCAGATTTTTAAAGGTATTTAGGTGCCTCGGTACTTTTGAAAAATCTTAGTTGCATCTTTAGGCATCTGAATATCTTTAAAAATCTGGCCTGTAGTGATGAAATACATATTTGGGTTCAGTCACAAGGATTCCAAATAGATATCTATCCCTGTTTAATTACAGTAAATTGGTCATTTTTCCTATCATTCTAACTATATTTAAGATATATTGTCTCCCACATACCTCTAGTAAATTTTTGTTTTGTTTTTTGTTTACATCACTCCTTACACCATGATATTACCTCCAGAATTTTATTGTACATTTTGCATTTACTGTGTTTTGTAGGTCTGGCATGTGAAGATATCCAGTCATAATTTTTAACTAGTATTCACTCCACGGGGACAGCTATTTATTATCCTCCTATCCACTGGAGAGACTTGTTGATTCATTTCCTTTTTTCAGCCTAGCCTCACATTATAAATATTGCAATGCAGTTCAGTACAAAGTTATATATGTAATGTGTTATGTTCAAGGCACACACACACACACACACACACACACACACACGACCTAAAAACATAAACATAATAGTATGTTGCAACCTTCCAGCAGGAATATTTATTTCTTAGAGTTCAGAGGGGCAACACACAAAAACCCCAAACAGAAAGAAAGGGCTTCTCCCTAATGCAGCTAGTCACAGCTCACCACAGTTTGCTTTATGCTGGCTCTTTCCAGAAGACCTCTGTAGACTAGACTTTCCTTCAGAACCCTTTAGCCTGCAAGCAGAACCAGAAAACACCCCTACTCTTATTGTGATAGTTCGCAATTCCAATACAGTCCTCAGTACACAACATAATGAATGAGGGTTTTAACCAGATTTCATTATTTTCAATTCTTTACATTGTTTACATGAACTTTACTTTCAATAGAGGTCTATCTTCAATTCTTATTATGATTTTGTAAAGATCTTAATACTAGCAAGATACAAAAATTCTCTCTGTCAATGTCTTTAAATATTCTGTTCATGCACATTTTATCTTTACATCTTTTTGTGAAATTAGGAACAAAGAGTGAAATCCTAGCCTCATTTAAGTCAATGACAAAATTACCATTTGCTTCAATGGGACAGGATTTCACCCAAACTGTTTTCAGTTGTAAGAGACCTCTACGTTTTATGTGGATGTCAAAATATGTAATAAAAAGTTCTCACATTTGGAGATTAATTTCTCAGATATAAACTACATATTTTATGATGAAGCTATATTTCTAAACCAATAGATCATAAATAATATATTTAACTATGCAGTTATTTTGGTATCTTAGATGCAGTATAAACCAGACTATTTTGTTTCATTTGGATATCTATTGCAAATTGGATCTTCTGGTCATTTGGTCATGAGACGCTTTCTACCTGAGGGGCAAATTAAAACACAGCATGATACATTGAAGAAAATACCACAAACAATATGTTTGTGAGTCCCTTATGGTAGATTCCTTAATTGCAGCATCTGTATCCCCTTTTTCAGTTTGTGCTGAACTCTATCTTCACTTAGCCTTATGTAGGGGCCTAATTCAGACAATACATTGGGAAGAAAAGTTTCAGCAGCAAAGAGCTTGGTGAACAGAAGGCCTTTTCAAAGATCTCATTAACCATCAGCAGGCTTAGGTGGAGTCATCCCAATGGCCATTTCATCTGTATATTCATCTAACTTTATAAATATTGCAAAAAGGACTGAGCTCTGTATTTGGATAAGATAGTTTCTGCAAGCATAATTTAAAAGTTTTAACTTTCCATTTAGGCACAGCCTAAAGCTACATTTAAAAATAGTAAATAAATATATATAAAATAACTACATCATAACACAAGAAGATTGATCTAGTTTTATCTTCTGTTCTTTTAAAGGAGAATAATTCCTGTAAATATTTGAGTGTGTTCTTAATAATTAATAACAAATAGTCCTTCAGGAAACCAAACTAAAGAATAGAGCTAGACAACATGTCTCTGGATAAAAGGCTAGAGCTTTACTTTCAGGCATAGCAAAATGAATAATATTGATTCTATAAAGCCATAGTAATGTGATGAAGGTCAGATATTGACCTTTAGAAGTTTGGAACAGCCCCAGTCTTCCTCCAAGAAATCCACTCTTTTAAACAGCTGCTTAAAGGAAATAGGGTGACCAGATGTCCTGATTTTATCAGGAAGTCCTGATATTCGGGGCTTTCTTTTATTATAGATGCCTATTATCTCGCACCCACTGACCTGATTTTTCACACTTGCTGTCTGGTACCCCCCAATAGGAAAGGAACCATTTATAAGTTATAATATCCACTGGAAGGATGCTCCTTGCAATTCCAAAGACAAGCTTGCTCTGCTGCTCAATGTGATTTTCATAGTGGTGGTTTGTGTGCATTTTTTTTAATGAACAAAACCTCAAAATTCTGGCAGAAAAAAAGGCAATGAGAAATAGAAACAAAATATGAAATATCACAAATGTATGGATTCAGAAATCAAAAGAGCCACTGGGATTCATAGGGCTGACTGACAAACTATTGCCAAGAGATATTAATATTGTCAATAGCATGTTATGATTTACCTTTAGCTACAATATCCCATTGAGAGATGAGCAGTATGTTGTAAGCTAGAACTAAGACTATATAAGCGATAAATAAATAAAACTTCATATAGGGCGAGTCACCGGGTGCATTGGCACCTTTAATGGAGTTCAGATTAAGCTATACCTAATTTATTTTCCAGATCATGCGACAGAACATGTGCTCACAGAGCTAAAAGAGGTAAGCTCTGTGCTTAGTTGTGAGGAAGAATTGCAGGGGGAAGGAGTTGCTAGTAGGGAAGGCTCAGTAGGAGGCCTCTAGAAAAGGCCAGGCAGGAGCCCGGTGTACAGCTCCATAAAGGAAGCTGGACAAACAGGCAGGAAGAGTGAGGGAAGAAATTCGTGCTCTCTCTTTTATGCTTTGTCACTCTTCTTTGTGTACTTTGATCATCAGTGAAAATTAATAATCTTGACCATTAAATTACCATCATTAGGTTTCAATGCCAACATTCCTAAGGATGAATGGAGACCCTGCACAGCCCTGAGCTATTGTTTCATGCCTTTAATATTAAGTTTGCAAACCTATGGGCTTTTCTTCAAATAAAAGCATAGACTGTGGACCCCACGCAAAAAATTACTGGTTTTATGAAACTGCTGCAAGGCAACTCAATTTGCTTTCTATATCTCCAGCTCATAGGACCCTCCCTCTAAACTTAATGTTCCCAGTTGGTCTTATGCGATAAAGTTGACTGAAGTACAATTATGCAGGCTTTGGTGCAGACCTAGATTCAGTGTCTGGTTTCTCTACCCCATGTCATGTACCAAGTTAGAAATAGAATTCCAGCATATAAAGATGTCATATAAAGATTTCAAAATATCTAGTTTAGCAGTCTAGTAATGTGGCCCTATCCTGATAATTTGGCCCCACCAGGCAGCAGATGAGGGCTGCCTTCAAGGCCATCCTATTCTGCAAACACACTGGGCCTATGTATAAGATGGAGAGTGAAGCTGATAAAGGGACACTTAGCAAGTGCAAATGAGTTCCACCCCTGTTGTATGCAGTGTTGCTGTAGCTATGTCAGTCACAGGATTTTCGAGAGACAAAGAGAGTGATCTAATATCTTTTTTCTTTTTTTTTCTTTTTTTTTTTTTTTTGGACTGTCTGTTGGTGAGTGACACAAGCTTTCAAGCTCGCACAGAGCTCTTCTTCCACCCCGACTGTCTTTCATTTTGAATCTGTTTCCCATCCTCCTTCGTGCATGGATTGCACAGGGAATGCAAGTTAGTTCCTCTGAGATAGACCTGCTCCTCAGCTAGCTCTTTTTATAACATATCTAATATGGTGGGGCCTCCTGCACCAACCAGAGGCTTCTGTCCATTTACATTTTATGAAGTGAGTGCCACACTGGGAGCTGCCCACCCATTTGTTATAAAGGGATAATGAGACAGAAGTTTCTGGAGAAATGGGGCTTCCTCTCCTAGGCTGTCACTTTTCATGATTCATGTGGACAAGGGGATGGGTCTTCAGGCCACACTGCCTCTTGGTCTCTTCCTTGGCTGTCTGTTACTGAAATAGAAAAGAATCTCTCAATACACAGTCCACCCAAGTGTTGAGGAGACACTAAGCATGCTTAATACTTTTTGATCTCGTGAAGGCTAGAATCACAGACTCTGCCCTTATAGACATAGGCTTTATGCCACTGTTTCCACGGGAGAAGGGATCCTTTAGAATACATACAGCCTCCACAACTTCTATCGATTCTGTAGCTGTGGATCCAGTTCTGCATTGGATAGGGCCTTATAAAAGCTGTTATGCTTGAATATGGTAGCAGATAGAACAGCTGCTAAACAAAACACAGTAAACCCATCACTCCTTCCCAGTTCCAAGTGTAGATTACGAATCCTAGGAAATTGGCCAAATGAGCCTTAACTGTGTCATTCCAAACAAATGTGGCTCATGAGAACAGAATAATCAAGGACAAGGAAAGACAGACTCAACTGTCTGTATTTAGCTAACCACTGAAATATTTGAGGCAAGATTGAGCAAATGGGATAAAATGATACAAAACAGATAATTGAATATAACTTGGGTAATACTCTCATGTTTCCATTGACTTCTGTTGGAGTTGTGGGAGATCAGAAACTATGAAAATCCGGTTCTAGATGTCTGTATCTGGGCAACTAATTTAGGCAATCAAGGTTAGTGGAGACTTTAGAGAAGGATTAGCTATTCTGGTGAACACTTTCTAAGGTATCATCATTTTTAAGAGCTATTGTATCTTTAAAAAGTGGAATCTTTCTCTATCTCCCTAAATTGGATTTTTTTTTTTAATTAGAGAATTGTATATCAGGTCTTTTTTGTTTTCCTTTGGGAAACACTAAGTATTTATTCAATCACTGTGCCTAAGTTCTCTGATCTCATGTATAAAATTCATATAATTTATCTTGCAGCTGTACTGTTAGTATTAAATACGGTATCTCATGTTTATAAAGTGCTTTGAGATAATCTGATAAAAGATTCTATGTAAGTGCGAAACATTCATATTCCTATTGAAATACAAACCAACAGGGTTTATTTAAGGTTTTCCATCACTGTGGACCCAATACAGCTGTTAGGTTTTTATGCTTAAACAACCGTTGCACAAATATAATCAGCTCCCATGCACCTAAATTACTAAAGCTAAGTCTATTTTCTTCAAATGACTGAGGGTAGTTTAACAAGGGAGAGCAGAACATACCACAGTTTATGGTACCTATTGACTAGGAAAGCTGCTCGAACTGTAACT
Source organism: Natator depressus (assembly GCF_965152275.1). Lineage (NCBI taxonomy): Eukaryota > Metazoa > Chordata > Testudines > Cheloniidae > Natator > Natator depressus. The sequence continues at coordinate 53,398,824 of NC_134238.1, forward strand.
TGTAATTTCTCTAATGAAATGTCATTAGAATTACGTAGAGATAAAATTTAAACATTGATTTTTTTTCTCCTTAGATTGCTGCTGCATTTTTTTTAAAAGGACTTACTAAACCATTGTTAAAAATAACCTGAGCCAGTGCAAGTGAGAATTTGTTACAAGAACAGACAAGGTGCTTTACTCAAGTACAATTAGAGTAATTAAAGTATGTTTCAAATCCTATAATCTAAGACACAAGGCAGCTGCACTTTCATTGCTCTGAGCACAGCCTTCTAAACAGGTATGAAGGCTTATTCAATTATTCAGCCTTTCAAGTGACATACACGCACACTTGCTCTCCCTGGAGCCTCTAGTTTGCGCACAGCCCCAGCCCTGCCCCCATTTGTCTGAACTCTGTGGATCATATCAGGCACTGAGTTCCACAGAGCCTCTGCACCATGACTTCTACCTGATATCCTTTTATTTTCAATCTGTTTCCATTCTCCCTGCTGCACGGATTGCACATGGACTAGGAATTACACAATCTGTAATCTTTTGCACTACATCTCTTCCTAGATGGTTAGCAAACTAGTTTATTATTTTGTATTTTATGGAACTTGTTACTGGCTTATATGTTATGTAAATGGTCTGTTTTCCTAATAGTATTGGGAATTAAAGTACTATATGGATGACGGGCTTAGTGGATAAAACATTGTAATTTAGTCCAGCTGTCATGTTAAAAAAAACAATAGATCCACAGTGCCATCTCATCCGGTCTAGTGTCACAAATTTTGTTGTATACTGATTAGTATTAGCTAGAATGGAAAGTGTACTTCAGCTTTAACTAAGGAGCAGCTGTTCTACAATATAGAGGGGGTCAAATTAATTTCAGACAGCCATCATTCTATTACTCAGTAAAAATGTGATTCACAATCTATTCCTATTAAGCATACAAACAGGTCATAATGTAATGGCAGATTAAAGTGTAATAGAATAGTATTGTCAGTTTTCACTCATCTTTGAAATTTGTCTTTTTGACTTGTTTTGAACTATCACTTTAAGATATTTACATTTGATACTGGAAGTAGGTGAGAGGATATTTACATTTTTGTAAGAAACCAACTTCTGCTTTTGATACTGGCTGAAAATATCCTGGGATCATTTAATAGTCAACTTAAAATGTGATTCAGATCTTGAATTTGAGATGTTTTATCCCTGAAGTGGAAAAGACTGCTTCTATTCACAGGATAGAAGTCAGAGTTTGAATGAGCATGGAAACTTAATAAGAGACTATACTGGCATAGATATGATGGCATAGCCCCATGATGTAGATGTAGCCATCGCTGACAGAAGGGGTAGGAAAACCACCGCCCTGAATGAAGTTAGCTGTCTACAGAAGCCCTCTTCCACCAACATGGCTGCAATCTGTGCTGGGGGTTTTGTCAAGATAGCAACTTTGGTCAGGGATGTTCTTTTTTAGTAGCTGTGCTGATATAACTTTTCAGTGTAGACTATGCCTTGCTCTCTGGTGAGACACGTTGGAAGAATCCTGCATTGCTGCTACCCATGTCATTCTATAGCAAAACTAAAGTCTCTGGCACTGTCATAAGCACTTATAAAATATTACCATGCATACGCTATCTGTTTAAATCCACTGCAACATACCTAGTGCAGGCAATTGAAAGTGGCATGGAAATATTTTGTTTGACAACTTAGCTATATGTAACTTTAATGTATTGAATGCCCCAAATCTAAATGTACTATATCTTGTTATTCCTGGTTTAAGGCCCCTGATATTGCAGCTAGAAGGCTCCTAATAAGTTCTCATGTTCCCAACATGCACTGAACTCTGACCTTACAAAATATATTGTATCATGAGGCCAGATGGTGGGGTGTTCTTACAGTATCACACACAGTTTTGCTTGTTACAAGTGTTTTGAACGAAAACTCTCTTGAACAGAATAATCACTATTTGTTCCAGCAGTATTCACCTTTTTCCAGTATAGGGAATATGTCTCAAACCACTAGAATCTTTCAAAACAGAGAAGATTTAAGTGTAACCTTTGATCTTGTATGCTTCTTTTCATGGAAAATATAATAACTGGAACATTGGTGAGGGTTGTGAGATGAACATCCCAAATATGTGGTATATTCTTAGGAATTTAAAAGAGACACAAGTCTGCCAACAATTGTCCCATTCCTTAATATAGCCATAACTGGTGGTACAGTAGGCAAGGGCACTTTTGTATCGTTGTTTTTTCTTTTATCAACTGACATCTCAGAACCACACTTCAGAAAGTACTTTGGTGATAATTCTGAAGATCTCTTACACCGAAGTGCATGAGCTCTGCCCCCGCCCCCCCTTTTTTTTTTTACATCAAGCATTCATTTGCCAGACTAGACAATAGTTGAAAATGCTTGAGAGAGGCTTAATCAGGCAGCTTGCCTACATTAATCAAACAGTTATTCTATAACTGGCCATGGTATCAGAATGTGAATGAGATTCCCCACGCTTTATTACTTGGATAAAATAGTAAAATAAAGAATGTCTCAAATCTAGCCTCTAGTAAAGAACTTTTGTTCTTTACTATTGTGACAAAGTTCCTGCTCTACCTTGGTGTTTCTTGTGCTTATTGGCGGATTTGCTCACCTTGGAGCTTCACGGCAGCCCTCAGCTTGGCCGTTTTTCTGAATTCACAGTCCAAGTCGACTCCTCCTGTGTCTGACCAGGAGTTGGGAGGATTTGGGGGGAACCTGGGCCCACACTCTACTCCGGGTTCCAGCCCAGGGCCCTGTGGAATGCAGCTGTCTAGAGTGCCTTCTGGAACAGCTGTGCGACAGCTACAACTCCCTGGGCTACTTCCCCATGGCCTCCTCCCAACACCTTCTTTATCCTCACCATTGGACCTTCGTCCTGGTGTCTGATAATGCTTGTACACCTCAGTCCTCCAACAGTCCACATTCACTCTCAGCTCCTAGTGCCTCTTTCTTCCAGCTCCTCACACGCACCCCACAAACTGAAGTGAGAACCTTTTAAAAACCAAGGTGTCCTGATTAGCCTGCCTTAATTGATTCTAGCAGCTTCTTGATTGGCTGCAGGTGTTCTAATCAGCCTGTCTTAATTGTCTCCAGAAGGTTCCTGTTTGTTCTGGAACCTTCCATGTTACCTTACCCAGGAAAAAGGGACCTACTTAGCCTGGGGCTAATATATCTGCCTTCTATTACTCTCCTATAGCCATCTGGCCTGACCCTGTCACACTATGCATAGGTTCATGAAATTTTTTTTAAAATGCCAATGCTAGAATATGGCATGGTAAGCTTCAGTGATGATCATTGTTTTTTTGGTGGTAATTTGTGTAGTCTGGGTGGTTTTTTTTTTTTTCCATTTCTCAAAGTAATTCCCTTTATTCCTTTGTAGCCCAGCCTTACCTTCTCCTATAGTATATTTTTTAGACATAAATGTTTGCAAATACATTTTCAAACTTTTTCCTCCAATCACAGAACTTTATATGGATCAGCTAAACCAGCTGTTGAGCTTAAACAGATCAAGTCTACCTTCAGACAACCTCACCTCTCCTTGATGTTATTGAGAATTAAGCCAGGCATTTGAGGGCCCAAGCACTGTGCCCTGAATCACATGGCAGCTGCCTCTTTTTCTCTCCCTACTCAAATTGAAGATCTATTTTCTGTAATCACAGAGTAGTTTTCCAGATGTTTCCAAACCTGATTTCAAAACAGATAGATGCAGCATTAAAAATGTGGTAAATTCAAAAGACCCAGAAGAACTGAATCAGGTTGTGCTGTGCACAGCCCTGCATTAATTTTCCTGTGAACACCTGTTAATAACAGTATAAATGTTAGAACTTTAGCCCTGCTTTGACATTTCTATTAAAGGCAATATAACATACCACTTTTATACTGGCTCATCCAATTTCCAAAGTATGGAGTCATAAAAAAAGAAGTAATCACTCCTAGTCCTAGGCAAATGGAAGATTCTATGATAAAGCAGGTTTGTCATCTTTGAGTGTTCAAATATGTGGCAAGAGAGTAATCAATTCATTAATTCAAAGCTGATAAAAATACACCAGTGAAAACAAGGAATATGCAAACTCCCAGGCAATGAATAATTTAAAGCAAACAAACAAAAAAACCCTCAGCATTGATTCTAAGCTTCTTCATTTTTTTTCCTGATTGGCCCCCAAATCAGCAAGTTACTTAAGCATGTGCCTAACTTGAAGCAAGTGAAAGGTCCTGTTGTCATCAGTCTACCTGCGTTCTTTAAGGCATTACTGAACTGTGGTCTAGAAGCCTCCAGTTTTAAATCAGAAATACAATATGACTGAATCTTTTTGTTCTCTGGTAATGTCAGGCAAAGGTATCATACTACTTCTCTGCCACATTTGTTTGTAGCAATAATGGCATCAAGAGAGAATACGTTGGCATCTGTAGTATCCATAGTCAAAATTATCCATGTGCTTCCCTTCATCCAATCCCAATCAACAAAAGATAGAAGTATCATTACTCAGAGTTCAAAGGAAATAGCCAATTTATATGGCAAGATGTACAGTGCTCTCAAAAGTGAGACATTTCAAAGGCCTTTTTTAATACTTTTAATTTTTAAAAAAATATTAAAGTGTGAACAATATAGGCAGATTAACCCTACACAATACAATATTTGCATTACATTAACCATACTAACTGATTAAACACATTAGATAATTCAAACATTTTTCTAGTTCTTAGTCATGATAAAATTCTCAACTTTCAAGTTAAATGAAAATTGTGAACATTGCATCTTTATTAGCCTTCCCAGGAGCCAAATTATTTCGAGCAATATAGAGATCGTGTTGATAATGAATGAGGGCCGTTAAGAAGGGGTGTATTGTAGCTGGTGGAAAAGACACCTTATGTTTATCTGAAGGACAGAGTATCAAAGAAGGGAATCTTACACAAAGGGAAGAATAGAATAGTATAGAATAGCACCACAGATAGTGAAGAACATATCATGGTAGACTAATTTTAATGATGTCACCCTTACTACTACAAAATGTTAATAGCAAATGCTGCTTAATGATTTACAGCTTTCATTAGTTTTTCAATGATGTATCCGAACTTGCCTCACCTACATGAATAAAAGGGGTTATGACTTGCTGTTTTAAAATGGTGTATGAGCTACTGGGATCACTTTTGTGAAACACTCTTCTGTAACTGATTTAATTAACTACTAAGGCCTGAGTTTTACTGTTAATTATATCACCATTGCTCACAAAACATACCTGCGGTTAATTCCATTATGGTTTCAAGCAGCAGCCTCCTTGAAGATCAATATTCCGTTTATATGCCTGATTTTCTGCTGCTGGGTATGCATGATTAATTAACCTCTGTATCACATAATTTTATTTAATGGATTTAAAACAGGACAATTTTGTGTCATGGGGAATAGACAGAAGTTTCACTGTGCAGAGCATGGCATTAATGGAATTCAATTAATATATTAAAATGACTACGTAATAGTAAGGAGTCTGCCTTTGTTAGGCAACCGGCTCACTGTTAACTACTTGAAAGAATTAGGATTCTAAAAATATGCTAAGATTGAACTGTCAGTTTGGTGATTTCAGAATAGCTCCAGTTATATATTTGTGTATATCTTGAACCATCATCTATCACTAAGGTCTAGAGTAATTTCAATTATGGGGGCATTAGTTGTACTATTATTAAAAGGCAATCGCCTTCACTCTTACAGAATTATGTGACTGTGCATTTTTGCAGTAAAATGATGCTGTTATATGCGTGAACTGTGACTCTTTTTTAGCTTAATCCTGAAAAGATTATCTAGCTATTTTGCTCCCACAACCATAGGACTGCACTGTTAATATAACCACATGTGGATTAAAGTATACTGTTGTGGCTTCTTAGTTACAGAGCACTTTACTGCGTAGCTAATTAATGCCTTGGGTTGCCGTAGTTTTTTTAGCACCAACAGGTGAATGTGCTTGAGGAAAAATCCAGCAATAATAAACTGGAAAAGTAAGAGTAAATTTGTCTTCTCACAATACTGGTAACAAAGAAACAATGATGGATTTCAATAGCACAGACGTCCTCAAATAAATGTAGAATGCCAAAGAGTGAGTTTGTTTGTGAAGTCTGTGTTTCTCCCAAGCTGTAAAAGAAGAAATAAATTTGCTTTTACTACAATATTCCGTTAACAAAACATTACTATATTTTCTGCAGACCCTGCTACAAATACATTCTGTTTACAGGCCTTACTAACATTACAGCTACACTACAAGATAGGGGTGTGATTCCCCTGCTCGTGTATACATATTTGTGCTAGCTCACATCCAGCCTGCTGTAAGGTACAGGTTATATGGCAGGAGTCCTGTAACCAACGGAACCACTTAAATGTCTGAAAGCAGTGAGTGTGTATTAAGTATGGCTGAGCCTCCGCTGCTGTGACCCCTGCTACCACAGCTACATTGCTATCTATCATCATGCTAGCTGAAGAGAGCTTGTGTGAGTATATGTCTACGAGCAGTGGAATCACAACCCCAGCTAGCAGTGTAGATGTAGCCTAAGTCAATTACATGTGTAATTACTGTACTACTTTCCCCCTTAGCTACAAATAGAAATTACATAGTAGAGTCAGAGAAACAAGGTGGGTGAGGTACTATGTTTTATTGGACCAAATTTTGTTGGTGAGAGAGACAAGCTTTTGAGCTTACATAGAGCTATCCTTCAGGGCTGGGAAACTTCCTTGGACTGTCACAGCTAAATACAAGTTGAAACAGATTGTTTGTCTGGCTATGCCGAAAGAATGACAGGAGACATTACATATGAGTTTAATTAAACCCATAACTTTATTATTAGATGTCTGGGACTAACCTGGTGGATAAAATGTGCAGTGCAGGTGAAAACCCCCACAATTCACTGAGGGGGGGGAGTGCTTTTTTCAGCCCCCCCCCCCCCAACACACACACCTTTCCGTTTATGTCTCTCCAGAAGATCTACTTCCGGGACCCTCCAATTCCAGGGGGGGGACTTCCACCAGCTCCCCCCCTTTTCATCCAGGTCCCTCCAGCAATTTCCTTGCTGGGACCTTACCGACCATCCCTGCTCACAGGAGGGGTTAAGGTGGACTATAATGATGGGGGGTTGGCTCCCTGCTGTACCAATTAGAGGAGTCCCCAACTGCCCCCAGCTTGCTCAATTACCAAGCACCTCTCCTTAATTCCTTTTCCAAGCTATTTATCTGTTCTTTGTGCCTAATTTATGGAGTACCTTCACTGAACATCTGCCACAAGGAGGCACCAGCCATTAGCTTGGCTGCCTCCTCACCACACCCAGCTGGGTTCCCAGACATCTCCCAATGCCCTCTTTTATATCAAACAAAAGTATGGCAGCACCTGAGTGTGACAGAAATAACTCTGGTGCCCATAGAATATGCCAGGATATGAAATTACTGTCATCTCCACAAGGGCAACAAGAATTTGGCCACTTCCCTGTTTACATACTTCCTGGTTTTGTCCACCCTGAAGCATATCCAGCTAGACAATGTTAACGCTGAGAAAAATTGCCAGGATCTGCATCAAGTCCCTCCTAGTTCGAATCCCAGCTAGGAGCTCTCGGGCAACCTGGATACTTGCCTATGCACCCAAAACACAATACTGTGCCCACAGATCCACACCCTAGTGTGTATAGCCATCTGTCCTGTATCTGAAATGAGAACAAAACTTATTAATGTTGATTTTCCACCTGCAGCCTTACATACGTTTGGCATGCATTAGACTGCCAGTGCCCGATTACCTGAATAGCCTCTGCTTCCATACCTATCTGTGCTACTGCCGTAGCCGCCCCTATTCTGAATGAGTGGGAACCAAATTCATGGGCTGGCAGCCCCAACCTCGTTAGCCCCCGTCTTAACATGGTAATTAATTGATATGCCGTGAGAGGACTCCCGTCTCCATGTACAAAAAGGGGGCCTTCTCCCTTCCACCATATTGCCATGTAGGCCCTCAACGCCTGAACAGGGCAGACCCCAGGCTTGCCACCCTCCTATAGGGTAACGAATACACCTCGGCGGCCGACTTGATCAGTCTTTGACCTTCACAAGTGTATTATCACTGCATGCTTGTGCCAGCTTATGTCACGAAATTCCAAAGCCTTGCACTAACTCACTGATCTTCAAAGCACCAAATAATGCCGTGAAGATTGCTGCCCTGAATAGGGACACCTCCTTTGTGCTATTACATATGACACCGAGGATGTCTTCAGGGCTGGGAAACTTCCTTGGAGTGTCACAGCTAAATACAAGATGAAACGGATTGTTTGTTTAGCATAAGTCGTTAACACATATTTCAAGGCACCATTCTAGGTGAAGTAGCATGGGTTGTAATTGTTTGATACCCCATATGGGTTTCAGTATGGAGAGGTAGGTGGCAACTAGGGGTGTACGGTCAGAGTGGGTTTTCTTTCTGTATTAAAGCAGATTCTCTTTGGGTATATGGGCGGCCTGTTCTATGATTCAATCTACTTCTCTGTTGGAGTGTCCTGGTCTGGTGAGTGTGTTAAGTAAAACGTATTACCTCATCTACCTTGACTTTCTAATATCCTGGGATTGACCAAGGATATAATGACTGCATAATACAGTGAGGGTTACTTGTTTTCACCACGTCACCACTTACCATTCAGTGTATGCAGCTATAATTGGTTTCAAGTCCAAAGTGTATATATAGTTTCCACAGTAGCTCCACCCTTCTTATTTAAACACTTTGTGCTGATCCACCAAGCCCTTCTCCTCAATTCTTCTTTCTCAAGCTTTCTAGTTTATGAAATATGTGAAATGAGTCATGTCTCTTTCAGTGATTAATACTGAGCTGTCAGACATGATCTTGTAATGCTGCCATCTCCATTGACAACAAGAATACTGCTGGTGATTTAGATTGCTTAATTAAAAAATAACCACCCCAAACTCTTCAATTATGTTGAAATAGGGGCCCCCTTTCAGAGAAAAAAAAATCTAAATGCTGTATATTGAAACTCGACAGTGAAGAACACTTATGTCTGCATCTAGCCTTCTGTGTTACATCTAAAACTAGCAGCCAGAGCCTAGTTTGAATTATTCTCTCTTTTCCTGGCATGCTCTAGACAGTCATATCAGATATGAACCATTAGAATATATGCAACCTGCCTTATGCTTCTGTATATTGTTCATACTGTAAAATAGTGCTGTTTCATTTAACCCGACAGGCTCTTACATTCTGTCTTCCTAATGTTTCTATTACTAAATGTTTCTTAGTTAAATAAATTTACAGGTGACTTGTATGTTCTGTATTTAATTTTTTGTCTTTCCTATGTTCATCTTCTCTGTAAGAGTAACAAAATAAAACATCCCTCGCTGCAGTCAAAGCTAGGATCTTTTTAAAATCTTAATATATATATTTTTTTAAAATTTGCCTGTCGTGCCCAATGATCTTATCAAAATCCCCAGAAAAGGCCATTTTTTGGAGGGGAGGGGCTTAAGGACATTCTTTGACATCAAAAAGATACAATAAAGTATGACAAATATTTATTTTTTTTATTTTGCTTTGCAGTTAATCTTTAAAAAGAATTGCATTTTAGAAATAGCCCAACACAAAATAGAGAGAAAAAGATCTGGCAAAGAACAACTCAGACCGTATTAATTAAACACCTGAATTAGTGTAGGAAAAGCTCTAGATGAAAGATATCATTGCTGTATTCTGTTTTTGTCAACTTCTCTTTAAACTGCTTGTGCAAGTTTTTAAAGACAGCTATAAAATAACCAACGCTATTAAAAAAAAAATACAGATCAATTTAGGTGTCTCTTCAAAGTTCTTTAACATCAAGTTAATTCTTGCTGTGCTTTTACTAAGACATCAGCTGATTTAAGATGTTTCCACATGGTGGAACTCCACATTTTAAAATGCAGGAGACCATAACATACCAGATGGTGTGGTTTTGAGTGCTGTCTAGTGGGATCACTTCAGTTACGCCTTGTACACTTTTGAGATTACTTGAGATTACTCCTAAGGACATGTGTGATGACAGACATAGCTTTAACCGGGTTCAGCTGAGAAGCAATTTCAGTTAAAAGAAATGAAGAAAAGGCATATTTTCAGCAGTGCTATTAACTGGTGCCTTCATAGTAAATTTGACACTGATAAACAATGAAACATAATGTTAAATCAGTGGAAAATTCCCTGGCCATGCCATTTGACCCAAATCTCCCCTCAACAGAAACTCTAAGGCACACAAATTTCAAAGTAGCAGCCGTGTTAGTCTGTATCCGCAAAAAGAAAAAGAGTACTTGTGGCACCTTAGAGACTAACAAATGTATCTGAGCATAAGCTTTCATGAGCTACAGCTCACTATGAATTATGTCTCTGAGGAAATAAATCTGTAACTGATCTCCTCTTCTTACTGATGTCAAGTACATGCCAATGGGGTGTTGATGACTGCAGCTTGTGTTCAAGTCTGACTTTTTGCTTTATTTCATACCTCTGAATATTGTGATCCATAGCAACTAGTTGTTGACAACTCACTTGACAACTTACTTAATGAAACCAATAAAAAGAAAACCTGAGAAGGAAAGATAGTTGTGTGGTTCTGGCATCGACTGGGAGTCAAGAGACCTATGTTAAATTTTTAGGTCTTCCACAGTTTCCCTGTGTGATGTTGGATAAATCACTTAAACTGTCTGCCTCAGTTTTCTGATTTGTAAAGCAGGAATGGCAATACTTATCTGACTCAGAAACTTGCTGTGAGGCTAATGTCAATCATGTTTTTCAAGCACTTTGAGACTGTTAACTGGCAGATGCCGTAGATGTGCATAATATTAATTCATTAATATTAGTAACCTGAAAATGCCTTTCTTATTTCCACACTAATTTTAACTTTCAAACTTTTAGAAGTGAGTCTTGAGCAAAGAATATATACTACAGCAGAAAATACATTTGGAATAGTTAGGGTATTACTGTAAGTTTTTTTTTTTTTCCAGAATTCAAGTATATATGATGCTGGAAAACAGGAAGGATGTGACACTTAGAATGATTTTTCCTAACTTTAATATTTATTTTAACAGGGGTCTTAAAGTGCGCAGTCTACAGAAGTAGCCGATTGCTGAATTCCACATGTGATCAGCATGTGATATATTGTGTTACATTGGTAATTTGTAAAAAAAGGTTTTTGAAAAGTCAGTCAGTCACAGGCTGTTTTTAGAAACATTTTATTTAATGGGTCTCTCTTGAGTCTTGACATTTTAAATTTCTGGAGTTCCTTTTCAGGTTTCTCTTTTAATTTGATCTTTTCCTCCCCCTAAATATCACATTTTGCATTGTATTTTGATAACTCAATCACTTTTTAATTTAGAAAACCAAGCAAAACACTCATTTGAACATGTAAAATGTTCTGTTTGAAGGTATACAGCATACACTGATTTCACTGACTTACTGATAATAATATTTGGCCATTTAAATGTTTCATGCAGTAGTTTTCAATGTGCAAAGCCTTTATCATGGTATTTTTCTTAAACTATTTTCTGAGGGTTTCGATTAAGAAATAGACCAAATCTGTTTCCGTTACAGTAGTCACTACTAAATTTATGGCCCACTTCATTAATATTGGGGCCAGCGTTCATGTTTATATGACTTCTCCACACAGTCCAACTATTGACTACATTCCATTCATCAACACAGGGGAATAATCTAATAATATATTTCCTACCCACATACACCACCAAACATGTGCAACACATTATAATGGTGTCTCATCAGGATGTTTCTGACATTAAAGAATTGATTTTTAAAAACGGTCAAAAGGACTTAAAAAAAAATCAAACAAGACCACAGTGAAAGTTACAATATGGATTTTGTTCTTTTTTTCTCTTCCACAAAGATGCACCCTGTGTCAGCAACAAATCTATAGGAACCAACTGGCTCCCTATAGTATTGTATGTACACAGAGAAAGTAAGACAAGATGCAAGGGATGTGTTTTAATTAGGCCACAACTTTATTACTTAACTCAGCTGGGAACTAACCAACAGTAATTCACACAGTGAAGATCATGATTCCTTCATTAATTTTTTCAACCTGTTGGAGGCATGACATAAGCCCTCTATCTCACCACAGCTGGGACCCCACTACCCTTCTCTTATATGAGAATTAAAGAGGTGGGGAAATGGGTGTTTTCTCCCTGCTGTACTAGACACTAGGATCCCCAATCACCTTACCACAGCTTCTCTGGGGATATCCACTTCTTGAGGGAATGTTCTAAGTCTACTTCCATTTCCAGTTTAACAGGGAATCGGATTCCCTGTGGAATGAGTACCAGCACTGGAAACCTGCCACCTGTTAAGCTGTGACATTTTGAACCTTACCTCCTGACCTACCCCCTGGTTCCCTGAGCTATGAGGAGGGTAAAAAATCCCAACCTGACAGTGCTAAACTGGGAGTGAGGTAAAAATTGCTTCACAGTCTCACAAAATGGCAGCTAGCACAATCTCCCCAGCAGACAAAAAAACCTGGGCTTACTCTGATCCTGGGGTGGGGAGGATGGGAGTTGCTAATCAGACATGAGACAGGGGGCTAAAGCTGGAGGAACAGTGTTACAATACCCATCCCCTGTTGTGCAGGGGCCAATAACTTACCCAAGGCTCACCAGCCATCCCACCAACTCAAGTGATGCCTTCCACTTGTTCCCACTCTCCAGTGACCCCCTTCCTAATTCATGAAGGATCAAGGACCCTGAAAGGAACTTCCATCCTTTTTTTTTTCTCTCAGTCTAGACAGAGCTTCCCTGTCTTAAGATTGTGGCGATTCCATTTTGCTTGAGAACTGTTTCTGCAAAGTCTCTTTATACAAAGGCTGGCTTCAGGTTGCATGGTTTCAGCCACACTTTGCACTTGTCTCTAATGAACTTCATCTTGTTGATTTCAGACTAACTCTTAAATTTATCCAGTCATTCTGAATTCTACTCCAGTTCTCTAAAGTTCTTGCAAACCCTCCTAGCTTGGTATCATCTGCAAATTATATAAATATACTCTCCACATAATTAGTCATTAATAGAAATATTAAATAGTACCAGGCCCATGACAGATTGCTATGGGACCCTAATTGATACATCCTCCCAGTTTTACACTGAGCCATTAATACCTACTCTCTGAGTATGTTTTTTTCAAACAGTTTTGCACCTGGCTTATAGTAATTTAATCTGGAGGATATTTCACTAGTTTGCTTATGAGAATGTCATATTGGACTATATCAAAAGACTTGCTAAAGTCAAGATATATCATTGTTACTGTTTCCTCCCAACGCTAGGAGTGTAACCTTGTCAAAGAAGGAAATAATCGGGCTGATTTGTTCTTGAAAAATTCATGTTGGTTATTGCTTATTACTGTATTATCCTACAGGTGCATATAAATTGCTTGTTTAATAATTTGTTCCACTATCTTTTCCCCAGGATCAAAGTTAGGGTGACTGGTCTATAATTTACTGGGTCCTCCTTTCCTCCTTTTAAAATATAGGTACTATGTTTGCCCTTCTCAGGTCTTCTGGGACCTCACCTGTCCTTCATGAGTTCTCAAAGACAATTCACCACACCTTATGTGGATGTATTAGTCAGTGGCTCTTTTGGTTCCACCCAGTCTATCTCTGTCTTCCTTATATATTTCCATTATTTGTTTTTGCAGTTTCATTCTGACTCTAGCCCAGGTAATACTTCTGACTTATCTATACAAGATAGCCTATATTTTCACTGTTTCGTATAAACACATACAAGCACATAATTAGTACCTAACAATCACTTCAGATTTGGCTAGTCCAATCCATCAATACACCAATAGCACTTATAACATCTAGAATCTTTCAGAGTGTTTTCCATATTGTGCAGGGAAGGCTGTTGACATATGTTGATGCTGCACAATGAGAAGATGCTTAATTGTAATGCAGATTCAATTACGTCTGTAAATTTCAGTGTAATAACAGCAACAGAATATTTAGAATGATCTATACTGAACAATACTGAATATTCTATATTTTGAGAGCGTCACTGAGGTAGATGGTATTGTGTAAATCATTCCAACTATCCACATTTATTGTGACTCAAGGTTACATAGCAGATACTTGCATCTATGAATACACATGTATTGTAAAATGGCTACTGGAATATTCAAAATAGTTGTGAATATACCATTATTTATGTCAACATTATATCCTCTTGTGCCATTGTTCTAGTTCTGTATTTCTTTCAAATGATGTGGAAACAAATTGTGGTTTTCAAACCTAACAATGTGTTACTTGAGGCCAATTTAATTATTGTTGGAATGAATTAAGCACACTTATCAGTACACTTTTGTGTGTATACAAAATTAGAATCTATGTGTGCAAATACCTAATTTGTGCATACAAAAATAGAAGCTGGCAGAAAAAACTCTGGTAGACAACACTGAAACACCCAACAATTCAGGATGCCATACATATCTTCCTAAAATAGAAGTTAGCTATGAACACTTGAAAGTCATAAGATATGATGTGGAGAGCATTTCTGAGTGACTAAAATGCCTCAAGCACTGTGTTATAAATTAGTAATTCCCAAGGAATGAGCTCTTACGGTTCATAATGGCAATAAGACAACCCAATTTTAAAACCTAAACCTAATTTCCCCAATACTAATTTCCCCCTACTGTTACTCACACCTTCTTGTCAACTGTCTGAAATGGGCCACTCTCATTACCACTTCAAAAGTTATTTTTCCTCCCCTGGTATCCTGCTGTCAATTGAATTGTCTTGTTAAACTAACCTCACACTTGGTAAGGCAATTCACATCTTTTCAAGTATTTATACCTGCTCCTGTATTTTCCACTCCATGCATCTGATGAAGTGGGTTCTAGCCCACGAAAGCTTATGTCCAAATAAATTTGTTAGTCTCTAAGGTGCCATAAGGACTCCTCGTTGTTTTTGTATTTTACATGTAAATCCAAAGAAAATAGTCAGACCTGTATAACTTTTACTGGGAGTTGAACACAGTCATGACATCACTCACATCAAATGGGAAAGTTCTAATTGGTATCCAGTCTTCTAAAGCCAATTCATAATTTAGAAGAAAATATTTACATGAATGTTCATTACTAACATGTACAGATATAAATATATCTGTGTGGTATTGTAGGGGCAAGGTTATGGAAGATTGGCGAGGAGCTAAGTGGTGGACTGAATACGTGACTGGATGTAAGCGGAGGATGCAGGCAGTTTCAATGAACTTTGTCCAACAGACCCTGCCAAAAGATATTATAGCATAGCTCAGCATATTTTTGCCTGTAAACAAGTTAGTTTATGTAATAAGCATAAATCATACATATAAGAATGTAACCAGCTGTTGACCCCATGTAACCCCGAGATAAGCGCGGAGAATATAGCGCCGCAGAGGACTCCTCCCCGGCGGAGTCCTGCCTGGTCAGCTGTCCCGAACGGCCAGAGTCCCCTGCAGCCCCTCCATGCATCCTGGGGGCTCCCCGCGCAGATTGGAGCATAAGTTCTTCCTTCCTTCCTTCGATAAAGCATAGTTTACTATTCTTAGGCCTAAGTGTCCTCCTTTCACTGGTATCTCCCCTCCAGCCCTTGCGGGCACAGGTATTGTGGGAAATGTTCTGGAAATATTCTGGGAACAAACACTTTGTATGTGCTATTTGTGTTTTCATCTTCATGCAATAAAGTTGAAAGGACAACACAAAATATAGAAAATGAAAAGAAGTGCATATGCTTTTGAAAAATATAGAAAGTATCTTAAAACTCCTCTCTGATAGATCATGGAATCAGGCATGTCCTAATTTTATCACTGATTATTTTTTAATAGAAAGATGTAAAACAGAACAGTTTAAGATTATGCATTTTAATTTAATAAATTAGCAGTAGCTAAAGTACAATGCATATGTTGAAACATGAGCCAGTAACCAATTATGCAAAATTAGATTATTTCTAGTTCAATGCTTTTGAGATTAATTATTAATAACTCAATTTAAAAATATCTGGAAAGGACGAGATGAAAAATCAAAAAGTGTGCAGTAGAAAAAACTGTCCAATAACATGTTCCATCCAGTGGTGACATGCGCAGTTTCCATCCTGGAAACTCTGTAAACAACACACAAAGCTAGGTGTAGCAATGTTCAGCTGATTATCGATCATGTCCTCCAAATCTTCTTCAGACACTATCCTTCCCAAGATAGTCTCCCATTGTGTAAGCATGGCTTACATTCCTTATTGCTAGATTTAGCCATATTAAAAGTTACTTACATTGCCTTGTCACCACAGTATGTAAGCACCTCAAATTCTTAGTGTATTTACTTTCACAACACCCCTGTGACGTAAGGAAGTAATATCATCCCCATTTTACAAATGGGGAACTGAGGCACAGAGAGGCTATAAGTGAATTGCACGAGGTCACAATTCTCTGACTTATTTGGAGCAGGGACTTGACCTTCACGTTCCCACATCCCAGTTGAATCTCACACCGCTGTTCTATTAGTTATTCTGGGGTGAGAGGGTGTGTGTGTGTCTTGTTCTGATCAGAAGTTATATCCTAGACCTTCCCAATGAAATTTTCATCAAAACCAATAAGTTCTGTAAAACATATGAGTTTTGATTAAATGAGATTTTATTTTTATGGAAACAAGTTTAATAAAAAAAAATGTTTGACCAGCTCTAACTGGAAGTTTATATCTGCAAAAGGAAGGAAGAAGTGTAAACAGGTGAAGAGAAAATTATAGTGGTGTTTCAGAAAAATTAGAGTGGTGAATGACTTGAAGGTAGGAACTAGTTGATGACCTGTGCTCATTAAATCTGTTCTAATTTTGTTTCTCTGAAAGTTCTCTGAGGGAGCTGGGTGAATGGCAGAGGATGTGATCCTGTTCTGATAAGAAGTGGGTGGAAATAAAGAGAGAGAGGCCTTTGAATAAGCAATTTCAGTGAAAAATTGCAGAAAAAAGGGAAGTTTCAAGGCAGTTCCCAGAGAAAGTTCAAAAAGGGGAAAGAGCTTGCAAGCAAGCATTAACTATGATGCAGAACAGCCACTTAAAAATCCAAAACTGTCTAATGTAGAGGTTGTGCAATTGCAACTCAAAGTGATTTTGAGGGGAGTTACATTGTTTCTCCCCCTTTTTTTTAAAATGAAAAACGAGACAACTTCAAAAATATAAGACAGTTCTTTTTGGAATAAAGGGAGGGCTTAAACAGCAATAGGAGATAATTGGAAGAAAAGCCCAAGGAGAAACACAAGAAAGAACATGAAGGAAAGCACCATCAGAGAAATTAAATGTTGAAACCATGCCTATGTTTATATAGGAGAAAAGACCAAAAAAGAGAGCATATGGTATTTAGGAAGAATAGTAAGAGCAGAGGGGAATCATCCATGGAAACTTTCAAACAAATTGAGAAAAGTTACAAACACAGGGAGATGACAGGCCAACCAATCACCAAGAATCAGGGAGTTTCCATAAGAAGGAAGAAGAATCCTGATGCTTAGCTTTATGGTGAAGGTCCTGATCCAAGACACCAGTGGCTGGAATAAAAGAAAAGTGGTCTCCTAAACCATGTGCACATAAAAGTCCCAAATAGGCACTGGGCACAATAATTTTCTTTTTTCATCTCAAAGCACAAAATGTTGGAGTTGCACATACAGTTTAGAGGACCACTTTTGAAAACTGGAGGTTGACTTCCTTTCCTGAACTCATCTTTATCACATAAAAGCAACTTAAGATTGGCACTTTGTTCTTAACTTTAATTGAATTTCACAGCTTTAGTTAGGTCAGGTCACAAAAGGAAAATCTGCTGCACCAATTTTCTTCCGTGCAGTATTCTGAATGTTCCTACAAGAACCTCTTGCCATGTATTAAAAATTAGAAGGAATTTTTAATTGGCTTTTGAGATGACTAATCTTTAAATAAACTTAGCTGAGGCTACTACTTTGGACAGGAGTTTTGAAAGTGTCTGGCATGTAAACTCTGGAACCCTTCATTACTCTTAATTTATAGTCTTTCAGACCATATCATGTGGTGGTGTCTAATAGGGTACAACTTGAACTGGTGTTATTGCTAGTCTCATTTAACATCTTTGCTGGTGATCTGAGAAAGACTGAACAGCTCATTGCTGAAATACATAGGTGATATTTAAATGAGAAGAATGTACAGATACCAAGGCAGTCAGTAAAATAATGCCAAGGAAACCAGAGATTAGAAACATGGGGAGAGAAAAGATTTAGATACTTATGATTTTTGATTATCTGTAATCTTTTAGATGAAAGACTTCGGGGAAAAATGCAATCTAATCCATTCTGAGGTACAATATTCCAAAGAGTGGATAGCAAATGGAGAGGAGAAACCTGTGGTATATTGAAAACTATATTGAAATTGTAAGCTGTTACTTTTAAATGTTCAGGTTTTTCCCCAGTCTTTCTTGCAGATTAGGAGGCTGTGACAGATATTGCAGTTGTGGGCATTATCTTGCAGGGATGGGTCATGCACAACCTGTGGGCATGGAGTGAGCTTCTCAGTACCAGGGCTGAAGGTCAGACATCAGTCAGGGGCCAGGGCAGGTCAAAACTGTAGAGCCAGAGTCTGTCACTAAGTTGAAAATGTGAGGCAAGAATTAGGGTCTGGCTGGGCCAGCGTCTTTCACCAGGGTCAGCAATGATCTTAAGCCGGAGACAGTAAACGAGGTTCACATTGGAAAGCTGAGCATCGGTCAAGAACCACAAGTCTGGGATTAAAGTAAGTTTCAGTGAGGAAGTGGCAAGATAAGTCTAAGGCAGAAGCACACTGCAGATCTGAGTTCCTAAGAGAACTCCCAGAAATGGCTTCCTGGTTTATAAGAAGAGTGCCAGCCAACCTGGGAATCATGGAGTTCTGTTGCTCATGCCCCTTAGGCTGGGAGTTCCTGCAGGGTATAGCCTCTCAGTTCCTCTTGGTGGCAGCCCTATCTGGGCCCCTCATGATAATATAAAAGTGGCAACTGCCTTGAACCCCACAGACCCTGATTCTAGGCCTGTGGGTTCTTACAATATTTTTGGGTACCATCTTGTATTAAATCTATGAAGAGTTTATGTATAATTGTATTCTATTCCATAGGGAAGAGTCCCCACAGCTCTTACAGAAACTAAAAATGTGTATGTTGGTGGTGGTGGGGAGCCAGGGTGATTAAGGCAAGTCACTGAAACTAAACTACTCTAGAAAGGTACCATTCCCTGGAGTGGTTTGAATATACTGATTCAGACTGGGTTTTCCAGAGACTAGCAGATGAAGAAAGGGCTTTTGCTATGAAATGATGAGCTTGAACTGACACAGGGCCTTCATTTTGATTCAGCAAATGCATAGGACTCTCTGCCAAAGGGGAGACCCAACCCTCGCTGAAGGGTTGGAATTGATGGTTGGCCTATCAGACTCCTCAGATGGAGAATGGGTGACTTCTCGTATGTTTATGTATGGGTTTAAATCTGTCCGTTTGTTATTTATTTTGTTGTGTTTTCTCGGTAAGGCTTTTACTTTAAAAATAAAGGTGCTTGCTTAGAAAGAGCTATGTGGTAACTTGTGATTGCTGGCAATGTATTGTTCGTAGCCTTCAGAGAGAAAGCAAAGCACAGATGTTGGCCTTTAGGCATACTGATTTGCTGGGCATATCAGAGAGTAAGGCAGGGAGCTGTGGAGCCTTCAAACCCCCTCGGTCAGAATTGAGCAGGACAGTGGTTTCTACTCAGATAGGTGATGGCTGGAGATCTGACTAGGAACTCCTGGAGTGGACCACAGAGACAGTAATACAATTGCAGTTACACCAAATCTGTGATGGGGGGGTTGTGTAGGAAAGTGTGTGATTTGGATCTATCAGCAGTCAGTCTGTAGCCAGCCAGACCTAGAGGAAGGTGAGGTGAGCTGTGTGCGTCACTTTGTTTTAAGCAGCAGGCAACTCTGTGTGTGTCTGCTTTGTGGTGGTTAGTGTGTGATTGTTTTGAATGCTAAGAAATAAGAGAGTGTTATGTTGCATCTTTCCATCAAGAGTGTTGTATATTGTATCTAATTTCTTTGTGTGTATGCTGTGAACATAACAAAATTGATGCTGAAAGAGACCTGGAATGATAGAGGGCAACAAATTTAAACAAGAGTTTTCAGTGTTATATGAAGGAAGAAGTATCTAAAGTGATATATTCAATAGGTTGACGATCTCAATGATACCAAACAAGTTGCTTCCTACAGGCCAGATTGTGACTGTTACTTGCACAGGTACTGCGTGGGAAGGGACTCATGAAAGACCTGGACTTGTGTTACATAGGGAAGTCTTAATGATAACCTTTGTGATTTAGAGGAGTGCCAGGGCTGCTACTTCCATGCTTTCCAGGGAGCCTTTGCCCAACGGGGTGGGGAGGATATTCGGCTGTGTCCGTATCTCCATCAACAGTGGTCCATGCAGCAGTCCAGGAGCACGATGTGGAACAAGCATCACCATTCAAAACAATGCAGCCTTTATAACCACTTAACATAGTGGGGAGCCTACAAGCACATTTTACAAGCTTTTCTACAAAAAGTAAATGGATTTTATAAACAGGAAAGAGATCAATAACTATTTTTAGACAACTAGGTCAGAACAGGAAATGGGCTTAAGATGGAACACAGAAAATGTAAATTAAATATTAAGGAAAAATTACTACAACAACTAGACAAATGGTTGTGGAATAACCATCACTTGATATGTTTAAGGCTAGAAGTAATATGATCTATCAGAGATGGTTTAAGGAATAATTAAATTAATTCTTCCACAAAGGAAAAGGAGGAAGTAAATGGCCCACTAAGGAACTTTTCCAACTCAAATGATTGAACACATGCTGAGTGATATTTTTTTTAATTGTCTCATAATTTCCCACCATTATTTGTGTCCTTAAGTTCTAGGTCAGACGGACATGTCTATAATTACTGGCTCCTCCTTTGTAAAGACTGGGATTATGTTTGTTTCACTTCAGTGTGCAAATACTTCCTCTCTCCAAGGTGCTATTGAAAACCTTCCTTATTGGACTTGTATTTTCTTCAGAATTTTCCTGGTATGATTGACCTTAACATACCTTCAGTGATTTCAATTGGCAAAAAATAGAGAAGTCCAGGCCTGGATAAATTAAAAAGTGTTTTTTTAAAAGAATTATTAGAAAAAATAAACTTTGAATTTTAAAATTTGTTTTTTTTGGCTTTTGTAAGTTTTCCACAATTGTTATGGCTTTGGGGGCATTGAATGTACTGCATTTTGCTCAAATGCATTTCAGAAGGGAAGAAACTGAGAAAAGGATTAGAGAACTATTGTTCTTCACATAAAAATAATGTTTATACAATATTGGTACAAACCAGGTCTCTACATCAAATGTTTTGTTATTTTGTTACTGAACTGTAGCTAAGAGGAAATAATTTAAATAATAAGTTTTAGTGATCTTGCTGATGAACTGAAACATTTTTCAAAAGCCTTAAGAAGATTAAATCAAATTTTATTTTTCTGTATCCTGAGGAAATGTGTTTAGTTGTTGAAAAGATGTAGCACATTTCTGTAAAATAAATAAATAAATAAAAATCAAGTATATTATGAGAATTGGCTATAAAATCTATATTAGGCAATATAATTTATACTATTTATACCTTAAAGGAATGATGTCGTGTGGTGGTCATTTGTGGGTTATCAGCTGTCACTTTAAATCTAGTGTCACATGACAAAAATGCTGATAACTGCAAATCTATAAATATGGATTAACTTTCTGAACTGAATATACCACCCAAACCCCGATGGGGAGATTTATGGGGTTTATTTGCTGACCTACAACTAAGAATCAACTATCACAGGGATATTGAGCCAGCCATTCTGCCATCACCAGCAAAGCTTCTTTTTCTCCCGTTGCTAAAGCAGTCAATGGGAACAGTGGGAAGGCTAATATTTTGTGTTCAAATCTGACAAAGGTTAAATTCCTAACTATAAATCCTATATTGAATATCTGGGGAATTAGAATAATATTCCAACTTTAGACTGAGACACACATTTTCTCACCCCCAGCCCTTCACAAATACTATCCAGTACTAAAATGAAAATATCAAATCTCTGTGAACACTCAATCATTTTACGTGGAAGGCCTCAAAGACTATAACGTCAAGTTTTACTAAAAGGTTATCTAGCAAAAATATAGTAAAGAAAAATGCCCTGTCATTTTAATGCATCCAAACTATAGTAAATGCCTAATATTATCCTTAGTAGAATATTATTTCAGGACTCTGTCTCTTCACTGCTACTGGGGACCCAAAGAGCCACTGCTAACAAAAACATTCTGCTCTGTGGCAACCCCCCACCCCCGGATCCTGTTCTTTAGACTTCAAGTTAAATCCACTGGAACAATGGAACTGTCATCTCCCGAAATAAGATTTATATGTCCAGGAGTCAGGGTGTCCTCAGAGACAAGCCCATGAATCTGTAACTCCCTCATTGAAGAGGTCAGGATGCCCATGAACCTCTGCATCTTCAGCGAAACAGCCAAACAATAGCGCCAGCACCAGCCAAAAAAACTCTGCTGCACAGTACCTCTGTGAGGAAGCCTTGGACTGGAATGAATGTCCTTGGATTTTAAGAACAGGATTCTGTCTGAGGGAATAATACACGTCACTGGGAATTTTCCGTCAAAATGTTTCTGTGGAAAATATTTCCAAATGAAAATATTTGATTTAGCTTGACAAACAAAGTTAACATTAATCTGTGTCTACGAGTTGCAGTTTACATGCCCTTTCTCACATATGGGAAGCAATCTCTTTCTGGACCACATGTTCCACAGGCAATCACATTCCACCCTCTCAGTGAGTCTCCACAGTGCATAATGGGAGTCTAGTGACTATGTGCATTTCAGCAGTCATATATGCTCATTCATTTACTCTTGTTAGGTTAGTTCAACAGTGTGTTTATTTTATGCATTGCATGGCACTGGAAAGAGTCCTACCTCCAAAAAAGTAATCTAGAGAAGGGGCTGAATTAGACATTTCCCCATTGCCACTCCATTAACACGCTCACTTATTCTGAGAATGATGAAAGTAATGAGTTTGCAGATTTGAATGAGAAAAGGGTGGTGAATGGTGATACATTTGTCACCCGTCACAGACAAGTGGAGAAGAAATCAGTAATGCAGAATCTGGGCATTATCTTAGTTTATTTTGCACTATATTTCCCAGTTCTGGAACAGAGGCAGTCACAAAGAGCATACAGGCAATCTCCTCTTTCAGGGATCTGATTGCAAACATCAATGTTTGGTTCTCTGGATGCAATTCTGCGTGAAGAATTGACTCTAGTTAGAGATATTCAGGCAGAGAGCAAACATTTTTGCTATTTCCCACAGCTTCCCCAAAAGAAACAACAGAAAACCAGAAACAACGCAGCATTTTCTTTAATGACTAAAAACACACAGAAAAAGAACTTGTAATATTGTGTGAAACAGTATTATCTGATGACCCCTACAATAATATTCTATTTCCTATCCTTTGGCCGCATACATCTAAGCTTCTTGACCTAAATGAAGAAAAACTTTCATCTTTCTTTTCTCCCCCTCTAGGAAGAATAAGGCTTAAAAATAAATCATATCATGGTTCACAGTCTGAAACAAGATAAAGTTTTCTTGCTTCCTTTGAGCTATGCAGTTGTTCTGAGTTCTTTATGTTTGATCAATAGTACCTGGATTCCCAGGTTTCAGAGATACTTAATAAAAAAGAAGACTCCAGGATTTCTAGTGAGATTCCATACTTGTTTCTTCCCCAGGAAGTTCCTGAGATTCTGACCCACAAATGTATGACATTTTAGCTATGTAACGTCACTTTTAAAGGGTTATGTTTCTTCCTGTGAGCCCTGCACAGGTAGATTAATGGCAACAAAAGCTTTAAAGGCAGAGGGAGATGAAAAAATTGTCCACACGGAAATCAAAGTATCTAAAACATTTGTAAAATCCACTGTTCTGTAACATGTGGCATCTGCAGGATACCTTTCCACAAGTGTGGGGTGGGGTGTAATTATTTTTTTACCTGCAGTCATTAAAGATGACCTGCATATATACTAAGTAGTGAAGCAGGTCATTGTAAACGTGTGATAATGAAATTTACCATGCCACCATGTGTGCTCTGTATAGTACGCATTAATTTCACCACTGTTTTGTGCTCTGAACATTCTTTCCCTTCTGCTGATTGGCCCCGACTTCAGCTTCCTTCTCTCCTCTCCCTTATTGTCTCTGCACTTCAATCTCACTCTAACTGCCATTCATTCTTCTCTGCTTCCCTCCCACCTCTTCTCATTCTTTCTTCTCCTCACCCACTGTCGTGGAAAATTAACCACACGTTGTTTTAGGAATGAGAAGCATCTGAGGCTTTTTATTTTATGTGAGCATATATGCAAGGAGAGTCAGCATAGCCCCACGCAGGGTGGCAAGCTGCTCCGCTTTCCATATACTTCAACAAACTTATATAGGGTTTTCAGTGGCATTTCGAACAATACACTTCTGCATGGGTACTTTTCCAACAGACCCTACCAGTTATGCCTTATAAGGACAATATCATACATATTGCATCAATAAGCAACTTTTCTAGTTTGAGCAAGCTTTGAGGTTAAACAATAGGCCAAGTGCGGTTGACTGTAGGCCATGGGTTGTATATTGCAATATTGCGGTCAGGGGTTTTTAAGTGGAACTGGCTGGATAGTCAGGGGCTTTTAGAAACCCCCCTGCTGTCATAGCGTCTCTTGGCCACCCATACAGTCAGACTGGTCAAAATTTGGCTAGCTTGACCAAAGTCTAGGCCCACTCAATTTTGCCTCTACACCCACCTATTGTATTAATTTAGATGGACTGTGTGGGTCAAAGGTGTTAATATAACCAAGTCACTGTCCAACATTAAACTGTGTTACACAAAATGTGGGGTTTGGTATACCAAGATCTCAGCTTGCATTAAACATACCATTAAACATTCTTTTAACCTTTTATTAAAGATACAGAAAGGAAGGAAAAACCTTTAAAGCATATGAAATATATAGCTTTCAATACAGCTTCCATTTTAACAACATCCCTTGTTCCTTTTCCCCTTAGCTGGAGAGAGTTTTAAAAGGAACCTTGTTTGACAGTCTTTTAGATGGTATCGAAGATGGTAATAATTGTCCTTTTGCGGAAAAGAGAAGAAGTTAGTTGAGATGAGTGGAGCTGCTGCTTTGTTGCTGCTGCTGTTAAAATCCAATCCGGTTTCATCTCAGTTGTTGGTTGCGATTCAGATGGAGCTGGAATGTCATCTCGACCCCTCTCTTTGGCCTGGTCTGGTCAAGATATCCCTCAGGATTAGGATGATTTGAAGGCCTGGGGATGGCAACCATGATGATGAGCTTGTTTCAGTAGTCTCCATCTGTTTTCTCTTCTGTCTTGTCTTCCTCTGTATCTGTCCTTTCTTTAAGGACCCACAAAGGAAATGGTATGTGGACTTTTGTCCTCAAATTAGGCCTAATATCCGACACATCAAATTTGGTTCATTTAATGTCCAGTTCTACATCTTCTGTTTTTACCAAGCATGATTTCAATACAGTCCTTGAATCATATCAATGTGGCCCTTTCATTTGGATTAATTTAGTCTCTCTGTCTTGCTCTTTTGCAGCTGTTTATAACATTCATTATTTAAATCAACTTGTCTTACTTCTGCTAATATTTGCTACGATGAGTTATTGGAACATTTTGTGAACTTTCATATGCTTTTTACAGTTGAGCTCACAGTTAGGGTAAATTTGTAGGCCCAATTATCACAATATATCTCAACCCTATATTACATTTAATAAAACAAAAATTAAGTAAAAACAAACCAAATCACCAAACAGTAATCATAATAATTAATTATAATTAAAACCAATTAATCAATCGGGAGAAAATAATGGCAAACTATCACTCTGTCCATTCTGCTTGTATGTTATGTCCTTTTCCCCCCAACTTTTTATACCTTGTCAGTTTAGATTGTAAGAGTCAGATTTTTATAGGTACCTTCTTCTTAGTGCAATGTGCCTCAGGTGGCACATGACCAGGATTCATCATTGAATTAGGGTTGCTTGTTGGATCACGAGCTTCCCAACGTCAGTCAGGTACTGATGGGGAGTGCGACATGAACTCTGAATCATGCCCCCCTCCAAGGTACCTAATGGTGCAGAAGGGGGCATAGAAGAATTTTCAAGGGTGCTTTGGCACTTAGCCCCAAAGTTGTTCTGGTTAGGTGACTTTGAAAAACCCAGTTGTATGCCTACTTGTGTCTTCAGATGCTGATATACCTTTGAAAATCTGGCCCTAAACTCTTTGTGACTTTAACCATCTACTATTACATCTATACAATTCCTAGAACAATGCGGCCCTAGGAGTTCTAAGCAATACACTATATAATAATAATTAATAATTAATAAAACTTGCAATTAGCTTGCCTTATGGAACCCTACTTTTAGCTTTAGAAAACTGATATGGCCTGACTATTGCCAGAATTAACTCTGAATGCAAAGGATGAATGTTTCTGAAAAGTCTGATGGAAGCTGGCAAGCCTTTTCTGTTATAGATTATTAAAGAATTCCCTGATGTGAAATTTTAAATTTTATCTGTTTCTCTCTTTTAAACTATCCAAACTGTTAAATCTCCTTGAAAACTTTTGCTCCGGTTATACGCGTGTTGCCATTTACAGCCATAATCTTAAAGTTGCTTTTTCTCATAGTCCATTGTCATCTTTGTTAACCCCACTAATGGTCTAATACTGGTACTGACAGTCTGAGGAATGGCATTCAATGTGCGTAATATTCTCAAGTTCTGTACATGGTGTAAATATACTTTATAGTACTTAGGTTTCAGTGTTTATTTACCCTTATCTCCTTTCCCAGTCCTGCTAAATGTATAGAACATACATGCTATGAGACGTGTTTCTTCCTTTTCAGGTAACACTGGTATAATTACATCAGATATTATATTGCATCAAAGAATATTACATTAAATAGGGCAGCAGGCAGCATATTTCGGTGAATGGTGGACATTCCATACTATACTCCTTTTAATGGTATGAAGAGGTTTTTTTGTTACAGCTATAGACAGTTATGATGAAATGTTTATGCTAGTTACTTCTTTTCAAATATAAGCATCATCATTTCAAATGCTGGTTTCTTTTAATGGGAAAAGAGATTAGTCCATATAAAGGACTAGTTACATGCCAAGTTTAATTTCTAAAATGGAGTATTTATGTTGCTTGGAATACAAAGTATCCTTAATACCTTTAAAGTTTTTTGCTATCCTTTAATATAAATGTAATCAAAACCAATATTGATCCAATTTGTGTAAAAATACTCTGAGATCAATCATTATTTTCATACTGAGAAGAGAATAGATGATTGAAAACAGAAGCTTGTGTTGAAAACCCATTTGAACTTTCCCTATAATGTAGTATCATTAATGTACAGCTGTAAGAGAGAGAACCTTGGTTTTACTTTAAAAAAAAAATGGTTCGGTATTCTGGTGAAAATCAAAAGAAATTGAATTTTTGTCCACATGAAAGTGAGAATGCTAGTATAAGCTGATACTAACACATGAGTGGAATATCATAGTTCTGTAAATAATTTGCATTTTTATTAACTTCTTAAGTATTTGCTTGTAAATGTTTCGGATTAGCTGATGATCAAATGCATACTTCATCTGCACACTTTGACTGTTTGTCCATTTAATAAGTTTATAGTTATTAGAAAAATGAGATAATAGTTAATTACTTTTCTTTTTTCCATTATTTCAGACTTCATGAAAATAAATTAATCCTTCTTTAATGGCCGTGTTACCAATGAGTTCTGTGGCTCATTACAAGTAGGGCATGTAAAGTTTTATATTACCCTTTACAGGAAGATCATAGATTGGTCGTGAGTCTTGTAGTTAAAACTTTCTTCCATCGTCTTCAGTTCAGTTTTAACTTTTTATTTCTTGACTGGCATTATGTAATATAGGGAAGGTGTAATGCCTTCATTTTTTTTAAGACTGATATATTGGAAGGGGAATAGAAAGCTTTAGGATTCCCTTAACACCTATTGTAAATGCATTTCTAGCTTTTCTTTTCTGCTTTATGTGCACCCTAGCAGTTGGTTGATTTAATGTTTATTTTAAAAAAACAAAAATAATAAACCAAATAAAGGCCATCTTTGAGTTACTGACAACTATTCAGATTGAGTTGTTTTATTTTCCTATGTAGTTCTCAGGAAAACAGTACAAAATGCAAATAAGAATTTGGCTGCTATGTTAGGAGTGCATTTTGCAAGATGCTGAGCACTATGGCCAAGAGCCATCAAAGCCTTTAATATGTGCTTAACTTTGAGCATGTGCATAGTTGTGTTTCAATTCACACACTTAAGTACTTCACTGTATTGATCACCTTGCAGGATCAACTATTTAGCAGGCAAGATTCTGAAGAAAAGCCAGATTGCATGAAAATTATAGTGAAGATAAAATAAAATGTTGATCTGTACTTGCCACTCAGTACGGGAGGGAAAATGTACAATGAAAAACCTTATTAACTGAGAATCCATATAGAAGAGGTTTTTTTTTTTTCTTTTTTAAATTTTTGAAAGTTGGCTATTTGAGAGATCATGATCTTCAGAAGTTTCTTTTTGAAGAACGCTAGTACAGTATTGAGCAATTGTGGTAATCTGTTTCCTTTAAGTGAGCCCACAGGAAGGGCTTTGGTTCAGACTCTGCTCATTCTATTCAAAGTCGTTCTTTTTTCTTTTTCTTTTTCTTTTTCTTTTTTCTCCACTGGAACAAGTACCTGGAGCCCATCAAGCCTTGGTGATGCCTATTCAGTTTGAACTCTGAGGCCAAATGCAACATAGTCCAACCTATGTACCACTAATTATCAGTCAACATTCTTGAAAAATAACATGACAGATATAGAATGTTGCCAGAGACAACCTTCAGCAAGTCTAATTTCCTTTTCAGAGATCTACATGGAAAATACACCTTGGTATCTCAATATAGCTATTGAAATTGGCATGATAGGTCCTTCTTTGGTTACCCCAAAAACAGCATGTGACATGATATGTAAAATAAATTTCCATTCACACAGAAGATAGTTCTGCTCATCATACACCAGAAATCCTCTTACTTATTTCAACTGAGGATTTCTAAAAACTGCAAAGTACTAATGCTGATAATACATGTACCTTGTTTTTAAAGAGCCATCTTCCTGCAGGATACATGTAACACTGAGATTGTGTGCCAGCATCACAAGTCACATTTAATATTTGCTTTTTTAAAAGAAATTGAGTTAAAATCGGTTATATAAATATATATATATTTATTTATATTTTAGCCCATCTCCGCTATCAGAACATCTCTAACTGATTTTAACTCAATTTTTTTAAAAAAGCAAATAGTGTGTGTGTGTGTGTATGTGTGCGCGCGCGCGCACACACACACACACACACACACAATATTTGTATTATACCCAGCTGTACATTCAAGTTGAGGGGACAGGACACACAGAGCTTTCCATGCAGGTGCAAGGAACAAAGGCAGTGTACGCCCTTACCTTGAAGGATGAAATCCTGGACCCATTAAATTCCATGTGATTTCTGCCATTGACTTCAGTAGGGCCAGGATTTCACTTGCATCCTTTCCTGTGGCTCAACACGACCCCTTCTGCCCTCATCAGGGGAGCTAGTGTGCACACACAGTACTTTGTCAAATGTATGTTGCTCCTGCTATCCAGGAGGCCTTATTTCTGCACAATGGCCCAGAAACCAGGAATGCCCTTAGCATGGGTTCAATTGGACCCACAGAAATCATAAAACCAAGGGTTCCAAACTTGAGTGGTGCTGTGACCCCACTTGCCAAGGTGTCAACATCTGAGGTGGGGAGCTGGGTCCAGTCCCATGATACAGGAGCCCCTACTGCAGGGCAAGTATGGGGTGGGCTCAATGTCCAGGTGCCTCCTCCTCCCAGCCCAGGGCCTCCCTCTGCACTGGGCCAGGACTAGGGTTGTGGTGCCAGGGTGGAGGTACTGCTGTGAGTGCTCAGTGACCCCCTTGATGACAACTCAGTATAGTGCACCCATTGAATGGAGTGACTACATCGGCCCCTGCCAGGAACTCTTCCTTTGCCAGTAGCCTCCATGCTACTAATTGCTGCAGGAAGTACTTAAAAGGCAAAACTTACTCCTGTATGATGCAAAAGGAAAAGGAGTACTTGTGGCACCTTAGAGACTAACAAATTTATTTGAGCATAAGCTTTCGTGAGCTACAGCTCACTTCATCGGATGCATGCAGTGGAAAATATAGTAAGGGGATTTTATATACACAGAAAACATGAAACAATGGGTGTTACCATACACACTGTAATGAGAGTGATCAGATAAGGTGAGATATTACCAGCAGGAGAGAGAAAAAACCTTTTGTAGTGATAATCAAGGTGGGCCATTTCCAGCAGTTGACAAGAACATGTGAGGAACACTAGGGGGAGAAATAAACATGGGGAAATAGTTTTACTTTGTGTAATGACACATCCACTCCCAGTCTTTATTCAAGCCTAATTTAATGGTGTCCAGGCTGCAAATTAATTCCAATTCAGCAGTCTCTCGTTGGAGTCTGTTTTTGAAGTTTTTTTGCTGTAATATTGCCACTTTTAGGTCTGTAATCAAGTGACCAGAGAGATTGAAGTGTTCTCCGGCTGGTTTTTGAATGTTAGAATTCTTGACGTCTGATTTGTGTCCATTTATTCTTTTATGTAGAAACTGTCTGGTTTGGCCAATGTACATGGCAGTGGGGCATTGCTGCCACACAACAAAAACACTAACCCAGGAACCTATCCCTGCAACAAAGCCCGTTGCCAACTGTGTCCACATATCTATTCAGGGGACACCATCATAGGGCCTAATCACATCAGCCACATTATCAGAGGCTCGTTCACCTGCACATCACCAATGTGATATATGCCATCATGTGCCTGCAATGCCCCTGCTACTCTGAAACCTGTATGATGCAGGCATTCACGGTCATATTATAAATTGGTGGTAGTATCTCTTCTGTGAAAAAAGTTTCATGTAAGCCTTTTGGTGACTGTTCTCTGTTATTACTTGTAGACTAGATAAAATTGTACTTTGGACTAAATATTGCTTGCCTTATTCAGACAAATAGTCCCATTATCCTCAAAGTAACTACCCTAATTGTATAAGGTTAGCAAGATGATAAAGTATTTTATAAAGCAATTTTCAATAAATTAATTACTTTCTACTTCTAGCTTTACTCCAAATAGGCCAGCGCCTGCAGTCCTTGACTTCTCTCAGTAAGGCCCACAAGATTTGGCAAAATGTATTTTTCTGTGTGTGGGGGGACACTTTTAACATAATTATTTCTTTAAAGAAAAGAGATACAAAGGGTTGAGGGGGAAGGGACTTAGTTTTTGAAAAAAATATGCATATACAATTTCCAGGAATAAGATGATCCTTTTTGGTGCAACCACTGTCTGAAAAGTGTTAACTTTAAGCTAAGTTGCCATAAAATCATCCATCTTAATATCTTGTAATGATGCCAAAGCAATGTATGACTCACCGCTGTGTGTGTGTAAAATAAGATGGATAAGAAATTACTAGCCTGAATGGAGTGTCTACGGCCTTGCAGTCAGCTGAAAATTGCTGCCACTGAGTTGAAGCCACGTGTCTCAAGCAGGCTTTTAAGTTTGATTTAATAAGACATTATTTGTGTTTGTTAAATATCAATAATTATTGGAAAAAGCTCCAATGAGGTTAATAAGTATCAAGAGCTGAATCTAGTTTCTTTGTCGTTAACTCCAAATTACAAACACAAACATTAGAAAGATAAGGTGGGGGAGTTAATATATTTTACCAGACCAACTTCTGTTGGTGAGAGAGTCAAGCTTACACACAATTATTCTTCAGGTTGGAGCTCTGTGTAAGCTCAAAAGTTCTCTCTCTCTCTCACCAATGGAAGTTGGTCTAGTAAAAAATATTACTCCACCCACCTTGTGTCTCTAATATGCTGGGACCAACATGGCTACCACAACACTATGTAAAATACAAACAATGACAATAGATTAGTTGGAGAATAAATATGTAAGAAATGTTTAAGCATTCTTAGAGCTACATATTGTTCTAAATCTAGATATAACTATGGATGGCACTGGAAGTTTTGTCTGAATAGGGACTGCAGCCTGGGATCTCAGGGGCCCAATCCAATTTCCTTTGAAGTTAATGACTGCAACCACTGACTTCAAGTGGGAGTTGGTTCAGGACCTGTGAGTGTTTCAGAATGTTAAGGAATCCCAAAAGTTGATTATTTATTGATGTAGAATTTCTAGGTCTTAGTTTCCATCAATTCATTTTTCTGATAATGTAGTGCTTTAAGTAATAGCCAAAGAAAGTGACAAAGCCATTACTGAAGGTTGTTGGGCCATTCTCAGAAAGGTAGGACAATTATCAGTGATGCTGATTAGGGAAAAAAACATAGTAGTGAAGAATATTTCAGCCATCTTTCCCGAAAAGGGAAAGGAAAATACATAAATTATGACTTCATTTAACTTCACAAAGAAACTGAGGGATAGCTATTGAACAAAACAAAAACAAAACAAAAAAAAAACCACACCCTGATTTTTTTTAACAAAACACAAGTTTGTTTGTTTAAATAACCATTTAAAATTAAGTGATCACAAGGTGGTTACCAAGCACATTTATAGAATCATAGAATATCAGGGTTGGAAGGGACTTCAGGAGGTTGTCTAGTCCAACCGCTGCTCAAAGCAGGACCAATCTCCAATTTTTGCCCCAAATGGCCCCCTCAAGGATTGAACTCACAACCCTGGGTTTAGCAGGCCAATGCTCAAACCACTGGGTCAGAGTTAAGGCATCATACTTGTGGTGAAATAGGCTTTTAAAAACAAACAAGATAAGATTGATAAGAACAATGTTTCTGTTTATTATGCATGCAGTTTACGATTTATGATGCCCTTAATTAATTTACTGGCATTTAGTGCTAGGTTTTTCACTTAGTAAAGATTTTGTATCCAAGGCTGATAACAGAATGTATTAAGTGTTAATAAAACACTTTTTAAATCTAGGTTTTTAATATTTGCCTGAAGGTGATTGAGAGAGAGAATTTCCTTTTGAAAAAGTAAGAAAAAACAAAGAAAATTCATTTTTTTCCAACATGTGTGCTTTTGGATTTTGCCCTCCATGCCCCAGTTTTTTCATGAAAAACCTAACACTAAAATGTCTTCAGTTGTTTTTAAAAAGGGTGTGTGTGTGTGTGTGGGGGGGGGGAATTAGGTTTTCATTAGAAAACATGGAAAATATTGCAAGGAATTTGCATTTCCCTTGGAAAACTTTTATTTCAGTAAAAGGCCATTTTTTATATTAAAAAGAATCTGAATGGAAAATTTTAACGAGCTATTTCATCCAGTCAGGTAGGAGAAAAGAGAATACCTCAGCTGAAAAGCAGCAGCCAGATCTTCATAAACTACTATACAGCAGCCTGCTTGAGGAAATAGATACATTATGCAATAGATCCTGATAGCTTGGATTAAAAACCTCCAGTCTCTTCCATAGGGTTTGTGAGTGTGTATTACCTCAGAAAATGAGGTTGTAATTTTTATATAGCTTTTTTTTAAAGCTTGCTGCCTTATGTAACTGTTGAATTAACAGGATTTTTAATATCAATTCCCAGAGGCTTTCTAACTTTCAAATCACATTATATATAAATTTAAGTACAAATCTTGCAAAAGTAAAATCCCTATAGGGAAAGCTCTCTCTTGTTCCACAAATTACTGCATAGCTATAGTGTCCATCTAAAGTCTTTGATACCTGAAATGGTATAAAGTTGGAGACAAACTTATTGGGTACAAGAAACTAAGATAAATTACATTGACCAATGAAGTTTAGTATGGAATATCTGCAGATAGCCATGATGATGAGCAAATGGAATTAATTCTGAATCCCATAACAATGCTGTATTATTCAGTGAACTGTTCATCAGTGATTAATGTTCTCGCACATTCACCTCTTCTTCTGGCTCTATGTCCTCTTCACCTAGATACCAGAGAATGAGACTTGAGTAAACACAACCTAGCCACCATGAGTTGCAAGGGGAAAACTAACCACATTTATAAAGCACATTGTAAGTAACTTGCACATTTTTAGACTATCCACCCTTTAAACCAGGGATTAGGTTGTCAGCTGTGATTGGTAAGTGCCTAGCCCAGGTTGGAAACTACCACACACACTAAATAATTACTATATTACGACTGATGATGTAGAATCAAGATATTATATGTTATGGATTAAAACAAGCCTTGGGGACACTCCCAGTCTGCTGGGCAGTATCATCTGGAAAAAATCAGATATGAAGACAGTCAATGTGAACCTGAATAGAATCACTTTATGGCAGAAAGCTGCTCTATACCAGCTGAGTGATGTTAAACCAGAGAAATATATGTCGGATACTAAGGTGTATGCTCGAGCTACGCACATACCTCTTGCCATAGGAAGAGAAGTTAACAACAATCAGATATCAATCTTTTGTCAAACCAGAAAAGGTGCCAGACTCTATGGATAACCACTTCCTAAAGTAACACAAAAGAATAAGCATTGGATCAGATTAATGTTAGCATGAATACTATTCCCAGGTTCCCTCTGTCAGCCACATTGTAAAGTGGATGAGATGAACTCCAGCCAATAAACATACCAAGGATGTATAGATATCTGAATAGAGAGGATGGGCTATTCTGATGCAGCATTCTGGTTATCAACATAATTAGATCATGGCAGAAGAGATGGAATCACAAATCATAGATGGTTACTCACCGGGTAGAATGGTCAATGTCACTTGGTTGCCATAGATGTTTGAAGCCTCATAAGGCTAACAAAAAGGCAGTTGTACCAAAAAATTGCAAGACTGCCTGATGTATTGGTGCAGTCTACAACATTCCCTTTAATCTCACTGACAGAAATAATAATACTTGGCTCTTTATATAACACCTTTCATAAGTAGATCTCAAAGTACTTTACAAAGGGAGGCCAATATCATTATCCCCATTTTGTTGATGAGGAAACTGAGGCATAGAAAGGCAAAGTGGCTTGCTCAAGCAACTAGCAGTAGACCAATGACTAGAACCTACTTCTTTTGAGTCCCATTTCAGTGCCCTATCCACTAGACCAGTGACTCTCAACCTTTCCAGACTACTGTACCCCTTTCAGGAGCCTGATTTGTCTTGCGTACCCCAAAGTTTCACATCATTTAAAAATGATTTGCTTACAAAATCAGACCTAGAAATACAAAAGTGTCACAGTACACTATACTGAAAAAATGCTTAATTTCTTATTTTTACCATATCATTATAAAATCAGTCAATTGGAATACAAATATTGTACTTACATTTCAGTGTATAGTATATAGAGCAGTATAAACAAGTCATTGTATGAAACTTTAGTTTGTACTGACTTCACTAGTGCTTTTTATGTAGCCTGTTAAACTAGGCAAATATCTAGATGAGTTAATGTACCCACTAGAAGACCTGTGCATACCCCCAGCGGTACACATACACCTGGGTGAGAACCACTGTACTAGACGGTGCTGTTTCCTCTATGTCAAACAAGGTGCCCCACACACTGCTTGCAACACCACTTGTATGTAGTACAGTAGGCATGAATATATACATGGCAGCATAGCCTATAGGCAATATTCATGTATTCAAATGTGGGTGCTTAGTAGCTGGCAGATATACACAGAATACTTCTACCACTCCAGAGTGAAGGAAAAGAGCAAGTGTGATGACAAGCTAATGGCACTACAACCAAATATTTGCATTATGTGACTTTGCTGGTCTGTCACCTGAATCATACAAGCCTGTAGAAGCTGTGAACATTCCTTCCACATATGTATCTGAAATATCTGAAATATGGTGCTGTTTGGAGCCTGAGCCTTTATTTGCTGCATTTTCGCAAAGGTTTTCAGGGTGTGGCCTTATATCCATGTGCTAGATTTGTATTTTTACATAGCCAAACATATGAAGCTTCTCCTTGCTGAAGGGGTACACAGTTGCAGTGGTTTTTTGTTGTTGTTGTTGTTGTTTTAAATTGGGGTATCCATCACATAAAGGGAGCATTCAGATCAGAGTCTAGTTAGCTAGTATTTCTCACGTTCAAAGGTGGCCACTCTCAGAGGTCTATACCCATCAGTGTATTCTGCCATATATACCGAAGGGAATGTTGGGAGGGGTGTGCATAGTGTCTGGGATTATTTTACCTTCATAGTGTGAACACTGTACAAGAGAAACTGACTTGGAGTAATAGGGAATTTGGCCCATACTGCATTTGAGGAAACAAATATCCTACATATTAATACGCTATCAAATGAATACATTGCATGCTGGTGAGAAGACAGAGTTGCCTGCATTTGTTAATTTCCCCATACATTAGAACCACAGGATTGGGCCGTAGGAAGTTTTCACTGCTTGCAGGTTCCATGGATTAGTTGTGATCATATTTTTGACAGTTGAAAAAGATTGCAAATTGTCATAAATTGTTTGAATGGCAGACAGAATCCAGTGATTTACTTTCCGATTGATCAGTGTCTTGCCCACACTTTTCTGAAATCTGCAACATCGTAGTGTGTGGTGATAACTTTTTACTTCATATTTTGCTTGAATAAAAGAGCCACATTTAATGTTCTTGTCACAAAACCTAAACAGAAGGTTTCTTTATTATAAAAACACTCTACGTGTTCCTGACGAGTATTGTTTTAAAAATGCAGATTCTGACTAATAAGGGTTTACATCTTTGAAAAATTATCCCTGTTTGTCATCTTTATCTCTTCTGATTATATTGAACATGGCATGAATATTCATAACATTCATTTGACAAAATACACCTTCACACATGTTGCTCTGTTCAGTGATAAATTTTCTCTATTAATTGTTCAGAAAGGTAATTAGGATTGATATATGTAGAAATATGCTGAGACACTCCATAGCTGTTACAGTAAAAGAAACCTATCTATTTTTTTAAGCATAATTGAGCAGGAGTAAAATAAATTAAAGACTTAATCACTGTGGTATTCTTTCCAGCACTGCCTGTTGTTTTGCATCTGGAAGGTCTTAAGAGTCTCAAAATTAATTTGCCAGGCATTTGACAGAATCCTTTCCAGAAGCTAGAATTCTTCCATTACATACAGTATTAGGCTATCTTCATTATGGTGATTTGCAATTGAATGAGATTAGGTTGCCTGCAGTGTCTGGTACTTTTTCTTTTTTTAATTTGATTTCTCTGAGCGTTAAGTGGACATTTTCTCTATGTCCCAATTTTGTATCTACAATATCCAGGTGCCAAAATAAAAAGTTGAAAGAGTTCTTATCTTTCAAAATATTAAATTTTTGTTCACTTAATTAATCTCTTGATTCACTCAGACCTCACACTGACCTTAGTAAAAGTCAATTTGTTTATTATAAATTGAAAATGCTAATTAGATACCAGAAGGAATATTCCTTCATTTGTACATTTAAACGAAGCCTTAGCATGTCATGTTGCTTCCAAAGACAAATATCAGGGGAATGTTCATTAAGTTATCAAAACAGGAAGCAAAGATGCCCATGTACTTTTGAGGTGAAATTCAGTCTCTCTCTTGTCATACTGAGTTTTATGTGATGAGAGAAATGAGTGTCCACAAAATCAGGATATATTTTTTTCTGAATTTGTTTGTTTGCAAAATGGACATACCTTCTATTACTGTTTTGAGCAGGGAGAGAAACTAAACAGAAAATGTGGCATCAAAGCTTACAGATCACAGAAGCTCTAAAAGCAATTGTGTCAAAAGAGCAGGCAAGCAGAAGTTTCTCTCTCAAGTGCTGTGCCAACTTGTATGTGACTGTGTTCTCTCTCTTTCCCAGGCTCACTGAAATCTCTTAAATGCTTTAGATGTCATTCAAAGCCATTGTCCCAGTCTTACATACTCTCTCAGTTTTATCACAGACACAACTATTTTGGTATGTTTTCTTAAATCTCAGGCCTCTGGAGTCAGGTGAATATATGAGAATCTTAGATTCCATCATCACAAAAGTATGTTTCTAGCCCTCTGGTTGTGGAGAAAAGCTTGGAAAGATGAACCCTTAAGACTCAAATACCAGAAGACAAGTAACAAGAATTTTAAAATATATATATATATTTTTAAAATCACATTTGTTTTAGCCAGTCATCATTTTCTAGGGGGGGCAGCATCATGGTTTTTCAATAATTGAGGTTGGCAAAACAGTTATCCCTCACATGGCCTTGGATTTTTGAAAACCAAAAGGAAGCCTGTTTAATTATTGTATGATGAACTCTCAGAAGGGGCAGAGTTCTGCTTTAATTAACATGCAACTCCAATGTGGAACATGCAATTAACAGCAATGAACTGGTGTAAGTCTTGCACAGGCAGGACAGTGCCAACATCCCTAGTGTCGGTGATCTCTGCGATGTTGCAGTGATCACGCAGGCCTTCTGCCTGCTGACATGCCTGGATGCCATGGTGAGGAACATTGCAGAAAATGCTATCCAAGATGTCATCAAGAAGCGAATCACAAGGACCCCTTCCAACCAAGATGTCGCCACCTACCCGAGAGGCTCACTAGAAGGCAAATTTGGAAGAGACGGGAGACTTTGCTTCACTCTGGACTTGTGCCTGCAGTGCTACATGACAGCTGGAGAAGCGTATCAGCTGCCACTGGATGTGGTGCGAGGAACGCCAGGAGCTGAGAGTCCTGGTAATACAGGTGAAGGACACGGACCACACAATCATCACCCCAAGAGCCAGAACCATGCTGGAGAGGACCCTGAAGGATGCCATCGACTGCCAGTATGTGGAAAATCTGAAGTGGAAGCCGCCGGACCAGGGCAAGGTGTTCAAGGTGACGTTCAAGTGGGACGCCAGCAATCACTTCCTCCCCGAGGGCAGCTTTACCCTATTTGCCAACTGGAGGTTCATTCACAGGGCCTGTCTCAACTGTGTTCCGCTGAACAGAGCTGTCTGCCAAGAGAATTGGGACAAGCAATGCAGGAAGTGCGGCTATGCCAACAAGACACTATCCCATGTCCTGTGTAGCTGCAAGCCCCATTCCAGAGCCTGGCAGCTGCGACATAACATCATCCAAGATCACCTAGTCAGAGCCATCCCGCCACCTGTAGGGAAGGTGGCCATGAACTCTGCCTTCTACGGAAACTTTCCACAACCAACTCTCTCTGTATAACTTGTCATGAGTGATGTACCTGAATACTTGGATGCTAATACCTAAACTGCATTCTTAAATTTATTCACCTAAGTTTGGGTTATTGCTGATTATGCACTATATGTACCTTATGTCTTTAAAAACAAACATTTTATTTGTGGCTAATCTAAGCACTATACCCAGATGTACAGACACTCTTTTCTTAACCTGTGTATTATATAATTTTTTAATATTAGCTTTAATAAAAAATGTTCTTCTTTGAAAACATGATGTGCAGAGCAGGTATGGCATATAATGAAACAGCAAAAACTGTGTGACAGGTGCCTATCTCCAAGAGTGGGGTGGGGCTTACTCCTTGGCCAGTATCTCCCATTGGCTGCCTAGCTTGCTGGCTTTTGTGAATGCCAGTGTTAGGGCAGCTATCTTTCCCCATGTATTGTATAGGGAGCATAAGTGCCTAGCTCAGGCTCTGTGAATCAGAGATTTTCTAGGCATCACAACTCCTGTCTCCTTTTGTGCATTCAGGCCTTAGACACTTGTAACAATTTTACCCCAGCTCTAACGACATCCACTTTTAAAATATCTGTGGAGGTTGGAGTACCCTTATTTTTTTTGCTTTGCTAGAATCGTAGTGTGATATGTTACGTTAGAAATGAGCCTGATCTGCAAAACCAAATGCTAGCAAAGGCAGTGGAGTTTGGGAGGTTTTATTATTACTAGAGTAATGTATAAGTATGGTATATATAAAATCAAAATAAGACCACCATATAAAGGAAAGAGAGAGGTTTGTAAGCATTTCTCCTTTCTTTTCACATAGCTTGTTAAGAGCTGGCAATTAAATGTTTACTTTTTTCATAATTCTTAATGGTATTAAAATCAGAAGTTCCCACATAGGCCGTAAATTGAAAAGCAAAAGCAAACCACAACTGTATTTCCACAATCCTAGTTTACCCATTCTCTTGTACTTCCTGGCATGGGGGTGTGCCTATTCAACTGTAGGAAAGGAGGAAGTTTTATTAGGGTGAGGTTTTCAGACAGAAAGTGGAGCTAGGCCCCCAACTGCCATTGAAAATCAAATTTTGTGCCCTAGCTCTGTATCACCTTCATAAGGGCCCAACTAGTGCTTCAGCAACCAGAGTTGATGTTAGCTGCCCCAACTAGCGTTAGAACAACTAAGTAAAACTAGAAAAGGCTTCTAATGTCTCATGTTACTTCCTACTTCATGTCACACTGACCTCTCAGAGCTTCTTTTGAGCTTATCTGTGGCAATAGATAGAATAGAAAAAATGCTCAAAATTTAACAAAATAAGCTTTTTTAAAATATATATATTTGAGCTAATTGTGTAGCTTGGTGGCAGAGCTGGTAAAAATGTTTTGACAAAAAAAGTGAGATTTTTTTTGCGATGTGGGGTTGGTTTTTTTGTTTTTGTTTTTAAAATGAGAATGTCTCCCTTTTTCTTTGACCAGATCTCATTACATGTGGTGTTATGTAACTGTGTGTGCATGTCTGAGTGCGTTGGGACATTTTTCACTGAAAAATTACTGATACCTGATTACACTCACAGAATCGAGTTCCTGCTTCAGATCGTGTAATAGGACAATATATAAAAGATCAGGCAAAAGCTTTTGGATATTTGTAGAGCATTCAATTTGAAGAAACAAAACCATGTCAGCTCATCAACTTCAGCCTGCTTTCAAACAAGGACAACTGCCACAAGACAAAAATGCATGCAGTGCTGGTATAGCCGTGTTGGTCCCAGGATATCAGAGAGACCAGGTAGGTGAGGTTATATCTTTTATTGGACCAAATTCTGTTGGAAAAATTGGCACTTTACACAATGTTACAAGCATTGTCATACAGCCTCAAGCATGAACCCTTGGTTGCACTCAATCAAGCAATAAAATGTCTAAATTAAAAAGATCAGACCTTATGTCCAGTAAAGGAACCTTGCCTGCTCAAAGCAGACAGGTGATGTTTAATGAAACAAAGCTGTGTTCTATATGAATTGACTCCCAATTGTAATTTTAAACTTCTCTCTTTCCCTCGGTGAACCTGATGAGCTAGCCAGCCTCCCATCTCCCTATTTTTCTATCAGAACAAAACATCCAGGAAAAAACTCCTCAATGTACCAATATGTTTTAACCTTATTACTAATATAACAGCAGTTTTATACCCTGCAGCCGATCATTCTCATTTGAGTGATCAGTGTATCACTTAGAATTGTGGTGCTGCCTGGATACTAAGGTGCCAGGCACACAAAAAATAGCATGGAAAACTTAGATATACTTAGATGAATAAGGACACAGTTGGTCCCAGTACATTATTTGCTCCCCTTGGCGTTATTCTATAGCCAGTGTCTGATCCAAAACAGTGAGGGGAGGGGCGGGGGTAGGGCTGGGGCAATGTGAAGCTATTAAAGGAAATGGGTAGTCAGGAAGGGGGAAACTTTTACATTCTTTTAGGTCTTCTCTTCACTACAGAGTTAACTCAAGTTATAACTTGAGTGTTGCCCCTAACTTGAGTTTTATTCACATACAAACCCTTAACTTAAGTGTAGTGCCTCTTGCAACTTGAAATGGCTGTCCCATTAGGAGGTATAGGTAACGGTTTGTGTTAGCACAACTTGTCAGTTGCTAACACCACCACCTTGCATGGTTTGAGTGTTATTTCTTAGTATGCCATTCTCACTTAACCTAGGCTAACCTGAGAGGAGTTAACTCCAGTGTAGATAATTTGAGTTAACTATTCAGTGAAGACATAGCCTAAGTGTATAAGCTCTTTGAGGAAGGGACTGTTTCTTTCTGTGACTGTACAGCATCTAGCACAATAGTGCCCCAACTTTGGTTGGTACCTGTAGGTGCTATTGAAATACAGAGAATTACTAATAATGGTAACTTGGCATCTCCAATACACATATTGCCGTTTCCAGTTTATACAAAACACAGCTGCTAAAATCATCTTTCTTGTCCATCAGTTGGAACATACCAACTTCTCCTTGAATACCTTCACTGTTTCCCATTTCTCCAACAGATCAGATTTAAACTTCTTGCTGTAGAGGACCTCCACGACTCAACCCCACCCCATTTGTGGAGTCCAGTCTCTTATAACATGGACATATCCATTTCTGCACACCCATGAGAAAAGCCTCCATTCCCTGTTTGTCTACTTCTCACACAATCATCTCATGCCTTTTCTTCATTCTGCCCCATGTACATGGAAATCCCTTCTTGATGCTCTCCAAAAGGCTACCTTATCCTCATTTTACATCCCTCCTGAAGACCCATTTCTACCTGGATGCCCACAAGAAGAGAAACAAAAAACATTTATTTATATTCGAAAATCATAAAACCCTTTACCCATCAGAACCCTGCTCTACTAGAAGGGAGGCACAAGGGATGGGGGTGGCAGGTTGGAGACCAAGCCCACCCCTCATTCCCCCTGCAGCAATGGCTCCTGTCCTGTGGGGCTAGGCCTAGCTCCCTACTCTAAGCGTTGTTACTTGGCACATTGGGTCACAGTGTCACTCACTCAAATTTGGCTCTTCTACCCCCTTCCTTCATGACAGAAGGGCAGCTAAGCCAAATTTGAGTGAACGGTGCCACAATCCTGTGAGTCAGGTTGCAATGCCCAGGGTGGGGAGGCCAGTCCCATGGGACAGGAGCCACAGCTACAGGATGAATGTGGGGAGGGCTTGCTCTCCAACTCTCTCTCCCTGGACCTCCTCTCCATACCCAGCCAGAATTAGGGTCACAGTGCTGGGATGGAGGGTGTTGCTGCAGATGGCCTGTGTTCCATTGGACGCTGCGTGGGTCAGGAAAAAAGACAAATGCAGGCGATGGTTGACTTAGTAAAAAGTTTGGTAACCACTGCTTTAATATGTTAGGTCTAAATTAGATTGTAAGCTATTTGGGACAAGAAACTTATCATATGTGTATGGTGAGATACCTAGTACATTTTAGGTCCTATGGAAATAATAAAAAGAATACTTAAAACATATTGAAATGTAAAGCCAAAGAAGGAAGAAGGCTTAGGTGTTTAATGCCTGTTTTGCCTTAGTCTTTACTATAAAGGTTCATAGTGACCAGATGCTTAACATAATTATATGAACAACATAGAGGAAGGAACACAAGCCAGAAAGATCAGGTTAAAAATATTTTGGTAAATTACATGTATTCAAGTGGACAGGGCCTGATTAAATTAATCCTACATTTCATAAAGAGGTATATGAAAAATAATCTTAGGACCATTAGCAATTATCTTTGAGAACTTATAGAGCACAGGTGAGGCTCCAGAGTACTGGAGAAGGTCCAACATAGTCCCTATCTTTAAAAAGGAAAAAAAAATAATAAAGGAGGACCCAGGGACTTATTTACCCATCAACCTTACTTTGATACTTGGAAAAATACTGGAATAAATTATTAAACAATCAATTTGTAAGCACCTTGAGGATAATAGAGATAATAAGTAACAGTATGGAATTGTCAAGAACAAATTATGCCAAGCCAACCTAATTTTCTTCATTGACAGGCTTAATGGGCTAGTGAATGGGGGAAAGCAGTAGATGTGCTATATCATAATTTTAGTAAAGCTTCTGACACAGTCCCTCATGACATTCTCAGAAGCAAACAAGGGAAATTTAGTCTAGATGAAATTCTATGGGGTGAGAGCAAAACTGATTGTGAAACCATACTCAAAAGTTGTTTGCTGTCAAACTGGGAGGACATAACTAATTGGATCCCAAAGGGATCTGCCTTGGGTACAGTACTAGTCAATATTTTCATTAAGGACTTGGATGGTGGTGTGGAGACTATGCTTATAAAACTAGCAGATGACGGGGATGCAAGCATTTAAGAAGACAGAATTAGAATTCAAAATGACCATGACAATTTGGAGAATTGGTCTGAAATCAACAAAGTAAAAGTCAATAAAGATAATTGCAAAGTACCTCACTTAGGAAGGAAAAATCAAATGTACAACATGGGGAATAACTGGCTATACAGTAGTACTGCTGAAAAGGATCAGGGGATTATAGTGGATCACAAATTGCATATGAGCCAACAATATGACACAGTTGCTAAAAAAGCTAATATCATTCTGGAGTGTATTATCAGGATTCTTGTATATAAGACACAGGAGGTAATTGTTTCACTCTACTCGACACTGGAGAGGCCTCATCTATAGTATTGTATCTAGTTTTGGACACCAAACTTTGAGAAAAGTGTGGCCAAATTGGTGAGATTCCAGATGACAGCAATGAAAATAATAAAAGGTTTAGAAAACCTGACCTATAAGGATGGGTTAAAAAAAAAGGAGACTGTTTAGTCTTGAGAAAAGAAGAAGGGTGGAGAGGAGGGGGGACCTGATAACAGTCTTCAAATATAGTAAGGGCTGTTATGAAGAGGTGATCAATTGTTCTCCATGTCCACTGAGGGAAGGAGAAGAATTAACCTGCTTAATCTGAAGGAAGGGAGATTTAGGATAGATATAGGGAAAACTTTCTAAGGATAGTTAAATACAGGAGGGAAGTTGTGGAATCACTGTCATTGGAGGCTTTTAAGAACCTGTTAGACAAACACCAGTCAGGATGGTGTAGGTATACTTGGTTCTGCCTTAACATGGGGGAATGGACTAGATGATCTCTGAAAGTCTCTTTCAGCCCATCATTTCTGTGATTCTATGTGGAGAAAATGATGGATGTCAACATAAGAAGAA
This sequence comes from Natator depressus, assembly GCF_965152275.1. Classification (NCBI taxonomy): domain Eukaryota; kingdom Metazoa; phylum Chordata; order Testudines; family Cheloniidae; genus Natator; species Natator depressus. The sequence goes on from NC_134238.1 coordinate 53,443,793, forward strand.
ATATATTACCACAGAACAAGGACTGTTATCTGCTGGGCTTTTGTGTGATAATTAATGGTTGAGTAGGTTCAAATTTAGTTGGTTCACTCAACATAGGATCTTTTGTTCTTCTTTGATACTGAAGGCTCTGTACAACGGTGTGAGGTCACTCATCCACACTCTCAGACATTCTCTGAGTTGATTCGAGAGTGACTTCTCTATTCTCTTTGGTTTTGTTGCTACCCTATAGCTGCAGAAACCTCAGAAAAAACATGAGCAGTTGAATAGCTTGGAGGGGAAATTATCTATGTGCAGGCACTCTAAAGCCTTTAAATATGGCCCATGATATAGCTTGACTTTGGAAACTCAGGTGCCAGCTAATTAAATAAATGGGACCTGGGAGCTGGAGTCTGCTTAACAATGCCTCAGATTAAACCAAGAGTGAAAATAACAACAAAAAAATAGACGAGGAGATGGTAAGGAAGAAATTTACTTACGGAAGGACTGAATTTCAGATATAGGTGGGGAAGTTTGGGAAGTTCTCCTATGGCAAATTCTGAATATTGGCAAAGTCTGTAAGCCTTTTACTGAAGAAAATAATTCTTCTCACTTCTTTTTTCAGACATTACTATTATTTTATGTATTGCTGTTCAAATAGGGTCATATTCTACCTGGCCCTTGGGTGCACAATGTGTGGGAAGGGTGCCAAGGTGTCTTTCTCCTGCAGATTGCACAGACCTATATAAAGGCCAAGAAGAACAGGAGTCCTTACGTGTCATCCTTCTCCAGTCCCTATAGTGTGTACTCCTCTTGTCTCCTTCTTCCTCTCATTCCTTTATTATTTGCTGTGCTCCCCTCTCTAACTCTGCACCCATACCTTCTATTCTTTTCTCAGACCTCCCCCCCAGCCATTTTTTTTTTTTTTAGTGGCAGTAAAGGCTTTTGCAGCAAAGCTCTGGAATATGAGAAAGTGAGATCCAAATTCATTCTATACAATCCCCAATTTTAAAATCTGTTTGGTTTCAAAATGTGATTCTCGTTTGCAGGGCTTTACAATACCAAGTGTATTAGCAGATGTTGAAAAATGAAGTGTTCCAGACCCAAGTAATTTGTTTGATTTTTGCAGTACTCTTTCCTACTCACATATGTCAAAACAATTCAGAGCAGCATGATTTCCAAACTGCTAGTAATTCAGGGGAGAAAGAGCTTAAGCAGTAAATGTAATTAACCAAGCAAGTGTTAAAAAAAAAAAAAAAAAGAGAGAGAGAGAGAGAGAGACACACAATTAGAATGTATTCAGTAGAACACAAATTGCTGTTAAAAAGCTATCAGGGCTTCAAAAGGAAAACTTATTTCTATTTCCTTCTATAGTCTCTTCTTCAGGGCCTTGTTCTTTCTAAGTGCTCTATCTATCTTGTGTTGATAGCCATTCTATAAACCAGTCATGTTGTGGACCTGTGGCAGTAGTTGTTGTTTTTACCTGACTATATAAATTACATTGTGTACATTTTAAGAATCCTGTGAGAGATGGCTTGAGGAATTACCACCACAGCAGCAGTCACCACAATATCACTATGGTAGCCATTCAATGACTACAGCATTGTGCTAGCAATAGCCAAATTTGTACTTCCACCATTTTAATATTGAGAGGGAATTAACATTTTGTAACCCTGACCCATTTCAGGGGACTATGACTAGGAAATAAACTTCAAGCTCTCACCAGAACTCTGTGTCTGCCAACACAAGATCCCAGAATAAGATCTCATTTACAGTAAATTGTGCAGATATAAGAACTACGATCCTGAGTGCCCTATTGGGCTCCATGCCAAACATCTTGGTTTGGCTCTTGCTCAGTGAGGTTTGGATTAGGTGAATAACTGATTTTTTCAGTTCATTGGCATTTCTGAAAAGTTGAAAAAATAAATAGAATCCAAAAATTCTGAACAATTTCAGTGAATCGAAAAAGTCTGTTTCGGGTCAAACAAAAGATTGTTCAGTTCAGAATGTTTTGGTTTTGGACATATTTTCAAAGAACTAGATTTCTGAAGGAGGGGGAGGTGCTGTTCCTTCTTATCCCTCATAGTCTTGTGCTTAAGAGGGGTTCCCTGGACTCAATTCCTCCCTCTGTCTCACATGGAGCAGAGATTTGAACATGTGTCTTCTACTTTTCAGGAGTGGGCCCTAGCCACTAGGCTGTTGTATATTCTGTAGTGGGATTTTCTCAGTCTCTCTGGTTGAAGCTGTTCCACTTTGTATGAAATACTTGAATAGTCGGGGAGCCAGAGAGAGTGAGAACAAGAGACTGACTTAAGATTGGTGGTTAAGGCACGCCCATGGGAGACACAACTTCAAGTCCCTGCTCCACATCAGGTAGAGGGAGAAACTAAGCCCGGGTATCCCACATCCTGTGTGAGTGTCCCCACCACTGGACTAAAAGTTAAAAGCCAAAGTCCTCTTATGAATCTAGCTCAATTTTTTTAACTTTTATTTTATTTTATTTTTTTTTGCCCAGGGCACTGGAACAAAAAGCAATTTAGGCGTTATGGTTCTGAAGAAAAGCTCAAAAATGTGACCCAGATGTAACCACTGTAGTGATATTGCAGTGGAGGGAGGGGATCTGAAGCTACTAGAGCCAGCGAGGAAGCCACAGCAACAGATCTGGCTCTGTTGCTTAGGAGGAGGGGGCTCAGCGTGATTACTGACAGTAGGGACTTGTATGTGTCACTGATTGGGTGACCATATTTCCCTATTATGAATATGGGGCACCTTGTAAAATTACTCGTATTCAAGCAAGTTCAACAGCAATCAATCAGAACTATGCAATACAAACATTCAAATTAACATTAAGTTGACTGATCCCCTGTTAAAAAGAATCCAACTATGTAGCATTTCTTTTTATTTACCTTCTTATGTTTAAGGTTTTAGGGTTCACGGGGAGCGGTGACACACACACACAAGGAGAGATCACACTCACATACGCACTCACACTCTCTCTCTCTCTCCTGTACACCTCTCACATGGAGCAGGTGACCAACTGACCCAACCCAACCCTCCCTGCCCAGTGCTCTCCACCCTCCGTGCTTGGGCCCCCTGGGATGGACCTGCCTCTCCTAGTACCTGGTGCCTCATCTACCTGAGGCAGTGTGTGTGGGAAGGGGGGGGAGAGGAGGTCACATGCCCCACTTCGTATTTCTGACAAGGTTCATACCAGAATGAGGCCAGCAGCAGCCTTTTAGCACAGTGTGGGAGGGAAGGGATGGGAGCTGCTTCCAATCATTGTTGAGGAGGAGTCGGGGGAAGGAATGACCTGGCCCATGTCTTTGAAGAGCTTATCTCTTTTCCCCGTTCCCCAGTGGCTGGAAGCAGCTTGTCCCTTCCCACCTGCACAGTGTCGAAAGGCAGCTAACGCATCCAGGTTACTGCTGGTCATGGACGTAACCCAGCCGCCTCTGGCTACAGTGTGGGCAGGAAGGGGTTAAGCCCTAAGGATGCACTGTGCACCAAAGCACAGGGAACCTGACTGCAGGGGCATCAGCAAACCAGGCTAGAGAGGTGGCTCAGTAGGGGAGGATGCCGAGGGGACTCATCAGCCCTGTGCACTGCTCCCTGGGGGCAGGACCCAGGGTGTGGGGAGGGTCAGGTAAAGATGATTCTAAGCCCCTGCCCCAGGGGTTGTTGTGGAGCTTGCATGTTCAGGGCATGAACAGGCTGGAAACTGCTTTCCCCTGCCACTCCAGAGCTCAGCTGAGGGGTGGAGAGACTTCCCTATACCAGCACTGTGCAGGGCTTTGGCACATGCAGGGCTCAGCTCCTCCTGGCCAGTGCCCTGGACTGGAGGGTTTTGGGCTTTCCCGAGGTGCCAGCTCAGCCAGAGGCAGCAGAGGAAGGAAGGAGCCTGCCGGCCAGGCTGCTGTTGAACTGAGCGCTCTGACCAGGGACTGACTCTCTGCACAGCGCTGGGAGTGGGACACACCCTGCTGGTGGGGATATGGAGGAGCAGTGGAGGGGGGAGGGGCAAAGCAGGGAGAGGACAGTGAGAGGGAGAGCGTATAGAGGGCTGATGGGTGCGCAGCAGAGGCGACACGTAACCAGCCGCCGCCTGGAACCTGCCCGTATTCACCAACCACCGCATCTTGCAGTGTGCAGCCTGTGCCAGCCCAAAACAGGACGGGGAGCAGGGCCCTGCCAGCCGACAGCCAGGATACAGCGTGGGTCAGATCAGCAGGGGGAGTGGCCAGCCCCACGCACTGCATCTTTGCCCCACCATCAGCCTTGAACTCCCATCCCATCGTCGGCCACTGGACCCCCCCTCCCCCACTCACTGCTGGTGGGCGGGGAGCTGGCGAGCAGGGATCCGGCCAGCAGCAGGACCCACCAGGACTGATGGGGGGGCGGGGAGGGAGACAGAAAATATAGGACACTATGCCCATTTTAAAGAAAAAGTCGGGACACCTTCAGGAGGGCTTAAATATGGGATTGTCCCTTTAAAAATGTGCATCGGGTCACCCTAATCACTGAGCTCTGAAGAATTGTATCCTGATTGATGGGGCTCACTGGTTTTTCCTCTCCCCTCCTTGGGACAGTCTTCTCCTCCGGGTGTCAATAAAATTAGTGTCCTTCCACTGCAAATGACATGTCAACCTAATTTTGCAGGGGAAGAGTCAATTTTTGTGGCTACCACTCTGATTCACTGCATATGGATGGGCCTGTTTGGAGACCAAGCAAATTTTGTAATTTGCTTATTTCTGCTTAACTTTTATTATTTATTTGTATTACTGTATAACCTAAAAGCTCTAATCCTGGATCAGGACCCCATTGTGCTAGGTGCTGTACAAACACGGAACAACAATAGATGACAGTTCTTGACCTGATGAACTAACAATCTAAGTATCAGACAAGATACAACAGATAGATTCAGACAGACCAATGGAAAAGTATAAATAGGACAATATTGGTCAGTGTGACAGGCAGTGGTCTCAGCACACCCACAGCTCAACCATTGTCAAGTTTTTTGTAGACATTACAGTAAAAGAGAATGTTGAGGATGAATTTGAAGGTGGATAATGAGAGAGTTTTGCAGATCTTGATAGGGAGCACCTCCCAATCATGTGGAGCAGAACAGGAAAAAGCATTTATTTAGTTATCTGTTCTTGTGTTGAAGATGATAATAGTAGATAGATTCTTCATCTTTAATAGTAATTAAAATACATGAAATGCCAATATAATCCTCCAGATTAAACTACATTTTTTCTCCCAGAAGAAGGTAATATGCATTAATGATGAATTTCATTCCTATTGTCCCAGGTAGGGTATTTTAATTTTTGATACTTCATATATAAATCATTAAAACAAAGAAATGACAAAAAAGCAAGTTGTGATCTTATCTGCATAAAACAGGTTTATGAGCTCAATGGCTTCAAGCTAAATGGTTGTAACTATAGATGCAAACCGATATCCTTTAGGAAAAGGTATTTTATATGTGGATAGATACACACTTCATCATAAAACTCTGAACATCATTTAGTCAGGAATTTAAAAGCTTGGAAAGCGGCCCATGAAAATAAGATTCCATTAACCTGATATAGAAGTGCATATGGGTTAATTTTTTCCGCAGAGATTAAGTTAGGTTTACATTTATTATTCATAGAATTCTCTTTTAGGTAAAAATGTATGGTGTTTTTGGGTTGTTTTGTTTACAGTGTATTCTGAAAAATGCTGTTCTGCATCTGAAAAAAAAAGAGATTCTGCTACATTACACGGGGCATCTTTCCAATTTGCATATAAAAGAAAAATACTTTATGAAAAATGGTCCTTATTGTTCTGTCAAACAATGGCTAGTGAAAGTAGAGTGAAGTGTACAATTAACTGAATGAGACTTTTTTATTGGAAGATGAAAAGAGATTTAACCTTCAGATGAACCAGATCTGTATTTGTGCCTTCAAGCCCTCTAAAAGCAATAATGCAACTTAATATATTACCTTTACCTGTAGATTTCAAACCGCTTTACAGAGATGGTAGGCATTATCATCATGTTATACACAGAAAAACTGGGGCACAGTAAATTATAGACAAATTTTGCAAGAATGGCCTTTCCTTTGCATAATTTCTCTTAACAATGCCCAGCTTGCGTTCCATTATTCCAACAGGCTGATTTTCAAATGTGGAGACCTCACAGCTACCTTTGACTTCAATATGTAATGGACAATACCTATGAAATTAATCCCCAGAGCCAACATTTTCCAAAAGCCTCAATTTTTGTGTGCCAAACATGAGACATCTTAGATGGCCACCCAAAGTGGGAGACATTTCTAAAAAATCTGAGCATAAGTGACTTGCCCAAAGTCACACACCCTGGTCTCCTGTTAACTGTATAATGCCCAATCCTGCATCATACTGCCACTCGGGTTTTTACTTTCCCATGATCAGGGGTTGTCATATCATAAGTATTCCAAAGATGACAATCAATTACAGTCCCAGACTTTCATACATTTGCTGTGAGGAGCTAAGATGAAAAACATTTCTATCTTTTTAGCACCAGACTAATACATTTGTTTATGAAAAGTGACAGGAGCAGTTCTGTGTAAGAAAACCTCTATATTACTCCATATCACTTATCAAAGATATTGGCGCATTTGTTTTAATCTTAGTTATTTCAGTAATTCTGCAGCTGCTTTTATATGAAATGCCATATGTAATCAGACACAAAATAGCATATATTTATCTCTGAACTCCAAGCTCCATCTAATTATCTAACAAGTCATTTCATACAGTACAAAGAAAGTTATTTCTATGCTTTAAAGGATTCTACTGCTGCTTTCAATGAAAAAATAAACAAACAAGCAAAACAACCATGGATTCAATCCAATTGCATGTTCACAGTTTCTGTGTGTGGTAAAAATGATGACACCTTGAATAAGATCTGTAGGGATGCAAGGTGCCCTTTTTCCTGAGGAACCATTTATCAGAATAAATAAAATAACTCCTACTTTTGTAAGGTTGGGTGTTTGTCTTGGCACAAATGGCACTACAGCATAAAAATTAATTCCGTTCATGAGAGATTGCTAACAGCTGACAAATTTTGCATTAAAAATAAAAATCTGTCACTGCAAGTTTCTCTGGCTCTAGCAGTCTTTCAGAAAGTACAATTTCTGTAATCGTATTGAAAAAGAATTACTGATGGAACATTCACTTTTATAATGTGAATATTTCCTTTTTATTTTATAGCTCTCCTACTGTACCTTGTGCTTGTTCCCTCTGCTTTTATGCAGTGGAAGCACTCTTGTTATGCAATTGCAGCTTTAAATTCAGTAAGGATCTGCCAATGCCAACTCCAAAATGTAAATGACTGTGCCAACTGCAGCTTAGAACAAACTGTTGAATAATTGCTTTGTTTATGCCTTTAAGGTGGAGATGCTCACATCTAATTTAAGCTGCTAAATTACTGGACTCAGTCTGCATCTGTGATAGACAAGTAAACCACTGGTGACTGAACTAGTGGGACTGCAATGGTGAATACCAAAGGAGTAGTGCATCTATGCTAGCTATCACACTCAGTCTTCCCTGCATCTACATTAGCACTCGGTAGCACTATAGTCTATGTTTCTATTCTGCAGTTGCCAGGACAGCTCCTTGAAGGAAGGATTTCTGGGAGTCCAACGGAATTGTAGGAGAAGGAGGTCAAATGCTCATAAATTTTTGAAAATCTGTAGCATTTTTGAGGCATTTTGCAAAATGTTGGTCAGGGTTAGAATTTACTCTGCTCAGCCAGGTGATGTTTTTCCAAAACTTTTAAGGTGGCTCAGGTAATCCATGAGAGACAACGGAGAGTGTTAGAGAACAAGACTAGCAGTTAATGGATTTATTGCTGCAAGGTTCCTTGTGTACTATAAACATTCATAATGATTATATTCTAATATTTAACAAATGCATTTAAACAAATTGTTCGGCTATGCAGGAGGAAGGACAGGAGACTCTGGATGTGATTTTAATTAGGCCACACCTTTATTTCTAAATCTCTAGGAGTACCCAGCAGATAAAAATGTACAGTGTAGGTAATTCCGTAATCATTTACAAATTATACCCCAGGAATGCTGGGATCCTTCCCTCGAATGAGGGTTAAGGGTTGCTGTAAAGGAGGGGTGTTTGGCTCTCTGCTGTACCAGTCATAGCAGTCCTAACCCCCAACCCCATTTCCACTTCTTTAAAGAATACTGCCTTTAAATCCTTTACCAATCCATTCTATGTGATCACCCTATCCCTTCCCTATGGGTATCTGTGCGGGACATAATGAATTGCAACAGAACAGCCTAACCCTGGTTTTATGTTCACCCCAACTAAACTCCACCACCTTGGCTAATCTGGCAGTGAGGGAAAAACTTCTTCCCAGCCCCCAAGAAAGGAGCTACTAGCATAATGCTCACGGTGGATCATGACAAAACCTGGAATTTAATTACTACCGTGAGTGGGTGGATGGAAGCCTCTGCCTGGTCCAGATAAAATAGGGCTTTTCCTGTACTGGCATGGACCTAAATAGTTCCCCATCTCTTCCTGTCACTTTGAGGGGGACGACCTGACCAGTGTCTGACCTGGTCTGGAGCCCCAACTCTGACTTGATCTGAAGCTGCAGCAGCAAGTTACTCTGGCTTTCCAGCCTGTAAAGAGGCCTACCCGCTTAAATTGCAGTGAGGGTAATATATACGTAAAGTAGAAGCTTTTCTAAAAATGCTATTGAAGTTGCATCTGTTGGCCAATGCAAAATCTTATATTTATCAGAACAAACTGAATGAGGGAACAACTGAGTGGTTATCATGCAATTATCTTATTCCTGTACACAAATGTGCTTTTCTTCATGTGTGAAAATTCTGTTTGCCTGCAAAATACCACACATGCAAATTCAGTAATTTGTGCCCCAATTTGTAGCAATCTGAGAGTGCCTAAATAGCACATGCAAAAAGGATGTCATCAATTTTGAAGGTTCATTTCTATATTATATTTGAAAATTTGACCTGAAGACCTATTTTTCTCTTTCCCCTTTTATAGTAAAGCCAGTTGTTCTTTGAAAGCGTTAATGTCTTTGTCTATTCATGGTTTGGTTTGCATGATTTTGGAATACTTAGAAACACTCCTTTTAGTTTCTACATGAAAAGTAGTCTTTAGAATTACTAAGTTTCCTTTTAAAGGCATATATATTCACTTCCTTCCATTAGTTAAACTCATCCAAAGTAAATGTTACTGTAAGGTCACGTCTGCACATATAGGTGATAAATTGCATCTTGCAGTATCATTTGGAACTTTATTATTCTCTGTGCTACCTTGCTCTGGTAAACCCATCATTCCTTAGTAAAGGCTTGTAACTGAATGTTTTATATATCCGTGACAACACAGACTCTCAGTATGGCCCTTGTTTAGGTTTATCACATATTTGCTTCAATTTTAATGATTTTATACACTTGATTTTCCAGACATGAACTTCTGATTTTATTTATTGCCAAGTGTCATGAGACCTATCTTTGCTACTGCTTACCCAATATACTATAACAAAAAACAACAGTGAGTTTTATACTGCCAATAGCAACTTTTCAAGGAGAAATATGGCAAAACAAACAGGTGTTTGACTATGCTTTCTGTTTTATTTTAGTAGTGACTCATATGATTGTTATATATAATGCAAAAGATCACCAAATAGTTTTTCTCTTTTAAGCGACTAACTGAATCTGTTACAAATTATTTCATATTCTCTCAATTGCTTAACCAGAAAGTCTTTCCCTACAATATTCAAGAGCCTTAATTGTCAATAATTTTAAACTATTTTACTGAATAAGGTATTAGCATCTTTAGCTTGAGATTTTCAATGTTTTCTGGCTGTTGTGCTTAGAATCCAGCCATATTTAGTAGGAAAATGAATAATTTCATTGCTTTATCTGGTCTGTTGAAGTATGCATTTGGAAAAAAAAAAAACTTCACTGGGTTTGAAACAGTTTTTAACACTGATATAGATAGTGGCTACTACTCTTCTAATACTGCTGAACTAACTAATTGAAAAGTGAGAGGAGAACATCTTGGGCCTAATTCTGCTTGACACAAAGGCCATTTGACATCACCCTACTTGTATACAGGAGCCTCAAGGTGGGGGTAAATATATTTTATGCCAGAGCAATGTAAACTGACCTCAGGGTAAATGAAAATTAGGACCATTATATCTATTACAGTAGAAGAGATAATACTAGACTCAATTTTATTATTCAAAAACAGCTTTAAATTCCAAATAATTCACATCTGTAGATTTAAATTAATTGTATAAGCAGGGTGGGGATTTTTTTGTGGGGGGCAAGTAAAAACATTTCTGAAATTCATATAGACTATTCCAAGGGCATGAAGGTCTGTTTTATAAAAGGATTATGCTTTAACTCTTGGGTGCCAAACCTTTGTAAAGATTGCACTGGCAAATTACCAAGAGACAATGAACTGCAACTGATTTTCATATACATTTAGATCAGTTTCTTTAACAAAAATTTAATTCACACAACCATAAAACTCTGTGAACATGTAGTTATGTTCTTCATGATATTAGCAGGAGAATATAAGTTACTTGCTGCTTGAGTTCATAGGCAAAAAATCCCCCAAACCCTCTGAAGTAGTCATATCCCCCAAATGACCATACTTGACCCCGTCATACATGTAGCTGTTGAAAGTGAAACTGAATATAGAGTTTGAAAGGAAAGTTAACCTATCTAAACATTTTGGGCCCAGTCCTGAAGTTTTCTCAAGCACCGAACTCCCTTTGAAGTCAAAGGCACAGTAGTGTTAGTGTAAGTGGCAAAACACTGTGGTATAATGATATAACACTCACTAGTTGTGCAGAATGAATGGATCTCCTCTGTTACACTTTGTTGCACTAGAGTAGCTAAGCAGAACTTAGACTGGACTGCAATTTAAACCACTGCCTATACCTCCATTGAAATTGATCCACAAACTGTCATGCAAGTTACACCAATCTTTTCCAGGCTGCATTTAGCTGAACTTGACAAAGAGTGTCTTATAAAGCTGCTATCCCAGGACTGTTGATGGTTTAAATTTATAGTTCTACAGGTGAAAATTGGTGATGGAACAAAATCTCCGCCCCTCCCTCCCGCCCCCGCAATTAAAAACGTAAAAATCTATTTATTTAAATGTATTTTTGGAAAGTAACTTATTCTGCAAATATATACACAGAAGTTTGTCTTCCTTTTAAAATGGTACACTTGTTCTACTGTGTCCAGCTACTTGTACAAAAGAATTTCTTCCCAACAATAACCTGTTCTTCTTTGGTGTGACCCCTCTTCTTTTTGTCCCACTCATATTCCATACCTGTTGACCTGCTTTTCCCTGCCTAGTTAACTTTCCTAAATTTCATCAGTCTACAGTACAGTATTCTAACCTGGCCCTGCATTAGACCCAGAGGTTACGGCTGTCTGACGCATCCTTTAGGCTGAGCCAATCGTCCGTTGTGGGATCATGTTCAGAGGTTAGACCGTCAGGGCCGGGGGTGGGGAATCAGATTAGTCCAGCAGTTCTTCTCTTAACAGTTGATCACTTAAAAAAATAGTAAAGAACACTCAGTGTTCGAATAATCATCTGAACTAGGCCTGGACAAATAGCTCTGGTTCTTACAAGCCTGAATTTAATTAGAACCCATGATAACATTTAATTGAGAGGATATTCCAGTGAAGCCTACATGGTGGGAGCTGTGGCAAAAGAGGACTGGACACATGGGGAAGTGAATGGCCAAGAAGAACCCTGTATTCATGTCCCCAGAGCATGGGCTCTACTAAATAGGCAAAATGTTCTCTTTATATCACAATGTATTATTATTTATTTATTATTTGTACTGCAGTTGCATTTAGGAACCCCAGTCTGGGATTAGACCACCATTGTGCTAGCCTCTGTACAAACTCATAATATAACGATGGTCCCTGCATCAATAGTATAACATATTATGATGTGGTGGGGGAGTAAGAGAGTGAAGAGTCAGATAACTTCACATTGTGACCCCTGTTACTCTCCCATTTCAATTAAACACGGGAGAGACCAAATATGACAAAATGCGCAATAGAAGTAGACATAAATGTTGATAAAGCCAGCACTCAAAATTGCCAGTTTCAATGTGGAGGGATCAGGAAGATGTTCTTCCTGGCATGAAAACAGACATCATGTGTCTGCAATAGACTCAAAGAGAGAAAACAGCACCAAACATCCCTGGCATGCATATTGTGTGGACATCGAAAGCAACATTTATGGCCACACGACACTTGTTGAACACCAAAGACTGGTGAAAAACACTGTTGTGAAACACCAAGGTGGAACTTATCAATCAAATGTAGTTTCTGTTTATTAACCACCAGGTGAACAACTGACTTTCCCCTTCCAGACAAACCATGCATTGTCATAGGCGACGTCAGCGGTCACAATACCTTCTGGGGATACCCCAACAACAGCAATGATGAAGTTTGGAATGGGTGACAAGAAACAACTTGATCTTGCTCTATGACTTTGAGGACAAATGTACCTTCCAAGGTGCACAATGGAACAAGGAGTACAATCTTAACCTAATTTTTGTCAGCAGTGAAAATGCAGGCAACTTCAGAAGGGAGATCATTTCAATGATTCCAAGATCACAGCATAGACCAATGCAAGTGACAATAGAGGCTACACTACAACCCAGAAAAACAAAGTATCTGCTGAGGTTCAGCTTCAAAAAGGTTGAATGGGAAGTCTGTCTCTGAATTGGATGAATCCATTTGCAATATTACTCTGACACATGACCGTTATGGAGAATTTGTCTCCTTGGTGTGGAATACTGCCCAAAAGTACAACACTATGGAATGTTGGTTTACGTGGGCTTTCAGAAGAGAGACACCAACAATATAAAGCAATGTTCAGAATTGTTTGACTTAAATCCACATGATTAAGGAACCACTGGACTTGGTGAAAGGCTTATGTGAGAGATCAAAGTGGTGCAGCGGCTGGAGGGAGTGGATTGAAATAACAAACCTGTGCCATAATAGCAAAAAAAGCATGGGCCACTATTCACAAGCTGTACACTGATGGACAACAATCACAGTCTCTCCCAACCAAGCCCTCAGTGATAACCCTCATCCTCAATGGTAAACCAGCCCACAAAGCAAAGCACAGAGCGAAACAAGTATAGCACAGACTTTGCTCACTCCTCAGAGGCAGCAAAATCCACAATGAACAGCTCAAAATTTTGGAGCTGGCAATAGCGATGAAAACTCTATTGTGGAATATGGAATGTGGAAAGGCAACTGGAGTTGATTGTTTATCTAATGAACTAGTATTATACTTTGGTACAAGAGAACAGAAGTGGCTGCTTGACTTCTTTATCTCTTGCATGAAGACAATGCAGATAACCAGGCTGTGGAGATAGGAAAGAGTGACTGCACTAGCCAAACCACATAAAGATGCTAACTCTGTGGAGAACTATTGTCCAGTATCCTTACTCTGCTCAACCTACAAGCTACATGAATGGATGATAATGGGTAGAATAGCGCCAATAGTGGAAGGGAAGCTGACAGAGTACCATGACATTCATGTTATGGCCAAGTTAAAAACTTAGTTCAATACATCGAAGATAGTTTGAAACCTGCAAAATTATATCTTCTCCTTGCTTGAGAATGGATATGCAGTTTGTTTGTTTGTTTTCTTGAGGGGGAGAGTCAGAAAAGTTGATGGCATACTCAACGGAATGGATTGCTTCAATGGTAAATTCTAGCCCCCTTCCCGTTTAATATCTCCACAAGTGACCCACCAGAATTCCTTAACATGTAAAGATTCATTTCCAAAAGAAATGTTGGGTTACATAACATCTCTATCAGTAGGTTGGAAGCATTACAGAGAGCAACATACTTGTGCACCTAAGCTGATAGATTTCAGAGTAACAGCCGTGTTAGTCTGTATTCGTAAAAAGAAAAAAGAAAAGGAGTACTTGTGGCACCTTAGAGACTAACCAGTTTATTTGAGCATGAGCTTTCGTGAGCTACAGCTCACTTCATCGGATGCATAGAAGTGAGCTGTAGCTCACGAAAGCTCATGCTCAAATAAACTGGTTAGTCTCTAAGGTGCCACAAGTACTCCTTTTCTTTTTTCTTTTTAAGCTGATAGAGTAGTTTAATGAATGGAGTACCTTATTCAGTAGCTAGGGCAAATTACTGAAGCCAAAGTTAAGATTAATTTCACCCCTCTGGAAAGCCATTGCTACTTCAGTGTGATTTCATGTCAGGAGGAAGAAGAGAGTCAGAAGATTATTGCAGTGGAATGGGACAAAAAGATGCAGCCTAGTGCCCAGACCCTTCCAATCCCTTTCCCTGAGAACTGAGCGATTATTGTGCCTCAAAGGAAGCTGTCAGCCTTCATGGTTACGGGCCATAATGCAGACTGAGCATCAACTCAAGGAAATTCCTTTTTGTCTCCTCACCATACAACACAAAACTTTCATTATAACTTCATATATGCCCCACAAGCAGATTGCATAACATATGTTTAATCTGTGCACATATGTCAGAGCTGACTGTTTGCTGAGGATGCTGAGGTGGTAATTAGGGTTTTGCATTATATTGGGAGGCAGATTAATGTGAGCGTATGTCCTTACGTTGGAGGCAGAAGGGAAGATTGAGAAGGTGCAGTCTGCCACTGTCAACCGAAATGTGCTGTGTGGTCAGTAAAGTGTGATTAACAAGTGTCTCATAACTTGGGATGTCCTTGCACTGAAGGGGTGTCTTAGAGGGATATCAGACCAACCTTATTCCCTTTTCAAATGAAGATTATTTTTGGATTATCACATATGTATCTTTCACACTTTAATTATTCATGAAACCAAGTTCTGTATCATCCCCTAGAAATAGATGTGAGTTAAAAAATTTTTAACAGTGTGGGGAGGGGGAAGAGGAGGATATGGCATTGGTGGCTACTTCTGAAATTGCGTGTGACCTCAAATACATTTTTTAAATATGCAAAAAACCTCCACTGAGAGAAGTGCAGAGGAGTTTTGTAAACTGTACCTACTACTGGTTACAACAGTAATTCTCATTCTGGTAAAAAGCTCCAAGTAACTCAGGGACAATCATTTCCTTTGGATCCTCATGTAAAGGGGCACCCCCCATGTGCAGATCTCCCACCACCTCCACTAGTAATAGAGGCTCAATGCCTTTGTGGCAAAGATCCCTCTCCCTCTAGACCTGACAGGAAACTGGCAATACTTTCAGATAGCCACACATGAAGCAAGAAGGAAGTACACCCTGGGAGGAGTGGAAAGGTGAGAGACTGTATTTACTTCTCTGAGGACCTTCTTAAAGAGGAGTTCCAAGGCAGGCACTGGCCAAGGACCTCGGGTAGTATGGGTCCATTATAGCCTTGCTTCCAAAAAGAAGGGGCAGAGCCCCAGAGCTGATGTGCATGCAGTGGATCCCTGAGTGGATCCCTGAGATGTGTGATATTGGGGAATATGCAGGATTTGTAGGCCAGACTCTTGCTTTTTACAGATGAGTCAGACTCCCACTACTCCTCAAGAAGAATTCAGAGGAAACTCAGCAAGGGGAACCTCCCTGGTCTATATGTAAAAACAGTGTAGTCAGGTCTTTCAGTTTTATAATCTTTTTTGATAAGAGGTGTTTTTCTTAAAAGCACAGCTCCTGAAATCATATGAATATGTGAGACTCTCAACAAATGTGGTATTTACAGCCTTGACCTAGAATAGTCATTGTCAGAGAAGGTATTGGTTTCATCATCTCTAAAACACTCCCCGTGCCAGACTTTCAAACTGTGTAATGTGTGTAACTCCACAGTCTATTTTGGAGCTGTACTTGTTGAGGAGCTGATTGCAGCCCTGACTGGCATTTTAGCCATTCACAGCTAAATTGCTTAATTGTTGGAACCACTTGACAATGGCAGCCAAGATCCCAGGAGGTCTGTAACCTCATTCTGTACATTACATCACATGCCATGGGTCTCAAATCCAGCCCTGTACGTTATCAAGCAAGAGCCTTACGTGCAGCCCCACCACGCTGCAAGGTTAGATCAGTGGTTCTTCACTCGGGGAACATGTACTCCTGGAAGTACACAGACATCTTCCAGGTGGTACATCAACTCCTCTGGATATTTGCCTAGTTTAACAACAGGCTACATAAAAAAACACTAGCGAAGTCAGTACAAACTAAAATTTCATACAGGTAATGACTTGTTTATACTGCTCTACATACTACACTACAATGTAAATCCAATATTTATGTTCCAATTGATTTAATTTATAATTATATAATAAAAATGAGAAAGTAAGCAATTTTTCAGTAATAGTGTGCTGGGATGCTTCTGTATTTTTATGTCTGATGTTGAAAGCAAGTAGATTTTAAGTAAGGTGTAACTTGGGGTACACAAGACAAATCAGATTCCTGAAAAGGGTACTGTAGTCTGGAAAGTTTGAGATCCACTGTGCTGCTGTCCCCCACCCCCTCACTGCTCCTTGTTCCTGTTACCATTCCCTGCTCTCTGTTCCTGCTTCCCTTGTCCTGGCCCCTGCTACTCCCTCCATCGTTGACCATTGATGTGACTTCTGACTTTGACTCTGGCTTAGTCATTGGTGTGATCTGGCTCTGACCTCTTACTGTGGCTTTGGACTTTAACTTGACCCTTAGTGTGACTCCCAGCCATGACTCCCTCTTGGTGCTGACTACTAAGTCAGACCACCCCATTACAGGCCCTGACAATTACTCATCTCTGAACTTCATAGAAGTTGAAGCATACTCTTGCTTTATGAAAAAGGCAGCAGGTGAGTAACAGTGTACTCTAATTTAACCTTCCCTCCCTTCTGTTAAACAGCAGGATTTACTTTTAAATAATGTGCCTATTTCAGATTAGACTAAAAATAATTGTCTTCTACACTAGAAACAATCTGAATTTTATTACACAGAAACACAGTCATCTAATTGTGCAAAAGGAGCCAGTAATGAGTTTTGTCATCTCTTTGTTAGAGCCTTTTGATAGATTTAGAAACCTTTGTTTTGCTTATATTGGAAAGTACAAATTCTAGCTCTGAAATTATGGAGTAGTACTACTGACACACTTCCACTCTAGTTTTTTTAAGTGAATTAACATAGATACATACATTCCCCTTCCAGATCAATATTTTCTATCAATTATTTATTACTGGATTTCTTTTATACTTCCATTTTCATTCTCTAAATAGTATCCTTTTACTCTCTTTTGTAGTCAAACAAATACTGTTTAGAGAATGCAAACTGCGTCCAAATTGGGTTGTTGATTTAGATGATAGCTTTTGTTTTATATCTAAGCAGAGGACTACAATAAATGCTGTTAACAAGCCTGTTTTATTATTTTAATTTAAAAAAATCTTGATCACTTCAGAATTGTAAAAGGCCAAGATACATCGAAATTGCCCACTGCAAACTAAAAGAGAATATTCAAAAGAACTTTTCTTGAAAAAAAAATTACCAGCCTAAAGCAATCACAATTTTCAGAACCCTAGTGAAAGAACAACTTAATAAGTAACTATTATTTGTATGGTGATTCCCCAATATAAAGTAGTTAAATTCTTTTTAGCTGTTTATTATTTAAAGGTATTGAAAATCAACATGAAAGGAAAGTGTGTGTGTGTATGTATTTTACCAAATACACATTAAAATGCTACTCTGTTGGCAAGTTCTGCCATATATACACATAACTATTGTAGCACCAATGGTCAATTTGTTCCTTAACACAACTCCTAGTTGAAAAAAAATCATCCTAGTGAAAATCTAAATGCTGATATAAATTCGTATTGATTTTTCCTGAAAGGGGTGAAGACATGA
The DNA here is from genome assembly GCF_965152275.1 of Natator depressus. NCBI lineage: Eukaryota > Metazoa > Chordata > Testudines > Cheloniidae > Natator > Natator depressus. The sequence continues at coordinate 53,461,627 of NC_134238.1, forward strand.
CTGGGGGGAAAGAGAAAGGAAGAGACTGATGGCTTTATGTCCTGCATTCAGAAACTGTTGGAATTCAGTCATTATTTATTGATCCACTGAAAGCTGAACAAGCTAATGTGCTTAAAGTAAAATCCTCCAAAGTAGACAAGCCATAATCAATGTGAATTTGATGTTTCTTTTGTTGGGTGACAAGACAAAAAGACCCTGAAATACAAACCTATTGAAGAAGCATTGAGGTGAACTCTGTGCCACAAGGCTTTTAGGCACACTCCCTATCATGCGAGGCAGGAAAAAAGAACACATCACTAGTGTATCTGATTAAAGCAACCTGCTGACCAAATGCCAGTGACTGATCCACATAGCACCATTCTCCAAAGGGTTAAGCCTAATAAAACTTTCTTAGTGACAATTGATCACCTGTAAGTAGTTTTAAAGACAACTGAACTAGAGCTTTCATTAGAGGATAATGAGACCAGCACAGTGACCTCAGGGTAGGAGAGGCTCTATCCTCTAAGGATGTAACAGTATGAAAAGCAGTTAAGTTTGGCATCCTACAATTTCTGTAGAAATTTCTTCAGCTAATAAAATAGTCTCACTGCACTGTATTCTATATTCACTTGGCTAATTATAGCAGTGCCCTTTACCACTTCTATCGCTAGGCATCTGTAACTGTTCCATGATGAACCCTTTCATGGGTTTGTAGCCTCTTAGCTTCAAATGCTAATAATGGGGATATCTGTTGTGGAAACAAATGGTGAGGATTGAGTTTGAAATAAATGTGAACTGGTTACCAAAATGTGTTCAGAAATACTATAAACAGCTCAACCATCATTATATGTATACATATTCTAGCCATAAGAAGTTACTTTTCCTTCCCATAATGTTCTTGATAGGTGGTACCAAAACAAATGATCTTGGGACACTGTGGAGTAACTGGTTGCAGAGTGGTAGCCGTGTTAGTCTGTATCAGCAAAAACAGTGAGGAGTCCTTGTGGCACCTTAGAGACTTACAAATTTATTTGGGCATAAGCTTTCATGAAACCCACTTCATCAGATGCATGGATTGAAAAATACACTAAGCAGTACTTCCTCCTTAATTGAATTGGCCTCATTAGCACTGACCCCATCCCCCCACTTGGTAAGGCAACTCCCATCTTTTCATGTGCTGTGATATATATACTGTTTACAGTATTTTTCAGTCCATGCATCTGATGAAATGGGTTTTAGCCCACAAAAGCTTATGCCCAAATAAATTTGTTAGTCTCTAAGGTGCCACAAGGACTCCTCATTGTTTTTGTGGAGTAACTATTGCTCAATCAGGGATCCATGTGCATAAACGTGTGGACCATGTCTTAGCTCTTAGGGTCTACCACTAAATACTCATCTGTGGTACATTTCTTATAGGGCTTGTGCAAAAGTGCTTGAGGTGAACCAAAATAGAGCTGACCTACTCTGGGTGTCTGCCCTGAGCTCTCTGGCATGTCCCTATGCACAGTGCATGGTAGAATTTGGCTCAAATTAATTTTTAAATGGCTATTTAGTTCATCTGCCCAGAACAAATGTCCTTTCAGGCTTTTTCTGAAAAGTGACTTTGTAAAAATACTATCATAGGTTTCCATATTTGTGTCTCATGGTTTGCAGATCAAATATCCTGTTTAAAAAAAAAAGAAAAAAAAGTGGGGGATTAAAAAAAACCTGCTTTCCCTGCAAACTGACTCTGAGTCAGACTCATGCAAAACCATCACTGGCTGTGCAACCCAAGTTTAGTTTTCTGCAAATTATATTGATTCCTGTGTATGAAAGTCTATAAATGATTAAAACTTAGTAGGCAATTTTGTTGATGGTGTACAACATGCAAGAAAATCTACAGTTCACTCAATTTTAGCTGTGTTGGCTCTGCAGTGGTACCAGGAATAGAAGGCAGTAAACATTTGTTTGTCACTAAAACCAGAAGTTATGCCTCTGAAAATGCACAGGGAGCCTCTAAGAAGCAAGAAGCTACTATTTTTAGAGTAGCAGTGCACTTTTCAGTGATTGACTTTGCTATGCATGCACTGGAATAACATTACTTAGCAAAAATCTAATGATAGGAGATCTGAAGGAACAATGGATGGATCCATTATGAGCCTTAAAAAGGTTCAAGTTCAGTTTGGTTTGAAAGATGGTCAAAAGTTCTGGATTTATTTTTATGCAACTGAACCTGATCACGTCTCCCTAGTAGCCATACAACAAATCTAAAACTCATTCATGGTTTGTGTTTCCTGGACTAACAGGACTTAGGTGAGAAGGCTATGAGAGACACAGAGGCAGAAGTGGGAGTGACCCAAGTAGTGGAAGACCCAATGAAGATGACTGAATGTAGAAGCTGTGGCATGTACATGATGCTGGAGGGGGTACCTGAAAAGAATTTCTTCTGCATGCAGTGCCGCCTGATAGAGCTGATGGAAGAGAAGATCCTAGGATTGGAGATGCAGGTGGAGACTCTGGTTGAGTTTAGAAGGGGGTTCAAGAGGATGATGGAGCAAAGACATGAGGGAGGCTGAAGGGAAAAGCTCAGACTTGCAGATGGAAGCAAGACCGAAGAACTCTGAGAGGATACTGCTGGGTGAGGAAAGTAGACAGTGGAAGCAGGTGACTAGGAGAACCAGGCAGAGGAGGAAACGGGGCAGTGAAGGAGAAATAGAGCTCAGGAACAGGTTTGCAGAGTTGGAAAATGAAGAAGGGGCACAGCAGATGGTCACTGAAGGTGAGAGGGCAAGGAAAAAGAGAAGATCAAATAGTCCTACTGGAAGAGGGCAAGAGTCAATGGAGATAACACCAAATATGAGCCCCAGGAGGATACGGGATGGGTTGCAGAGGATTGCAAGGGACAATAGGAATCGAGAGGACTTGCAGCCAGATGGAACAGGGGATAGACTGGAGAATCACACCATCACCAGGAAAAGGCAGGTCTATGTGATTGGGGACTCATTACTGAGAAGAATAGACAGGCCTGTAACAAGAGCTGATCCAGAGAACAGAAGGGTGTGCTGTCTGCCGGGTGCTAAGATACGGGTTGTGGACCTGAGGCTGAAGAGGATCCTAATGGGAGCGGGAAAGTATCCATTGATTATCCTTCATGTGGGAACAAATGATACGGCTAGATTCTCGCTGGAAGTCTCAAGGGAGACTATGCCAGGCTGGGGAAAAAACTAAAGGAAATTGAGGCTCAGGTGATCTTCAGTGGGATTCTGCCTGTTCCTAGAGAAGGGCAACAAAGGTGTGACACGATTATGATGCTCAACAGATGGCTCAGGCAGTGGTGCTACAAGGAGGGCTTTGGGATGTATGGCCACTGGGAAGCATTCAGGGACAGAGGACTGTTCTCTTGGGATGGACTTCACCTGAGTAAGGAGGGAAATAGACTTCTAGCATGGAGGATGGCACAACTGATCAAGAGAGCTTTAAACTAGGAATTCTGGGGAGATGGTTGGGAGATGTCCAGGTAACCTCCATGCCAGTTATTCTCTTTGAGAGGTAAGAAAATGAAGTAAGAAAGGATACAGCTGTGGGTAAGAGAAGGGACATAAGGTGAAAGGGCAGCATACATACCAATCTAATAGGTAATATTGGTGGTAGAATGTCTGTGCCCAATTGGGTAAAGAATGTGAGTGAAGCCAAACAGCAAAAATTAAGATGTTAGTACACTAATGCGAGGAGCCTAGGTAATAAAATGGAGGAACTAGAGCTACTGGTGCAGGAAGTGAAACCAGATATTACAGGCATAACAGAAACATGGTGGAATAGTAGTCATGACTGGAGTACGGGTATTGAAGGATATGTGCTGTTTAGGAAAGACAGAAATAAAGGCAAAGGTGATGGAGTAGCATTTTATATCAATGATGAGGTAGACTGTAAAGAAATAAGAAGTGATGGAATGCATAAGACAGAGTATGTCTGGGCAAAAATCCCATTGGGGAAGAAAGCTACTAGAGCCTGCCCTGGGATAGTGCTTGGGGTGTGCTATAGACCACTGGGATCCAATGTGGATATGGATAGTGACCTCTTTAATGTTTTTAAAGAAGTAAATACTAATGGAAATTGTGTGATCATGGGAGACTTTAACTTCCCAGATATAGACTGGAGGACAAGTGCTAGTAATAATAATAGGGCTCAGATTTTCCTGGATGCAGTAGCTGATGGATTCCTTCACCAAGTAGTTGCTGAACCAACAAGAGGGGATGCCATTTTAGATTTGGTTTTGGTGAGCAGTGAGGACATCGTAGAAGAAATGATTGTAGGGGTCAACCTTGGTTTGAGCGATCATGAGCTAATTTAGTTCAAACTAAATGGAAGGATAAACAAAAATAGATCTGTGACTAGGGTTTTTGATTTAAAAAGGCTAACTTTAGAAAGTTAAGGAAATTAGTTAGGGAAGTGGATTGGATTGAAAAACATGTAGATCTAAAGGTGGAGGAGGCCTGGAATTACTTCGTCAAAGTTGCAGAAACTATCAGAAGCCTGCATCCCAAGAAAGGGGAAAAAATTCATAGGCAGGAGTTGTAGACCAAGCTGGATGAGGAAGCATCTCAGAGATGTGGTTAAGAAAAAGCAGAAAGCCTACAAGGAATGGAAAATGGGAGGGATTAGCAAGGAGAGCTACCTTATTGAGGTCAGAACATGTAGGGCTAAAGTGAGAAAGGCCAAAAGCCATCTAGAGTTGGACCTTGCAAAGGGAATTAAAAGCAATAGTAAAAGGTTCTACAGCCATATAAATAAGAAGAAAACAAAGAGAGAAAAAGTGGGACCAATAGACACTGAGGATGGAGCGGAGGTTAAGGAAAATCTAGGGATGGCCCAATATCTAAACAAATACTTTGCCTCAGTCTTTAATGAGGAGCTTTGGGATAATGGTATGACGACAAATGGTATAATTTACGTCACTCAGGGTGTGGATTATTTATTATTTGTAAATTATACTCAAGTAAGTTCTAATATAGACAAGTTCTAAAGTAAATCCTCTGCCAGGGAAGAGAACAAAGTTCTAGCCCTGCCCCTAGCATACTTGCCTCCATAAGTAAGAAGCAGCAGCAGGTCTAAAGGTTTTTCAGTTATTCCCGAGATGTTGTAAATGGTTTAATTGCAGAGACAAGCAAAGGTCTGGTCCTAACTACTCCATTGTTAGTCAGAGGATAAACATAAACCCTAAATTAAAATATAATTTTTAAGATGTATTCCCTTATTGAGGAAAAATATACCCTTTTATCCAAAAGCTAGTACTTTATCTAGCGAGCACTGTGCTGTGACAAAATACAGCAGGAATGTTAGAGTGATTGCGGAGATGATGAGTGTATATGTTCTGTTCTTTAATTCATAGGACATGCAGAAGCAGGGCCAAAACTGCCTTGGTAAACAGGTTATTTAGGGCTCAATTATCCCCTCAAACACACCCATTTTAAACCAGTGTAACTCCATTGACTTAAAATGAATTAGTCCTGATTTACAAGTGAGAGAAAACTGAAATACTTTAGTTTCAACTGTTTTCTGAGATATAGCTGTATTAGCATTTATTTTCGCTTCATGTATGCTGTATGAAATAAGTAGAGAAGGGGGTGAATAACCAGGAGCCCCAAAATTTGCAGCCACACATTGCGATTTGAAACAGTTTAGTACAACTTCTTTTTTTAAAGAAAAATCTTTCCTCTGCTATCTGGTTTGCATTGGAAACACAGCTAGCTACACCACAATATAATGAGAGGTTATTCTTATGTTTTTTTCCCACAAGCCAGAAGCAGAAAGTACTGAAAGTCTCCCAGGGTTTCTATCTCAGTTTTTTAGATCAAAGTTGCTCAGAATTTTTGAATGCTTATCTGAATCTGCAAAACATTTGAGGTTCACAAATCACATGAAAGACTACTAAAAAGACCTAAAACTTTTTTCCATCCCCGAGTACCCACCAGTCCATTCTTGACAACCAGTATCATTCCTGATCCTATTTTGGTCCATATTTTGGTCTAACTAAGTAACTGGCTACATTTGTGCAATGTTCATATCTCATGTAGAACTCAGTCCTGAATGAATTACATGAATGTCTTTTACTAATCTCTGACAAAGCTTGCGTTCTCTTTTTCTATGATCAGTAAGAGAAAATAATAAATAGGGCAGTGTAATATTTTGCAGAAATTTGTAAAATAAGGATAATTTCTGTCTTCAGTTGTTTGATTGGAGGATACTATTGATATGCTTTTGTGATGGGTTTCTGTTTTTATTAATAAGGTTGTGCTATTGAGAGGGAAAAAAAACTATAAATCTTCAGATCTAATTAGATCAGCTAATCCACATGAGGATACTTTCGGTAGTTGTCATACTACAACATTCGTTTGCCAATATCATTCAGATCACATAACCTACTGAGAGCAATTGTGCCTATTAAAAAGACATCTATGAATCAAACTGTTTACCCAAGTTAATCAGACTTTAGTGCAATACAACATACAGCAAACATCTACTGCACAATTAATTTAAAAATAGATAGAACCCAAGGTATTTAAATCTTCCCCCTACATCCCCTTGTGGCTTGTGGGATTCCTGCCCATGTGCATATAAAGTTTGGTGACCTGTGAGAAAATAATCCTGTCAAAGCAATGGCTGGGTCAAAGGTCGAATTGTTAACTTTTATTTTTTTACTCCTTTGCTGCAGCTGAAACCTGGTACATGTTTTGTCAACAGACTGCCTCTAGAATGAATGCAATACCAGAGTTGTACATGAATATTATTACCAAATAGCAAGGACATTGTGAACCAAATTCTGCCATCTGCTACAACCCCACTGGACTCAATGGGGTTTCATAGATGTAATAGACGGCAGAATCTCTGCGTGTGACAGAGATGAGTGAGTACTAGCCATGAGTGAATTATCTAGTAAAAATATGGTATATTCAATAACTTTTACTGCTTCTTCTGTTTGTGAACTGCTTATAAATGGATTTGAAATTCACAAAGGTAGGAGTTACTCACAAATAGTCATGAATTTCTATGCAGAAATGTTTCCCTTTTATGCTTAGAGCCCAAGCAGTTCCTTATAATATTCATGAGATGTTGACTGGCTGCACAAGTCATATGATATTGTTTCTGGTTTGGGGATATTTAATGTAAGTAACAAATACACCATGAACTGCAATTATTGAATGTTAGAACAACTCAAAATTCACTCGTCTAGCATTTTAAAATATTTATACTAATCGCAAGGCTTGAGTGTAGGATTTTTCAAACTCATACATGACTTAGGAGGACATGTCCATGGGAAAGTCAATGGGTTGTCTGCTCCCAAATTCCTTAGTGCTTTTGAAAATCCCACTCTGAGTGCCTGAATGTTGGTGGAAAGTGAATATGGTCCACTACAAATTTGGTTTCAAATTCAAATGAATATTCACCGGCAAAAAAAGCCTCACTATTTCTTAGTTCAAACCATTCACTGTTTGCCTTTTTTTTTTTAAAAAAAGACAGTTTTTGAGATGTTTCAGGTTACAGTTATCCTTATCTAAATGATCATAAAAAAGGGAAATGTGTAGGAGGGGATTAAAGGTGAGTAGGCAAGGATGGTGAGTCAAAATCCTTTTCTTATTCCCATGCTGAGTTTTTGATGAGGTATGGCATTAATAACACATTTGAAATAGTCTGCCATTAAAAATGATGAAGACCTTGTAGTTGAAATATGCCTCTGCAAACACAAATCTGCGTTCAGGTCTGAGTATCAGACCCTGGGCGCATTCCTCTGAGGGAAGTCTGACAGGCCTGCGGGTGCACATTCGCAGAATACCTATTATGTTTTTTGTTCAGAACAAAGGTAGTTACTCTCTTTCCTTTCCGACTTTTTAAATGTTCCCTCCTAAGAATTTAAAGCTACTGGAAAATATAGGTCCATGACCAGCCTCCCCACTTTGCAATGACCACTAGACTTGTTCCCTCCTCGGAGAGGAGCACGGGTTTCATATTTCAAAAAGGTGGGTGTGTTGGCAATGCTTCTCCAGGGCTCCAGGACACATTAGGCCTGCTGGAGGCACAACACCTCCTGGAACATCCCCCTTAACACGACTTTCACACAGACTCGGTATTTACACAAGGCTCCTGTAGTTTAACTACAAGCAGTTTGTAAATTAACTTGGATAATATCATTTAAAATTCCTTTGTGGACACTCTTAGCATATGTCTATGCTACAAATCTGACATGGGATCTGATATGTGTTTAAGCCCAAACCCCTCTGACGTGCACCCACACAGATACTTGGACACATGCCTGTAGGTGCTCTTAACATGTGCTTTCTGGGTCTTCTGGGAGTACAGCTACAAGCTTGATTTCAACCTGGTTTATATCAGATTAGCTAAAATAAATTCCTTACTGAATTGAGCAAAATTGATTACAAGTCAATCTAAAACGGGTTTAAGGGTGTCCACATGGAGGTTTGCATGAGTTCAACTAAATTAGTTTAGTTGAAAACACACCATTTTTGTTATTACAGGCCCAGCTGTTATCAGGTTGTGCTTTAACATATGCATTATGGAAAGATGAGGTTTGAGGCGGGACTTTGAAAAAGGATAAGGTTTATGACATTATGGATTTTGGCTGGGAGCTTTCCCCACTCATCTGGGCTGGCATGGAAGAAAGCACAAAAGTTTCTTGGAGAAGTCGACTACAGAAGCTAGCATCATTGGTGGAGCAAAAGCTGTGGTTAACCTTGCAATAAGATATTCGGGTGGATAAGTAGAGTGGGGCTAAATTGTGAATGCTATGGAAAATGTAGATCTAGGACTTAAAGTGCACATCAGAACATGAGAATGGCCATATTGGGTCAGACCAAAGGTCCATCTTGTTCAGTATCCTGTCTTCCAACAGTGCCCAATGCCAGGTGCTTCAAAGAGATGGACAGAGCAGGGCATTTATGAAGCGCTCCATTGCCTGTCATACAGTCCCAGCATCCGCCAATGAGTTCCACGGGTTAATTGCATTGTGTGAAGAAGTACTTCCTTTTGTTTGTTTTAAACCTGTTGCCTATTAATTTCATTGGGTTCCTGGTTATTGTGTTATGTGAAAGGGTAAATTACACTTCCTTATTCACTTTCTCCACACCATACATAGTTTTATAGACCTCTATCATATTCCCCCCTTAGTCATCTCTTTTTTAAGCTACACAGTCCCAGACTTTTTAATCACTCCTTATCTGGAAGCTGTTCCATACCCGTAATAATTTTTTGTTGCCCTTCCCTGTACGTTTTTCATTTCTAATATATATATATATTTGAGATGGGATGATCAGAACTGCATGCTGTATTCCTGGTTTGGATGTACCCTGGAATTATATACTTGCATTTTAATATCTAATGTCTTATTATCTAATGGTTTCCTAACATTCTGTTAGGTTTTTTTTTTTGTGGGGGAATGGGGGTGTTTTCAGAGAACTATCTACAGTGACTCCAAGATCTTTCTTGAGGGATAACAGCTAATTTAGACCCCAGTATTTTGAGTGTATAGTTGGGATTATGTTTTCCAATAAGCATTACTTTGCTTTTAAGGACATTGAATTTCATCTGCCATTTTTTTGCCCAGTCACCTAGTTTGTGAGACCCCTTTGTAACTCTTTGCAGTCAGGTTTGGAATTAACTATCTTGAGTAATTTTGTAGCATCTGCAAACTTTGCCAGCTTGCTGTTTACCCTCTTGTCCAGATCATTTATGAATATGTAAACAACACTGATCCCAGTACTTTTCCCTGGAGAACCCCACTCTTTACCTCTCTCCATTCTTGAAAGTGATCATTCATCCCTACCCTTTATTTCCTGTCTTTTAACCAGTTCCTGATCCATTACAGGAGGGGTTCTCTACCTTTTTCTTTCTGAGGCCCCCGCAACATGCTATAAAACTCCACAGCCGACAACTACCGTTTTTTCTGCATATAAGAGCCAGGGGAAGCATTAGGGGGTTGAAAGCAGGGCAGTTGCCAAGGGCCCTATGCCACAGGGGACCCTACAAAACTAAGTTGCTCACGCTTTGGCTTGAGAGCCAGAAGAGTACCCAGAAGTCACCTACTACAGGACAGGCCCAACAAAGAAAATAACAGAACGCCACTAGCCGTCACCTTCAGCCCCCAACTAAAACCTCTCCAACACATCATCAAGGATCTACAGCCTATCCTGGATGACCCATCACTCTCACAGATCTTGGGAGACAGGCCAGTTCTTGCTTACAGACAGCCCCCAACCTGAAGCAAATACTCACCAGCAACTACACACCACACAACAGAACCACTAACCCAGGAACCTATCCTTGCAACAAAGCCCGTTGCCAACTGTGTCCATATATCTTTTCAGGGGACATCATCATAGGGCCTAATCACATCAGCCACACTATCAGAGGCTCGTTCACTTGCACATCTACCAATGTGATATATGCCATCATGTGCCAGCAATGCCCCTCTGCCATGTACATTGATCAAACTGGACAGTCTCTATATAAAAGAATAAATGGACACAAATCAGATGTCAAGAATTCTAACATTCAAAAACCAGTAGGAGAACACTTCAATCTCTCTGGTCACTCGATTACAGACCTAAAAGTGGCAATATTACAACAAAAAAACTTCAGAAACAGACTCCAACGAGAGACTGCTGAATTGGAATTAATTTGCAAACTGAACACCATTAACTTAGGCTTGAATAAAGACTGGGAGTGGATGGGTCATTACACAAAGTAAAACTATTTCCCCATGTTTATTCCCCCCTTCCAACCCCCACTGTTCCTCAGACGTTCTTGTCAACTGCTGGAAATGGCCCACCTTGATTATCACTACAAAAGATTTCTCCCCGCCCTCCGCTCTCCTGCTGGTAATAGCTCATCTTAAGTGATCACTCTCGTTACAGTGTGTATGGTAACACCCGTTGTTTCATGTTCTCTATGTATATAAATTTCCCCACTGTATTTTCCACTGAATGCATCCGATGAAGTGAGCTGTAGCTCACGAAATCTTATGCTCAAATAAATTGGTTAGTCTCTAAGGTGCCACAAGTACTCCTTTTCTTTTTGCGAATACAGACTAACATGGCTGCTACTCTAAAAGCTATGTTGATTCTTCCCCAACAAATTGTGTCACAGAAAATCTTAGTATGTAAAAAAGGCATTAATATCAAAATTGCCCCTCTTCCCCCCACCTCTTGAACCAAACTGTTTAATCCTCTCTCTACCAAGTAACCCCTGGCTGTTATTTAGGGCTGCTTTTACTTTTTTTCCTGCACTATAGATAATGACCAAAGCATAACAAGGCAGCTGCCTTCATCAAGAAACATTGTGAGGATATTTCCTGAGCATCAAAGTGAATGAATAAATAATTGGACTGTATTTACACAAGCAGCTAAGAGGATTCTTGTGTTAAAAAGTCATTATGTAGGTCATTTTTGTGGTGTTTACATTTCACTCATTAGGGTTTGCAGGTACAGAAAACAATTAAGTCTTTTATGTTTGTCTGTGGTCATTTAAGCTTGTATAGTATCAGTATGATCCATTATAACTGTAACTGCCAATCTATCTACTGCAGGAGATTCTGCATTTGCTTTGTTTTCCACATTGAGAGTGAGATAGTAGAGGGGTGGGTAACAGAGGAATGCACACCAATGCCATCACCGGTAGCATTTTGGCGCACTAAGAATTTTAAGAGTTTTAAAAAGAAAATTCACACTGGAGTCTACCTTAACACTGAACATTATGGCCCTGATTTGCAGTTTTGAGAGGAAGGGATAGTCTAGTAGCAAGGACATTGATCTAGGACATGGGAGATCTGGGTTCAGTTGTTGCTTTGCCATTTGATTTCAGTGGAAATTAGGAATCTAAGTACTTTGAGTATTTTTGCCTTAAAACTCTGCATCAGTTCCCCATCTTTAAAATGAGGATAATAGTACTGCCTTCCTTCATAGGGATGTTTTGGAGGATAAATACATTAAAGATTGAAATGCTTTGAGATCTGATGAAAGGGGCTCTATAAGAGATAGTATAATAATAATATTATTATGCTAAGTTTCCTTCACACCAACATAGCAGGAAAAAGGAGCCTTACACCTACTTTGTCATTAGTGTAACTGACAGTCAAATCCTACATCTTAACAGGTCTCTTTATCTTAATACTGCAGTGATCATATGAGATTATTTAAAAACCTGTCTGAGGAGACAGGTGAAGTCATTAAAAGAGGAGGAGCTGGTAGAGGCAAAGACAACTACTACAGTCTACTATTGACCTGTGTAAAAAGTGTACCAGTTGCCTTTATGAAATATTGCCAGCAGCAACAGGAAAGAAGTACTGCAATGAGATGTGATTGTTGAACTGGTGGTTTGAGAAAGGATATATGATTTGAACTGTTTTTATTATTATTACTTTGCTCTGTGTCTTTCCAACACCTTCCCCAATCAATCTGGATGTGAAGCTGCTTGTGTTCCATGAGACGTTACCAATTTTTTTTGCAGTAAACTTAATATGTTAACTGGGGAAGAGAAGCAAAGTCATGCCAGGCAAAATAATGCCTATAAGGAATTGTTAGCAAGTCTACTGCAATCCTGAGATAATCTTCAGCTCAGTTCAGCTTCATCCCAGTAAAGCTGGGCTGGAACTGGTTTTTCTGCTCCAACTTCATGTGGTGTCTGAGCACATGAGCAGACTTAGTCCAGACTAGCATGGACTAGAAAATCATTTGCAGATTGGAAAAAAAAGAGATTCTGATGAGACACTTCCTTTCTCCACCTGGTGTATGCCAGCTTTGTCTTTTTGATCTTGCCCACATACCAAAAAAAAAAAAAATTAAAAAAATCCTTTTGGGGCTTTTTAGGTAAGGAGTTAGACTGTAAGACAAAGGGGGAAAAGGAGACTATTCAGTGAAAGAACCTCTTACTCCGGTCCCCCAGGGGAAAAAAACCCAACATGGCAAGATATGTTTTCACATTCAGACTAGGCAGGATTTATCCAACACACATACCATTTACATTAGGTAATCTGGATAGACACCATAAAGTAGTGTCCCATGTACTCCATCAGTGTGTACCATTCATATGAAGCAAACCTATGGCAACCCAAAGACTGAAATGAACTAATTGTACCATAATTGGTATCTACAACCTTACACAGTTCTGGAGCACCCTGTGAAACATAAATTAATCTTTCTTTTTTGACAATAAGCCATACTTGTTGAAACTAGTCATAAAAAGGTGGATAGCTAAGGCAATGGTGTGCTTCCCAGAGAGTTGGCTGGGTGGAAGGGAGAATATGTTACAATTTCCTTAAGAGTGGTGCAGCAGCACTGTCCTGCACAGCCTGGAAGCCCCTTTTAGGAATCCTGGCTGACTCATCCAGAACTCTATCTTGCAATTCTCACTGCTGTATTTCCCTGGGGACCCCTTTACACCATATGCCTTCAGGTATCTTGGGTAGACTTGATTCCATAATTTGATAATTCTCCATCTACATAACCAGGAATTGATCTCTGACATCTTAAAGTATTTTTTTAAAAATTATATTGTGCCAGCCCCTTGGGACTCTTGCCAGCTGCTGTAAGTTTTAAATAACCCTTTAGGAGCAATGGAACTCCAGGAGAAACTGAGATCTCTCAGTCAATATAGTGGCTCCAAGGCACAGATCATCCACTGATAATCATAAAGGGACTTATTTAATTTTTAAAAGGGGGGTGGGAGGGACATGCTTCTTGGGAGAAGCAAAATCACTATGCTTTATTGACAGTACTCAGGTAGAGTACGCTCTGGACCAATGAGGAGTAGCTAATGTATGCTAAATTACTCAGGGGAATAGGCTTGTCTCTCAAGCAGCCCACATTCAAGCCACCTTTCTATTCACCTTCTCTCCAAAGATGCAAAGAGAGACCTGGGTCAATATCTATAAGGAAAAGTTGACTCTGGGCCTGATTCTTCTCTGCCTTCTATAATTATTTATTCCCCTGGAAAGTGCATGAAAAATGCTATCTTTCTGTGTAAATGAGTGGTCAGGGTGCAAGACAGTGGAGAATCAGGCCCTTTGCCTCTATCTTTTTAGACAAATCATGAATTTATATTTATTCCTTGTGTTACTGTATGCATTAAAATGCTCACCATGGATGTAGTAACCTTCTCTGTCCATATTAATTTCAGATTTGATGTCAAGAACTATCACACACTGGTGACCCCTGATGCTCTTCATTGCCTCAGAGCGTAGCCTATGGCTTTCAGTATTACAAATAAAGCCTCTGGATCCTGTGAATTATGATTTTTCTTTTGCTGTCCCAGGAGCATGACTTGTTTTTCCTTTGAGAACTGACCTAAATTGAAAGACTCTGATTTATCTGCAATTGCTGTTTTCCTTACAGCCTGTCTGTTGACTGAGAGATCACATTTTGATTAGTACAGCTTAATTGCTACAGTTACATTTCTTTTATACTTCAAGTTGACATAGATGAATTTGCATATGCCTATGAAAGGTGACAACCTTCTGTGTCTGCAAAACATAGTTCCTCATGTTTGATGGTTACATTTATATTAGCTGTTGTGATTCTGTATATAACACATGCTAAATGTTTTCTCAGAGCTGCTGAAAGTTTATTTAGACAAGGTTTGCTGACACTGCAGTCTGGAGTTGATGTTTTTAATGGGTGGTGCTGGTAGAAAGGTCACTGTAAATTTAGGGAAAGTAAATGTTCCATGAACAAAATTGACTTCACTTAGCATTAGACTCTGATAAGAAGATCGATAATATGAATTATATAAGTATGTAGTGTATTAGAACAATTTAGATACTTGAAAAGGTTTTTAAAATGCCTACTGCAGTATTTGGCAGGAGAACTAAATTTGCTACTTCACCGGTTTTTGAAAGACTTTCCCTTTGCTGTGTAATCAATTTCATGATAAATTATTTCAGTAGATACTGGGTAGGTATTTTACATTAATAACAGTACTGGAGTTGTGGACAGGGAACCTTATTTTAGAGTTTTCACTAGTGTTCCTAAATAAGGTTAATGTCATTAATACTTTGTAATTTACCAAATGGAATGCAAATTTCCACTCCCTCCAACACACAGTTTGCTCCATCTTTATTGAAAAGCATGAGAATCTGTTGACTATGCATTAGCATTCTATTGATAGAGAATATTGAGTCATTCTCCACTTATTAGTCTAGACTGAAGGACAGCTACAAGTGTTATCCTTAAAGTTGCTCTTGTAATACTTGACATGAACTATCTATAAGGTAAGTCTTGGCTCTTTAATTTAATTTGATGTTAATAACAAAGAGATGTATATTATTATGTTTGTGACAAATATATTTGTCACTTTGATTCTTAAACATGGTTCTTATACATGGTCAGTACACATTCTGGGTGTCCATCAGATCATAGTCTTGCAAGGGAAACAATTTATAAGGAAAGACATCTAAATCTATGCTCTTTTGCACGGAGAATTTCCGGTGCAGTAGATGCTGGACATTCTTCCTTCCTCACTATTTCTTACAGGCTGGGCTGGGAGAGTCTGCAAAAAAAAAAAAATTACTGCTATTGCTCTTGGGAACACGCGCTGCAGTCACATCACTGATTGCAATTTAAACATTCCCTAAGATGCAAATAGACTAATTTAAAAAAAATATTAAGAATAGAAAGAAAAGATTAAATTGAAACAGAAGAGAAAGACCTGATTATCCACTCCCACTGTTTTTACATCAACGGAACTCCATTGACTTTAGTTGAGTGACTCTTGATATATGCCTGTGTCAGTGAGTGGACAATCAGGTTCATGGTATGTATAACACACCTAGTCTGAGCTCTACTAAGCTCATCTAGTTTAGTTAGAATGATTGTAAAAATAGAACTGGTACTTACATTTCTAAGAGACCATTTCCGCTTTTCTCCCAGTGACCCTTTTGGCCTCACATACTGTCAGAGTTGCATCCCTCTGGCCCCCTTATCTAGTCAGTGTCTCACAGACACAGCCTCTGGTATTAAGTGTCTTATTCCTCCTTTCCCTTGGATTCTAGGCCTTTATAGTCTGTGATCTTTTTTGATACAAAGGTGTGACTGAATTCATTTTCATATCAGGCATGCTAGTCGAGCTTAAATCAGCACTTCAACAATGTAGTGCTTGATCAGCCGAACCATTTGGGGAGAAGTGTAATAGCTTCTATTATCCATACGTTGCCTAGTATACCAAAAAAAAAAAAAATCTCTCTCTCTAACTCTGAAGGTACTACCCAGTTTCTCCATTCAAAACCTAGCATTTCATTTGATTCTGCTTGGATGTTAGTCTAAAATGTGAAGGCAATTGGATGATGGTTTGCATGTCAGTTGTCCCTGACTGGAGTTGTTAGACCAAGTCAAACTCAGTCTGTTTTTGAAGCGACAAAGCGACACTCTCATATCCTTTCCTCTTTCCAGTATTTCTACCCTTTATCAAATATGACTTGACTTAGATGAGAACTGAAGGATATTCCAGACCTAAGAAACACAGAAAAAATAAAGTGAAAGTGTGTGTTTGGTTACATGGATTATGTTGCTATTAGTAAATCATTGCATAGTGGTCTTTATCCTGATATTAATTAGCAACCACGTTAATCCCATTATTTGTAATTTTTGCTTGTGGATTTTTTTTGTATTTAAAATGCATGGAGCTATTAGTACTAGAAATAGTGTACGCAGGGTTACACCAGTTTCCTTAAATAGCTCAAGCAATTAATATTATTCCTAACTACAATATCTTGGCATTTTTATCCTGTGTCTCCTTGACCAGAGATTGCCAGGACTGCAAAGTTGGCCTATATTATATACAGGTTACGTAAGGTAGCTACAAGTGTCACCTACGAACAACAATAAAATTGTAACTCATTTTGATTTGTGAATCAAGTTCAACCTCCAACACCCACCCCCCACCCGGTCTCCCATGATTAAACACTTATGAGTTGTGCTAGTCTGAAATTTCCCATCTAATTTTTCTGATGGAAAAATGGGTTTTTGCCAAAATGAACTCTTTTGCTGAAAGTACTGTCCTCAAAAATTTTAGATTCTTCATCAGAAAAAGAAAACTGGAAAACTGAAATGTTTTCAGTTTACAACTGAAATTGTAATTCTGGCTAAAAACTGAAAAATGGTCAGGTTTCAGAGTTTCAGTTTTATGATAAAAAGTTTAGATTTTGTATAGAAAAGAAACCCACATCTTCCAGCCAACCCTAATTATTAGTGCTTTTAAAATTATTTCCATTGCTTTTGTTTTTTTATCTTTGTCATTCTTGCTCTAGAATACCTCAGTTCTGTCCAGAGGGCAGTGGCCTCTGCCACTAATCCCAGAGGCAATCAGTCCATCAGGGAACATTTATTTAATCTTGGCTCTGATTCCTTCTTGATACCAAGTTTTTGACTCTAAAAACATTCTGAGAACTGTTTCCAAAGTTATTTCTCCATGTTTTTTGTGGCCCGTCACCATATTAAATGGGATAGGAAAAAATACCTGATCTCAGGTAATTCATAGTAATGGCAGCTGCCCTTGTCTCTTCTGTATTCCCACACTGTCCCAGTAATTCCTTTTTACTGGTTGTCCCTATTAGAAATGTAGCATGTGAGATCTCAACGTTTTTAATTTTGACATTTCAAGGTCATTCCCAGCTTCAGTCCTTTTGGGTTTCTGTTGGTTGAAATGCTCATTCTGGCCAATTCAGTTTGTTTCAGGTTTAAGACCAATATCCCAGACTCAGTGGTGGCTTCTTTTCACTCATATGCCAATATGTTTTTTGCCTACTTATCTCAGTAAGGATATTCACTCTTTTAAGAGTAAATGTCACTGAATAATATGAATGAATGGCTACAGGAATGAGGACATCTAAAATGAAGCTTGACCACAGAAGTGGCTATAAGAACATTTTTAAACCAGTGCCATTTTTTTTTACTGTTCTTCCTCTCAACTAATCTTGGCTCCTCAAGCCACTTTTGCCTGGTACTTTTCCGTTAAGACTGTGCTATTTAAGACACACTGGGCCTGACGCAGTATTCCTATACTAGTAAAACCTGTTGAATCTGGGGAGTTTTTGACATGCAAAAAATTCATAATCTGCATCCCAATCTCTACAAATGAAGAAACTTCTGAATGTGAGCTTCTAATATGAGATTTTCTGCTTTTTTGTAGACACAGTCTACCCAACAAAACCTTAATTTAGCTATATGATTTATCTATCTCAGGAACTGATGTATCCGTCTATTTCATTACTTGCACTTGATCAATGCCAAGACATTGGGAAAAAATGTGTAATATGATGCTCTCAGGTACAATATCACATTGTGTTATATGGGACAGTACCATTCTGAAATATAGGATGAATGGGACAGCTCTAACATTGCAAAAGTAAACTGGAAATCACAGAACTTAGAGGAAAATGCAACAGTGCTAAAAACTTCCTTCTCTACCAAAACTCCACTGGATATCAGTAAGATAGTCTAGACAGGAGCACAACACTGCTTCAGTGGAAAGGGGAAGTTGTCATTTTAAAAAATGACATTGTTTCTATCGTATAAAAATTACTAATCTGACCTATAACAATTAACCAAGTATTTCACTAATACACTGTTTTTACAGAGTTAAAATTTTACAGTGCTCAAACCTGCTTTTAAAAGATGTTGAGCTAATGGTATTTAGGATTATTAATCTGGCAGTCTTTCAGGCTGACACTTTCTGCCAAACATTTTATTCTGCTGACCATCAAGTTGCAACACACAGAGAAGACCACAAGTGGTCTTAAAATTGTAATGGCAGAGGATGAACTTATGTTCTCCATTCCCAAAACAATGATTGTCATAAAATATTTATGTGGTCACATTTTCTGCTCCCATTACAATTTTTGTCGTAAGAGTAGAGTGGCAGAATTCTAATGCTTTATACATTTGGTCAGTTATACAGGGGTGTGCTATATGGCTTTGACCTTTTCACTGTTCTGTGATTTGATTGGGTGCTTACTGCAGTTCTCCCTTGCTTAAAGCCCCACTATCCTGTAGGGAAGCAGTAGAATGGTTAGCCAATTAAAGTCCAGAATATAGAAAAGGTCAAAATAATACAAAACACTTTCATACCTGGAGTATATTAGATAGTTTAAAGATGTTGTAGCAATATGATAAAGGTGAGAATGGGGCAAGGAACAACATTAAATTGCATTTTATTCCAAACTATAAACCAATCATATTTTTTGTAGAACTTTCATTATTTCAATATGTGAGGGCACCCTGGGGACATCTGGCTTCCAAAACTGGTGAATGCACTTCAGAGGTCGTTAAAAGTGCATCTGTGTTTTGAAATCTTGTCCCCAATGAAGACAATGGCAAGACTCTCACTGACCTCAATGGGGCCAGAATTTTACTCCTGATCTCTAAACAGAGACAGTTCCTGCCAGCTGCCATCACTTCTGCTTTGGAGACAGATTTTTGGAGCAAGGAATATTACCTGAATGGGAAATTGGTAACCTAGCAAAGTTTTGTGGCTAACCAAAAAGTTTTATATTTCAGGGGAAATTATTAACTGCTGCCATTCAACCTTGGCTTATATTCTGTAGGTAGCCTCACTGAATTCTGAAGTGTTGCCTGAGTTATATCAGGACAGAGTTTAACCTTAAAAATGCTATGTCAATCACCTTTGTAGATATAGGCTGCTTTTTTTAGCTAACAACTGATGTGCATTTAAGATGGTGAGATTGCAACAAAGGAGCTGGAATTCTGCTCTTTGTAATACTAGAGTAAATCCTGAGTAACTGCCTTCACTTCTTTGAGTACAAAATACGCAATATAGACTTGGACTTTGGATTAGAGAAGTGTCTTGTGGATTAAAGAGCAGGATTTTGTCTCTATGGTTGGTGTATAGTCTTGACTGCTTGTCAGGCACTTCAGAAACTTCTTTATTTTAGTAAGACTTTATATAGTTCTACAAATTCAGTAAAATAGATATCTTATAGAAATACAAACCCATTAAAATATTTCACCAGACTTTCAAGATCCTGTATTTTAGTCAAAACAGTTAAATTAAATTACATTAAAATTAAGCACATAATTAAGAAGTTTGCCAAATTGAGATGGGATTACCCAAGTTAAGTGCATGCTTAGATGTGTTACTGAATCAGGGCCTTTCTCTATATGTGTAATCGGTCCATTTGAGTTTGTGTTAATTTCTGAAATGCACAGCTGAACTTGTCATTACTGTGCTTCTACAGTGCTTGAAAAAAGGTTTATATGAGAAAATAATTGTAGTGGAATGTGGAGTCTGATTAAAGTTGATTTAAAACTGATTCAGATTTGCATTGTCTGTTGAATCAAATGATTCTGAGAACAAACAAAGCTGAACTTGCTTTAAATCTGTTAACTTGAGTGGCTGCTAGAACACTCAAAAGCAGCCATGGTATGTGACTTTTTAAAAACTCTGCTCAGTGTGTTATCCAGCATAAGAGTGGTTTCTGATAATACATAATGAAGACTTACTATTATGTGCTCCAAAAAGCTGTACAATGCTGAAAAGCCCTCTTCAGATCTGAAATTAGTATTTTAGTTGTGGATCAGCATTAAGGGTTGTAACTCAAATCAATATAATTGTAAATGGGGAATCATCATCAAACAGGTGTGTAGGTTCTGCAGGAATTGGTTCTTGGCCTTATTCTATTTAACATTTTTTTATGAATGACCTGTAAGAAATAATAAAATAATCACTGATAAAGTTTGAAGATGACACAATAGTGAAGAGGATACCTCATTAATACAGAGTGAGTAAATAGGGAACAAACAAACCCTATGTGCTTTAATACAGCTAAAGGTAATTATATATAACTAGGAACAAAGAATGTAGGCCATATTACAGGGGGACCCTGCAAAGGCAGGTTTCAGAGTAGCAGCCGTGTTAGTCTGTATCCGCAAAAAGAAAAGGAGTACTTGTGGCACCTTAGAGACTAACCAATTTATTTGAGCATAAGCTTTTGTGAGCTACAGCTCACTTCATCAGATGCACGCAGTGGAAAATACAGTGGGGAGATTTATATAAACAGAGAACATGAAACAATGGGTATTACCATACACACTGTAATGAGAGTGATCAGGTAAGGTGAGCTATTACCAGCAGGAGAGCGGGGCTGGGGGGGACCTTTTGTAGTGATAATCAAGGTGGGCCATTTCCAGCAGTTGACAAGAATGTGTGAGGAACACTGTGTGTGTGTGGGGGGGGGGGGGGGATAAACATGGGGAAATAGTTTTACTTTGGGTAATGCCCCATCCACTCCCAGTCTTTATTCAAGCCTAAGTTAATGGTATCCAGTTTGCAAATTAATTCCAATTCAGCAGTCTCTCGCTGGAGTCTGTTTTTGAAGTTTTTTTTGTTGTAATATTGCCACTTTTAGGTCTGTAATCAAGCGACCAGAGAGATTGAAGTGTTCTCCTACTGGTTTTTGAATGTTAGAATTCTTGACATCTGATTTGTGTCCATTTATTCTTTTACGTAGAGACTGTCCGGCTTGGCCAGTGTACATGGCAGAGGGGCATTGCTGGCACATGATGGCATATATCACATTGGTAGATGTGCAGGTGAACGAGCGTCTGATAGTGTGGCTGATGTGATTAGGCCCTATGATGGTGTCCCCTGAATAGATATGTGGACACAGTTGGCAACGGGCTTTGTTGGAAGGATAGGTTCCTGGGTTAGTGGTTCTGTTGTGTGGTGTGTGGTTGCTGGTGAGTATTTGCTTCAGGTTGGGGGGCTGTCTGTAAGCAAGGACTGGCCTGTCTCCCAAGATCTGTGAGAGTGATGGGTCGTCCTTCAGGATAGGTTGTAAATCCTTGATGATCCTTGGAGAGATTTTAGTTGCAAAGGCAGTGACTCTGAAAAAGATTTGGAGGTTGTGATAGATAATAAGCTAAACATGAGCTCTCAGTATGATGCTGTAGCCAAAAAAACTAATGCAATCTTTGCATGTATAGACAGGGGAGTCTCAAATGGGAGTAGAGGGGTTATTTTACCTCTGTATTTGGCACTGGTATGATTGTTGCAGGAATACTTTGCTCAGTTCTGGTGTCCACAGTCTAAGAATAATGTTGAAAAATTGGAGAGGGTTCAGACAAGAACCACAAGAATGATTAAAGGGCTTAGAAAACATGACTTATAATGATTGATCTCTGAGTCTATCTATTTAGCTTCGAGAGAAGGTTAAGGGATGACTATAAGGATCTATGTGGGGAACACGTATTTGAAAATGGGAACTTCAGTCTATCAGAGAAAAGTTTCTAACATGATACAATAGGTGGACATATTCAGACAGGAAAAAAGTTGTAAAATTTTAACAATGAGAGTAATTAACCATTGGAACAACTTATCAAAGGTATTATGGGTTTTCCATCACTGACTATTTTAAAATCAAGATTGGGAGTGTTTCTAAAAGATATGTTCTGTCAATTATTTTGGAGAGGTTCTATCGCTGGTATCATGCAAGAGGGCAGACAAGGTGATCACAGTGGTTCTTTCTGGCTTTGGAATCTAAGACTCTCTGAAAGTTGTGTATTATCTACTTCACTCACACCAATTATATATCACAGGGACCCTTCAGTGTTGTTCCAGTAGCAACACAAAATGTCTGGCTTCCAGATTTTGCAGTTGTGGTAGAGTTCAATTGTTAAATATGATTGTGTCATGGTCTGGGAAAACTGTCTGTTTGTAAAGTAAATTTCTGGTACAAAGAGAGTTAGACGCAGAAGGTAAAGCTTCTCTTTCAGCCTCAGTGTAGGATTTTGCAAAACAACAAACAATTTTTATCCTTAACGTAGGTATGAAATCTCTATTTACGTGCCTTACCTTTCCCCACCAAATTTAGCGTTTTTGTTTTGCAAATTGTTCCTCTGGCTGGAAAACTCAGTTTCTGAAAATATGCTGGTATTGCATACAGATACTATTGTGACAACATTTATCCTAAATCTGGACACTTTGTAAGAAAAAAGGACTTATACAGTCTTATGCTAGATCTTCTTTCCCTGGTTGTGCATACAAATATTCCTTTTAAAACCAATGGTCTAAGCAGGATTTAAAATTTGTAATAGGGCAATGAGTTTAAACCTGCCCCAAACCTCAGCCTCACAGAAATAAAATATTTTCTTTTCAAGCATGGCAAAGTTTGTTTTCACTTTTTAAAACAATTTGCTTGCACTATTGCACTTCCTGTTTTGAGGTACAAAATTATCTTCATGATATTTCCAGTTCTGTCAAATCCAAAGAATAGAGATTGGCCCCAGGTGCAAAATCAAGTATTTGTTGTGATCAGATACTTTTATCTCTCCCAAAGAGAACTGAATATTTTGCAGAAAGTCAGATCCTTAGGATTCTTGTTGGCCTTAGTTAGTCGCATAAGCTTTAGATAACTTCTCAAATATTTGGATTTTTATCAAAATAGAACCCAGTCATTGAAATTCAACCATCCCTACTATCATCCATGTACTACTACGTAGTAACAATACTTAATAGTATTTAATTGTCCACCTGTAAGAGAGAGGGAAACTGAAGAGTATGACTTTCTGAAGGCCCAGCAGAAAGTTGGTAGAGGATAACAGCAAATAGATCTCAAGAATTTCTGTTATTGGTTCCATACCCTGATCACACAACTGATGTTTCTTACCTTTAGGACATGACTCTTGGGTAACTCATGGGACAGCTTGCTGGGTCCCACGTCAACTACTGTCTGAAGGAGGCGGGAGGAAATTGGTAGAATCATGTTGTTACTAGAACTCACAGGAGCAAGAAGAGGGGAATTCAGGAACAACTTTCTCCCTCCTGCAGTTACCATTGCTGCCACCCTCACCTCTCCTCTGCCCAATCTCATCCCAAACTCAGTCACAGTGGAGTTCTCCCCTTTCTCCCCACACAGCACTCAACTCTGGGTCAGGAAAAGAGGTACTGCTAGAGGTTGTGGAATTATCTTAAATGCCTCTGCCACAGAACTGTGTACTGGGGGAAAATACCTCCACCACCCTCATCACATCAGGCCATATGCATGTGCATCATCCTAGAATACCCCAAAGTCTCCCATTCCCACGTGGTTATGGTATATAGTATATTGAGATATATTTTTGACCATTTTGTGGATTGCAAAAAAAGTTGAGACTAGAACTGGTTGGGAATATTCAGCTCAACATTTTCACTGGAAAATGTTATTTCATCAGATAGGTTTCTCAGGTCAAGGATGGAATTTTGAGAGTAGGGGGATGAGACAGACAGCCAGACCAGCCAATAGCTCACTGTGTGGGGCACTTATCTGGGACATGTGAGACTCAGGTTCAAGTTCCTGCTCTGAATCTATTTTGGGGTGTGTCTCTCATTTTTCCATGGAAAATTTTCAGGTGGTTTGCTTTTGTTCTGCTGCAGAATTAAGCCAAATCAGAATTCTTGTTTTCACTGGCCCATTCTGCTTTCCTTCTCAGCCTGTCACCAAAGAGTTCCAGGGACTATAAGGGTATTGTGCATGGCAGTGCTACCACATCAAAGACACATTCTGGCTAGAGCTGTGCAAATAACTGATTTTGTTTTCAGTTTGTTGGTTGACCTCCCCCCACCCACCCATCCAAAAGATAAAATCTGAGGTTGACCCAAAACAAAAATCAACAACAACAATAAAGGGTTTTTGGTGAACCAAAAAAAATAAAACTTTTTGGGTTGACTGGAACATTTTGTTTGTCCGGAAACAAAACATTTCATTTCATTTTTGCATTTTAAAAATTTATTGAATAATATTGAAACAACATTTTCAAAACAATCATTCATTTTGAATAAAAAAATCAAAACATTTAGAAAAAGATACAATGAAACATTTTTTTCACATGAATTCATGAAATGCTTAGATTCACTTGATTCCGCATGTTTCCCACACAAAAACTGTTTCAGAAAAAATTTCAACCTGCACTAGTGTATCTTTGACAGAAACAACCTCAAAGGCATGTGTCATATCAGCCTTAGATCCTTTGGAGAGACAAACTAGACTAGATTATGAAATCCTATACAGATGCGAGATGGGAGTCAGTACCATTTCCTGTTGGTGCTCCATGCATCATATTATTTTGAGTGCCTTTTGCTCTGCCTTGCACCCATGGGCACTTATTTGGAAATTTCTCTGACTATGTTTTCTTGGGTACAGCTTGCTGCATCCCTTCTACTAGTGAATGTTTTGGTACTCTTATTCCACTTGTGCTTCCTTTCCACTGTCCCTTGAAAATACAATGTAGATGCATCTTGGGTTTTGCTTTTTGTTGTTTTTTTTTGGGGGGGGGGAGAGGGGGTGGTTGTGCATGTGGGTTTTTGTTTTGTTTTGTTCTTTTTGGTATTTTTTGAGGGCAAGGGCCTGTATTGGTGGCACAGACAATTTGAAAACAGCATCACTCAATGTACTAACTGACCTTCATGCATAGTTATAAAGTACTCCCTCTTCAAACATTAGATAAAGGTGTAGAAGTTAGGGGAAGTCCTGTGGTGGCACTGGCATAAAGCCTCCTTCTACTTATTCTCTGTATCGCTCTTAAGACACCCAACACTATACACCTTATGCAGATTTGTGTGTGTGTTTGGCATCTGTTTCACAATAAGAAAGCTTTGTTTGTAGATGTTTTTGTTGATTCCTTCAGTAAGAGACAAGATACTGAAATATTCATATTCTCACAGAAGAAATAAGATATAAATCAGTCCACTTACAGCTTGTTTTTAATTCAGCCTACTGCCACTGCTTTCTAATACACAAATTTGCAAGTGTATTTGGTCTGATTTAGATCTCTTCCATAGATATTTTTCCTGTTCTCTCTTCTGCAGTTTAGTGGATGGAATAATTACAATTTTAATGACTGTTTTAAGGGCATAAATTCTGGAGCTTGCCTGCACAGTACTCTGAGGGCTTTCTCCTCTGAGTTTCTAAGGTAGTTTGTGGATCAAGGATACACGTTTAATGCAAAAAAACAGAGGGAAAGCAAACACTCTTTACATGTTCAAAACAAGCTGTATTAATCCATACATTACAGTGAAATGTTACTGACATCCCTCAGTTATCACGCACCCACTGTGGGCCACTTGCCCCGCCCAGATTTTTGAAGTGCGGTCTTTATTTTATGTCACAAACCAGCCTCTTATAACTGACTCAACCATGCATGTACCCAGCTTTGATTTGCCATGCTGTTCATGG
Source organism: Natator depressus (assembly GCF_965152275.1). Classification (NCBI taxonomy): domain Eukaryota; kingdom Metazoa; phylum Chordata; order Testudines; family Cheloniidae; genus Natator; species Natator depressus. The sequence goes on from NC_134238.1 coordinate 53,487,812, forward strand.
GTCCTTCTGAACCAATTTTGAACAGGCCAGGGGCAATGTACAGCCAGCCTTCACACCTGGTCCCAATGAGAGGATCCTACATGCAGCTGTGGCCAAAGACAGACACTGTCACACATCCCTGATGACCACCCTCTGACCAGAACTGACGCTGGTGTGGGGGGTCTGCACTTCTCTGACGAGGCTGCCTCAAATTGGCTTGGCAAGCATTTGATAAGAAGTAATCATGATTTCACTGTTAGAATGAAAAATTCTGGCAGCTAAAGAATGCAAAACAGATTGTATTTAAATAGGCCATGTGGGAGGCTCCTGCTGTGACATAAACCCAAGTGTGTCATCTAGTTCTGTCTCTAGCCAAAACTGCTAATCTTATTTTTCAAGCATTGTTCAAAACAAGCAAAGATTTTGTTTCATTAAACTTATTGAATGAAAATCTTAATAATCATGAATTTTCAGAAGAGTTTAAAAACAAAATGTTGCCACTTCTGTCAACTTAAACCCACATTCTCTATTATTCAACAGACTGACAGCAGCCCACAAATCTCACCCTGGCTTTGCCCAACCTGGTTACTCTTTGCAGACTTAGTACCGTGCCAGCCCTGAATTTTACCCCAAATAGTCCAACTGCAGCAACCAGTCCCTGTCACTGGACCTTTGCAGAGAAAGTGTTTAGTTTGCTGCTCCGATAACGAAAGTAAATCACTCCAGGCTGTCAGCTTTCTAGAAGCATGCAGTTTATTAAACTTACAGAGTACTGATCATTTATAATGAATGCATAACAAGAAATGCATAACAAGTTTATTAACAAAAAAAAGCATGGATTAAGTGATACTAAATAAAAGGGGCAAAGGTAGAAATGGTTACAAGCAAATACAAGTGAAAACACATATAAAAGATGAAAATGTAACCTAGCCAGATACAGGCTTTGTTCAAGATGATGTCTCTCACCCACAGTCTCCTTTCCAGTTTGCTTCCTTTGTCTCCTAAGGTGAAGGATAACTCAGGAGTTCTTTGCCCCTCTCTTTTATAGTCCAGTGAACCTTTGAAATGTATTTTTCTGAAGGGTATCCCCAGATAAAGTTCATTAGTTCATCCTGAGTAAAGAAACCATGAGATCTGGAAGGTAAGGCTCCATGCTGGTTCCTCTCCCTGCTGGTTATTACTCATGCCCACCGACAGGGGGCAATTGCCCAGAGATCCGGGCTATTTTAAAGGGCCCAGGGCCCCCCAGCCGCTGCTGCCAGCAGCACAGCAGGGCTAAAGCAGGTTTCCTGCTGGCCTGCGCTCCCGGAAGCGGATGGCATGTCCTTGTGGCCTCCAGAGGGTGGAGGGGAGTCTGTGCGTGCTGCCCCTGCCTGAGTGCCGATTCTGCGGCTCCCATTGGTCGGGAACTCTGGGCCCCCTGCCTGGAAGCCACTGCTAGAGGGGTGTGCCAGTTGCTTTTGGGAGCCACCCAAGGTAAGCACCGACCCCCTTACCCCAGCCTACAGCCCACACCCCAACTCCTTCCCAGAGCCTGCACCTCCTCCCAGAGCTCGTGCCCCATCCTGTACCCAAACTCCCTCCCAGAGCCTGCCCCCACACTCCCTCTTGCACCCCAATACCCTGCCCCAGCCTGATGAAAGTGAGTGAGGGTGGGGGAGAGTGAGCGATGTAGGGAGGGGGGGTGGAGTGAGCGGGGGGCGGGGCCACAAAGAAGCGGTGGGACGGGGGCATGGTCTCAGGGAAGGGGCAGTGGAGGGGACAAGGCAAGGGTCTTTGGTTTTGCACGATTAGACAGTTGGCAGCCCTACTAGGTGGGCATGTAGAAGCCCTGGCCATGCTGGAAGAGCATCCGGCAGCTCACTGGGCACCAGCCAGCACAGGCGCAGCACCACCCAAACGTCAGGCAGACCTTGTCCACACTGGCGCGGCTTGTACATGCATAGGGGCCCATTGACTGTTCTGCTGTGGGGCCTGGAATTACTGTCAGTGGGCCTGTTATTACTACAATGAAAATTGATCTGTTCTTGCAACCTCCGATACGCAAATGAAAAACCCACTGATTGATTGCACCCAGACGGAGGCATCAGTCTTTCCTTTGTGTGAGGAAAACCTGTTTACCATCTCCACAGAGCTGTCTGTTTGAACACATTTTAATCTGATATTTTCAGTACAACTGCACAGTCCTTTGCGGTTTACTGAACATCAGGGGTGGGCAAACTATGGCCCGCAGACCACATCCGGCCCGCGGGACCCTCCTGCCCGGCCTCCTGCCCGGCCTCTGAGATCTTGGCCAGGGAGGCTCGCCCCTGGTCCCTTCCCTGCTGTCCCACCTCCCCAGCAGCCTCAGTGTGCTGCACGTCCAGCGCAAAGCTCTGGGCGGCCGGGCAGCACAGTTGCAGAGCCGCAGCCTGACCCAGTGCTCCAGGCAGCATGGTAAGGGGGGAGGAGGGGTTGGATAGAGGGCAGGGGAAGTCAGGGGTGTGGATAGGGGTCAGGACAGTCAGAGGGCGGGCAACAGGGGGGTTAGATGGGGCAGAGGTCCCCGGGGGGCAGTCAGGAATGAGATGGGGGGTTTGGATGGGGCTGCAGGGGGCAGTCAGGGGTGGAGGGTCTGGGGGTGGTTGGGGACAGGGAGCAGGGGGGGTTGGATGGGGCAGGAGTCCTGGGGGAGCTGTCAGGGGGCAAGAAGCGGGGGCGGGGGGTTGGATAAGAGGCAGGCGCCAGGCCATGCCTGGCTGTTTGGGGAGACAAAGCCTCCCCTAACCGGCCCTCCATACAATTTTGGAAACCCGATGTGGCCCTCAGGCCAAAAAGTTTGCCCGCCCCTGCTGCACATACACCACACAGAACATTAATGTTTAGTATGTTATTAATTTTCCAATGATACCTTACACCTCACCCATTAGATATAGATTACAACATTAATGAGTTGGGGTACACTGAACTGGTTTGGTCAACTGAAACTTACTGCTAAATACCAGGGAGCCCCTTGACCTCTAGCATTGGGATGCTGTTAGGATCACAAATATATCAGCTTATAAAGGGACTTATAAATAGCACTATGAGGGAGAGGTGGAGCATTAGTTTATTCTGAGCTTTGGACTTTTAAATTACATGCATGTGTGGTGCCTAGCTGTAACTGAGATGGTTACATCATAAATGATTACACAGATGGATATACTGAGCCAGGGACTCACATGGTGCACCATAACCTTTATTACTTGTTCATATGCATTATTTTCCTGAAACCTTCCTATTAAGGGTAATGGAATTAAAAGCAAATGAACGATATGGAATACAAAGCATCACACCAATAAGCATAGCACCACTGCGTGCATATGTCATGTTAACTCGTCTCCCGTCAGTGAGAAGGATACTTTTACCACAGAGAAAAGACAAGTTCATAAAAGAAAATATGAACTAAATATACATAAATTCTACATATCTTCCATCTTAGATCTATGACATAAGAGATGCAAGTCAGACAGACATTAAATTTTCTTTAAAAATATAGATTTTTATCTCAAGGGTGTCTTTTAAAAATAACTTTAGGAAAAGGAAATATAAAATAAGATAACATCACATAGTATGCATTTTACACTGTATACTTTAAACTCGGATCATCATTATTCCGTTTTTTCTAATTGGTCCATGAGACAATCTAGGAAGAGTGTATAGGTCTCAAAAGCATTTGTCATATTCTTCCAACTATTTTCTAGTTATGGTAGGTCACAAGATTACACACCTTAACCATCAAATTATGACATGGTCTTAGATGATAAATCAGGGACTGTTACAGTTAGTCTGAGTTTGAAATCGTCCACATGAAAGTCAATGGCAAAACGCTCATTGACTTCAATCTCAGGAATTAACTCTGAGTTTAGGCTGTAAACCACAGACCCAGAGCATAAAGTTGGGCTGGGAGAGTGTGGCAACTGTGTCATCCTTAAAGGATAAGTGGGACATGAGGAGTTTGCAGGGGACAGAGCATTATAAACTAGTCTCTTCTGCTTGCACCTTGTATAGTCAGGGCCAGACTCAGTCTGCCACTAATGCTGTTATTTGGAAAGATATCATTCCCATGATGCCTTCATATAAAAGACAGCTCTCTAATGGAACCAGATTGTGAGTTAATAGCCACTAAAATGAGGCATAAAAGGGAAAAAAGTATATTTGGTAAAGGAGGGGAGAGGGGATAACCTAGACTGGGGATGAATTCTCTTCTTCAATTATTTTTTGGTGAATTAATGTAATACTTTCCGATGTAAAGTATATCAATAGTTTTATGTGCAAATAATTTACTTTAGCTGCTGCTGCTTCTTCTTCTTGGAATTTGCACTCAGGACTTTCTTAAAACTAACCTGTTTATGGCACGTAATATTTGTTAAAGTCATGTAGGCTTTTATACCTGCCTCAGCTCTATCCCAAAGGTGCTGGTCCTAGGGGTTTGAGGGATGCTGCAGCACGGCCTGGCTTGAAGTGTTTTCCATTATATAAAGAGTTTTACAATTTAGTTCAATGGCTCTCAGCACCCCCAGTATACCAATTGTTCCAGTACCCCTGCTCTATACCATCATTATTAATGGCTCCAATTTGTTTGTTCTGAGCTTTCAAACTAAGTACCATACAGAAACCTAGAAACAGATCTTTTTTTTAGTCACGACTCCTCCTCACCCAGAGTTCGTTGTTGAATAAACCCGTTTGAATCCTTTGGTATGAAACTGTCCTCTCTCTTCTTTGTTCTGTTACTATGTTTATAGACCATTTGCCTGTTGCTTATCACTTGAGGCTTCATTCTGCAAACCATTGGTGCATGGAACTCTTACTGATATTAGCCTTGCACTGTAATAAGTGTGAATGAAACAGAAGAAAAAAAAGTTTTAACTAGATCATGTTGTTTTATGAATATTATTTACTTCTCAGTGATACAGTAAATTGTAAAATTATATATACTTAATCTGAAATAAGACAGTAGATGGCACAGAATGTTTTAAAGCAATCCAAATAAAAACAAACCCCATTTTAATATCCCTTTTAAAGGAAGTTATTAATGCTTCCTTTGTTAATGCTAAATAATAGCTGCAGCATTAGTCCTGGGTTGGGAACTTGGGTTTCTTCATGAATTTTGAACCATTTTCTGTAGGAACAGATACAGCCTAATTCAAAGAAATCATTTTACCTTTTTAGGAACACTGCAGGAATATGTTGAGTGTTTTGAAATACACAGACTTTAATTCCCCCTCTCCCTCCTCCCGCACATTATAGGCTACAATATTGTTGTTCACAATCGGTCTGATTTAAAACCTTTTGAAGTCATTGAAAGTTTTTTCTGCTGACCTCATTGAGCTTTGGATCAGGCTTATAATTATTATGTCCCAGAAAAGTCCATTTAAAAATTTTAAATCATAAAAAATACTGTTGCCAAGTTTGTTATCCAGGAGATTGTGATGAGCAAATCTCTCTCATCCTCCAATCTTTGCACTGGAAACTGGTTTATTATAATGATAAATTCTTATTTATGACTTACCAGGCTATATATAGCCTAATATGTCGTGTTCTTATATTACTTCATAATATATTCCCCATTACTCTTCTCAGAGGAGATCTTCTAACTTGGGTTTGTTAATTATTTATTCCATTTACCTGGCTATGGTCATTAAATGCAACAAGTATGGGGAAGATTTTATCTTTCACAAGAAAAGACAGAGCTCTAATATGTTTAAAATTAGATTTTGGGGTGGGACTAGTAAGGGGTGTTGGCAGAATGGAGGCAAAAGGGAGAGAATTATGTGGTGATAAATATCTGAAATAAAACCTGTGATTTAATACCCTAGTGCATGACACTTGGCTCCTTAGATCTCTGCTTGAAGTGATTTCTAACATTTTTAGTTGATGTCATTATGATGCTTTTACTGATATTCTTCCACTGACAACATAAGACCCTATGCATTTTTTATTGATGACTTTTAGGATATATTAATATTTATTCCATATGAGATAGTACAGCACTTATTGCATAGCATTTTTGATCAACAGTTCCCAAAACACATCAGTGTTGTTAATTTAGTAAGCCTCAACTCCCACATGAACTATGCAAGTGTAACTAACTAGTAAATGTTTGTTACAGGTTCCCCTTTGTGCCAATATGCAGAGGATCTGAAATATTTTAGCTCCCAGCTAAAGAAGATCCATTCTTTAGCTCAAGCTGTAGCAGCTCATGTGTTTAGCTCTGGAGGTCCCCTATTCAAAACCCAAGTATGTTGGGCAAGGTCTATCCCATAAATATTTTACAAACAAGAGAAATTCAAAGGATTTACCCATACTTCTACAACAAGATATAGCCAGTAACCTTGATTTCTGGACCTGCTCTGACCAAGAATCCCCACTCCTGTACACGTCAACATATATGTATTAAATAGACAGCAAGGTAGAGGCAAGCAATCAACAGACTAAAAGAAAAGTGCATCAATTATGTTCTTGCTTTTATCTGTTCTAATCAAGGTATCCTTATGGACTCAATCACAGTAATGCCTGCAAACCTCACAAATATTAATAAGGTTTTCCACAAATATTCTGGAAGGTAGACAGTTATTGAAATCTCATATGGTTGTCATGTTGGGTCTCTTTTAGAACCCCTTTGCACTGCTTAGGCTGCATAAAGAGTATGTAATTTGGCCACAAGTGCCCAGGAGACAATTCCCCTGGTTTTGGGGAACTCTCTGTTGGGCATTACTGTGCCAGATCCACATTAAATTGGGCTAGGGAGTCAATATATTAAAGGCAGGGAGGGAGAGGCAGGGTGTTGGGCCTATTAAGGATACCTGTTTCAGTGGTGCCAGTGACAACTGCCTGGCAACAGACCAAAAGTGGTAGGAGCCAAAACTGGTCCTGAGAATCAGGGTCTCCAACCAGCTACCCGACATGTTCCTTCCAGTCCTGCAGACTGATGTGTTTTGGGAACCTTGGATCAAAGCAGCTATGCAACAAGTGCACTACCACCTCATTTGGAAGAAATCTTAAAATATCCCAAAAGTCTTCCGTAAAAAATGCATGGGAGTCTTATGGAGTGCGACGCTCACTAGGATGTCTATGGAAGTATATCAGTAAAAGCATCATAGTGACATCAGATGAAAATGTAATAAATCACTTCAGGCAGAGATCTAAGGAGGCAAGTGCCACAAGTTTCATTTCAGATATTTAATTTTCATAATTCTCTCCTTTCCTGCCTCCATTCTGTCAACACACCTTATGAGTCCTGCAGAGCTCTGATGCAGGAGTGACTCTGGCTCATTAAAGTAACAAGAAAGGGAAAATCCTAAATCCTTGAATATTCACTTCTATGAAGACCACAAACATAAAATACTGAAAAGTTTTGAGAAGCTTTGGAGCATTCTATAGTTCTAAAAAAAAAGGAAAAGAGGAAGAAGTAACCGTAGAATAAAAGTAAAGAGAGAAATCATTAAAAAGGAGGAGCAGGCACTGAGAATGTTGTCAGCAGCTTCCATGCCCGGATTATGCCTCCTCTACTGTAGCATTCTGAGCTTACCTTTTTTTTGCCACTGTTACTGGCCATACTACAAAGAGAGGCAAAACAGTTAGGTGAATAATCTGGTTATCCACTAGCCAGATTATTTATCAGATGCATGAATTCCCAGTCTTGAAAACCATTAGTACTGCTAGTATATGAAGATATCGGGCAACCTCTTGCATAGCTAGACAATTTGATGAGCCAATCTACTTCTAAAGAGCAGCAAAAAATCTATAGCCTTTTCTTTTAGAAAAGCAATAGAGGTTATTGGACAGCAGCCTAAATATTAATGGAATGTTATCAGTTATCCTTCTTCAGGGCATAAACTGATCACCAGCAAGGGGGTTAAGAAGAAATTTCTCCAAAATGCATTGACCTGGAGGGGTTTATGTAGTGTTTTGTGCCTTCCTCTGAATCATTCTACATTTGCCATTTTGGAGAAAAAAAAATTCTTTGTTCTCTTTAAAATGTGTAGGACATTTAATGATTCTTATGCAGATTTACGATGACAAGGTACTGACAGCTGAAGAAAATTTTCCAGTTTGATTGGAGTACTTATTATAGCATGGAAAATAGAAAGAAATTTTGAGTGTCTAATTCAGGTAACAATATGAAATTGGTGAAAGCTTCCAAAGTCAGCACAAACACTTGGACTTCACAACTGACTGGAGTGGAGCTCTTTCTATCTGCTATGTACCTCTAATGTAAAATGAGAGATAAGTGACTTGGAAATAATATTGACTGACAGTTCTTGGTAATGAAGAAACAGATTTCCTCTGTCATACATCTATGAAAGGATATAGTGAAAGCAGGGACAGACTCATGTATAGACTTGCTATGAATTTTGCTGACCAGCTTGTCTGTGTATAAAAAGAGCTAAATTGCTATATAAGGTTCTTATATAAGCATAACCAAACTTTGATCACATTATTCATGCCATTTTCATTTCTACAAAGCTGGCATCTAGCAAACACACATTTGTTTTTCTCAAATTAAAAAGAATTTCACTATTTTGTTGGTATTCATAAGTTTTAGAAATATTGTTTGACTATTGATTAACATGCCAGAGGGTGACTGACTCATTGTGTTATGATGGATAATAATTGGAATACAGATAAGAATTTCTAAAGGAGAGCCTTACCATACTGCTCAGTATAGCTTCCTTCTTTCTTATCCCTAAATCTTTTAGTTTAGAAGAATAGGTTTTAACAGATCAACGCTTTCAAATTATGTGTTTCCTAGAAATGTGTTGCACAAAGTGAACCATGGAAATGGACAACACAGGTTTTGCAATTAGAGTCTATTATTTGTAGACAGTAAAGTCAAAATCCAGAGAGCATTCTGTGCAAGAATATTGATCTTGACTTTGCTGATTACTTTTATAGAAATGGAAAGTTGAACAGGATTTTCACAAATGCAGTACATAAGATTTTTCTGTAACTCCTTAAATTATGGCTTCATTTATACATTTTATATTCACATTTGTGAAAATAGCTAGTGTTTAAGAAAATATTAGTAAGTCAGTTTTAAAAGGCACAATTAGTAAAAAGACTTTATGACCAGGATGCTATGACAAGTTATTATAAAGCATAAGATTTAGATATTGTTAAAGCAGTGGAAAGATTTAGATGCAGCTGTACTGTTTAATAACTTCATTAAAATGTTGTAAAAAGGAATTATCAGTAAAATGCTTTTATAAAGCAACTGTGACAAGAATTTATAGTATTCACAAAATGTCTTTCATTTTGAAGGATTCTGTCAATTAGAGTGAGATCCTCATTTCTTATAGTGTAAGTTATGGCTGGAACATGTAATAGCTCCCAAAATGGAGAGGTTTTAGACTAGGACCTTCAAGAGCCTAAGGTAATTAGGCACCCAGCTTCTCTTAAAGTTCAGTTGGATTTCTGTAACTCCTTTTGAAAATTACCAATCTTAAGTATAACCACTCTGTTCCTTGTTCTTAAAGTGGGAAATGTCTATGGCATAGACAACTCTTTTTATTTGAAGGGGTTGAGTTAAATAATAAATCTGTTGAATGTAACTTTTGAGTAGTTTTGTACCATGACTACATTTGACCACTTTTAATAAAGTGAGATAAGTGAGCTCCTTTTCCATACTCTTTCCTTTAATGCAATTCCAGCCTGTCAGCCACTCAAGTACATTCCTCTATGCAGCTACTGGAGTGGATACTCCACCCTCTCCCTTTTCCCCTGCCCTGTGCAGCATGACTCTGAGTGGGGAGACACCAGGAACCAGCAACTCTTGAAAACATTTGTATTGAGACAGTGGACTGCTTTCTAAGGAAGAGCAAAAGTTCCCCTTCTCCTTCCCATACATAACTGGTGCTGATATTGAACCCACTGTGATGCTGGCTGACAAGGTGCCAGCTCATGCTGAAGCTCCGGTCAATTCACTTGTGTATTTAATATAGACCAAAGTAATTATTAAATGTATAAGACTACTGGAAAACAGGCAGATTTTTACATCACTGCCAAGATTTGGAATTATAAAATTGTGCACATATTTTACCTGCTTTAACCTCTCATAACTCTCACTTCCTTGTCTTAGCTAATAAACCTTTAATTAGTTTACTATGGAATTGGCTACCAGCATTGTCTTTGGTAGAAAAATTGAGAGTATCAACTGATCTGGGGTAAGTGACTGGTCTCTTGGGACTGGGAGCAACCTAATGGGGCATAACTTTTGGTTTAAGTGACCTTTTTTTTCCTCACAAAGTCCAGTTTGTCTCGGTGGCAAGACAGACTGGAGAGTCTAAGGGGACTGTCTGTGACTCCATGGTAAGACTGGTATAGAGATCCAGGAGTTCAAATTTGTCACTGGATTGGTGAAATCTAATTACAGAAAACACCTCCAGTTTGGGGTGTCTGCCCTGTTTTCTAACAGCCCACCCTGAGGTAGGCACTCAGAGTGATGAGCCACTCCAGACAGTGATGAGCCACTCCATCCCTGGCTATGCAGCTCCCATTTGTGTGTGGGGGGGGAAGGAAAGTTACTGTAGTAAAAGTCTGTAATCTTGAAAAGAGCAGAAAACAGCTGTAACTTCTGAGAACCATTAATTTGTACAAATTGCCTGTGAGCCAACCAGACCTTTTCATCTCCCTCCGTGACTATCAGCCTGTTAGTGGACAAACTCACACACATAGGGGCAATATGATAGTTCTCTGATCATCTGTTCTACAGTTTCTACCCAAAAGCTTTATATTCATGATCATTAAAAATTGAATTTACAGTTGTCTTGATCAGGGACCATCTGGGGGGCAGAAGGGCCCTTCCAGTCCTGCATGCAGATCCAGAGAAAGAGGGAGGGTATATTGAAAAGGAGGGTGGGGGCTTAATTTATCAGCCTCCCATGTGGTTTCTGTTGAGCCTTGGGGTCCTCCTTGGCTCATCAGGAGGGGCTTGTGGAGCAGGCTCCTCAAGGTAGATGTGCAGGATAAACTGATCCTCCTCTTCCAGGGCTTCTGGGGCCTTCTCCTCCACAGGCAAGTGCCAGATTGTGCTTTGAATTAAACTAGAATTCTTATGGAGTAACTCTTTTGACAACATTGAAGTTATTCCAGATTCAGCACATTACTGAACAGTGTATCTAACTTTAGGCATGCAAGTAATCCCATTGATTTTGATTGGACTAATCCCATACTTAAAGTTATTCGCATGTTTAACTGTATTGTTAAATCAGGACCTTTCAAAAGTGCAACTGAGATCAGACTCTGACCCAAACCGCTTAGTACCTTTTCTGAAGTGTTGTTGATGGGTGTTAAACTTACTTCCAAACCCAGTGATGTAGGACTTATTGAAATAGGAAGTGCCTTCACCGAGATAAAATGTAGTATCTAGCTAATAAATGGCATGACTCATGTTTTCAAAATGAGACTTATCTTCTCTTGTAGGTCAGCATACTAATAAAAATAATAGATGCAGTTATCTTGCCAGAAAGCACCTGAAGTTATTCTTCAAATGATGAATAAAGTCTCAAGAACGTTTGTGGCAAATGAGGTATAAAACATATTGTTAAAAGACATTGCCCCAAATAAAGTGACACTAAACATTTTACTGTACTAGAAATGTACTACAAAAGCTTTGTATCTTTAAATCAAGTCAGGTAAGGGTTTTTTTGTGTGTATGTGAAGCAAAATCACAATAGCACTTTTAATCTTAAATTTCATAGAGCTGTCATTAAAGGTTATGAGATCATTCTAGTTTATTTCATGCCATGACCGGTGAAGCTATTGCAGTTCATGGTAACATTTTAAATTAGGAGTCTCAAATGATGCTCTAATCCTTTGAATGCTGACATCTTCCAGATTGCCAGCCAAATGGATGCTTAGGAGGATGTATATATAGCTTCTAGGTCCACTCCTTTTCCCTTGAAGTCTGTTCTCATGCTCCTGTTGACTTTAGGAGGAAAAGAAAGCAGCATCAAACTCTGTGGCGGCATTACTGAAAGGTTAATTTCAATGAAATAAAATCATTAATAGATGATGATCAAATTAGGATTATTTCTAAATCTATTCTGTGTAAATAGTTATCCAGTTATCTCAATGGCATATCTATGTCACATTATTGTTCTATATCTTAAACTTGCTTTTGTTGGACCTAATAGTTACCAGAGTTTAAATATACTTTTCGAAGATGATTACATAGCAGTTTTACCCCTTTGAATTGGACTGACCTTCAAGTTAAATGAAATATTTCTCTTATTATAGCTTATCTGTGAATAATTCAAAATGATTCTAACCACTCACTTCACTGAGTAATGTTCCTGCTTCTGATTGATTTTAATTATTTATTGATACTTTTGGACTTATTTTTTTTTCAGTTCTATCGTCAAATAGATCATCCTTTTTAATTTTTGAATGATTTTAATTTTTATTTAAAACTGTGTAATTATGGATATATAGTAGGAGACACATTGATAGGAAATGTCAAGAGGCTGAAGATGCTAGCCAAAGGGGTGACCTTATAACCTTGTATAATACAATCAAATAGCTGACAGGAAACTTTAGCAGTACTGAAGGCCCTACTGAAGATGCAAAGACTCTTAGTACAGAAGAAAAACAAAGGAAAAGATAGAACATTTTCAGGCTGTTTTAAAGAACAAATCCAAGTGAACTTCTAGAAATATGTAATGAAGACATACCACTAGAGTTTGATATTGATTTAGGAGATATTACAATGGAAGACATTAGAAAAGCCTTCAGTAAATTCAAAAATGGGAAAGCAGCTGGAGAGGATAACATTACCAGAGAGAGGCTTAAAGCAAGTGACAAAAGAACCCTCCAAAGTTTCCTTCTGTTTCTGGTAGAATATAGAATGAAGACAAGAACCCAATCCAGTGAAAGAGAGGCTTTATAGTAAAATTGCCAAAGAAGGGTAACCTTACCAACTGCAATAAGATTTTTATATAGATTTACACCTTATTTTCATCTGAATTACTTCAACATCCAGCCATTGGTTAGATACCTTTCTCTGATGGATTGAAGAGCCCATTATTAAATATATGTTCCCCACATAGTTACTCATAGACTGTAATTAAGTCAGACACACCCTGCACGCACACACCTTCTCTTTGTTAAGCTAAATAGATTAAGCTCCTTCAGTCTATCACTATTTTTTCTAATTCTTCAGTCATTCTTGTGGCCCTTCTCTGAACCTTCTCCAATTTTTTAACATCATTCTTTAATTGTGGACACCAGAAATGGATTCAGTGTTCCAGCAGTGGTCGCACCAGTGCCAATACAGACATAAAATTACCTCTCTACTTCTACTTGAGATTCCCCTGTGTATGCATCTGTAGATAGCACTAGCCCTTTTGGCCAAAGCGTTGCATTGGGAGCGCATGTTTAACTGATTATCCACTATAATCTGTAGATCTTTTTCAGAGTCATTGCTTCCTTGGTGTGAGTCCCCGACCCTGGAAGTATGGCCTACATTCTTTGTTTCTAGATTGTTACATTTAACCATATTAAAACACATAATGTTCGCTTGTACCTGATCTCCAGATTCCCAGTCTAGCATTCTTGGCCACACAAATAGATCACAGTCCATTGCTGTAAATCCAACGTCTTCCACAGACACTGAATATAATTCATTTACAAAAATCAAATATGTACAACTTCAATAAATATTTAAATTATGTTAAAAAGAACAAACCTTGTGCTAAAGAACACCGAACTGCTGATGAAAGAGGTTACAAAGTGAAAGTGATACGATATCCGAAGACCATTGAAGAAAATGATAGGGCTATTTTGCAGTGAAAAGATGGCAATGGAAAAAGGAGCTATCAGTAATGACTTAATTAGACCCCTACAGAAAAAAAATGCATTGGTGGAAGAAATCCAGCTTTCAGTTTCTTCAACCAAAAATGAAATATTAAGTTTTTGATTCCAGATATGAACAATTTATCTGAAATAGGAAATTTGTACAATAAAAAATGCTTTCGCCCCCCCCCTTGAAAATTGGCATCCTTATGCACAAATGATAAAATTTGACTAAAAGTAATTTTGCTTCTTTGTGCCTCTGTTCTTTCTCTTAGCCTCTATCTGTCTTCCCTATTTATATAGTAAGTTTTGGGGGTGCAGGGATTCTCTCTTACTTTGTGATTATAAAGCACCCAGCACAATAGCACCACTTTTGACTCCTTCCACATGTAATTAAGAAGTGTGCTGTAGTGCATACCATGCACACAACGGGCAAAGATAACTTTGTGCATCCAGCCCCTACTTGCATATTTCCTGAACTTTGAGCACTATATTGTGCAATCTTAGCATTGCATTAACATCATTTATTTTAGTCACATATATAAGGAATACCCACATATTCCTTTTCACAGTTATGTGCATATATAAGAATATGTAATTGAACCTTATGACACAGGACTTAGGGGTCCAATGTGAGGTTGTAGCATATAAAATATTAACAGCCTGCAGCCCTTGCTGGTCATCTTCATCTCCTTAATGTGGTTAATTGCAGATACGTGGCACCTCTCAGGATCAGGGCCACATTTTGCTAAAGTATCTCTTTCCTTAACTATCCACTGCAGCTCTTCTTAGCCATTATTTTCACATTATCTTGCGTTCATATTTAGCTATGGTGACAACATGAGAATACAGAAGCACACTACTGCATGTTCAAGTATTAAATTTAAAAGTGCATTCACTAACATTCCCAAGGTACCATTGAATCCTGTGACAGGGCTTTACCACTGCTATCTGTAACAAAATGCCAGCCAACGTGATAAATGTCCATATTCTCATTGAAATAGAATATTGAAATTTGCTACAAGAAGTTAATTATGGCCAGCTAATTGTAGAAAAATCCCAAATTTTGAAGGTGATCTGTCAGTCACCAGTCATATTTTCAAGATTTCTTCCATTCAAGTATCTGAGATGATTGCCAGATACAAGAAAAAAAATCAAAATTTGACCTTTCCTATAGAGGTAACCTAAGGGTGGTCATTATATTTTTAAAAAATGTATTTCAACTCTTCACATGTCCTTTCAAGCATATTGGGAATAACAATTTGAAAAAAAAAAAAAGATTAATTTTATCTGTGAACTAAGCATGTTGTTCCCAATTGTTGTTTATAGTTTGTTTAGTGCTGACAATGTGATCAACACTCTATATCTCAACATCAAAAAATGTAATGACAAGTCTGAAAGATACATCAGCAGGACACACAAACAAATCCAGAGGTGCAGATGGTGGTGATTTTAGTTATAAACTCATTTCTTGGACTTGCAGAAGAAATTGGATTTAAAGAGGAAGTTAAGGCCCTGATTCAAATAAGCACTAAAGCGGATACTTACATCCCATTGTTTTTGACATGCTTCAATTTAAGTATCTCCTTAAATGCTTTTCTGAATGGGGTTGTTTTCCTGAATTGGGGCCAAATGGGGAAACTATTTTGGCATAGAGAACGGGGATGAGGAGTGTGTTCTGCTCACTAAACACAGCATGATAAAATGCAGAGAGACAGAAACAAACAGGACTTCATAGAGCAGAGGAGGAGCTGATAAGGTACTAGATAAGAGACAAGGTAGTGTAGGCAAGGTCAGTGTTGGAGCGTTTTAAAGTCAAGTATTTAGAATTTTAAATTTGATATTTAAGGAGACACTTGTGGCATTCAAAGAAGTTCATAGCTGTGACAAGATACATAAACCCCACGCCGATGAAGGAGTTAGAATGAAAAGTTTTAGATAACCTTCATAGAGGTCTTGCTACTACTTCACATATCATAGGGCTTGATTTTATATCACTGAGGTCAATGGAAGTTTTGAAAGTAGCATAAGACCCTTAACCACATGGAGTTCATGTGGACACCTTTTGCCTCCTTTAAACTCCTTCTACAGGATTAGAAATTGGACCTCTGGGATTCTTCTGCAAGGAAAGGAAAGCAGTAAGCTATGCCCCCCAGCAGAAGTGCACACCAGAAACTGAGCTGGAACTTACCAAGTGTTACAGGGTGGTGCTCTCCCCCGGGGCAGCCTCTTGTGTCAATGCTGGTGTAGTATATGGAGACTCAGACCAGATTAGAACTGAAAAAGGAGATATTTTTATTTTAGTAAAGGTTCATATAAACAACTAAGCAACTTCCATCTTGAAAAGCTTCCTCACACACCCCTACAGCCCAGAGGAGCATGCTCAGTACTGTAGTGAGTGCTAACAGCACAGCTGTTTAACGTAAAATAGCTATTCTCCCATTGGCCACTAATGGCAATAAACATAACAAATACCTACAACATTACAGCTGGTATCACCCCACATGCTCCCTGGTTGCCCTGTGCAGAGAGATCAGTGAGTCAATTTCCCTTTGTGGACTATCAATAAGTTCAATGAGTCTTGCATATAGTGAATGATACCCTTCAGGGGTCTTGTTTATTTAGTCAAAGGCTGCACAGACATGCAAGCAAGTCTTCACTCCCAGTGTACTAGCTGGTGGGGGGGGAGGGTGGAGTGGGGCAAGTTAATATTGGTCTGTCTTCACTTCTGAGTCTGTTTATTTCCTCTCCTCCTCACAACCACAACCCACAATTCTTCTGGAGTCAGGCCTCCTGTCATAGCATGGGCAAGGTGTTCCTACTCTGTACTGAGGGTCCCTACAGAGGTCAAACCATTGCAGCAATTCTCTGGAGCAATGTGTAGTTCCCCCAGTAATACAGGCCTCTTGCTGCTGTCTGAAATGGTCCTTTCATTGGGACCAAGCTTCCCTAGGGCACTGCCCTTTCGGAACCTGCTCCCTCCATGACACCTTTGCTAGGTCTTCCAGTGAGCTCTTGAACCAGCTCCCCTGAGAAGTCCCTTGCCTCAGTAGCTTCCTTCACTGTGTTCTGGGTCTCCTGGCTGAGCCCTTATCACCCTTCATGGGCATCTCTACACTTCTGCGATAAGTGAGCCTCCCAGCCAGGTGGACAGGCTCACACTAGTCAGACTCCAGTTAGAGCACTAAAAACAGCAGTATGGATGTGGTGCTCCAGCACAGACTCAGGCTAACCATCCCAGCTTAGACCCAGGTGGTCAGGTGGGCCTGAGAGCCTGAGCCATAACACCCACACTGATATTTTTAGTACTCTAGCTTGAGCCCTGTTAGTATGTGTCTGTCAACCTGTGGAGGGAGGTTCACTCCCACTGGCAGTATAGACCTACTCTGCTAGGCCCAGGTGTCCCTAAACTAATTAACTGCCCATCCTGCCACCTAAGCTATTAAGTACTCACAGGTGGATCTGGGTTCGCTCATTTTCCTTAGTGGAGCCAGACAGGCTGGTCCCTGACTCCCAGCTCCTGTAACATCACACTTCCTCTCCTCTGTGTGGATTGTTCCCATATACTTGTTCTCCAGATTTTGCAGCAGTGGATGACAGAAGCAGCAAATTTAAATGTAGCAAAAATTTCCAAATAAATGGGGCCCCTTCTGTATATTTAAAATAGTCCTCAATCTCACCTTGAGTTCCCCTTCACAAAAAGTAGGCCCAGAGTGCCTCTTTGTTGATGCTGTATGTCTTTCTCTTTGTGCCGCAATCCTTCTTCGTGTCCTCTGTAACAAAAAAACCAATTTCATAGGTTTCTGTACCTGGCAAGAAGAGATCTCTTTGTTCCTCTATCCTTTAATTATCAAGCTGAGGTGGGTATTTTTCTTTTTTCTCCTCTTGGGCAGTTTCTACTTCTCATTCTGTCAGATCCCTGTCTGCTCCTCTACCAGCTATTTTCAGACAACTTTCCTCTCTGTGTCTGGAACAAACCTGTGGTCACACTCGGACATATCCAGGTATTGGCTTTAGACCGGCAGTGAGGCTGCTAGACGTGACTGCTTCTTTGAATACTCGAATATAAAAGGCTGGGAGGCAAGGAGGAAACCGCGTATATACGTGCTGCTGAATGACTGAGGAATGGAGGCCAGTTAGCCAGGTCACTTGGGGAACACAGGGCTGGCTTGTATAATTTAGACATTCGTTTCAGGTTCAGACAAACCTTCAACGATTTATTATAAAGAAACCGAAGCTACAAACCATCCACCTTTAATCACTATTATATTCCTCAGAGTCAAGCAAGCTTGGTGTTGCAATATGATGAAAAAACTAAAACAAAACAAAAACAATGGAATACAATTTAACTTAGAAGAAGAAAATTATTTAATCACTACAAAGAACAGAAAGTGAAGTAAGTGTAAGAGGTTAGGGATTAAAGTATTTAGTACCATTTACCAAAGCAAATGAGCAAATGCAGTGATTTCTTTGACAGCTTAGATCTAGATTAATGAATTCAGTTTTACCCAAGTATGTTTCTTGAAGAAAAGAAAAAACTTTGGAAGGGCTGAAGTTGCTGTTACTATTGACAGATAGATTAAAGACAAAAAATAAAGAGAAAACCTTAGTTTCATGTTTATTTATGAGCATAACATTCTACTGATTGATGTACCATTACATAAAGCAATCATTGTAAAGGATGAACTGCTTTATTTAATCACTATAAATTTATATTTTGCAAACAAAAGTAGAATTATTTTTCTAGCAAAGATATTTATCATCTCAACCACTATCCCACATCCTGTTGGAGAAAAGAAATCTGTAATTCTTTATCCCAGTAGTATAGATAAATCCATTTATGAGCTGTAGGAAGAAAATGAAGACTGTATGGGAAACCATATGTAATACTTTGATGATGAAATGACAATTTAAAAGTTTAAAAGTTCAAGAGATCATGTACATATGAAATCATCACATAGTAGTTTGGCTATAAAGTCTCTCTAATTTTGGGGGAATGCAGTCATATAATTTACCCCCTTTTTATTGTACTGACACAATGTTAGAAGTTAATTTTCATTAGACACCAAGTAAATAAATTGCCTAGGGGGGCTGTGGAATCTCCGTCACTGGGGATTTTTAAGAGCAGGTTGGACAAACACCTGTCAGGGATTGTATAGATAATACTTGAGTGCAGGGGACTGGAACAGATGACCTCCCGAGTTCCCTTCCAGTTCTATGATTCTATGATTATTTGAGGCTTATTACTGTATTGAATTTTCTCTCTGAATTCTGTTGCATTACATACAGTGACAGTAAATACTGACATTTTATTAAAAGGTCTTCTAGTCTATACAGACTTTTTCCCCCCTGTTATCATAATGGCCAGTGATTTTAAAATTGGGTGCCCAAAGTTAGGTTTCTAGGTCTGTGTTTGAGTACCTGAAGAATTGGTCTGACTTTCAAGAGTTCTGAGCACTCAGCAGTTCCCTCTGATTTCAGCTGATGCTGCTTGGTGCTCAGCTTCTCAGAAAATCCAGCTTCTTCTTTGTATATCTAATTACAGAGCCTGAAGCCTAACTTTAGGGACTCACTCTTGAAAATCTTGGGCAATATGTTGAAGAGCTCAACAAACACATTTATTTTGACTTGTTTGTGCTCAGCACTGTGTGGGTTCACAAGGGAAGAAGGTGCAGAGAGATTTGTCCCTACCTAGAAGCTGGGCAAAATACTTGTAGAGAGTTCAGGCCTTTGTCTTGCTAGAACTCCTGCATGTTCCAACCGTCTGTAAGTGAATGGAAAAGGGTGGATTAGGGTGAAGGCTCATACTCACTTCCACTCTACATACTAGCCAGTGCAGCTGGCTGGACACAGAGAGGAGCACAAACTGCATCCCTTGGGAAGAGGTAAATGTGGTCAGTCAAAATTCTCCCTGAGACTCCTCTTCCTGTGTAGCTTCTTCATGTCCATTTCAGTACAGATCATAGTTTAAAAGGCACAGTCTGGATCTTCGTGCATTACGAGGTCTCTCATTAGAAATTGGTCACTGTTGTCATATGGCAGGTTTTGGTATTGTGTGCATCCTGTGCTAAATTCATCTATGATAGAACAATGAAATTGTTCAGTATAACACGCCAATATAACAATGAAATCACACCAGGGATTATTTTGGCCCATTACATGTGGCATATGCTTTCACTCATCAGATTATAGCAACTGTCTAGATACTTTAATAATAATAAAAACACCTGCCATTCTGTATTGACCTTTAGGCTCCTAGAGGTTAAGGAGATAGTATCATGTACAATGATATGCAGGGGAGGGACCACGTTGAAGTAACACTAATACTTTACTCTGAATTTCTGCATTTATATTGATTTAAGGTAAAGTGTGTCTTTTGGCATCTGGTTATAAATAAGCATTTCTAGAAGTCTCAGCACAAAAAGTAAATTTACATAGCCTAAGTTCTGCTACTCTGAGAATCAACAAGGGAGCAGGTTTAAATAAATTTATTTTGCTTTTGTTGGGTTAAGACCCTTGACATTGGTTTCACATAGTTTTTGCATTTAAATTCTCTTACACTGCAACCACTATATAAAACAAAAACAAACAAAAAATGCCAAAGACAAATATACAAAATGTCCTTCAGCTAAAATCACTTCACTTTATTGCAAGTAAACAAAACAAGTAAACAAACAAAACCCTTATATTGATTGTACGGGGTCCCTTAGGCTCCTCCATATGCAATAAACTGTAATAGCAAAAGAACTGTTAAAATTACTGCAGTCAATTCAGTTACAGAGACCAATTTCTAAGCCGGAGAACCTTGCTAGGATTTTGAAATCCCTTGTTTCGACATTCAAATCACTAATAGGCACGTAAACACTTTTTTTTTATGTGCTTCATTGCCAAATTAAGTATTCAAATGTGGAATTTAGGCATCCTTTTAAAACACCCATTTTAACAGTAACTGCTAGTGGCCACCTTTACAGTTGAGCCCATTCTATACTGTATAAATAAGAGGAAGGGTGGCTAAGGCACTAGACTGGGAGTCAGGAAATCTGGGTTTAATACTTGGTTTTGCTACAAACTTCCGTTGTAACCTTGGACAAGTCACTTAAGTTCACTTCCCCATCTGTAGCCCCATCTGAGCTCTACTAATTTTGTCCCACCTTTTGTCTGTACACTGTATTTATATTGTAAGGTTTTTGGGCTGTGACTGTCTTACTATACATATTCACAGCACCCATAGACTTTTGTCTTTGTTTGGCCCTTTAGGCAGTACTGTAATAGAAATAATGATAACAAACTGTTAGTATCTCTTTTAGTAAAGTGTTTGAAGGTCTGTGGTATTATGAAGGGAGAAGAATATATGTATGTGATTTGCTTTTCTCCTCAAAGATCGAAGAGAATTTTCTAAGGAACAGAAAAGGTTTTAAAAAACTAAAATGTACAAAAACCTTAGTTAAAAAAAATGCAAGTTACTTTTAGTGGGAGTTCCCTGGAGAAGATAGGAGATAAATATTGGGATAAATATTCATGGTGCACTTTTCTAGCTGCATATAAAATATTGTTTACAACTTGCTGCAGTAATTTCACAAAGTCATTAACACAAGATCCATATGCTTTCTCATGGTGACTAGTTAGACCATATCAAATCTATAATACTTATTTCACCAGATGTTAGAGCAGTGAAAAGCTAACAATAGACTTTCATACAGACAATCATGTGCAGGTCCCTTGAATTCAACAAGAACTACCTGCGCATATCTGAGGGCTGAACTTGGTCTGTCAAGTATAGATTTTGCTTCACAGAAGCTGAATGTAAATGCTGTAATTTTCTTATGGCACTTGTTAAAACTCCAACTCATAAATAAAACTGCTTGAGGAACTGTATCTTTTTCAACCAGTCTTTTTTATTGGCAGTTGGGTTGCTTAGTTCTTCTGCCCAGCACACTGAATGCTTTCTATCCTATGTCTGCTAACATTAACATCTGATGGACTGGTTTCAGAGTAGCAGCCATGTTAGTCTGTATCTGCAAAAAAGAAAAGGAGTACTTGTGGCACCTTGGAGACAAACACATTTATTTCAGCATAAGCTTTCGTGAGCTACAGCTCACTTCATCGGATGTAGCTCACGAAAACTTATGCTCAAATAAATTTGTTAGTCTCTAAGGTGCCACAAATACTCCTTTTCTTTTATCTGATAGACTGTTTCTTCAGCCTGCAACATTTCCCTAACATCAGTGAAATTATATGTAGTATTTAAAATGGATTCTCATAAAAAGGTAAATAACCTGTCCAATGTGTGTGTTTAAAATGGCAGTTCTTCTACCTTACTACATCCTCCTCCTCTACTCCATTCAGGGCTGATCCTAGACCAAATGATGCCATATATAAGGAAATAAAAAAAAAAGTTTCCTCTAAGTTTATAGAAACTTTTTTAATTTTAAGAATAACTGAAATATACTGATATCAAGAAATTGAACTGTGCACCAACATTGGGTAGACAAGTATTAAATAATGTTACAGTAGGTGACAGCCTCAAAATGTTAGAACTGAAGCACAGCATCAGAGAGATCCAAAGACTAGCCAATGCTATTTTCAAGAGATAAACTACCAAGTGATGTCAGTCTCTCATCAGCCATCATCAACTGAAGATCCGTTTTAATGAGCCTGAGCTTCGAAACGCTGTGCTCACCACTTGTGACTATGACCAGCAGTGTGAGCAGCATCCTCAAAGTTATCCACCCATTAAGAAAAGTCTTTCAGATCTGCATCGTGAATGAATTGGAGAACTTAGAATGGAGAGTGCTTTGTGTGTTGCAAAGCATGACGGATGTTGTCCAATTTGACATAGGGGGTTTTATCATTGGAATCCGAACAGTCCCCATGTGTCAGTGTCTGGCGAAGGTCTGTACTATTGTTCAAGAATGTTTTTCTGTCCGTCGGCAGCTTACTAAGGTTATAAAAAAGCCCCCAGGTCTTTTTGTAGTGCTTCATTTGTCCAAACTTTCTTTGACACTTGAGTAGTGTCAATGAATGAGAAAAAAAACTCCCTCTTGAATTTTTCTTCTGAGCTTCTGATCTCCTCATCTCTGTCCTCTTAACCAAACTGTCTCTTCTTCCGATAAATACAAGTTTCCTTGAAGACAGGCTCAACTCCTAAGTTTTCTGCCATTTCCTTGGCACCAGTGATGGCGTCTTCAAATCTGTTGTCTGATATCAGATGCTCGAGCACGTTCCTCCAATGCTGGGTTTCTACATTAATAATGTGCTGGTTTTCTTCATCTATGCATTTATTCAGCTTGCATCTGGACTCGAACTCAATACATTTGGAGTAGAGTGTAAAATAGCTGGGTGACTTGTCATGTTGCTTTAGAACATCAGCTAAGTTATGCCAGTACTTGTACCCATAAAGTGCAAGGAATGATTTGGCATTCTTGTCAAATATTTTGCAACAAAAACAGAACAATTTGTCAGTTGATTTTGAGTAAAATAGCCAACGCCGATTCAGTTTCTCACAATTCTCAAGCACTCTTTTGCCATGTGATTTTGAGAAGTGTTGCTTCTGCTCATTTACTGGAAACATCATATCCTCAATTTTGCCCGGCCCAGTCAAAATTGTACATTCAATATCAGCAGAATTTAGGATCGCTGACCAAAAAAACAGGAGCTGATGTATCAACATGTGGTGTGCAATTTTTCTCACTGCTGTTTCTGTCATCATGCGAGACTGATTCTTCTTTATCGTTTCTCTCCTTTTCATGTAAACCAGATTTTTATTTATTGTCACTCTCCTTTATGCTGCCAGGAAAACTTGATGATTCTCCATCACTTTCCTCACATTTCCATTCCTTATCTTCAGGTAACTCCGTTAATCCCTTAGTAATAGGACTTCCATCATTTATGCTTTACTCCTCAATTTCTTCTGCACTGAGATGATTGCTACTGCCTAAAGCCCACTCCATATTGTTCTGTTTCAGGTATTTTCTCATCAGATTTTCCGCTTGCTGCAAAGTGGCTTTCTGTTCACTTCACTTTGGTCTTATATCTAACTGACTAACAGGTGGCATCCTGCACCTTGTATACCCTTGAGGGCCTGGGTGACAACATTGTAGGAGGTTCAAGAAAAATGTAGTTCTCAGAAAGTCTGGAAGGTTCCACGAGATTCTATAAAGATCCAGAACATTCTAGTAGGTTAGCGAAAAATGAATCCACATACGGAATACCTAAAACATATTTTACTTGACACATTCTATTTTCCCTTTTATTGCTTACAGCAAAAAACAGCACCCCAACCAGTCACTGGGGTTGCCTTCCTCTAAATCCATCCCTGTCTCCATTCCAGCGTCTCTGAAAATTTTATCTATATGGATTTTTAAGGCCCTTTAGAAAATCCACTGCACCTTCCGTCCTCTATCTACTTCAGGAATTCATAGAATTGGTGTGTCATCAATAATTTCATTACCAAGCACAGCTTTTTGCCTTGAACTTTTTACTTGCATTATTTTCATTCTCAATGGTGACTTGGCTTGACTGCGGAGAATTGGAGCATATGCAGAATTTTCAATATTTCCCTTACATATTAAAAGCACTTTAGAAGTTCCTAATTTGTCTTATAATAACTGCTGTTGCTGCTAGTGATGGTGCAGACATGCCAGGCTGCAGTGGTAGTGATAAATGGTGTTAATGCCTTAGGGTGATACCTAAGTAAATCAGCTGGTAAAGCTAAATTGTGTTCAGTTTCAATATTTAATACTGTTTTGTAGCAGTGGCTGTTAATTCTCCACTGAATTGGCTTTGCTTACTTTGTGATTTAATTGTTCGTCAGAAAGTAATGAAAATTTAGGAATGTATAAGAAAGAAAAATGTAGTTTTACAACAGAAGCTAAATAAGAACATAATATCCTAAGAGATATCAAGGGAGCCTTAATCGTGCAAAAACCAACTACACTTAAAAACTTATAATTGTTATGGGAAACAACTTTTTGTCTTAAGGGTTTAGATACTTGTACACTTTAAGATACACTGCTATAATGCTACACAAATTTTTAAATAGGCACAACTATCTCCCTTTTCTTTTCTCCCCTGCCGTCATGGGCATACACCATGCAGTATTGACAAACTTTGTGCATAGCCCATTTGGCTCCTAAGTTTTACTAGTACCGTTCTAAAAGGTTGCAGTTGCAATGAAGTTAAAATCATTCCGGGGCCACATGCTTTAAGTAGCCTGTTTGAGTCAGGAGGTGGACTGCTGAGTTCTGAACCAATAAAACTGTTTTGGAAATGGTTACTTCATTCTGAAGCATTGCAGTAATCAAGCCTGGATGCCGCAAATGCGTGGATGGCCAAGGGCAGGTCTAAATGAGACAGAATACGGCTGAAGGCCTGGTCAGACCTAGGTGAAAGAAGGTTTCAAGTGATCATTGCTATTTAAGAGTCCAAAATGAATGCGGAGTCCTGAAGGACTCCAACGCTGCAGCCCAACTTGATGATCTCTGAGAAAGCAAAATCTTCAAAGTGTTTCTGTCTTATCAACATGATTTCTGTTTTAGTTCTGATAATTTCTCTAAATCCAGCACTTTAGAGCTGGCCAGAGGGTAGGCCCAAAAGGTCAGTTTTCCCCAGGCCCTCTGTGAGGATCCCCAAACCAAGTGGCATTGTGACTTGGTTCATGGGTCACAGCACCACTCAGGTTTGGCTCAGCTGCCCATCTGTCATGTGCCTATGTTACTGGTGATGACAGAGGGGCAGGTAGGCCAAATTTGAGAGTGATGCTTTGACCCTGTGTGCCAGGTTGCCAGGCCCAGGCACAAAGCATAGGAGCTTCTGCTGTGGGATGAGTGCAGGGTGTGCTCTTTCCAGTTCCTTCTCTCACCCAGGGGCCTCCTCTCAGTGTTTTTGTGCTCTTGGAATTTTTGGAAGGGACAGGGGTCTAATTTCAGATTTTGTCCCAGGCCCACAAAAATCTCTGAGCCCTAATGTCTACACTGCAATTTTATAGATCCATAGCTTGAGCCCCATGAGCCCGAATTAGCTGACATGGGCCAGCCAAGGGTGTTTAATTGCTGCATAGACATTCTCCAGGACAGCTGAGTGATGGCATTCTTTGCATAAGATGTTAATGGAATAGAGAGAGCTGGGTGTTGACATTTGCATCTATGATGCATCTCAGTTTCTACTACCCACTTACTTCATGTAGGTGTAGAATTAGATGGTTAATAAGAATATAAGAACATAAGAACGGCCATACTGGGTCAGACCAAAGGTCCATCTAGCCCAGTACCTTTCTTCTGATAGTGGCCAATGCCAGGTGCCCCAGAGGGAATGAACGGAACAGGTAATCACCAAGTGGTCCATCCCCTGTCGCCCATTCCCAGCTTCTGGCAAACAGAGGCTAGGGACATCATCCCTGTCCATCCTGGCTAATAGCCATCAACGGATCTATCTCCAGGAACTTATCTAGTTCTTTTTTGAACCCTGTTATAGTCTTGGCCTTCACAACATCTTTTTGCAAGGAATTTCACAGGTTGACTGTGTGTTGTGTTTCAGAGTAACAGCCATGTTAGTCTGTATTCGCAAAAAGAAAAGTAGTACTTGTGGCACCTTAGAGACTAACCAATTTATTTGAGCATAAGCTTTCGTGAGCTACAGCTCACTTCATCGGATGCATACTGTGGAAAGTGTAGAAGATCTTTTTATACACACAAAGCATGAAAAAATACCTCCTTCCACCCCACTCTCCTGCTGGTAATAGCTTATCTAAAGTGATCACTCTCCTTACAATGTGTACGATAGTCAAGTTGGGCCATTTCCAGCATAAATCCAGGTTTTCTCACCCCCCCACCCCCCCACACACACAAACTCACTCTCCTGCTGGTAATAGCTCATCCAAACTGACCACTCTCCTTACAATGTGTATGATAATCAAGGTGGGCCATTTCCAGCCACACGCTCTCAAAGAAACTGCGGAATCACCTGATCAACATCCTCTACAGCAAACAGGGAAAGATTAAGAATGAGCTCTCAAAAATGGATACTCTCATAAAAAACCAACCTTCCACATGAACTTCCTCGTGACTGGAATTTTCTAAAACTAGACAAGCCATTTACAACGCACACTTTGCTTCTCTACAAAAGAAAAAGGACACTAAACTTTCTAAACTATTACATGCTACAAGGGGCCACAGCAATGGTTCCCTCAACCCACCCAGCAATATTGTTAACCTATCCAACTATACTCTCAGCCCAGCAGAAGCAGCTGTCCTATCTCGGGGCCTCTCCTTCTGCCCCTCCACCCCCACGAACAGGATACAGTTCTGTGGTGACCTAGAATCCTATTTTCGACGTCTCCGACTCAAGGAATATTTCCAAAATACCTCTGAACAACATACTAATCCACAGAAGCCTCCCGACCAACATTACAAAAAGAAGGATTCTAGGTGGACTCCTCCTGAAGGTCGAAACAACAGACTGGACTTCTATTTAGAGTGCTTCTGCACAGGCTGAAATTGTGGAAAATCAGCATCACTTGCCCCATAACCTCAGCCATGCAGAACACAATGCCATCCACAGACTCAGAAACAACTCTGACATCATAATCAAAAAGGCTGACAAAGGAGGTGCTGTTGTCATCATGAATAGGTCGGAATATGAACAAGAGGCTGCTCAGCAGCTCTCCAACACCACTTTCTACAAGCCATTACCCTATGATCCCACTGAGAGTTACCAAAAGCAACTACAGCATTTGCTCAAGAAACTTCCTGAAAAAGCACAAGATCAAATCCGCACAGACACACCCCTGGAACCCCGACCTGGGATATTCTATCTACTACCCAAGATCCATAAACCTGGAAATCCTGGGCGCCCCATCATCTCAGGCCTTGGCACCCTGACAGCAGGATTGTCTGGCTATGTAGACTCCCTCCTCAGGCCCTACGCTACCAGCACTCTCAGCTACCTTCAAGACACCACTGACTTCCTGAGGAAATTACAATCCATCGGTGATCTTCCTGATAACACCATCCTGGCCACTATGGATGTAGAAGCCCTCTACACCAACATTCCACACAAAGATGGACTACAAGCCGTCAAGAACACTATCCCCGATAAAGTCACAGCTAACCTGGTGGCTGAACTTTGTGACTTTGTCCTTACCCATAACTATTTTACATTTGGGGACAATGTATACCTTCAGATCAGCGGCACTGCTATGGGTACCCGCATGGCCCCACAGTATGCCAACATTTTTATGGCCGATTTAGAAAAACGCTTCCTCAGTTCTCGTCCCCTAACGCCCCTACTCTACTTGCGCTATATTGATGACATCTTCATCATCTGGACCCATGGAAAAGAAGCCCTTGAGGAATTCCACCATGATTTCAACAATTTCCATCCCACCATCAACCTCAGCCTGGTCCAGTCCACGCAAGAGATCCACTTCCTGGACACTACAGTGCTAATAAACAATGGTCACATAAACACCACCCTATACCGGAAACCTACTGACCGCTATTCCTACCTACATGCCTCCAGCTTTCACCCTGACCACACCACACGATCCATCGTCTACAGCCAAGCTCTGCGATACAACCGCATTTGCTCCAACCCCTCAGACAGAGACAAACACCTACAAGATCTCTATCAAGCATTCTTACAACTACAATACCCACCTGCGGAAGTGAAGAAACAGATTGATAGAGCCAGAAGAGTTCCCAGAAGTCACCTACTACAGGACAGGCCTAACAAAGAAAATAACAGAACGCCACTAGCCGTCACCTTCAGCCCCCAACTAAAACCCCTCCAACGCATTATTAAGGATCTACAACCTATCCTGAAGGATGACCCAACACTCTCACAAATCTTGGGAGACAGGCCAGTCCTTGCCTACAGACAGCCCCCCAACCTGAAGCAAATACTCACCAACAACCACATACCACACAACAGAACCACTAACCCAGGAACCTATCCTTGCAACAAAGCCCGTTATATATGTGCCCACATATCTATTCAGGGGACACCATCACAGGGCCTAATAACATCAGCCACACTATCAGAGGCTCGTTCACCTGCACATCCACCAATGTGATATATGCCATCATGTGCCAGCAATGCCCCTCTGCCATGTACATTGGTCAAACTGGACAGTTTCTACGTAAAAGAATAAATGGACACAAATCAGATGTCAAGAATTATAACATTCATAAACCAGTCGGAGAACACTTCAATCTCTCTGGTCACGCAATTACAGACATGAAGGTCGCTATCTTACAACAAAAAAACTTCAAATCCAGAGTCCAGCGAGAAACTGCTGAATTGGAATTCATTTGCAAATTGGATACTATTAATTTAGGCTTAAATAGAGACTGGGAGTGGCTAAGTCATTATGCAAGATAGCCTATTTCCCCTTGTTTTTTTCCTACCCCCACCCCCTCAGACGTTCTGGTTAAACTTGGATTTATGCTGGAAATAGGCCACCTTGATTATCATACACATTGTGGGGAGAGTGGTCAGTTTGGATGAGCTATTACCAGCAGGAGAGTGAGTTTGTGTGTGTGTTTTTTTGAAAAAAGGGGTGTGTGTGAGAGAACCTGGATTTGTGTTGGAAATGGCCCAACTTGATTATCATGCACATTGTAAAGAGAGTGGTCACTTTGGATGGGCTATTACCAGCAGGAGAGTGAGTTTGTGTGTGGGGGGGGGGGAGGGTGAGAAAACCTGGATTTGTGCTGGAAATGGCCCAACTTGATTATCATACTCATTGTAAGGAGAGTGATCACTTTAGATAAGCTATTACCAGCAGGAGAGTGGGGTGGGAGGAGCTATTGTTTCATGGTCTCTGTGTATATAATGTCTTCTGCAGTTTCCACAGTATGCATCCGATGAAGTGAGCTGTAGCTCACGAAAGCTTATGCTCAAATAAATTGGTTAGTCTCTAAAGTGCCACAAGTACTCCTTTTCTTTTTGTGTGTTGTGTGAAAACATACTTCCTTTTGTTTATTTTAAACCTGCTGCCTATTAATTTCATTTGGTGACCCCTAGTTCTTGTGTTATGAGAAGGAGTATATAACACTTCCTTATTTAATATAATCAACTTTGGTCCAAGAATTTGGATTTCATCACAGAGGACGTTTTTAAACTCCCATTGACCCCTGCAGTATGTTTCAGGTAGGCCAGCCACATCCCGTGGCTAACACTGATGAATGCTGTGGAGAGATCTAGCAGAATAAATACATTGGACCCCAGGATGGCACAAGTACAACATTATGCCCGGCACTTGTTTGGGGTTTCACAGGGATGGGCTCCTTTTCTTCCTTTTTCATGCTCCTGAATATTTGGAAACATCCTTGTCTTAAATAAATAGCTTTCCCATACATGATCATGTAACTTTAAGTGCCTATATCTTCTGCCTTTCCAGGGTTAGAAGCAAGAGATGTACCTGTTTAAAAGATGGGAATCTCTCCTTTTCTAGCCCTTATGTCATGTAATATGTGACCTTAAAGTTGACATTGTCCATGACTGAATATTGCCCATCCTCAAACTGAGGGCAGTGCAGTTTTAGGCAGGAATTCCAGTATGTCAGAACAGAAAGAAAACTTGTTGTGGCAGATATTTTTTAAATGGGGCTTTATGAAGTTGCACAAAGTTCAGAATGGTCGAATAAGTCTTGGGGTAAATAGGTTGCTGGGAAGATTGCAGATGAGACAATCAAAGGTGCATTATATTACATGGGTATTACACCACCCATACACACCCATACACATATGGTCCCCTTGCTATCAGATTCTCCCTTTGATCTGCCAATTATACTAGCTTTGTGCCCCATTCATTCATTTCTCCTATAAGTGTTTCCTTGCCTTTTCTCATGCCAAACCTATGCATGGAAAATCCTCTCTTCTCTGTGCCAGTTTCTCTCCTCATTTAAAATCCCTTCTGAAAATTCCTCTGCTCCACACTGAGTCAATAGTATAAGAATATGATATCTTTATATCTACATGCCTTATCTGAACCACTCTGATGTGCACATGCCTCAGTAAACCTGTTATAGCATTGTTGTAACTCTATGATTCTTTGCTTCTTGACCTCCATAGACTTTGTCATCACAACTCATTATGTACTGCCTAATATTAAGATTGCAAACTCTGGGTAGAGAGATCATTCTTTTCATTGTCAATTTGGAAACACAGCTGATTGAAATTTTTCAAAATTTCTGGTTTTTAATTTTTAATTTTAATAGAAATTTTAAGGGGGGAAAACAGGTGGTCATTTTTGGTGAAAATTAGATCCTGGTTTTTGATCAGTTCTGCTTTTAAGCGCCTAGAAAACCTTTGAGAGTTATTAGTTAATAAATAAATAAATTCCGTAATGTATTTTAGGTCTATTTTCCATGAAATTTTGGAATTTCTTTTTATCTAAATGCCTTATGAATATTTGTTGCTAGAGCTGGTTAAAAAAAAATCCAACAAAGCTTTTCATCGAAAAATGTGCTTCTGTTGAAATAGACATTTCCCACTGGAAAATGTCTATTTCAATTATATGTTTTGCTTTATGGAATAACATTTCAAAATGAGATAATTGTTTCAAAATGTTGATTTAAATTGAAATGTCATTTCAAAACAAGTTTTAATTTTGAACCAACATTTCAAATTGAAATGACAATCCATTTCCATTTGATCGAAAATATGATTTTTTGTTTTGACTCTTCCAAACTGAAATTTTACCATTGTAGGAAAAATTGAAATTTGGACATGTTATACTGATATGGGACCAAAAATATTTGAAAAAAATAGAATTTCATGTGGGACAGAAATTCTGTTTCTTGACCAGCTCTCTGTGTTGCTTTACAAAATTCGTCAAACAAATCCTACCTCTCGTGGCAATGCTGAACCTGGGAACTCCATAGTCAGAAGAATACAAGAATGGCCATACTGGGTTAGACCAAAGTGACAGGATCAGTCAGTGGCATGCATGTAGGAGAGGGTGGATTGACCCTACTTTGTTTGATTGACAAGTCTTACAAACTGAACTCTGCTGAGTTTGTTTGCAAGTTAGCACTAGATGTATCCCCAATGATTTTTTTACTGAATCAAAACATACAATGCAATGGTATGACCAGTCTCAGTCCATGTTAATACAAAGCTGTTGAACTAGACTCATTGATTGCAGGCAGGACTAGACTGAAACCCATCTGATTTTGAATAAAGTTAGGATTAATCACAACCCCCCATGGCAACGTGCTTAATTGTCTCAGACTTTTTACAGCAGTGCTGGTATCTAAGCTCTTTGAAAAAACAGGTATATTTGCACAGGCACAGAGCATGATTTGCAAGGAAGGATTTTGTAAGGCTACCTTGACTTTTAGCTTTCTGGATGGATATTATTTTTAACAGAACAAATTAAAACCTCAGTTGCCCTATTTCAACCTTTATGATTTAAGGCAACTTTATAGCTTATTTGGAGAAATGTAACTGGCAAAGCAGACATGTGCCTAAGTCAAATTTAACTAGAGGTTATCATGAATAAGAAGACCTGTATGAAGAACATAAGTGGAAAAGAGATCAGTGAAGTTGATAATAGAGTCTTTAAGGACTAGCACAAGTAATTTATTGACCGATAAGATAAATAGTGAACTCTGTACTTTGGAGTTGAAAAAGGAAAATGTGAGCTGGACACCATTAAGAAGAGCAAACTTCTCAGGGGAAGAAGAAGAAAATATGGGAGAAAATAAACATAAACATAGAGCAGAAAGTAGAAATAGTAACAATATATCTGAAGTCTGGCAAAACTCCTGGGCCAAGTACAATCCATTCTAGGAAGCTTACTCCTCCCTGTCATTTGTTCATTCAACTATTATGTATCGTTTAGGTTCTAGATTGTGAATGCCCTGGGAACTGTCTTTGTATTGTTTGTTGCACAATGTCTACAACAATGGGAACCCTAATTTCAGTTTGGGTTCTTTGGGTGTTATTACAGTAGAAATAATAATTAAGTTATATTCTAAAACCCTTTGGAAATAGGGAATTGCTTCTTCAGAGAAAAGAAAGTCAAAGCCTGATTTAAAATTTGTTTACTAACAATGGCTGTAATAGGAGCAACTAAATAGGAATGCATTTTTTATAATTATGAGGAGGAAACAGCAAGTGTCTGTTATCCCCCCCGTTTGGTTTTCACAGTGTCATAGATTCATAAATACTAAGGTCAGAAGGGACCATTATGATCATCTAGTCCGACCTCCTGCACAAAGCAGGCCACAGAGTTTCACCCACCCACTCCTGCGAAAAACCTCTCACCTATGTCTGAGCTATTGAACTCCTCAAATCGTGGTTTAAAGACTTCAAGGAGCAGAGAATCCTCCAGCAAGTGACCCATGCCCCATGCTACAGAGGAAGGTGAAAAACCTCCAGGGCCTCTTCCAATCTGCCCTGGAGGAAAAGTCCTTCCCGACCCCAAATATGGCGATCAGCTAAACCCTGAGCATATGGGCAAGATTCACCAGCCAGATACCCAGGAAAGAATTTTCTGTAGTAACTCAGATCCCACCCTATCTAACATCCCATCACAGGCCATTGCGTCTTCTCGTGTCTGTCAATAAGGTTGTAACATCCTTTGCAGCAGATACTGAACTTGGATGATATATTGTATGCGGCCAAAAACATTGTTAGGATTAAAGAAAATAATAGTAATAATAACAACAACTAGTATTTATTTTAAAAAAGAGCTGTAATATGAGGGTACTTGCTGGGCAGAGATATGGGCCAAATACTCAGCTGGTGTAAACTGGTGCATCATAGAATATCAGGGTTGGAAGGGACCTCAGGAGGTCATCTAGTCCAACCCCCTGCTCAAAGCAGGACAATCCCCAACAAAATCATCCCAGCCAGGGCTTTGTCAAGCCTGACCTTAAAAATATCTAAGGAAGGAGATTCCACCACCTCTCTAGGTAACACATTCCAGTGCTTCACCACCCTCCTGGTGAAAAAGTTTTTCCTAATATCCAACCTAAACCTCCCCCACTGCAACTTGAGACCATTACTCTTTGTTCTGTCATCAGCTACCACTGAGAACAGTCGAGATCCATCCTCTTTGGAACACCCTTTCAGGTAGTTGAAAGCAGCTATCAAATCCCCCCTCATTCTTCTCTTCCGCAGACTAAACAATCCCAGTTCCCTCAGCCTCTCCTCATAAGTCATGTGTTCCAGTTCCCTAATCATTTTTGTTGCCCTCCGCTGGAGTCTTTCCAATTTTTCCACATCCTTCTTGTAGTGTGGGGACTACCAAAACTGGATACAGTACTCCAGATGAGGCCTCACCAATGTCGAATAGAGGGGAATGATCACGTCCCTCGACGTGTAGTTCTGATACAGCATGAAGTCAACAGAGCTACATTGATTTACTTTGGCTGAAGATCCTGTCCTATATGTGCCTTGATCTCCATTGGCTAGAAAGGCATAGTTGCAGAAAAGCTGTCAAGGTTCCTCCCCCACTCTGAACTCTAGGGTACAGATGTGGGGACCTGCATGAAAAACCTCCTAAGCTTATCTTTACCAGCTTAGGTCAAAACTTCCCCAAGGTACAAAATATTCCACCCTTTGTCCTTGGACTGGCCGCTACCACCACCAAACTAATACTGGTTACTGGGGAAGAGCTGTTTGGACATGTCTTTCCCCCCAAAATACTTCCCAAAACCTTGCACCCCACTTCCTGGACAAGGTTTGGTAAAAAGCCTCACCAATTTGCCTAGGTGACTACAGACCCAGACCCTTGGATCTTAAGAACAATGAACAATCCTCCCAACACTTGCACCCCCCCCTTTCCTGGGAAATGTTGGATAAAAAGCCTCACCAATTTGCATAGGTGACCACAGACCCAAACCCTTGGATCTGAGAACAATGAAAAAGCATTCAGTTTTCTTACAAGAAGACTTTTAATAAAAATAGAAGTAAATAGAAATAAAGAAATCCCCCCTGTAAAATCAGGATGGTAGATTCCTTACAGGGTAATTAGATTCAAAACATAGAGAACCCCTCTAGGCAAAACCTTAAGTTAGAAAAAAGATACACAGACAGAAATAGTTATTCTATTCAGCACAGTTCTTTTCTCAGCCATTTAAAGAAATCATAATCTAACACGTACCTAGCTAGATTACTTACTAAAAGTTCTAAGACTCCATTCCTGGTCTATCCCCGGCAAAGACAGAATATAGACAGACACATAGACCCTTTGTTTCTCTCCCTCCTCCCAGCTTTTGAAAGTATCTTGTCTCCTCATTGGTCATTTTGGTCAGGTGCCAGCGAGGTTACCTTTAGCTTCTTAACCCTTTACAGGTGAGAGGAGCTTTCCCCTGGCCAGGAGGGATTTCAAAGGGCTTTACCCTTCCCTTTATATTTATGACAAAAGCTTTAGCATATGATTGAAATCCTGGCCTCATTGAAGGCAATAAGGGTTTTGCCATTGACTTCAGTGGAGCTAGGATTTCACTCTGGGTGTCTGTTTCACTCAGTGCCCTATTATTATTTGGTATTTATTCCTCCCTCATTTTCTTCTTCACATTCTAGCACAAACTAAGAACAAAACTGTGGCCTGGAGTCACTACTGTGTTAGGTGTGAGAGGGGGCTGTACATTGACAGTCATTCCCCCAAACATTTTCTGCCTGGTGGCAGGAGGAAAGGTAAGAATGAATGCTGCTATGCTGGTATCTCCTCTCGCCCCCTTTGGATAGTCTATCACTTCTTCTGAAGTTAGGGTGCCCTGCTCCTTAAGCACTGGGAAAGCAAGAAACAGGTTTGCCTGTGACCTCTGTGCAGGAACACAAAAGGGTGAAAAGAAAGGCTCTTTTCACCAATCCCTTGTACACCTACAGAGGACTAATTGGAGCCTAATGCTAAACTTTCATTGCTTCTGTCCTTGTGCTGCTTATATCTCAACTTAAATTAGCCTGCCCCTACCTTGTTTTCTCCTTTATACTTTACTTTCTCAAGCACAATCACTCAACTCCTCCCCACCACCATTAACCGAGTCATCAAAGTATATCAGCTACATTTACATCAAAGGAAGCATTTTTTTCTGATTTAAAAATAAAGATCCAGATCCTCAGCTGGTGTAAACTGGAAATAAAGAACCAGATCCTCAGCTGGAGCTATGCTGCTTTACATCAGCAAAGAATATGGCTCAGCACTATACATTTTCCTGATCTCTTGTGTCTCAGTGTTATTACAACAGTACTTAAACCTAAAGAAAATAGTTGTTTGTGAAAGGACTACAGAATGAAAATGCATGGCAGACAAAAGTAGCAGGATATAGACAAACTGTGGCACAAAAATAAAAATATATTACTTAAAAAAAAGTAAACTATTTTGAAGATAAGCTTTTATTGTTTCTGCTGAATTTCTTGCCAGAGATAATTGCCATATTACAAAACGTCTATGTTGCTCCACTGAGACAGATGACGTGGAAGGATGAACAGAAAATTGCAAGGCTGCCTGAAATAATGATAAAAATCATTCTGAAAAATGTCTTAAAATGAAATATTATATTCTGACATGGTTATTCAATATCCATCAAAGAAGAGTAAGGACAGATAAAGATTAAACTAATCCCACCGCAAATATAAAATGAATGAAAAGTAAACATCTGATTGTTGGATTATATTTATTAGGCACACGGACAACATGGATCAATCTGGTTCCTAATGAACAGGGTTCTTTAAAAAGAAAGAAATTAGAAATGAGTGTAATTTACTGTGTTATACTATATATGCCCTCAGCAATTCTGAATGGAAATGGAAGCTGAGACTGGGCTTGTTGATGTGACTTTCAGACTACATGACTAAAGTACTCATTTCAGAATGGCTGAGCTTTGTATAGTACCAGACTTTTCCTTGTAGTTTCTCCCCTTCTGCATGCTCATGCTTGAAAGAGTCCTACCTCTGGTCCTTCACTGCCCTTGCATACAGGTATCTGTGAGTAACTCTCACATACAAATGTCTCAAGAGCATTTTATATGTGCTTTTGTGACTTGAATGTTATCACTTGCAGCCAAAGCTACAAAACCATCTAAAACTTTACTGTCATCTTCCAAAGCTAGAAAATGTTTCAGCAGAGAATCTGTCAGACGTGTCTTCCACAAATGACATCTAGGCTAAGCAAGCCTTTTGTATCTTCCTTGAACAAAAAGCATTTTGCCTGCTTGTACTAACTAATCTTGATGTAGCACCTTTCTAAACAATGAATCATCAAAATAGACATATACATCAAACATATATATTTATTCAAAAGTAGCATTTTAAAAGTCCAATTTTGGTGCCCACCCAAAGTTAGGTTTCTAGGTCTGTGTTTGGGTACCTGAAGTATTGGTCTGATACCAGCTGTAAAGGACACACCCAATACATTGCTGTCGGAATATTTAGCCAAACAGTGTCTTATGAGGTATCATTTAAAAACTGGTGACATGCTGCTCATAAACATCATTGCATGATATATGTATGGGTTATGTATAAAGAGTTATGAATGGGTGCTGGAAATGTGTTCCTAAAATATATATTGGAGGCAGTTGATAACAAACATGCCCTCGGGCTTGATTACAAGCAAAAGATAATGGAAGTACATTTACATCTAAGGTAAACAAAGTGATTACGCCCACTGAAAAAAGCAAATTGACCAGCTGATGAGGAAGACAGCATGGTGTCTGCACACCAGTTGGGGAGAAGAACCCTCTCTGCAATATACACTTCAAAGAAGTATTTCAAAGATTTACTGGACAATAAAAAAGAAGGGGTTAGAAATCCCTTAGTTATCCATCACTTAAGAGACAAAAAGGCCAGCCCTTTTTGAATCTGTAAAAGATGGATCCCTGGATCCCTCAGACATTGAGGACACTGAGAACTGACTATAGGTGAGAAATTGCCAGAAACAATAGATTACAATTGTGGAGTTTTAAACACTGGAAAGCATGCATATTTTTTATTTGTAACCATTTTCTGTTTCTATTATCTCTGCTTAGATTTACTTAAATCTATTCTTTATTAATAAACGAAATCTTGTTTTCTTATAAATCCCTCTCAGTGCTGTATATTAAGGTAAAAAGTGTGTCCTCAGCTGAGCTAACAGACTAGTGTGTGTGTACTGTCTCTTTGGAAAGAGGAAACTTAATAATTTCTGTGAGTGTCCCATAGGAGGGATTGGACACTATGGAGATACATCTCTGGGGAACTCAGAACTGAGGTTTACTGAATGTTACCTGCAAGGCAAGGTTTAGACTGGCAGAGTCTTATGGAGTTTGCTGAAAACGCAGAAAGGCAGGTGTGGAGGGAGCTGTCTCACAGTTTAAGATCCAGCAAAGCTCTCTCTTGCCAAGTCAGAGAGGTAACACAGTGGCTTTTGGTACTCGACTCCCTAAGGAGAGTGTCATACCATGCCACTGAAGTTGTTGGGAATTTCAATGGGAGCATGGCTCCTCAGTGTCAGTATCTGGGTAGACCATTAACTTGTACCAAGGTATCTGCCTCTTTAAAAAATAATGAGTCCAATGGGTTTCTAAAATTGTATACAATGCAAATGTATATCAGCCTTCTTTATGGTACATTCCAAAGTCAGGGCACATAACTAAAAATTGTGAATATACTCATGAATGATGAAGCCAAGTGACCAAAATCTACTTCTTTGTTGTGCAGGGCTCCCATTGAAAGGAATAGGAGTCTTTTATAGTCAGATGTTATGATATTTAACAGGTGAAGTGTCAGCACAAAGCTGCTTTAGTTATGTCTCATTCCAGACACTAAGGTAACCCATATTAATCAGACAAGATTAGGACTTTAGGCTTGTTGTTTGTTTTTAAATTTTGTTAATACATAATTTTCAGGTGTTTTGGAAAAATGTTTTTGACACAATAAACCTACAGGAAGGTTTTCAATCTTCACTCCCAAAAAAGAATTTGGGGCAGATTTTGCTTATTGGGATATGTTGCTATAGATATCTGAGCAGAATTTGGTCCTTGGTATGTGACTACTTCAAAAAATCACAACTAACACCTTTCCAACAGTAATGGGGAATTTTTATTACATAAAAATATAAATTAGTGGAAGGCTAACTGTCAAGGTTCCTTCCCCACTCTGAACTCTAGGGTACAGATGTGAGGACCCTCATGAAAGACCCCCTAAGCTTATTTCTACCAGCTTAGGTTAAAAACTTCCCCAAGGCACAAAGTCTTTTCCCTTGGATTAGGTAAAACGCTGCCACCACCAAGTGTTTTAGACAAACGGCAGGGAAAGGACCACTTGGAGTCCTATTGCCCCAAAATATTCCCCCAAGCCCTACACCCCCTTTCCTGGGGAAGGCTTGATAATAATATCCTCACCAATTGGTACAGGTGAACACAGACCCAAACCCTTGGATCTTAAGAACAATGAAAAAGCAATCAGGTTCTTAAAAGAAGAATTGTATTTAAAGAAAAAGTAAAAGAATCACCTCTGTAAAATCAGGACGGTAAATATTTTACAGGGTAATCAGATTCAAAACATAGAGAATCCTTCTAGGAAAAACCTTAAGTTACAAAAGGAGGAATACACATTTCCTCCAGCACAGCAAATTTACAAGCCAAAACAAAGAAAAACCTAACAC
The DNA here is from genome assembly GCF_965152275.1 of Natator depressus. Lineage (NCBI taxonomy): Eukaryota > Metazoa > Chordata > Testudines > Cheloniidae > Natator > Natator depressus. Next base: position 53,527,199 of record NC_134238.1, read on the forward strand.
ATTTTCTAGCTAGATTACTTACTAACTTTACAGGAGTTGAAGGGCTTACATCCTTGATCTGTTCCCAGCAAAGGTATCACACAGACAGACCAAAAAACTCCCCCCACTCCAGATTTGAAAGTATCTTGTCCCCTCATTGGTCATTTTGGGTCAGGTGCCAGTGAGGTTACCTTAGCTTCTTAACCCTTTACAGGTGAAAGGGTTTTGCCTCTGGCCAGGAGGGATTTTATAGCGCTGTATACAAAAAGGTGGTTACCCTTCCCTTTATATTATGACACTAACTTTTACCAGTTTGGCTCATTAAGAGAGGGAAAGAGGGTGGTGATAATATTTATTTTGTATAAAACTTGCCATTCTATGCTTTTTAGACAAAATAAAGATCTAATTAAAATTCCCAAACAGTAATTTTAATCAGGTTATAGCACTGTGGTGCTTTTAGCAGGGAATATATTAGAAGTTGCAGAATCCATAGGCATAGCAAGTATTCACTTAAAAATATGATTCAAGCCATTCCACATTAATATTCATACATAATATTCAAAGGTCTTTTTCCTCACTTTAAATTTGCTAATGGGAAATCATACATCTCAATATTAACAGTATAAGTAGGGCCAAAGATCAGTTACAGCATTTCTCTGATAAGAAGTAATAAAAATAAGCTTATGAAAACTACAAAATGCAATCATCATTTAAATATTTGCTATGAATCCAATATAGTACCCCATGAAACCAATCACTTATTTTTCTGCAAGAATAACCAACTTTAATTCCCTCCATTGGTTACTTCTTGATAAATAATACTGACTCTTAATAAAAGATTTGCTGTCACTATCAGATGGATGGATCTGTGTTCAGACAGATGGATTTGTAAACACATGAATATTTTAGAAACATTGACTGTGATGTGAGTATAATATTTTTTTTATTTTCTAACTTCATTTAAAGTAAAAAAGTCATAAAGTTTATATTAAAGCTTTGCTCTCTTTTCAAATTATTCAGAAAGCAAGTCATTACTGCAGAATAAACAAACCACATGTGGCTAAATTGTGCCCAAAAGGTACAAAAAGCTCCCTGCCCTTTCATGCTTGTGCAACTGCTGGGTACAAATGCAGTCTCTACATTCTGCTAAGCACAGGGATGACTCTTTTAATCACCCCCAGGGTGGCAAGAGAACCAAAATGGAGAAGGGAGGAAGTGGGACCATGACAAGAGTGTGCTACACCCTTGAGGGTGCCGGGGGGTGGGGTAGCCGCAGGCATAAACCCATTGCTTGCTGGGGAAATGCAGAATAAATTACTTTTTACTGAAGAACTGAATTTAATGCAAAGCCCAACCAGGTAAATAAAATTTTCCCCATTGTATCCTAACATCTGTTCTGTGCACAACTTTGTTGCCTGTTTCTTAGTAGAAATTCAACTGTGCTCAAGTTTCAAGATACCACCAAATTGGGAAGGGGTGGAAACATAGAGGAGGAGACAGCCAAGCTGCAAAATGTCCAGACACGTCGTGGAAGTGAGGAGTGTAGGCAACTAGAGAAAATTCAGGGTTAATCAATGGAAAGCCCTACATCGGAGCTGAAATAGCAGCACATTTATACAATAAAGTGGAAAAAGATATAATGAAATAATTGTACCCATTGGATTTACCTGAGGATATCTTTAATCTTGTCTTCTTTATATTGTCCTCTTTATATTACTTTCCACATAAGCAAGCACTATCCATATAATAAGAAAAATGTGGAATTGTGACTGTGGGGTCTGGTGCAGAGGAGATCCACAAAAGCACCATCAGATCAAAGAGTAGACCACAGTATGAAAAAGTTGGAGAACCACTCTTTAAGTATATAGCTTTCATAGTTTCCATAAGATGTATTTAATTATTTTAAACCATCAAATTTAAGGTGCTTCAGTGCATAAGAAATTCTGTCTAGAGTTGAGTATGCTGTCACTCTGCAATTTTCCTCACAAACTAAACATAGAAAGAGAATTAGATCTGTTCAAAACATTGAAAATTGGAGATGAATGTTAGACGCTACCACAGTCTCGGATGAAATGTTCACAAAAATGGTTTGCCCTTTTTTCCCTAAGTATATTCTTGTATATTCTATATATATTGAATCTATGTATATTCTTCCAGTCCTAGACCATACATGAGGAAAGACTTCCAGTCACAGTGTTATATCCTTTAGGGCCAAATTCTGATATTCTTTCCCTGGAATAGTATCTTTCACCAAGAGTAGTTCCATTGACATCAGTTGGATTACTTGTGCAGTAAAGTACTATTCAGTGTCAGTGAGTGGATCCCAATCTAGCCCTTAGTTCTTATTCAGTTCCCATTGAAGTCAATGAGAATTTTTCCTGAGTAAAGATTAAGAATTTAGCCAGTACAGAATTATACCAAACTGAGAGTTTTTCTTTTACTTAATTGTAATTTACATTGTGTTCTCACAAAACGGAGTGACTGGGCAACAAAATGGAAGATGAAATTCAATGTTGATAAATGCAAAGTAATGCACATTGGAAAACATAATCCCACCTATACTTATGAAATGATGGGGTCTAAATTAGCTGTTACCACTCAAGAAAGATCTTGGAGTCATTGTGGATAGTTCTCTGAAAACATTCACTCAATGTGCGGCAGCAGTCAAAAAATCTAACAGAATGTTGGGAATCATAAAGAAAGGGATTGATAATAAGACAGAAAAATATCATATTGCTTTATATAAATCCATGGTAGGCCCTCATCTTGAATACTGCATGCAGATGTGGTTGTGCCATCTCAAAAAAGATATATTGGAATTGAAAAAGGTTCAGAAAAGGGCAACAAAAATAATTAGGGGTATGGAATAGCTTCCATAAGAGGAGAGATTAATAAGACTGGGACTTTTCAACTTGCAAAAGGGATGATTAAGGGGGGTTATGATAGAGGTCTATAAAATCATGACTGGTGTGGAGAAAGGAAATAAGGAAATGCTATTTACTCCTTCTCATAACACAAGAATGAGGGGTCACCCAATTAAATTAATAGGCAACAGGTTTAAAACAAACAAAAGGAAGTATTTCTTCATGCAATGCACAGTCAACCTGTAGAACTCCTTGCCAGAGGATTTTGTGAAGGCCAAGATTACAACAGGGTTAAAAAAAGAACTAGATAAATTCATAGTGGATAGGTCCATGAATGGCTATTAGCCAGGATGGGCAGGGATGGTGTCCCTATCCTCTATTTGCCAGAAGCTAGGAATGGGTGACAGGGGATGGATTACTTGATGATTGCCTGTTCTGTTCATTCCTTCTGAAGCACCTGGCATTGGTCACTGTTGGAAGACAGGACACTGGGCTAGATGGACCTTTTCTCTGATCCAGTATGATCATTCTTAGGATCTTATGTTCACTAAGATTAGGATATGACCACCAAAAGTATTTCACATGCAGCTCAGACAGTTTTTCTTCTAAATGTCTGAAGGTGAAAGGCTGGCTTAAATACTTTGTTACCTAGTTATCATGACTAGTGCTACTTTAAGGAAACCAAGAACCTGAACGAACATTAAGGATTATATTAAAATCTCATGATTATTAAAAGGGTAACAGACTACATATTGCAATGCAATTAGTCACTGGTATCAAGAAGATGACCCCTTTTTAGCACATTGCTCAGCTTAATAGCAGTCATTTAAAATGTTTTTCTTCATGATATACTATTACTGATGTAGACCATTGAGTTCAGGGTTGATTAAAACAATTTTTTACCATACTTAATAATCAGATTGTTAAAAAGTAACAGTAAGTGTTGGATTGTCAATTAACAAGCTAACGATTAATGCTGCTGATGATAATAAGATGAAAGTGTGCAGGGGCACCTTCATCAGCACTGAACAGAATTCATGATGTGACAGAGTGTCTGACTAAACTGACTGGACTGCTACCCCTTCCTACTCCTCCACATGGGCAACCATGATACTGCCAAGAATGACCTTGAGTGGGTCAGTGCAGACTATGTGGCTCTGGGAAAAGGATAAAGGAGTTTGAGGTGCAAGTCATGTTCTCGTCCATCCTCCCTATTGAAGGAAAAGTCCCAGGTAGGGACTGTCGAATCGTGGAAGTCAATGAATGGCTACGCAGGTGGTGTCGGAGAGAAGGCTTTGGATTTTTTTACCATGGGATGGTGTTCCAAGAAGGAGGAGTGCTAGGCAGAGACGGGCTCCACCTAACGAAGAGAGGGAAGAGCATCTTTGCAAGCAGGCTGGCTAACCTAGTGAGGAGGGCTTTAAACTAGGTTCACTGGGGGAAGGAGACCAAAGGCCTGAGGTAAGTGGGGACGTGGGATACCGGGAGGAAGCACGAGCAGGAGAGAACAGTCAGCATGGTCTCACCAAGGGCAAGTCATGCCTGACTAATCTAATTTCCTTCTATGACAAGATAACTGGCTCTGTGGATGAGGGGAAAGCAGTGGACATGGAAATTGGAAAGAGTCCAGCGGAGGGCAGCAAAAATTATTAGAGGCCTGGGGCACATGACTTATGAGGAGAGGCTGAGGGAATTGGGTTTATTTAGTCTGCAGAAGAGAGGAATGAAGGGGGATTGGATAGCAGCCTTCAACTTCCTGAAGGGGGGTTCCAAAAGGATGGAGCTAGGCTGGTCTCAGTGGTGGCAGATGACAGAACAAGGAGTAATGGTCTCAAGTTGCAGTGGGGGAGGTCTAGGTTGGATGTTAGGAAAAACTATTTCACCTGGAGGGTGGTGAAGCACTGGAATGGGTTACCTAGGGAAGTGGTGGAATCTCCATCCTTAGAGGTTTTTAAGGCCTAGCTTGACAAAGCCCTGGCTGGGATGATTTAGTTGGGGTTGGTCCTGCTTTGAGCAGGGGATTGGACTAGATGACCTCCTGAGGCCACTTCCAACCCTAATCTTCTATGATTCTAAAGTCAAACATCTTCCTTGTAGATGGCATTTGAAAAACCTACAGCCTTTGTTTCAGAATGTTTGTTAGGATTATTTATTTCTATTTTGCAATTCTTTGTAATCCCTAGTTTTCTACACACTCCTTTTAACTTCCTGTGATAACAAACTATAGTTTTCCTCAGCTGCAGAATGGCTTTTTTGTATCTACAGTGCTTCCTGAGCTTTTCCTCCCCCTTTTGCTTTCATTTCTTATACCCTTTTTTCAAGGACACTGACTTATTTGCCACTTCTATTCACTACAAATCAATTTCTTCACTTTTCATTAATTTGTTCTGAGTTGGTGTAGCAGCACTTTCTGTCTGCATATTGTAGTAGTAACCTTTGTCCTTAGTTTTCATGATAGTAAAACCTAAACATCCAAATGACTGCATTAGCACGTTCTAATTGACTTTAATTTCTTGTGGCTCATTTAGTTTGAAGTCTCTACACACCTTGTAGATTATTACAAGTATAGCACATCTGTTGTCCTATGTTTAATGTATATACAATTCAATCAGGCCATCATGAATGAATGACCAGAGAGTTCATAAACATAAGTACATGTGTAATACTGCATATTTATTCTTTGCAGATATTACCTTGGTAATGTGCAATACCATATTACACTGTGTATAAAATAGTATGGAGAATGTTCCCTATTAAATTGGGCAGGTAGGGGTTAGGCGTAGGACTGTGGGGCATTGGCCCAGAAGGTACATTGACCTATCTGACTTCTCAATCTTTACCATTGTATATTCTGTACAATATTTCTCCATATAATGGGTCATATCTTCAGCTGGTATACACCTCATGAGGATGTGGCCCACTACATTTAATTAAAATTGCATGCAGCATATATTTTATAGTTGCCAGATTTTTTTAATGATTCTTTCCAGCAATTCTGTGTCTCCAACATTTTCTTTTGACTCTTTCTGAAGTTTTCTGTCTCCTGTGACTCAGTTATTCTTTCAATGTGACACTTTTACACACATGCAGGAGAGCTGTTCCTCAAACCAAGTGTTATGCTGCACATTCAATCCTTCTGGATAAACTAATGACATGATGTTCGTCTTTAACAGCACAATAACTGGCATAAATGGTATTAGATGTGTCAGGGAAGTTCTGTCTATTGTACTGAGTATTTAAGAAACATAAAGGCATAAACATTTTCAACAGGGAATATTTGTTTCTTCACATTCTGGAAAAATATTTTTCCTTCATGGAGTAATCCCTTCTCAGAAAGCTGCTTGTGGGAACTCACAGTGTTACCTTTTTATGGTCTCTTGAAAATTCATATTAGGTCAGATTCTGATTTCCTTATTCTTATTTAATGTTCACTTTCTGAATGGTCCTATTAATTCCAAAGGGATTACTTGCAAAGGAAGGTATTACACTTCTTGGAGTCAGAATCTAGCCCTTAGTTAGGCCTCCATCAATTTGGTTGTTTTTTGTTAACGTCACTGAATAACATAACATTATACATAATCCCATTTATGTTACTGTGATAGAATGCAATTTGTAAGGTTATGGAGGGCCAGAATTTATGTACGTTTATTATTTTCACTTATTCCTCATATTGTGCTTTGGACCTAATTACAGACCTGATCCTAACCTAATACCAATTATACACTGGTGTAACTGCAGTTGATTTGTACCAGTTTATACTAAGTAGGATCAGAATCAAACTGTATATTGGGTATTATGGACTAAATTCTGATGCCATTACACAGGTTTTACTCAGTGCTTATTCAGACAAAATTTCAATCAGCTTCTTATGAGGATTGAGAGCATTTACCACCAAGGTACTCAGCATTCACAGGATTAAATCTTGATTTGTTGCTATGTTTGATAATGAACAGTTAGCTCACACTGTTTTGAATAATGTAGTTATCTAGGCTGCTGATGAATAGCTGTTAATGGTTATACACACACTTTCAACAACTTCAGGTGAATGCAAACTATGATTGTGCAGGAAACGTTATTCAGTTTTGATGCTGGCTTCCTAAAAGAGGCTACAATGATCCCTATAATTTGCCTGTATAAATCTGCAGGAGGGTCAGGAAAAATATGCTTTATGTTGTTCTCTTTCAGAAAGTCAGCAACAGTGTGCCATTTGAGTGTGTGGCTATACAAAGGACAAGTTAATGTTCCATTGAAAATCCCTGGGAGGCAGATATGGTCCATTAAAAATGGGAGCATTTGGTCACTTTGCTGAATTACTTCAGTGGTATGGTCTAATCTTTAAGAGCTCTCTCTAAGGAATTAAGTTCAAAGCCTGTGTTGTTCTATTTTAGGACAATTTTATTTTTAAATAGTATAGGTAGGGGTTTTTTTCCCCACAGTAACACTAACAGAATTATTGATTTTTCTGCTGATGGAAATATGTTCAAAGTCAAGTAAATATTTGAAATGTAATTCATTTATTTTTAACAAATTAAATAAGATCCCTTTTTGTTTTGTTTTTTGCTCAGTAACAGACATTCAAGTTGTGTCAGTAAACTACAGCCGAGAATTTGCCTCAAATGCTTTGATGCTAGCAAAAGAACCAATAGGAGTTCAGGATTAGTATAAATGAGTATATACCCATTGGTGTATATTAGAACTTCCAGTTTTAATCTCACAAATCATTTTAAATATAAATTTAATTCAGGGAAGTTAAGACAGCAAAAAGGCTCTTGACAGTTCAAATCACTCTGGTATTTCTCCTCCCTGCAGCCAGACAATCAGATTTATTGTTTGGAAGACAACAATGGTCTTCTTTAAGATATGATAGCTTTTATACACTAAAGGATTCTGAACGTATATACAGACAGGCGAACAGCAGAGAGGCTAACAGAGGGAGTTTGCCTGGGATCTGTCTGAGAGGAGGTACGCTAAGGGCTGCATTAGGGAGGCTGTGTTGGTGAGTATCTGAGTGTCTGTTGTGGGGACAGTTTGACAGTACTTGATTGGTTGTTTGAAAAGTGTGAATTGGGAGTGCTTTGTTCCAGGTGAGCCTTGAGTGGGCCTGAGTGCTATAAAAAGCCAGTCAGCTGTGAACCAGCTGAGTGGCGAACAGCAGAGAGGCTAACAGAGGGAGTTTGCCTGGAAGTTCGCCTGGGGAGACCCCACTGAGGCTTACATCTTGCCGGCTTCTCTGAGTAGTTACTACAACTCCTGAGGAAGCTTGTAGAAGGAAGGTAATATGGATGGGGAGCATTCAGCTGTTGTGACCTGCACTGGATGTGTCATGTTTGTCTTTCTTCCACAGGACAGAAGTGACTTTGTCTGTACAAAGTGCAAGCTGGTCTCCGTACTGGAAAAGAAGGTTCAAGGTCTGGAGAAATAAGTATCGACTCTGCATTGCATAAGAGAAACTGAAGATTTCCTGGACAGGCGTCAGGATATATTTCTACGGGCACAATGTTCTGAAGATTCAGAGCAGGCTGCGCAGCGGGGACAGGAGGACTGGGAAGAAATTTGGCAGCATGTGAGCTCCAGGAGAAGAAAGGGGAGCGTCCATGTACCAACAACGCAGATACAGGTAAGCAACCATTTTCATGTTCTCTCCACAGGTACTAATGCGGAGAGTGGACTAGATGATACATCTGAGGGAATGGAACAGAAGGAGACTCTGCTGATTGGAAGGCATGAGATGCACTGTCCTAAGGATGGGGGTTCCACGACCACCGCTCCAAAGAGGAGGAGGCGGGTGATGGTGGTCGGGGACTCTCTCCTTAGGGGGACTGAGTCATCTATCTGCCGCCCCGACCAGGAAAACTGAGAAATCTGCTGCTTGCCAGGAGCTAGGATTCACGATGTGACTGAGAGACTGCTGAGACTCATCAAGCCCTCGGATCGCTACCCCTTCCTGCTTCTCCACATGGGCACCAATGATACTGCCAAGAATGACCTTGAGTGGATCACTGCAGACTATGTGGCTCTGGGAAGAAGGATAAAGGAGTTTGAGGTGCAAGCGGTGTTCTCGTCCATCCTCCCTGTGGAAGGAAAAGGCCTGGGTAGAGATCTTCAAATTGTGGAAGTCAACGAATGAATGCTACGCAGGTGGTGTCAGAGAGAAGGCTTTGGATTTTTTGACCATGGGATGGTGTTCCAAGAAGGAGGAGTGCTAGGCAGAGACGGGCTCCACCTAACGAAGAGAGGGAAGAGCATCTTCACAAGCAGGCTGGCTAACCTAGTGAGGAGGTGTCTTTAAACTAGGTTCACCGGGGGAAGGAGACCAAAGCCCTGAGGTAAGTGGGGACGTGGGATACCGGGAGGAAGCACGAGCAGGAGAGCGTGAAAGGGGAGGGCTCCTGCCTCATGCTAAGAGAGCAGGACAAACAGAAAGTTATCTCAAGTGCCTATACACAAATGCAAGAAGCCTGGGAAACAAGCAGGGAGAACTGCAAATCCTGGCACAGTCAAGGAATTATGATGTGATTGGAATAACAGAGACTTGGTGGGATAACTCACATGACTGGAGTACTGTCATAGATGGATATAAACTGTTCAGGAAGGATAGGCAGGGCAGAAAAGGTGGGGGAGTTGCATTGTATGTAAGAGAGCAGTATGACTGCTCAGAACTCTGGTATGAAACTGCAGAAAAACCTGAGTCTCTCTGGATTAAGTTTAGAAGCCTGAGCAACAAGGGTGATGTCGTGGTGGGAGTCTGCTATCGACCACCAGACCAGGGGGATGAGGTGGACGAGGCTTTCTTCCAGCAACTAACAGAAGTTACTAGATTGCAGGCTCTGGTTCTTATGGGAGACTTCAATCACCCTGATATCTGCTGGAAAGGCAATACAGCGGTGCACAGACAATCCAGGAAGTCTTTGGAAAGTGTAGGGGACAATTTCCTGGTGCAAGTGCTGGAGGAACCAACTAGGGGCAGAGCTCTTCTGGACCTGCTACTCACAAACCGGGAAGAATAAGTAGGGGAAGCAAAAGTGGATGGGAACCTAGGAGGCAGTAATCATGAGATGGTTGAGTTCAGGATCCTGACACGAGGAAGAAAGGAGAGCAACAGAATACAGATCCTGAACTTCAGAAAGGCAGAGAACTCATGGGCAGGATCCCCTGGGAGAATAACATGAGGGGGAAAGGAGTCCAGGAGAGCTGGCTGTATTTTAAAGAATCCTTATTGAGGTTACAGGGACAAACCATCCCGATGTGTAGAAAGAATAGCAAATATGGCAGGCAACCAGCTTGGCTTAACAGTGAAATCCTTGCTGATGTTAAACACAAAAAGGAAGCTTACAAGAAGTGGAATATTGGACAAATGACCAGGGAAGAGTATAAAAATATTGCTCGGGCATGCAGGAGTGAAATCAGGAAGGGCAAATCACACCTGGAGTTGCAGCTAGCAAGAGATGTTACAAGTAACAAGAAGGGTTTCTTCAGGTATGTTAGCAACAAGAAGAAAGTCAAGGAAAGTGTGGGCCCCTTACTGAACCTAGTGACAGAGGATGTGGAAAAAGCTAATATACTCAATGCTTTTTTTGCCTCTGTCTTCATGAACAAGGTCAGCTCCCAGACTGCTGCACTGGGCAGCACACCATGGGGAGGAGGTGACCAGCCCTCTGTGAAGAAAGAAGTGGTTCGGGACTATTTAGAAAAGCTGGACGAGCACAAGTCCATGGGGACGGATGTGCTGCATCCGAGAGTGCTAAAGGAGTTGGCTGATGTGACTGCCGAGCCATTGGCTATTATCTTTGAAAACTCATGGCAATCGAGGGAGGTCCCGAACGACTGGAAAAAGGCTAATGTAGTGCCCATCTTTAAAAAAGGGAAGAAGGAGGATCCTGGGAATTACAGGCCAGTTAGCCTCACCTTAGTCCCTGGAAAAATCATGGAGCAGGTCCTCAAGGAATCAATTCTGAAGCACTTAGAGGAGAGGAAATTGATCAGGAACAGTCAGCATGGATTCACCAAGGGCTAGTCATGCCTGACTAATCTAATTGCCTTCTATGATGAGATAATTGGCTCTGTGGATGAGGGGAAAGCAGTGGATGTGTTGTTCCTTGACTTAAGCAAAGCTTTTGACACTGTCTCCCACGGTATTCTTGCCAGTAAGTTAAAGTATGGGCTGGATGAATGTACTATAAGGTGGATAGAAAGCTGGCTAGATTGTCGGGCTCAACGGGTAGTGATCAATGGCTCCATGTCTAGTTGGCAGCCGGTATCAAGTGGAGTGCCCCAAGGGTTGGTCCTCGGGCTGGTTTTGTTCAATATCTTCATTAATGATCTGGAGGATGGCGTGGACTGCACCCTCAGCAAGTTTGCAGATGACACTAAATTGGGAGGAGAGGTAGATACGCTGGAGGATAGGGATAGGATACAGAGGGCCCTCGAAAAATTAGAGGATTGGGTCAAAAGAAATCTGATGAGGTTCAGCAAGGACAAGTGCAGAGTCCTGCACTTAGGACGGAAGAATCCCATGCACCGCTACAGACTAGGGATCGAATGGCTCGGCAGCAGTTCTGCAGAAAAGGACCTAAGGGTTACAGTGGACGAGAAGCTGGATATGAGTCAACAGTGTGCCCTTGTTGCCAAGAAGGCCAATGGCATTTTGGGCTAGGGACGTGATCATTCCCCTCTATTCGACATTGGTGAGGCCTCACCTGGAGTACTGTGTCCAGTTTTGGGCCCCACACCACAAGAAGGATGTGGAAAAATTGGAAAGAGACCAGTGGAGGGCAACAAAAATGATTAGGGGACTGGAACACGTGACTTATGAGGAGAGGCTGAGGGAACTGGGATTGTTTAGTCTGCGAAAGAGAAGAATGAGGGGGGATTTGATAGCTGCTTTCAACTACCTGAAAGGGGGTTCCAAAGAGGATGGATCTCGACTGTTCTCAGTGGTAGCAGATGACAGAATGAGGAGTAATGGTCTCAAGTTGTAGTGGGGGAGGTTTAGGTTGGATATTAGGAAAAACTTTTTCACGACGAGGGTGGTGAAACAGTGGAATGTGTTACCTAGGGAGGTAGTGGAATCTCCTTCCTTAGAAGTTTTTAAGGCCAGGCTTGACAAAGCCCTGACTGGGATGATTTAGTTGGGGATTGGTCCTGCTTTGAGCAGGGGGTTGGACTAGATGACCTCCTGAGGTCCTTTCCAACCCTGATATTCTGTGATTCTATGATTCTATGAAAGGGATATGATTATGCAGCATATAGTGTTTTACTGTGATTTGACATGTGTCCAAACACAAAGTGCTGGAACAAACTAGTCTTTTATGAAGGTAAAATAGACTACATAGTTATTTTTTCCCCAAATCATTGGGATATTGGATCAGTAAATAACTGAAACTAAAACAGAGATATTACAAGCATTAGGGGACAATATTTCTGTAAAGCCTGATCCAAAATCACGTGAAATCAGTGGAAAGCTTCCCAATAACTTCAGTGGGCTTTGAATCGGCCCCATGAGTTAACATTTCTGTAGAACACTTGGTTCAAGTTGGGTTTACTTCAGCATCTGGTGTACTTATCTTCTTTCTTCATTTTTGTTTTTTTTAAGTACTCTTGTAATGTGTTTAGATTAGAAAGTCCTCTTATTTAACAGAACAAGTATATCACCACTGCAATCTTCATATTCTCCCTTCAGCGGGCATCAATCCTGGCCTGGAAGGACCAACATTAGGAGATAAGGTACAGGTCAGTCAATTCAACCCATGGCCTCCTGCCAACAAGGGGGGCAATTGTTTGTGAGGTAGACAGTTGTCCACCAATAAATTAAAAAATACCATCTGATAATAACAGCTTTCAATCATTGGAGCTGAATTATTGAGTTAGAGATGAAACATCGCTGCTTCTGGCAGGCCACATCTACCCCCTGCCTTCCAACTAAGAAGAAAGACTTCAAGGTGCTAGGGTTGGGATAAAAAAAGTGACCTTAATATTGTGTCATTTGATGAGACCCAACCTTATCAGGTTCTGTTTGTGTTCTGTGGGATGTTCAGAGACCTTAACTCCCCCACGCACTTCAGTGTGAGGTGCGGTGTTGAGTACCTGTTAAGACAAAAGCCCCAGAGCATTAATATATTTGTTAAGTCTGTAGTCATAGGAAAAACTCACAGTGAATTAAAGCCTTTGCGATTAAGCTAATTCAATGTAATACATTTTTGCTTTTATATTCTAGTTCAGCAGTGAGTTTAAATTTATTCCATAGCCCTTTTTATACTGTACTTAATATAGTCATCATCCACAAAGGTCTTATTCATAAGCACTTGCACAGTAAATGTAAATAGTCCTATTTATGTAGGCCCTATATTTGGAAATAATGTAACAGTGCATATAAGTTTGATTCTCATTTTATATTAACATATCAAAATCATGTATAGTTGAATTCTTTCATTTCTACTCTTAATTATATATACTGTTGGAGGAAACAATAAGAATGATAATCATTCAATATAAGTGCCTTCTGAATTGGCCATTTATAAAAATATCAGCTGAGAACTAATGGTATAGTGTACTACTGACATATAAACAGTAATATAAAACATCGGAATAAGGTACAGACTCTCAGATTTTTTCAATTCCAGTTAAAATCTGACTAGATGTAAGAAACCCCACAATTTCCCACCTCTCCTTACTATGCAAAGAGTTTTATGCAGATGTAAGCAGGGGATACGTCCCACCATAGTAGGGGAATTTCTCTATGAACCCTGTACGTAGTAAGGGAATTTGACACAGTACCCTGGCTGAACTGAGTGACAAAAGGATTTGAGTCCCCACTCCAATTCACTTCACCTCAGTATCTGCCTGCCTTGACTTTCCCTACCAGCCCCATGTAAACAGGACTCTCATCACACAGGGAGGACTGAGCCCAGGGGTTCCTAGATGTTTACTCAGTCTCTGGGCTGGGGCGAAGGTGCTTCTACTCCAAAACACTCGTGACTCACTTGTTACCCTTTTAACCCTTTCAATCACTGCAATTCACTTAAAGATATATAGTTTATTTACACCAACCACCATTTCTTTGGCAATTAAAGAACACATTATAGTGTAAGCATGGTGAGGAAATGACATGGGTAAGGTTCAATCCAGCAGTCTCTGTAGTGCAATAAAATTACAGTTACAATAAATTTATGAGTGTGGAGTCTTCTTCCTGGACCTGGGTGTGCTACTGTGATGCTGTAGGTGTCACATGTCCTGATGATGGGTTTGGACTCTATCTGACAGGACTTCCTGTCATGCCACATCCTCCTCTGAGTTTGACACATAATGTCCTCTGGACAGACTCTGGGACAGGGGCCCATCTCTTCCTCTCTCCCTAGACCAGAGCACATGACCTTGCTGCAAGAGTGGGAGATTCACCCCACCGCTATTGCTTTGATGTTTTTTCAACTTCCCAGCTCTGGGCTGTTGTTCTGGTTGCTCAGGATGTTGCGTTCTCCCTGTCTCTCTTTTGGATTGCTGTACTTTCCCTGGCTTTGCTGTGGCAGGCCCAGCTCACATGGAGGATAGGCCCTGGGCTCTTGACTCCCACATTGGCCTGCTTGCCCTGTCAATCTGGCTGACTAGGATTGCTGGCCTCTCCCTGTTAGACCTAGGAACTTGCCATTCCCAGGATCCTAACTCCTCTTTGGCCCCTCCCCTTTGTCCTGGTACTGGGAGAGGGCCAACCAAAAAATCCAATAACTTTTAGTATGGGGCCAACTGTCCTGTTACACAGGTATCAACCAGGAGGAGATGTGGTCTTCTCGTCCTCTTGAATACTGTTCCCCAATTTAACTTATGCAGTGCAGATGACAATTCCTAAAGCTTCCCATATTTCTGCAGTTAAGTACAGTATAAGGTGCTTATTTGGGCCCTGATTCAGTAGAGGGAATTAAGCATAGCCTTAATGCTTTGTTAAATAGGGACAGAATTAAGCACATGCTTAAAGCCACATTGATTGCTTTGCTGAACTGTGACCTCAAAGCTATATTCTACTTGGCCTTTAGCCAGGTGTCCAGTAGTGGGGTTTGAGTATGAGGAGCCTTCCACCTCTTTTTAGTGGAATGTGTAAGGGCCAGGCAGAATTGCAGCTGCTGCACAGCATGGGACTGTTCCATACCTGCTGCCCGTGAAGGGTAGCCAGTGTCTGAAAGGAAGTGATGAGATTGAAGATGGGACCATGGCTCTTCCATTCCCATTTCCTTTGAAGGGAGGAAGAAGTAAATTGTACCCAGAATGAGTGTACTTCATCCATTTCAGAATACAAGGATTTTTTCCATGGAAATTTGATGACTGCAGTCTCCAGACAATATTAGGCTATTCTATATTGGCCTTTATAAGAAAAAGATGACTACATTACAGCTAAAATATAGCAAGAAAGATTATGTGCAATCAATAACACATTCAGAGTTAAATAGTCACACCATTTTTTAAATACCATTTAGCTTCCAGTAAGCTTTCTGCATTTGGTAGGGAAAAGATATCTGACAGAGTTCTGAGAGATATTTAATGGATACAAACAAATATTTCTGGCCTGTAAAGTTGCTGTTAATAGATGCAGCTGAACCTACATGCTGTCGTTGTTGCCTGATACAATTTGTGATAATCAGAGAGAGCATCTGAATAGATTCTGTGCTTTATATAAACACATTTACAAGCGTATTGCTTTGCTCCAAAGTTCACGGCTTTATTCAGTGCAGAACAGGGATTATGAGGCAGCTCGAAGTGCCCAATGAGGAAGCAAGTCACTCTTTCTTGAAGAACACCAAATACAGTAGTCCTACTAAACAAACATCTACAGCTTTCCAGTTTTGAAAAATTAATATCTGAAGGTTACATGACCTGCTGTGTGTTTCTATAGATCTCAGTACTTGACAGTCTATGTGAAGTAGGTTCATAAAAGCAGTGGTATTAAAAGCTTCTGACAGGAGTTTGCTTTCTGGAAGGGTTCAATATCTTGAAAGGGCATAGAAGAACAGTCTGTGCTATACTCGGCAACTTAAAAAAAAAAAAACAAAGAGGAAAGAGAAAAGAGTACCATGGTGCTTGTGTATTATGTATTTATCTCTGTTGTACCAAATTGCATGTTTTATGGAAGCAATTTAGCAATCTACCAACTTCAGCAGGAAATCTAAAATCATACCATTCCAATTGTTGAAAGGGACAATTTACAATGCTGTCCAGAATGGTGGCTAGGGATGCTCACAACTATGAACAGCAAACACTAGATGGCCAGACTGGTCCCCAACAACATGGCATTCTGCACTCTAGTTTGGAACCCAAATGCTATAGATGGTGAAAAATCTTTATTACCTATAAAAATAGGATGGTCAGACTCTCTGACCATAACTGACTATAACTGAGAGAAATGTCCTGCTGCCCAATCCAGATTAGCAGAGATGGGCCCTTTATATTTACCTATATATAGGACTCATATGGGGAAATTTTGGCCAGTTAGATAGGAAGTGGAGGTTTATAGTTTCCCTGACTATGAACAAACTTGACTTTATTTTTCTTGTCAGATACCATTGGAATGAGTTCTGTATTTCATTCTAGATAGACATAGATTGAACTTGTTATAAAAGTCAATCTGTCGCTCTAGAAGGACTCCTCCCAACTGCATATATTTCAATGGGGCACTTTATGATTAATACAGCATATTTTTTTCCACAAATGGATATGAAATACACACTGGATAATGGAAATTGTTGGGCCAATTTAAAATAGGGCTAAATTGTCTGTGCTTGCTTGCTTATAAAAAGAAAAGGAGTACTTGTGGCACCTTAGAGACGAACCAATTTATTTGAGCATAAGCTTTCATGAGCTACAGCTCACTTCATCGGATGCATTTAGTGGAAAATGCAGTAAGTAGATTTATATACACACAGAACATGAAAAAATGGGTGTTTATCATGCGCACTGTAAGAAGAGTGATCACTTAAGATGAGCTATTACCAGCAGGAGAGTGTGGGGGGGCGGGGGGGAGAAAACCCTTTGTAGTGATAATCAAGATGGGCCGTTTCCAGCAGTTAACAAGAACGTCCAAGGAACAGTGGGGGGGGGGAATAAACAAGGGGAAATAGTTTTACTTTGTGTAATGACTCAACCACTCCCAGTCTCTATTCAAGCCTAAGTTAAGTGTATCCAATTTGCAAATTAATTCCAATTCGGCAGTCTCTCGTTGGAGTCTGTTTTTGAAGTCTTTTTGTTGAAGAATTGCCACTTTTAGGTCAGAAATCGAGTGACCAGAGAGATTGAAGTGTTCTCCGAATGGTTTATGAATGTTATAATTCTTGACATCTGATTTGTGTCCATTTATTCTTTTACGTAGAGACTGTCCAGTTTGACCAATGTACATGGCAGAGGGGCGTTGCTGGCACATGATGGCATATATCACATTGGTAGATGTGCAGGTGAACGAGCCTCTGATAGTGTGGCTGATGTGATTAGGCCCTATGATGGTGTCCCCTGAATAGACATGTGGACACAGTAGGCAACGGGCTTTGTTGCAAGGATAGGTTCCTGGGTTAGTGGTTCTGTTGTGTGGTGTGTGGTTGCTGGTGAGTATTTGCTTCAGGTTTGGGAGCTGTCTGTAGGCAAGGACTGGCCTGTCTCCCAAGATTTGTGAGAGCGATGGGTCGTTCTTCAGGATAGATTGTAGATCCTTGATGATGCATTGGAGAGGTTTTAGTTGGGGGCTGAAGGTGACAGCAAGTGGCGTTCTGTTATTTTCTTTGTTGGGCCTGTCCTGTAGTAGGTGACTTCTGGGTACTCTTCTGGCTCTGTCAATCTTCACTTCCGCAGGTGGGTATTGTAGTTGTAAGAATGCTTGATAGAGATCTTGTAGGTGTTTGTCTCTGTCTGAGGGGTTGGAGCAAATGCAGCTGTCTCATAGACTTGGCTGTAGACAATGGATCATGTGGTGTGGTCTGGGTGAAAGCTGGAGGCATGTAGGTAAGTATAGCGGTCAGTAGGTTTCCGGTATAGGGTGGTGTTTATGTGACCATTGCTTATTAGCACCGTAGTGTCCAGGAAGTGGATCTCTTGTGTGGATTGGTCCAGGCTGAGGTTGATGGTGGGATGGAAATTGTTGAAATCATGGTGGAATTCCTCAAGGGCTTCTTTTCCATGAGTCCAGATGATGAAGATGTCATCAATATAGCACAAGTAGAGTAGGGGCATTAGGGGACGAGAGCTGGGGAAGCGTTGTTCTAAGTCAGCCATAAAAATGTTGGCATACTGTGGAGCCATGCGGGTACCAATAGCAGTGCCACTGATTGTGACGGGTGCCAGTGACACAAGGAGGCTATACCTCAGTCCATCCTGAACTCAGGTTTAAAAACAAGTTCTGTTGCTCATAGAACTCCTTGGGAGTGAAAAATTGGCCCAGCTACAGACAGGAGGGCACATTGTACCATGCAAGGGGTGGGTAGTGTATACACACTTGCTTTCTCACTACATGGTAAGCCAGAAAGGTTCAGGGCAGGGGGGATTTGACTTCTGAGGCTTCACAATCCTCCCTCTTGGGGTAGTGCTGTTCTGGACTGCTCCAAATACAAGCCTGTGACCATCTGGCAGAATCTATGCATAATAAATAACTTAAATTAGTAATGAGCAAACTGGTTTAGGCTGAGCAGGAGCTGACTTGAGCCTCAGCCTAATCCTTGATTCATTCAGGCCTCACATTGGAAAAATCATGCAATCCTTCCCCCATCCATCTACATTTTTCATAAAACTGCCAGGACCAGCAAGCAGCAGTGTCCAATTAGAAATTTCACAAATTGTGCTGCTCAATGTGCTTTGACACATCTCTTACCAGAGAAGTTCCAGGCAACTCCAAATTTAAATTAAATAGGGATCCACAGAGGGGCTATCACAATTGCTGAGCCATGCAGCTTTATTAATAAAGGCATAAGGTTTGTGGAACTACGGTCACCTGTACAGAGACAGCCACAGAGAACTTGAGGGGAAGCATCTCAGAAGTGAGATGATATTGGAAGGAGGTGATGACTGAATGTAAGATGGCAAAATAACTATATGGAGAGTGATAGAGGAGGAAGGGAAGTAGTGGACTGTAAGGGAATTTGAAAACTTTTTGGTACTGTACTTATCTCAGCTGAGCCTCGTAGTCTTGAATCACTATCACTACCTGAAGTCAGCCAATAAAGAAATACAGTAACAATGTTTTCAGTGAGTCACTGGCTGTAAGCTATATTGTTTCTACTTAGATTGAGGATAATAGGGAATTTAAGAAAAGCCAAAGCACTTCATCAAGAGACCTTAAAAATAGCATAAAAGAAATTAACTTCTTGTGACAATAGACACTAGACAATAAACACAAGTCAAAGTCACCTTCTGTGGAGAGCATTTTAGTTTCAAAATCTTAGTGAATAATTTATTTTAAAAATGCATTAGGGTTTGAAAAATCAAATGTGCTGAGTACTCACTCCAAATGTAAGCTGTAAAGTGCTAACTTTAAATAGAAAAGCTCTCTTGCTGTGTGCATGTGCTCCCAAAGGGGGTGGAATGGAGTAGATGGGTGCACAATTTTAGCTCAGAACTAGATGCTAAAAGTTCTAATTTTAGCTCTGATTCATTTCCTCCAAGGCGCAATTCTAATGTCTTTGGATCAATTTCTCCATCTGCAAAATGAAAATATACCTCTGTATTTATATTATGGCACAAGTATTCATAGTGCTTTGCTGGCAAAAAAAAAGATGGGTCTCATCCCAAAGGCCTTTACAGTCTAAAGTTAGACCATGAGCTCAATGAATGAATAGGCTACAAAGCATGAAGGTTAGGGTGGGAAGAACAATGGTAAACCAGAAGAGGGAAATACTGATTTATTTCCCTATTAGGATTTCATTTGGAATTTGTTCCAGCCTGCCTCTTACTCAACCTCTTGACATCTAGCTCTTCTGCTTGTCATTTCCACTCCCTGTGTGATATAGCTGCCCTAGGATGGAAGAAGAAGAGATGCTTACTGGCTACTGAATTTAATAGTGGAGCTATTCTTGTTTCCATCTCTCCTTCTTGCTTTTTTGAGTTGCTTTATCTTCAGACTCATTTTCCTGAGTTTGAACTGTCTGAGGTTCAAGGGGTCTTTATACCCCTTTGTTTCCCAGAATGCAATGTAGTTGATGAAATGGTGGAATGCCACATTGCTACCTTGTGAGGTCATATTGCTGCTCACTCAATTACCACTTTCTTCCCAGAAAGTTTAAATGATCCAATGTAATCTGAAAAAAATGCACTGAGCAGCTAAATTGAATGGAATTATGGTGTTAACTGCAGCTGAGATCTCTCTATCATATGCCAAAACCAGGTACATTGCAGTTCACGAGAAGTGCTGCTCAAAATTACCCAGTGACTGAGGTAAATATTACATGATTATTATTCTTGTCATTGGAAATAGCTATGATAATATATTCATTATTGATTCTTTCTCTGTAGGGCTCCAGCTTTGGCTCATTTCTCATTTTAAATGGCTCAGTAAATCACAAGAGTTGTCAGTGCTTGCTCATTTAGCCTTATATCATTTGTTTACTGCATCTGCTCAACAATAGCAGGGGCTATCTATAGGCTACCCTGGACATATATCTCAGCAGTTAGTCAACTCTGGAAGGCAATATTGACTAAAAACAGAGACTGAGGAAAAAGTCAATAAACATTGAATGGCAAGCAGGGGAGAAATAAAAATGTTTAATTGATGTATTGCATTTGTATGTATGAAGATCCATATTTGTTCCAAAAAAAGGGGAAAATCAGTTACAATTCTTAATGATCAAAGTGTAATTTATATAAAGATTAGTCTGACATGAGGCTTAATTAACTACAAATTATATCTGAGTTTCCAAATGGAGTATAAAATCATATTTTGTGGCATTGTTCAGTCTGAGAAAAGTTAAATGTTGGCCTCTTTGTTCGGCCTTATGTGAATTTCCTCATGGCATTGGACAGAAAAAATAAGCATTTTTTACGTGCATTGAAACTCCATTGATTAATTATAATACCTTCCATGTTAAGTACATGAATATTTAGTGAGTGAAAATATACAATTACAAAATTCAAAACTGTCTTGAGAAATACTGCTCATTGTTTCAGCCTCTGGGCACTGGGTGTTGTGCTCATGAAGTTTGGCAGGTGGATTTCATTAATAGATAATGGTCCCCATCGAATAGTGGTTTGGTAGATGGATTTCCATTCACAGATAATTCATAGATCCTCTTGCCATTGCTCTGTAAAATACCCATATACAGATACAATTTTCAGTTCAGTTTAGCAACACTTTATTAGCATTTCAAACTATAAAAGTGTTTAAGTGTAAAACTGAGACAGGTATCCCCCAGAGTTTGGTAGGATCTGCTCCGGATAGGATCAGACATGTGATCTTCTATGTCCATTTTTCATTAGTGTTAATTTGTGATCCAGTGGTAGTTTGCTACATAGCATGACACAAACTTTACCCCCTAATATTAGGCACCTTATGACTTTAAGACACATGGAACACTGCTCTGTGGTGTACAAGGGGTACATATGTCCCCAAGCATGTGAGCTGCATCCCGCTATGTCCATCATTGCCTTTTGGGATATATCTACCCTTGGATGTTGGAAGAAAGTGATTTCCCCTCACAATCTTAAAATGTATAATGTATACAGAAACCAGTAAAGTTCAATCTTATAATGCAAAGTTGGGCTTGAAAGAAATTTCCTATTACAAATAATTGTAAATCAAAAAGTTTCAATTTTGTTGTAAAGTTCTATATTTTAAACAACATTTTTGGTTGGTTTAACGCTTAAGAAAATGAAAATTTATTCAATTTGTCAGGAAGCCAGCCCTCAGCAGAGCCAATCTTCAGGCAACGTAACAGTGTGCAGCTGTAGTAGGCTGCCTAATTGGTTACCTCTTGATTGGTTACAAGAGTCAGCATACCAGCTCTTAAACCCAGCAACAGTTCAACACCTCCTCAAAGTATTTGCTGTAGTTGTGATGGTTTCTATGCCAGCTTGTTGACAGCTGTGCCTCACGCCAAGTAACCCAACTATGACCCTGGGTGCCGATGCTGTCACCAAACACCATACCATGGCAAGCATGCAGCCCGCTCAGCTCAGCTCACCGACACTGCTGCTGTTGTGTCCTGGTGCTGCTGGCAGCAGACGGTGCAGTAGGTCTGCAAAACTGGTCATCCAACCACCGCTTCTGCTGCAACTCTGCTCTCCTGCCGATGCCATACCACAGCTAGCATGGAGCCCGCTCAGATCACCACAGCAGTTATGAGCATTGTAAACACCTCATGCATTATCATGCAGTATGTGCAGAAGCAGAACCTGCAAAGGCAGGCGAGGGGGTGACAGCAGAACGGCAACGAGAGTGATGAGGACATGGACACAGACTTCTCTCAAAGTATGGGCCCTGGCAATTTGGACATCCTGGTGGTAATGGGACAGGCTCATGCCGCGAAATGCAGATTCTGGGCCCGGGAAACAAGCACAGACAGGTGGGACTGCATAGTGTTTCAGGTCTGGGATGATTCCCAGTGGCTGCAAAACTTTCGCGTGCATGAGGGCACTTTCATGGAACTTTGTGACTTGCTTTCCCCTGCCCTGAAGCACAAGAATACCAAGATGAGAGCAGCCCTCACAGTTCACAAGCGAGTGGCAATAGCCCTGTGGAAGCTTGCAACGCCAGACAGCTACCGGTCAGTCGGGAATCAATTTGGAGTGGGCAAATCAACTGTGGAGGCTGCTGAGATCCAAGTAGCCAACGCAATCACTGAGCTGCTGCTATCAAGGGTAGTGACTCTGGGAAATGTGCAGGTCATTGTGGATGACTTTGCTGCAATGGGATTCCCTAACTGTGATGGGGCAATAGATGGAACACATATTCCTATCTTTGGACTGGACCACCTTGTCAGCCAGTACGTAAACCACAAGGGGTACTTTTCAATGGTGCTGCAAGAACTGGTGGATCACAAGGGACGTTTCACCGACATCAACGTGGGATGCCTGGGAAAGGTACATGACGCTCGCATCTTCAGGAACTCTGGTCTGTTTGAACAGCTGCAGGAAGGGACTTACTTCCCAGACCAGAAAATAACTGTTGGGGGTATTGAAATGCCTATAGTTATTCTTGGGGAACCAGCCTACCCCTGAATGCCATGGCTCATGAAGCCATACACAGGCACCTTGGACAGTAGTAAGGAGCAGTTCAACTATAGGCTGAGCAAGTGCAGAATGGTGGCAGAATGTGCATTTGGACATTTAAACGCTGGCACAGTTTGCTGACTCAGTTAGACCTCAGCGTAACCAATATTCCCATTGTGATTGCTGCTTGCCGTGTGCTCCACAATATCTGTGAGAGTAAGGGGGGGCATTTATGGCGGGGTGGGAGGTTTAGGCATATTGCCTGGCCACTGATTACTCACAGCCAGACACCGGGGCAGTTAGAAGAGCACAGCAGGGCACGCTGGGCATCAGAGAAGCTTTGAAAACCAGTTTCATGACTGGCCAGGCTACGGTGTGACATTTGTTTGTTTCTCCTTGATGAAAACCCATCCCCTTGGTTCACTCTACTTCCCTGGAAGCCAACCACCCTTCCCCGTTCGATCACTGTTTGCAGAGGCAATAAAGTCATTGTTTCAAAATCATGCATTCTTTATTAATTCGTCACACAAATAGGGGGATAACTGACCAGGTAGCCCCGGAGGGGTGGGGGAAGGAGGGAAGCACCAGGTGGGGTGGTGAAGGAGGGGAGGACAAGGCCACACTGCACTTCAAAACTTATTGATTGCCAGCCTTCTGTTGCTTGGGCGGTCCTCTGGGGCGGAGTGGTTGGGTGCCCGGAGGGCCCCCCCCCGTATTCTTGGGTGTCTGGGTGAGGAGGCTATGGAACTTGGGGAGGAGGGTGGGCAGTTACACAGGGGCTGCAGCAGCAGTCTGTGCTTCTGCTGCCTTTCCTGCAGCTCAACCATACACCGGAGCATATCAGTTTAATCCTCCAGTAGCCTCAGCATTGCATCCTGCTTATCATAGAATCATAGAATATCAGGGTTGGAAGGGACCCCAGAAGGTCATCTAGTCCAACCCCCTGCTCGAAGCAGGACCAATTCCCAGTTAAATCATCCCAGCCAGGGCTTTGTCAAGCCTGACCTTAAAAACCTCTAAGGAAGGAGATTCTACCACCTCCCTAGGTAACGCATTCCAGTGTTTCACCACCCTCTTAGTGAAAAAGTTTTTCCTAATATCCAATCTAAACCTCCCCCATTGCAACTTGAGACCATTACTCCTCTTTCTGTCATCTGCTACCATTGAGAACAGTCTAGAGCCATCCTCTTTGGAACCCCCTTTCAGGTAGTTGAAAGCAGCTATCAAATTCCCCCTCATTCTTCTCTTCTGCAGACTAAACAATCCCAGCTCCCTCAGCCTCTCCTCATAAGTCATGTGCTCTAGACCCCTAATCATTTTTGTTGCCCTTCGCTGGACTCTCTCCAATTTATCCACATCCTTCTTGTAGTGTGGGGCCCAAAACTGGACACAGTACTCCAGAGTACAGAGTCCACAGTACTTCCTCTCATCACGCTGCCGCCACCTCTCCTCTTGCTCCCATCTCCTGTCCTCCCATTCATTTTGTGCTTTCCTGGACTCTGACATTGCTTGCCTCCATGCATTTTGCTGAGTTCTTTCAGTGCGGGAGGACTGCATGAGCTCAGAGAACATTTCATTGCGAGTGCATTTTTTTCGCCTTCTTATCTGCGCTAGCCTCTGCGACGGAGATGATAGGGGGAGCGTTGAAAAATTTGCAGCTGCAGGAGGAAAAAAAGGGAGAGTATTATGTAAAAAGACACTTTTAGAGAACAATGGGTAGACTCTTTCATGGTGAACCAAGCTGTTAACATTACATAGCGCATTTGGTTTCGGTGCAAGTTCGCATTTTGCCTTGTATTGAGGGCCTGCCGGTTTGGTGTGAGAGATCATAACATGTGGGAATAGTTTCAAACAGCAGTGCCCTCATTTCCCATACCAAGCACCCATTGGGTTGGCCATTTAAAAGGGGTTGGCCATTTAAAAGGTGGGGCTGTGGTTTTCGGGTTAATGTGCAGCACAAACCCAACTAACCCCCCCGCCCACACACACCCAATTCTCTGGGATGATCGCTTCACCCCTTCCCCCACTGCGTGGCTAACAGCGGGGATGAATTCTTTTCAGTCACAGGCAAACAGCCAAGCAGGAATGGCCACCTCTGATGTCCCCTTAATAAAATTCCCCTATTTCAACCAGGTGACCATGAATGATATCACTCTCCTGAGGATAACACAGAGAGATAAAGAACAGATGTTGCTTGAATGCCAGCAAACATCAGGACCATACGCTGCCATGCTTTGTTATGCAAAGATTCCAGACTACGTGCTACTGACCTGGTGTGGTAAAGTGTCCTACCATGGAGGACGGAATAAGGCTGCCCTCCCCAGAAACCTTTTGCAAAGGCTTTGGGAGTACCTCCAGGAGAGCTTCATGGAGATGTCCCTGGAGGATTTCCGCTCCATCCCCAGACACGTTAACAGACTTTTCCAGTAGCTGTACTGGCCGCGAATGCATCCCAAGTCTTCCAGGCAAATTAATCATTAAACATGCTTGCTTTTAAACCATGTATTATATTTACAAAGGTACACTCACCAGAGGTGCCTTCTCCGGCTTCATGGTCTGGGAGCCCGCCTTGGGAGGGTTGGGAGGGTATTGGCTCCAAGGTGATAAACAGTTCCTGGCTGTCGGGGAGAATGGTTTCAATCTTCTCCTCCTCATCATCTTCCTCGTCCCCCAAATCCTCATGCCTGTAGCGTGAGACTCCCCCTTTGCAGGAGTTCACGAACAGGGATAGCGTAGTGGTAGGGGCACCCCCTAGAATTGCATGCAGCTCATCATAGCAGCAGCATGTCTGTGGGTATGAACCGGAGCAGCCATTTGCCTCTTTGGTTTTTTGGTAGGCTTGTCTGAGTTCCTTAATTTTCATGCTGCACTTCTGCGGGTCCCTGTTGTAGCCTCTATCCATCATGCCCTTGGAGATTTTTTTCAAATATTTTGGCATTTCATCTTTTGGAATGGCGTTCTGATAGCACGGATTTGTCTCCCAATACAGTGATCAGATCCAGTACCTCCTATTCTGTCCATGCTGGAGCTCTTTTGTGATTCTGGGACTGCATGGTCACCTGTGCTGATGAGCTCTGCATGGTCACCTCTGCTGATCAGCTTGCCACGCTGGGCAAACAGGAAATGAAATTCAAAAGTTCCCGGGCATGGCTTTTTCTGTCTATCTGGCCAGTGCATCTGAGTTGAAAGTGCTGTCCAGAGCAGTCACAATGGAGCACACTGGGATAGTCCCCTGAGGCCAATACTGTCCAATTCCATCCACACTACCCCAAATTCAACCCAGCGAAGTCGATTTCAGTGCTAATCCCCTCATTGGGGAGGAGTACAGAAACTGATTTTAAGAGCCCTTTAAGTAGACAAAAATGGCTTTGTTGTGTGAACGGGTGCAGGGTTAAATCAATCTAATGCTGCTAAATTCGACCTACACTCATAGTGTAGACCAGAGCTAAGTATCCTAGAAGCATGTTTTGAGCCCACCTAATACCTGTGGCTCGTAGTTAACCATACCAGAAAGGCTAGAGGCAGGCTACCAATAGCTGGTGGGACACCAGAGCATCCACACAATACAGCCAGAGGCACAGGGAAACATGTACAGTGATCATAAGAGAGATATTAAGCATGAGCAAGAGACATGGTTTCAGCTGCTAGGGCATGGGCTTAAGCAGTAGACCTGGTTTAGGTGCCTTAATCTGGGAGAAGGCTCGTGACTGAATATACTGAGTGGAGGGAAGTGCCTATCTCTGGTCTCTCAGCCAAGTATACCAGGCCAGCTGCTTAGGCACCTAAGCCCTGCCCTCCTTGGCATTTCCCTTGGTATTTCCCAACTCAGCTTTCCCATGCATTGTATGGGTAGCCTAGGTACCTAGTTCAGGTTTGAAAATGTCAATAGGAAGCAGGCCGTATATGGGGTAGGCATTACAATGCTGAATGGAACAATGTCTAAAGCTCTGGGCCTAAGTCCTTGCATGGTCAGGCCATCAGATCACAAGTGAAAATGAGTTTATGCAAGTTGCAGAATTACTCCATGGTTTGATATGATTGACAGACTTTATTGATCACAAAGAAGAAAAGCACTGGTATATAGGATTCAGGATTGTGGTACATTGCGAAAGCACGGGCTCATACCATGCCTAGTTAAAGCTGGCAAATCCTCATTTATCTGAACAATAGATTAGCTAAAAAGTAAGAAGCTGGAGAATATTATTGTTATAGCTGTTTCACCATATTTTTTATTTGTTTCCTCTTTGGGTGAGAACTAATACATTAAATGATAATGTAAGCAAATATTTTTGGATATTCACTAAAGCTGTGTTTCCATTGCTATGGTATTTGAGAGCTACGTCAAAACACTTCACAAAATAATGTGCTGATTGGACAGATCCTGATTCAGTAAAAAATCCTATTGAATCATGGAACCATAGGGTTAGAAGGGACCGCAAGGGTCATCTAATCTAACCCCCTGCCAAGATGCAGGATTTATTGTGTCTGAACCATCCAAGAAAGATGGCAATCCAGCCTCTTTTTGAAAACCTCCAGTGAAGGAAATTCCACAACTTCCATAGGCAGTTTGTTCCATTGTCCTACAGTTCTTACGGTTAGGAAGTTTTTTCCTGAGATTTAATCTAAATCTGCTATGCTGTAGTTTGAACCCATTGCCTTTTGCCCTGCCCTCTGTGGCAAGACAAAACAATTTTTCTCCATCTTTTTTATGGCAGGCTTTCAAGTATTTGAAAACCACTGCCATGTCCCCCACCCCCCTAATCTCCTGTTTCCAAACTAAATATACCCAGTTCCTTCAGCCTTTGCTCATATACCTTGCATTCCATCCCTTTGATCATTGAGCAGGGGTTAACTGTACACCTTAGTTTTAGATGTGGTGTGAAGGAGTTAACTCGCTGCACGAGCGCCTCCTTGTGTCCAGGCTTGGCATAATGGCTCCCTCCCCATCTAGCACCCGCTGCCAATAGACCACCACAGCTCTGGATTGACCATCTTCCAGTAACTCAGTCCTCTGGTCAGCTTGCAAGTTAGTCAACCCCTCCCAGGTTATAACATCCCAACTCAAAAGAATAATGACTTCTGCCTCTGTATATTGCCCCACTCCCAGGCTGTGTGGAGTTCCTCCTCACTGTATCACAGAGGGCAGCCTCCGAAGCCTGATTACTCGCCCCTCCCCACTCGCACCCCTGGTGCAGCTTGATTGCTAATTGGCCTCTGAGGCCCACATTATCCTTTTCAGGCCCTGTGTGGGGTACACACACCCTCACATGTGCCATAAAAGTACATATCACTGACTTGCAAGATATTTGTTTTCACATTCATTGTTAACCCACATTTATTTTTAGTTGTAAAAAGAAAGTTTGTAAAAGCTTTGCTACACCTTTTCTCCCCAATTTTGACTATTTGTGTCCATAGCCTTCAAAACTTCTCGGAAGCATTTTGCTGTTGTTGCTGCACGGTTAGATACAACTTGAACTATCTTTTCTTAATACCAAAAAGTGTACGAACTTTTACATTTCAGGAATAATTCAGACATAAGTTTTCACTTAGCATAATGGGCCACAGCTTCAACTGGGGGTAAACAATTTAGCTCTATTGAGCTCAGAAGAGGTATTCTGAGGCCACATCTACACTACAAAATAAAGTTGATCTAAGTTAGGTTGAACTACAGCCAACCCAGCAATGCAATTGGCTCCTTCTGTCAGTAGTGCATGTCCTCACCAGGAGCACTTGCACCAACTGAAGTGGAGTATTGTGGGCCACTGTCAACCATAGGCAGCAGGGATCCAGCTGTCAGCCCCAGGCAGCAACAGGTGGTATAAGTAATGCAGTGTCTACACAGACACTACGTCGACCTAACTACATGGACTTAATTTCTACATGTCTCACAGAGGTAGCATTATTAAGGTGGTGTAGTGGGCAACGTATGTCAGCGGGAGGGACATTTTAGTGGAAACACTTACAGAATTAGATCACAGAATCATGGAATATTGGGGTTGGAAGGGACCTCAGGAGGTCATCTAGTCCAACCCCCTGCTCAAAGCAGGACCAATCCCCAACAAAATCATCCCAGTCAGGGCTTTGTCAAGCCTCATCTTAAAAACGTCAAAGGAAGGAGATATGACCACCTCCCTAGGTAACGCATTCCAGTGCTTCACACCCTCCTAGTGAAAAAGTTTTTCCTAATATCCAACCTAAACCTCCTCCACTGCAATTTGAGACCATTACTCCTTGTTCTGTCATCTGCTACCACTGAGAACAGACTAGATCCATCCTCTTTGGAACCCCCCTTTCAGGTAGTTGAAAGCAGCTATCAAATCCCCCCTCATTCTTCTCTTCCGCAGATTAAACAATTCCAGTTCCCTCAGCCTCTCCTCATAAGTCATGTGTTCCAGTCCCCTAATCATTTTTGTTGCCCTCCGCTGGACTCTTTCCAATTTTTTCACATCCTTGTAGTATGGGGCCGAAAATTGGACACAGTACTCCAGATGAGGCCTCACCAATGTCGAATAGAGGGAAATGATCATGTCCCTCAATCTGCTGGCAATGCCCCTACTTACACAGCCCAAAATGCCATTGGCCTTCTTGGCAACAACGGCACACTGTTGACTTCTCGTCCACTGTAACCCCTAGGTCCTTTTCTGCAGAACTGCTGCCAGCCACTCAGTCCCTAGTCTGAAGCGGTGCATGGGATTCTTCCGTCCTAAGTGCAGGACTCTGCACTTGTCCTTGTTGAACCTCATCAGATTTCTTTTGGCCCAATCCTCTAATTTGTCTAGGTCCCTCTGTATCCTATCCCTACCCTCCCGCGTATCTACCTCTCCTCCCAGTTTAGTGTCATCTGCAAACTTGCTGGGGGTGCAATCCACGCCATCCTCCAGATCATTAATGAAGATATTGAACAAAACCGGCCCGAGGACCAACCCTTGTGGCACTCTGCTTGATACTAGCTGCCAACTAGACATGGAGACATTGATCACTACCTGTTGAGCCCAATGATCTAGCCAGCTTTCTATCCACCTTATAGTCCATTCATCCAGCCCATACTTCTTTAACTTGCTGGCAAGAATACTATGGGAGACTGTGTCAAAAGCTTTGCTAAAGTCAAGGAATAATATGTCCACTGCTTTCCCCTCATCCACAGAACCAGTTATCTCATCTTAGAAGGCAATTAGATTAGTCAGGCATGACTTGCCCTTGGTGAATCCATATAAGCTGCCTTACATTGACCCTACCTCTGGAGTGTAGACCAGGCCTGAGTTACCATAGTTGAGGGACAGTATACTGTAATCTATTTGTACCTGTGTTGTTTCACTAATCAATGCTAAATACATGGCATGTAGTCTTACTTAGGGTGACCAGACAGCAAGTGTGAAAAATCTGGACAGGCAATGGGGGGTAATACGAGCCTATATAAGAAAAAGACCCAATAATCAGGATGGTCCCTCTAAAATCAGGACATCTGGTCACCCTTGTCTTACTAGCTGCAGCAAAATAAAATCTAAAGATTCAAAGATGTTCAAAAATAGGTTCCTAAGTTATATCTACACAGTAATAGGCATGTGGGTCAAACAGGAAATTGTGGGTCTGCTCCATGAGTGCTTTGACATTGGCCTCAATGGGGACAGATTAGCACTTTGTGTGTACCTATATACAGTTGGAACATTAGAGATTAAACAAAATCCATTATTTGAATGAGGCATAGAGCATTTTTCCAGCTTTTTTAACCACATGTAATAGTCAAAAATTAGAAGACCTTCCAGACACAGGCATATTTTTTGGAGTTTTCAAACTGCTACTATATGAAATCCATTGAATAATCCCCATACAGGTCAATTTTATAGTTCCTTTGTGTATGAATCTCAGAGCTGCCCAAAACAGGAATCCAATACAGAAAGTTCACCGGTGTTTGGAAATTAGTTAACTATAAAATAGTATTTGAAACTGATAGCAGATTCCTTTTGGATCTTGGAATTTATTATCTTTTCAGACTAATTACAGCTTGACATTCTAGAAATGTAGAGTCATTAATTACAGTACATTTACATACTATTATCTAATCAAGCAAAGTTAACTAAAAGTCTGAAATAAAGTGCAATGATTTCTCTGCTATGCTTCACATAAGGTTAAGAACAAAGAGAAAAGTAACAGGTGAAAGCACACAAGCTACAGAAATATATGAAATGACATGTTTTGTTAGTGTAAGTACCTAATTGAAAATTGAACTTGAACTAATGTAAACTGAATCTATCCTATTTCTCAGTACACCACTGACACATTAGAACATCAGTCAGTAAAGTTAAAAATAAAGTCTGAGGGCACATCATGTTTTGAGATCATTGGAAGGAAAATTGTAACAAGCTGGACAGTGCAGATGGAAACCTTCACAGTGAAATACTGAAACAAACATTTTCAGCTCTGTGAAGAGCAATAAATAAAACTAATTCATATTTGTATAATTAGAAGCAACAATGACATAAAAGGAGCTGAAGTACAATTGTTTGGCCAATGAATCTCACCTATAGACTATATCTATTTTACCACAATCATGGTCAGAAGCATCGTATTAGGAATGGGGATGGAGGAGAAACAATCGCAAGGAAGTGATCATGTATAGTACTGGAAACAAAAGGGGTTGTTAACAAAGATTAAAACAGATGTGTAAATGTACATGTTACATAATATTAGCACACTTGACTTCAAGAAATCAGGAGAATTCCACCAGTAAAATGACTTTAGTTTATTGCTTTCAACAGCATTCAAATGCAAAGCTACATTAGTGTTGATGTTTTATTAGCAATATGAGTTGTGTAAACCACTGAAGAAAATTAAGATTGCTTTCAGAATTAGTTTTTTGGGATTAATCCAAGACCTCTGGATCTGAAGAACAGTGGAAAAATACATTAAAATGTTTATTTTTTTTATTTTAAAATGCAGTTATTATGGCCTTGTTGTTAGCCTGGAATAATCTACCTTGAAGATTATTACATAGATGGAGATTTAATGCTATGTATTTTTGTGCTGTTGTCGCAGAGTCCATTAGCATTGTTGCAGTTGACAGCTGTATTTTCACTATAAACATATATTTCTTCGGTATATAAGAGATAAAGATTTGTTCTAGATCAGCTTGACATACAAGAGATTTTATTTGTGGTGTTGTTGTAACCCTGTTAATCCCAGAGTATTAGAGAGACAAAGTAACATCTTTTATTGGACCAACTTTTGTTGGTGAAGAAGAGACAGACCTGAAGAGCTCTGTGTAGCTTGAAAGCTTGTCTCTTTCATCAAAACAAGCTGGTACATCACCCACTTTCTAAGAGTTTTTACATCATGTTTTATTGTATACCAAATTTGTTCTGAAAGAAAGATTCCTCTGTAATATAAAGGATAACCACAGCATCTAAAGTACTGTAAATCATTAAAACTAGGTGAAAACTTTAAAGCTGGTGGATAACACTTTGATCTCACTTATGTTAGTTAATGTAAATACAGGAGTAAATCCATTGACTTCCATGGAATTGCTCTAGATTTACAGCAGTGCAATATCAAAATCTGTCCTCTTACAGCCATCTCCATTAGAAATCATTGTTTTATTTTTTTCTAATATATTTCTTTATTTGATACACTATTTCAAAAGGATAGTATTTATTTTTCAAGATTGAAAGTCTCATAAGAATTTTAATCTAGAAAAGACTGGATTTATTGCTAGGGAGCTCATTAGATATCTAGGGCTAGTTTCGATAAACATCTAAGAATTTGAGTGCTTTTCTTAAAAAAACACCTCTCACTGCTGAATTCACTACCTGTTCCTCCTTCACAGCCATCCTTTTTCCATATCCCCAAGATCTTGGCAACTTTCCCTTCTTCCTACACAGATCTCTTTAATCCAACAGGCCTAGATTTTTCCACACCTGGGTCCTCCAGCCTTCATCTTTCTTTCAGGGCCAGCCAGTGAGTTCACTCCTCTTATTTTTTCTGAGGAAAAAGTAAATGCCATATTCAAGTTGGGGTCATCTCTGGTATATAGAACTTTAGGACCAAATTCTCAAAAAGGTAGATAGGCAGAGATCCACCCACAGAAAGGCACATATAAAATAGCACCAGTGATTCACAAACAGTTATTGTGAGCACACATATTGAGTGGTTAATTATGAATGCAAACAAGTTGCTGATTCAACATCTTACATTACAGTCATTGTATATATTTCTTACTCAAGGCAATTTTAAATTTGCACAATCTGCTACTAAAATGATACATGGATTAGATGGACATATCAGAAGACTATATCATTACAGCTCGCTGGAAAATTAAATATCTATCCTTTGGGAAACTGACTTTTGGGCAGGGGGACATCATGTCTTGAATAGGTACCAAAAAGTCAAAATTTTGAAATTTTCTGTGCAATGTAGATTCCAAAAAAAGTTCTAGTTGATAACATCAAATCATTCTGATAATGTCAAAAAATGAATTATATTACATTAGACAGCTCTTACTTGGGGTTGTTTGGTAGGGGAACACCACCTAGTGGTTAAGGCAGAGGTGGCCAACCTGAGCCTGAGAAGGAGCCAGAATTTATCAATGTACATTGCCAAAGAGCCACAGTAATACATCAGCAGCCCCTCATCAGTTCCCCCGCTCCCAGCAGCTCCCACCCACCAGCAGTCCCACCAATCAGCACCTCTCTCCATATCAGCTGTTTCGTGGCATGCAGGAGGCTCTTGGGGGAAGGAGTGAGGACATGGCAGGCTCAGGGGAGGGGGCGAGAAGAGGTTGAGTGGAGGAAGGGCCTGTGGCAGAGCCAGGGGTTGAACAATGAGCACCCTCCAGCACACTGGAAATTTCGAACCTGTAGCTCCAGCCCCAGAGTTGGTGCCTATACAAGGAGCCGCATATTAACTTCTGAAGAGCCACATGTGGTTCCGGAGCCACAGGTTGGCCACCCCTGGGTTAAGGCTTAGGCCAGTGACATGCAGGGGGCTTTTTGGTAGAGGAGCATGCCCCTCACTCCACCAGGATCTGACCCAGGGCCGTTTGAGGGCTAAGAGTGATCTGCCAGCCAGGGATGCCTAAGGCAGTCTTCCGTGGGCCACTTCCTACCACCTCACTGCAATTTCCCAAGGTCACCATCTGGGGTAAGGCAGAGTGAGGGTTCTCTGCTCACCACAAGGCACCTCCCAGCAGCAGTGTGGCAATTGCCTCCTCCTGTGGTCTGTCCCAGCTTCCTGGGCCAGCTCAGTCCAAGGGCTTTCCCCTGGTGGCATACTCCAAACAAAAATAAAGGGGATCAGTCAAGTATTTTAAAAAATCCTTATTGAGGTTACAGGGACAAACCATCCCGATGTGTAGAAAGAATAGTAAATATGTCTGGCAACCAGCTTGGCTTAACAGTCAAATCCTTGCTGATCTTAAATATAAAAAAGAAGCTTACAAGAAGTGGAAGATTGGACAAATGACCAGGGATGAGTATAAAAATATTGCTCGGGCATGCAGGAGTGAAATCAGAAAGGCCAAATCACACCTGGAGTTGCAGCTAGCAAGAGATGTTAAGAGTAACAAGAAGGGTTTCTTCAGGTATGTTAGCAACAAGAAGAAGGTCAAGGAAAGTGTGGGCCCCTTACTGAATGAGGGAGGCAACCTAGTGACAGAGGATGTGGAAAAAGCTAATATACTCAATGCTTTTTTTTGCCTCTGTCTTCACGAACAAGGTCAGCTCCCAGACTACTGCAGTGGGCAGCACAGCATGGGGAGGAGGTGACCAGCCCTATGTGGAGAAAGAAGTGGTTCGGGACTATTTAGAAAAGCTGGATGCGCACAAGTCCATGGGGCCAGATGTGTTGCATCCGAGAGTGCTAAAGGAGTTGGCGGATGTGATTGAAGAGCCAGTGGCCATTATCTTTGAAAACTCATGGCGATCGGGGGAAGTACCGGACGACTGGAAAAAGGCTAATGTAGTGCCCATCTTTAAAAAAGGGAAGAAGGAGGATCCTGGGAACTACAGGCCAGTCAGCCTCACCTCAGTCCCTGGAAAAATCATGGAGCAGGTCCTCAAGGAATCAATTCTGAAGCACTTAGAGGAGAGGAAAGTGATTAGGAACAGTCAGCATGGATTCACCAAGGGCAAGTCATGCCTGACTAATCTAGTTGCCTTCTATGACTAGATAACTGGTTCTGTGGATGAAGGGAAAGCAGTGGTCGTGTTGTTCCTTGACTTTAGCAAAGCTTTTGACACTGTCTCCCACAGTATTCTTGCCAGCAAGTTAAGGAAGTATGGGCTGGATGAATGGACTATTAGGTGGATAGAAAGCTGGCTAGATTGTCGGGCTCAACGGGTAGTGATCAATGGCTCCATGTCTAGTTGGCAGCCGGTATCAAGTGGAGTGCCCCAAGGGTCGATCCTGGGGCCGGTTTTGTTCAATATCTTCATAAATGATCTGGAGGATGGTGTGGATTGCATCCTCAGCAAGTTTGCAGATGACACTAAACTGGGAGGAGAGGTAGATACGCTGGAGGGTAGGGATAGGAAACAGAGGGACCTAGACAAATTAGAGGATTGGGCCAAATAAATCTGATGAGGTTCAACAAGGACAAGTGCAGAGTCCTGCACTTAGGATGGAAGAATCCCATGCACCGCTACAGACTAGGGACCGAATGGCTCGGCAGCAGTTCTGCAGAAAAGGACCTAAGGGTTACAGTGGACAAGAAGCTGGATATGAGTCAACAGTGTGCCCTTGTTGCCAAGAAGGCCAATGGCATTTTGGGATGTATAAGTAGGGGCATTGCCAGCAGATCGAGGGACTTGATCGTTCCCCTCTATTCGACATTGGTGAGGCCTCATCAGGAGTACTGTGTCCAGTTTTGGGCCCCACACTACAAGAAGGATGTGGAAAAATTGGAAAGAGTCCAGCAGAGGGCAACGAAAATGATTAGGGGACTGGAACACATGACTTATGAGGAGAGGCTGAGGGAACTGGGGATGTTTAGTCTGCGGAAGAGAAGAATTAGGGGTGATTTGATAGCTGCTTTCAACTACCTGAAAGGGGGTTCCAAAGAGGATGGCTCTAGGCTGTTCTCAGTGGTAGCAGATGACAGAATAAGGAGTAATGGTCTCAAGTTGCAGTGGGGGAGATTTAGGTTGGATATTAGGAAAAACTTTTTCACTAGGAGGGTGGTGAAACACTGGAATGCGTTACCTAGGGAGGTGGTGGAATCTCCTTTCTTAGAAGTTTTTAAGGTCAGGCTTGACAAAGCCCTGACTGGGATGATTTAGTCGGGGATTGGTCCTGCTTTGAGCAGGGGGTTGGACTAGATGACCTCCTGGGGTCCCTTCCAACCCTGATATTCTATGATTCTAAGTCCAGAGTTGAAATAAGAGGGGAATGCTTCCCTCTCGGGCTCTCCATGCAGCAGGCCCTCCCTTCCCTCAGGCAGTTATTTGGGCAGTTATTTAGGGCAAGATTCAGCCTTCCCTCAGCTCATCTCTTCTGGTACTTCCAGTAGCAGGTTTGTTTTCCTCTCTGCCATACCCCCAAATGAGCTGCTCTCCTGCCTTTTAACTTCTCCTCCAGTTGGTGCATCTGCTACAGGTGTGGCAGGGCAGGGCTAGCTGAGCCCAGAGTAGTTCTTTAACCCCTGGTTGCTCAGTGAGGGGTTTGTTCAGCCCCTGACATATAGATAGTAAAACTATTATACTATATGCACCTAAACAAAATTAAACAAAATGAGAAAATTGAAATGAACCATTTCAAAAATGTTCTCTCAAAAATTGTCAAAATTTTCTCTTCCCTTGAGAAATGTCAGTTTTGACAAAAGTGTATTTTCTGACAGAAAATTGTTTTGTCATTTTTAGACCAGCTTTACTGTATAACCTAGTAGAAGTAAATGGCAAAAGTAGACAATAGCAAAGACAATACAGTTAAAAATTGAAACAAGAACAAATATTAGAATAAATATTGTGTTGTATTCCATGCCCCTGGTGCCTTGTCTGGTTCACCCTGATCCAGCGAAGCACATAGGCATGGGCTTCATTTTAAGCAAATGGGTATTAACACTGATTTCAAAAGGACCACTCACAGGCTTAAAAGTTATGCCCAGGAAGGAACCAGGGCCCTACCCATGTCCATTTCAGTCCCAGGCCCTTGCCCAATGGCAGCTTATTGCTCGAACACAAAAGTCATGAGTAACACAAAACTAGGTAATTCCCCTAACCAGAAAAGGCTGCAGTCCAAAAAGGCTTTTCCCATTGTTTCTCTTAGTGTGCCACCACCACTCCTCCTCTCTCTGAGCTGCCTGTCTTCTAATCTTCCTGGGATCTAGAAGCT
Source organism: Natator depressus (assembly GCF_965152275.1). NCBI lineage: Eukaryota > Metazoa > Chordata > Testudines > Cheloniidae > Natator > Natator depressus. The sequence goes on from NC_134238.1 coordinate 53,564,521, forward strand.
AGTCTGGGCAAGCAGGTCTGTAGCAGCAGCCAAGGGGGAGGACCTCCTTGCAGAGCCCCTGCTACAGAATACAAACCTTAGAGTGCATGTGGCAAATTCTCTCTGAGTGCACTTGAAGTTGGTCCTGGCTGGTGCCACCAGACTAGGACACCTCCTGGACTATGACCCTGTGAATAGACCCTGTGATGCTGAGCTGGTGCATAGGGCTGTCCACCCCGCATGTTCCTCAGCATGTGCTCCAGGAAGTAAGGGCATCCTTGCCTCACCCTTCTCTTGCTTTTCTTGAGTGGGTTCTGAGGGAGGCTGCTTCCCATCCACCACCCTGACCTTTTGAACCTTATCATCAGGCCCGTGCCCTGCAAGTCTTCCCAGATGTTCCTGACATGTCACCTGAGCTGGCTAAACACTATCTGGCTAGTCTGCCTCTGAACCACACTCAGGAAATATTTGTACACTCTTGCGCTTCATATCATCCATTTCCTCACCTTTGTGTCCCATCCCAATACTAAGTGGTGGGCCACGATGCCATCTGTGGAGGGTGAAGAACCCTGGTTGGACAGTCTGTACTCCGATCTAGTCCCACAGCCTATCAGGAATATTAATTGGTGGCTGTGAGCACAGGTGTGTACCTGGTACGGTACTTCCCCAACTCCCCCAACACCTGCCCATTTTGTGGCAAGAGGGAAACCCTGGTGCACAGATACATAGAGTGCATTAAGGTGCATCCCCTCTTCTAATTCCTCCAGACCCTCTTACTGAGGTTCTGGTTGTACTTTCCCCTGCACCTCTTGATCCATGCAAACCCTATCCGTGGTCCCACAAAGTCACAGGACCTCCTCGTCAACATTGTCCTGGTACTGGCTGTGTCATAAAAATAAAGGGAAGGGTAACCACCTTTCTCTATACAGTGCTATAAAATCCCTCCTAACCAGAGGCAGAACACTTTCACCTGTAAAGGGTTAAGAAGCTAAGATAACCTCTCTGGCACCTGACCAAAATGACCAATGAGGAGACAAGATACTTTCAAAGCTGGAGGGAGGGGGGAACAAAGGGTCTGTCTGTGTGATGCTTTTGCCAGGAAGAGATCAGGAATGCAGACTCCGAACTTCTGTAAAGTTAGTAAGTAATCTAGCTAGAAATGCGTTAGATTTCCCTTTGTTTAATGGCTGGTAAAATATGCTGTGCTGAATGGAATGTCCTGTTTTTGTGTCTTTTTGTAACTTAAGTTTTTGCCTAGAGGGATTCTCTATGTTTTGAATCTGATTACCCTGTAAGGTATTTACCATCCTGATTTTACAGAGGTGATTCTTTTACCTTTTCTTTAATTAAAATTCTTCTTTTAAGAACCTGATTGATTTTTCATTGTTCTTAAGATCCAAGGGTTTGGGTCTGTGTTCATCTGTACAAATTGGTGATGATTTTTATCATGCCTTTTCCAGGAAAGGGGGTGTAGGGTTTGGGAGGATATTTTGGGGGAAGACATCTCCAAGTGGGCTCTTTCCCTGTTCTTTGTTTCAAATGCTTGGTGGTGGCAGCATAGGGTTCAAGGACAAAGCAAAGTTTGTACCTTGAGGAAGTTTTTAACCTAAGCTGGTAAGAATAAGCTTAGGGGGTCTTTCATGCAGGTTCCCACATCTGTACCCTAGAGTTCAGAGTGGGGAAGGAACCTCGGCAGGCTGCAACAAGCTTTCACCATAGCAGTAGAAGGAAGCTGGATAGGGCACTATTTCCATTCCCTCTCCAAGAAGAGTTCCTCTGGGCAGCTTCCACTAGCTCCTTGGGCACCTTTGAGTCTCTCTGATAGGTGTCCCCCTCAGGACCCTGATTATAAACCTATGACCCTCACGCCCATTCCTGTTTTTTCATTTGTTGTACCCTGGAACCAGTTGATTTCAGTGCTTTTCCTGGTCCTTTCCCGCTGAAGGGGGCAGGGGAGTGTGGAGAGAAACACTTTTAGTTTGTTAGCTGGATCGCCTTTGGGGATCCATCATATACGTGGGAAGCAAAATAAACCCTCCCCTGAAAAGAGGACACACACTTCCCTTCAGTCCCCTGCTAAGCCGGTGACAAGCAAAGACATTTTCCTGGGTTGTTCAGTCTTGCCACAAGCATGCTTAAGAACTTTGTTATTAAACTCTCCAGGGCAGACACTTGTCACCTTATATATTTGATGTGTCTAGTAATAATGGTAGGTAGATTGGGTGAATTAGACTCTTGTTAAATCAGTTGAAAAAATAATCAAAGAAAAATAATTTCGAGAATCCTAAACAAAGCTTTATTTTTCTGCCTTAAAATCTCCTTCATAAAAAAAGTAATTAAGATAACACAGCTTTTCTCTTGCTAAGGGGCCCGTGATGTGCTGGAAACAAGTAGGTGAACTCTGATCACTTAGGTACCAATCAGTTCCCCATGAGAAGGCTGACTGGGGATATAAAGCTAATTAGCTGATCAGGCTGGGATGGCTGAATCAATTAGCCATCAGCTGAGGGGTATAAAAGAAGACACAAGAAGGTAATTAGGGGGAGGATCAGGGCCAGCTGACCTTGGTATTATTGAGAGATGAAGGAAGTACATGTTCTTTGTTCCTCCCAGGCTCTGTGGGAAAGGGACAAGAAAAAGGACAAGAAACCTGGCAAATACTTTGATGTATGACATTGTATTGGTGGTGGGAATATAAATAAGCTAACACAAAGCTGCAGTGTCTGAGATATTGCTGTGGTATCAGAGGACAGGGACAGAGCACATCCTGTTACCAGGCCTGTTTGGAATATACTGAAAGCTTGTGACTATCACTGTCAATAGTCACCCACCAGTTTAGTATATTACTATGCTATCAATCCAGAGTGAATTTGCTGCAAGTCCTTTGTGCCATGCTTAAGAGAAGAGAGAGATGCACAACTGTCAATGAGCACCACGTGTCATTAACTGTTGTGAAGGACAAAAGGGATATCTATTTTTTTTTCTGGTTTAAAAACACGATAAACCTAGGCTTTATAATAAAGTGTGTGTGTGTATCTAACATATCCATGTTTTAATACTTATACCATTGTCACTCCATGTAAATATTTAACAACATTTTTTTCATTACAATCAAATGTGACATCTTGGGGTAGCAGCTATAATAGATCTCCTGCCTCGTGATCTCCTGTCTCATGTGAGTAGCCCCAGGGACTACCCTTCTACATGAACAAGGTAAGCAGGACATTGCTAGAAGCAATGCAGAGGTTTCTGTGAAAGGAAACTGTGTTGTCAGTTGGCTTGTGTGTGTATGTTCTTTCTGTGTGCTGTCCCCAGCTCTGCACAGATAGCTGGTTCAGCTGGAATATCATTGCCTCGGCAGCGCTGTTAAGGCTGCTCAGTGGAGCTTCAATGTTATTAGTAGGTAGTGCAGCATGTTAGTTCAGCAGACTTCGATGTTACTCATAAAGAAAGACCACAGGCAAAGTTCAGTGGCAAAGACACTCAGCCAGGTTTATTGCCCCCTAGACATAGTATTAGTGGCCTGGCTCTGTGATTACAGGTACACTGACAAGTGAGTGCCTAGTAGCCAGAAATGGCTCAGTCGGCAGTGGGACTTTCTGCTGTCCCTTAGACCACACAAATAATTAAGGTGAAGTATCCTGACATTTACAGACAAAGACCAAAAACTAAAATACACAATTTACACCCCATCTTCTGTATTTTATTACATCTGTTTGTTACTTCCTTTTGTTCCTGACATCTTGGACAAAACATCCCTATTAATTATGTTATCAAACCATCTTATCTTGTACTAGATTGGGATGCAACTGTCCTAGTTGGAATATATTTATGTAAATATCTAGTGCCCAGTACCCTAACTGGACAGTGAACTTGTGAGTATGTGCTTTAATACGTGGCCTGACTCTAGTTCACAGCTTCTGGTTCATGCCTGAGATCTTTCATCAGGCCCAGTGCTCCAGAATCTCTCTTCTACAAGCCGTAGGTAGTCAGATATGATTTAGTAAAGTCTGCATAGTCCAAGAAGGAGATAATCCAGTTTCTGACTAGGCAGCCTGATTCCACCTCACTCCATATTGTTTTTGCCAATGGAAAGACAAGAGAGAGTAGGAGGCAATTCTTATAAAGAATGGCATGTCCTTAAATATCTGACTGGAAACCAGCCCATGCTATTTCTCCTCACACACTCAATTTAAATGTTAAACTTTCTAATCCTATTTACATTTCCTCTATCGTTGGACTAAAGCTTACTGTCATTTGAACATAGTTTAACATAGAAAGTGGATTTGCTAATGTATGTGATAAAGAGATGATACAAGCTGCTGGTTGTGAGTGTAACTTCTTGTTCTAGTGCGTAAATTTGAGAGCTTTCTTACAGAGGCTGTCGACAGAACTGATGATTGCTATGAGCTGTGTTGTGCTGAACTAACATTCTATTGTAGGTAAATAACCAGAGGACCTGATGCAGCGGGTATCCCTCTGAGCTCACTAGGAAGCAGAAGATCTAGCGTATGGGCTAGGTGAGGTGGTAGGGAATTTTTTTCCCTTTAAGGGTACAAGTCCTTCTCCTCTTTCCCTGAAGTTATTTTAAATTCATTTAGGTTCTGGCTTCTCATGTTTGTTCTCTGGAAAGGTAAATGGACACATAACATGCAGCAGGCAGAAATAGTCAGAAAATATGCTGAAATGGCTGTGTGTTCTTCTTAACTGCTGAGAGAGGCAACATAAATGATCAGTACAAAGACAGCAATACTGGCTATAGTTTATCATCACAGTGTTTTGCATAAACCCTATTATTCCTTTCTACTAGCTTCTTAAAAATCTATGCTGCTTCTGGTAACATCATATAACAAAAACTCCTTGACTTGTTTCAAAGAATACTGATCTAAACCCTGCTTGGAGTTTGACAGCTCCTGGAACTCTGGTCTGGACTGAACCTCTAAGGGGGTTCTTCCCATATGGACTATACCAATAATAGCTACCAAGCCCTCTGTTACCATTTCCCAGCATGTTTGGGGTGGGGTGGGGGGACAGAATTAACTGAAAATACCAGCTTCTGCCTGGGGTGATCTGGTCATGAAGTTTTCTGGGCCAATGATGAGCCAGGGTTTCTCTGCCCCTCAGTGTGAGGGGATAGCCTGACCGACAGACAAAGATTAGTTTTAGTTTCTGTTTTGAACTTTGAGTTTGAGAGCTCAAAGAGAAACCGAACAGCTCAGGGATTCTCTGATATACTCCTCTGCCAGTCCCACAAATGGAGTATGCTGTGGGATTTAGTGCATGGGTCAGACAGTTCCAGCCCTGCAGAGACCAGCATCCACAGTGTCAGAGCTCTGACCCAGTGAGAGCGACCAAGAGCTAGCCAAGACTTCCACAGGACTCCAGAGAAGGGAAATAGGAGAGGACCCTGCCCCACCCAGGGGCAAAGACACTGCCAAAGGGTCCCTTATTGTTTAAGCTAGCCAATGTTCACAGCACTGCAACACTTGCCTCTAGATTCGTATCCCAGCATACCATCTGCCTGGGAAGGTGCCGGGGAAGGAAATTGGGGTTGGGAGGAGCTGTGAGTAGGGTTTCCAAACCTCCAGGATTGGCCTGGAGTCTCCAGGAATTAAAGATTAATCTTTAATTAAAGATTATGTCATATGATGAAACCTCCAGGAATATGTCCAACCAAAATTGACAACCCCAGTTGTGAGCTGGGAAGTTTGTTGATTTGCTGATGGGTTAGTACTTATTAGTTAATCATAACTCTTTTCTTCTCCAGAAACTATTTTCTTGTTCCCAATAAAGTCCCCATTGCTATATTGTTTATGGCTACATTGTTTTTTTCTTTGCTGGAGTTTGTGTTGTTGTACTTTATTGTTTCTTGTGTCGGGATTTTATTACTCCTTGCCAGCAGTGGTAGCATTAGCCCCCCACCTTTATTCCCCACCACTACCACCAGCTTGTGTCCCTGGCAAAATAAGCAGTCACTGTGAGTGGAGGCACTAGGCATCACAAAAACCCCGAAGACCTAGCCTGCTCTAGGAGAGAAAGAAAAGCTGCTCCAGGGAGAAGACTTGAGTTTCACCTCAGGGAAGGGGCTATGCTACTGTGACATTCCCCTGGTGCTATCTGTACCGGTGATCTGATAGGTCACTCCAATCCTTGACTCTGGAGCCAGCCTTACCCTGCTCTGCTCTGCGAACCCCCACTCCCGAGCCGTTCACACACAGCCTCTAGCATGTAAGCTGCTCCCCAGATACGTGAGTGAGCACTTTTGGCCAGCCGCAGCTTGGATTGTACAACCGACTGACACTAGTCAATATCTCCGGTCCCAGACACAACCCTAGGAACCTCCGTCTTGCAGTGTCCAGTAATGCCCCCTGGATGCTGCAACCTTATATGAGTTTGTCAATTTAACAAATAAATTGATATGTACCAGGCTTGTTATCCCAAGAGGAGTCTCTGACATGTTTCAAACCAAATGCACTGCTTCAGGTAGAATAAACAAACAAATTTATTGACAACAAAAGATCGATTTTAAGTGATTATAAGTCAAAGCACAAGTCAGATTTGGTCAAATGAAATAAAAGCAAAACACATTCTAAACTAATCTTAACACTTTTAGTGCCCTTACAAACTTATATGCTTCTCACCACAGGCTGGCTGGTTGCCCTTCAGCCAGTTTCTCCCCTTTGATCAGTGCTTTAGTCGCTTGGTGGTGGTATCTGAAGATGTAGGTGGAAGAGAGAGAGCATGGCAAATGTCTCTCCTTTTTATCATGTTCTTTCTTCCCTCTTGGCTTTGCCCTCCCCTTCTTTAGAGTCAGGTGAGCATTAACTCATCATAGTCCCAAACTGACCAAGGGAAGGGGGGTGATTCACTCGAGAGTCCAACAGATCCTTTGTTGCTGCTTAGGCCAGTGTCCTTTGTTCCTGTGAGGCTGGGCTGGGTTTGTCCCATATGTGCCCTGATGAGGTGTGAACTACCCCTCTGCTCTTGGAGTGTTTTGCCTGGGCTTGTTTTAAGCCATGAGGCCACATTTTCAGCCTCTTAACTACATACATGAAATTACAAACTATAACATTACTATAACAACTATGCTCAGTGGATCATGAGCCTTCCGAAAACACCTGACATGACAAACTTTGCATTGGATACCACACAGGCATATTATAAGGATGAACATGGGGGTGCAGGATGTTCCCCCAAGGCACAGAGTGTCACAAGTACTTCTCAGGGTTATCTCATTACTAGTAGACAGCTTGACTTATCTCTCAACCTAACTATCTGATTTCAATGAGACTGTAACAAGAATACAGTATATCTACTGGACAATATAGCAGCTGATGTAAAGGCAATACAAATTACAGCCAGCATGTGCTGCAGAAGCAAAGAATTAATTTTATTTTCTCTTTGCCTAAGGGTCAGACAACTCAAACTTGGAATACCTCCATTTGAATCCTATCCTAACATTTATTTACATAAGGCCTATGTTCTTATTAACATAAATGAGTGTTATTAATACCAATGAAAAAAATATGTAGGCCCGTTCTCATTCTAAATGCATTCGGTAGGTTTTTTATTTAAATGCAAACATCACACTTGATCGGTCTGCTAAAAAGCTGCCATGAGCTTTTAAAAGTACTCATAATTCTTAAGAGTGGCATTCAGTACATTATCTATCGACCAACTCAATATTCTTGGATTTTAGTTTTTTCATTTTAATCTTGAAAGAATGACATGTTCTCAGCTAGTCAGCAAAATAAAGATGTATGTAATTGGATAGCAGCAGGAGGGGCAGATATGACTACTTTTTTTGTTACAGTTGAGTAATCAAGTTTTTTAGCAGTAACCCTGCACAAGCTAAGTATAAGTTAAAAAAATTGCAAATGCCAAGGTATTTGAGTTTCACTTTTGAGTTTCACTTTTAGATTTGGGATTAAATGAATTGAAAAGTGAAATTTGAGTCTCACCTGGCTTTCTGTAGATAATATGCAAGGATATTTGAAGTAATATATTGGTCAAGGTTTGCTGGAAAGGCTTTTGAATGTGAGCAAAACTTATCAGTTATGTTATAATTAAACCAAAGTGGGTGACTTTGGCTTACCCGAAAGTTTCACACTGGCACATCCCAGGATATCCATTAGTCACCCACTTGTGGTGTCATATTTCTAATTTCTTAGCTAGATATTTAAATAAAATGCATGTGAATACTATGAGGTTAGGCAGACTAGAAAAAATATGTATTCATGTACAGTATCTTTAGATTTAAAATAAGTATGTCTGATACTAAGAGTAAGGGTCTAGGAGTTAGGGTTGAGACTTTCAGAACAGTACAGACGATATAGATTCACAGCGTCCACTAAAAATAATGCAAGAGACATTGACAGCTGTAAAACTAGACTTGGGTGATACTTTTTATGCAAACACCTTGTGAAGGTTCCAGTCAACCAAAATAATTGTCAAATTGGGGTCAATTTCAGCTAATTGTTTTGGTTTTTTTTAAATGTTTTGGCACTCCTAAAATGAAACACTTCAACTTTTCATTTCAGAAAGACAGTTTGTTTTGGAATCTTCTTGTCTTTTAAAAACTTTAAAAAAAAAATTTAAAACCTCAGTATGACATTTTGATCCACAATGATCAAAAACATTTTGATCCACAATGAAACCTTTGCTTCATGAAAATAATGACCACAAATGTTCATTTTTGGTCAGTTATTGATAAGACATTAGATACCCAGGATCCATCAGTTATTAATCAAAGTTAGTTAAGCACAGCACCGAAGGGTCAATGCATTACCAACCAATCTGAAAGACAGTAATGCAATACTCAGTGTGTCCTAAAGTGTGAGCTAAAACTCTACTCACATATCCTATTTGTTTATGATGGATAGAATATTCAATACATTATCCAAGAAACTGATAACAACTGATCTTGTTTTAAACATGGCATAGGAGAAGCCACCAGAGACATCTGAATTAGCTACATGTTGGTACAGCACACATGTTGACTAAACAGCAACAAGATAATGTATGTTTCTGCATCTAGCACTGAAATTACAAATTTAGAATTCCCCTTGGGTAAAAACTTACCATAAATAAATTAAATAAAAGCATTCTGGGAAAACATGAAAACAATTCATAGTTATACAACTTAGCATGAATACAATCCACTCTGAGAAAATATACGTCACTACTAGCTACTTATCTCAGTTGCACAACACACTTTATCCTGTCAAGCTGTAGGTACAACAATAAAATCATTTACCTATTGTGGTGAATACATGTGTTTGTAAGAGCCAGGTTCCCATTCCTGTACAATTCCATTCCTTACATGGCTAAACTACCACTGAAGCATCAGTATTAATATAACTACAGTTCAGGCAGTAGTTTTCCACTTCAGCGTTGGTCTAGCCATAAACTAGTATGGGGCTCTGGTTCAGTTTGGTCAAAGGACTCAATTTTTTTTCCCCCAGTTTGGTGTCCAAATCAAAAAATGGATTAGTTGCAAAGCTCTACCCAAGCCTGCTTTGCAAATTGCCACCCAGGATTCCAGAATCCTGTTCCTAGCTCTGCAATGGACTGGCTGTGAGATCTTAGGCAATTCAAATAACTTCTCTTTTCCCAACAGGCTCATCTGTAAATACTGGAATAGTATCTTACAGAAGCATTGTGAGGCTCAGTTGACAATTTTATTTTAAACTAGAGTTAGTTCAAAACATGAAATTTTTCCTGTCGGAAAAATCCCATTTTGAAATTGTCCAAATTTTCAGATTTTCCCACAGGATTTTTTGTAATAACGCACACACACAAAAAATGTTTTCCATTTTGGTTTATTGATTTCTTGTGGGGGGGGATTCCCTCCTTTCAATCTCTTTTTCCATGGGGGGGGAGCGGATATGAGAGGAAAGGTTTAAAAAAAGGATAATTGGGGGGTACTTATTTTTCACATTTGATGTTTTACAACTTTTTCCAGTTGGATAACTATAAGACAAAGGTGAAAAGTGTGTGTGGAGGGGGCGGGGGGACTTCACTTTCAGGTACACTCTTCCCTTGTCCTCCATTTTCCAGTGGAAAAGGTAGGGAGCTGGGTGGATGAAATGAAAAGACAATAAAAATAAAAAGACAGAAGGGTAAAATTCAAAACTAGAACAATTTTGTGTCAAAATGAAACACGAAAAAAATATTCTTTTCAAAATATCAATTCAAAATTATTTTTTTAAAATTCAAATTTTCCAATCAGAGAAAAAAAGGTTGAATTTCTGGCAGAAAAAAACCCAGTTTGGACAAAACTAAATTTTTATAATGGAAATTTTTTCATGCCAACAATTTGAGCCAGCTCTATTTGTAACACACTAAGAAATCATTGGATGAAAAGCACAGGAAAACTGAAAATTATTAATTATTATTATTTTCATTGCCATTCTACAGTGACTAGCCAGGCAGGTTCTCTGGACAAACTCCTCTCTTTGTGGACTCTCTCTACTAATTCCAACCCAAATCAGATCTACCTGAAAATCAACTAAGATCAATACAACATTGACTCATTTACATAAATCTTACTGTACCAAGAATTGGCATGAAAGAAGAGTTACATAAAATATAGCCAATTAAAACTTGACTTTCCCCATGCATCATTAAGTCAGGGTGAAAATAATCTTTTTGACTTTGAAGCATAACTGTTAACTGTACATTTCTAAAAGGGTAGTATCATTTCATGTTACAAAACATTTGCCTGGGAAGCTCATTATATCACATAAATATACATCAAGAGAATTAAAAAACAACAACTCCTAATTCATAGCCTTTTTGTTAAAGTGCTCAGTTAGTTTATATAAAAGCTTCCATTTTGAAAAGGTTATACTGTAAAAAAGCACATCTACTGTGAAGAATAGATTTTTCCCTTCTGATCTTCTGAGAATTGTGTTATAAATGTATTTACATCTAATGTATTGAGTTCATTGAGTGATACTAAGAATCAAGCTTTGGCAAGCTGATGAAATATGATAAATGTAACAACAGCATTATAGTAGTGTCTGGCAGTGCCTGTAAAAAAGGCGCTCTGTATTTTCACTGTAACCAGTTTTTTTTAATTCATAACTCAACAATGAATTGTGCTTTGGGTAAAAAAACCAGCATACATGTTCTCAAAATCACAAATGTATAATATATATTTTTAAGTTTATCGGAACTGTTTAAAAGAGGTTGGCTGTTAGGTTATAGGACAAAAACATGGATCATAGAATCATAGAATATCAGGGTTGGAAGGGACCTCAGGAGGTCATCTAGTCCAACCCACTGCTCAAAGCAGGACCAATCCCCAACTAAATCATCCCAGCCAGGGCTTTGTCAAGACTGACCTTAAAAACTTCTACAGAAGGAGATTCCACCACCTCCCTAGGTAACACATTCCAGTGTTTCACCATCCTCCTAGTAAAAAAATTTTCCTAATATCCAACCTAAACCTCCCCCACTGCAACTTGAGACCATTACTCCTCGTTCTGTCATCAGCTCCCACTGAGAACAGTCGAGATCCATCCTCTTTGGAACCCCCTTTCAGGTAGTTGAAAGCAGCTGTCAAATCCCCCCTCATTCTTTTCTTCTGCAGACTAAACAATCCCAGTTCCCTCAGCCTCTCCTCATAAGTCATGTGTTCCAGTCCCCTAATCATTTTTGTTGCCCTCTGCTGGACTCTTTCCAATTTTTCCACATCCTTCTTGTAGTGTGGGACCCAAAACTGGACACAGTACTCCAGATGAGGCCTCACCAATGTCGAATAGAGGGGAATGATCACGTCCCTCGATCTGCTGGCAATGCCCCTACGTATACATCCCAAAATGCCAGTGGCCTTCTTCGCAACAAGGGCACACTGTTGACTCATATCCAGCTTCTCATCCACTGTAACCCATAGGTCCTTTTCTGCGGAACTGCTGCCGAGCCATTCGGTCCCTAGTCTGTAGCGGTGCATGGGATTCTTCCGTCCTAAGTGCAGGACTCTGCACTTGTCCTTGTTGAACCTCATCAGATTTCTTTTGGCCCAATCCTCTAATTTGTCTTGGGCCCTCTGTATCCTATCCCTACCCTCCAGGGTATCTACCTCTCCTCCCAGTTTAGTGTCATCTGCAAACTTGCTGAGGGTGCAATCCACACCATTCTCCAGATCATTTATGAAGATATTGAACAAAACCGGCCCCAGGACTGACCCTTGGGGCAATCCACTTGATACCGGCTGCCAACTAGACATGGAGCCATTGATCACTACCCGTTGAGCCCGAAAATCTAGCCAACTTTCTATCCACCTTATAGTCCATTCATCCAGCCCATACTTCTTTAACTTCCTGGCAAGAATACTGTGGGAGACCGTGTCAAAAGCTTTGCTAAAGTCAAGGAACAACACATCCACTGCTTTCCCCTCATCCACAGAGCCAGTTATCTCGTCATAGAAGGCAATTAGATTAGTCAGGCAGACTGCCCTTGGTGAATCCATGCTGACTGTTCCTGATCACTTTCCTCTCCTCTAAGTGCTTCAGAATTGATTCCTTGAGGACCTGCTCCATGATTTTTCCAGGGACTGAGGTGAGGCTGACTGGCCTGTAGTTCCCAGGATCCTCCTCCTTCCCTTTTTTAAAGATGGGCACTACATTAGCCTTTTTCTAGTCATCTGGGACTTCCCCAGATCGCCATGAGTTTTCAAAGATAATGGCCAATAGCTCTGCAATCACATCCGCCAACTCCTTTAGCACTCTCGGATGCAGCGCATCCGGCCCCATGGACTTGTGCTCGTCCCGCTTTTCTAAATAGTCCCAAACCACTTCTTTCTCCACAGAGGGCTGGTCACCTCCTCCCCATGCTGTGCTGCCCACTGCAGTAGTCTGGGAGCTGAGCTTGTTCGTGAAGACGGAGGCAAAAAAAGCATTGTACATTCAAATTGTAGCACTGAAAAAATGTTGATTTTATATATTAAACATTTGTAGGCCTGATAGTGAGCTAGAAATTCTGGTGATTTATTTTATAATTTTAGAAATAGATTCAAAAGCAGCTACTGTATATTAAGTTGGTTGTTTTTTTTTCCATACGGATTTTAGAGCATTTTCCAGACTCTCTAGTATTATTCTTAAAACAAGCATATTACCATTCGCACATATAGAGCATCAGAGTTCCAACGGTGCTATCACAGTCTAATGCATCAATAATTCACAAATGACGCATCCTTAATAGTATGTATTGGATTCGCACAGGCCTTAACAACAAAAGAGTCATTATGCTTTGTCATGCTAATGATCCATGGATCAAGGACTGTCTAAGTACATACTGATGATATGTGAAGTCAACAGTAGTTTGGCTACTTATTGCAGAGGTGTAGGAATGATGTATATTCTGTATTACTGTATCAATAACCACAACCACATGTGGAGATCCTCAGATGGTCATATTTTCATTAAAGTCACTGGGAAAGAAGCTGAGGTTCTGCCCCAGGTTACACCAGTTGAGAATCTGTTTTTGAATTTTTGGATGGTATAAAACAGAAAGTTTACCTAAGGATTTCCTATCTTTTGCAGGTTTAATAATTTTTTAGAATTATAGGACCAAATCTTAGTCCTACTATAGTCATTGTCAACACTCCCATTGACTTCAATGGGGCCAGGCTGTGGCTCATACTTTTAGCTCAATATGCAAGCCACTACTGGACTCTTTTCTCCTCACATTTACACCAGTGTATATTAGCAATAACACTGATGAAGCTCATGCTCAAATAAATTGGTTAGTCTCTAAGGTGCCACAAGTACTCCTTTTCTTTTTACTGATGAAGTCAGTGGAATTACACTTTTGTAAAACCAATGGAAGTGGGAAGAATTTTTTTACCATACTCACTGGCAAGACCACCATCTCCAAACCTCTTTTTCTATCACTGTGGAAATAGAAACACTGGAGAACTGATCCATGTTGCAGAGAACCTCACTAGAAGCCTTTTAAAATAATCCTAAATCAAATATGGTTTTCTATAGTCTAAGAACCCACCAGAACAAAGGGTTTCTCTTTTGTACTCCACTTTTTTCTGTACAGGGAAAGATGAAAATGTGGGGCAAAAATTGGTTTTATTTTTATTCATACAAATTGTTAGCAAAAGTTATGGTGTGCAAACTGGGGGAAAAATGGCTGACAGTCAGAGTCATGCTGTCTGGAGTTGCTCACGACCACGAGTGCCTACTTTGTGGCAGACTGTCAAAAGCCGGGCAGACACCCCAAACTGGTGATATGTAGTATAATTAGATTTCACCAACCCAGTACCAAATGTAAATTCCTAAAGTACTGCTGTACTCTTATAATGTAGTCACAGACAGTCCCCTTAAACACTCCAGTCTATCTTGCCACCCAGGTGAGCTGGATTATGCGATAAATGGCCATTTACACCAAAAATCACAAAATATTCTCGGTTACCAGTCACTCACCAGGTCAATTTGCATTCTAGATCTCACACCAAAGACAACAGTGGTAGTCAATTCCACAGTAAACTTACTAAGGTTAATTAGCTATGTCAAGGTTCCTTCCCCACTCTGAACTCTATGGTACAGATGTGGGGGCCTGCATGAAAAACCTCCTAAGCTTATTTTTAGCAGCTTAGGTTAAAACTTCCCCAAGGTACAAACTATTTTACCTTTTGTCCCTGGACTTTATTGCTGCCACCATCAAGCGTCTAACAAATATAACAGGGAAAGAGCCCTCTTGGAAACGTCTTCCCCCCCCCAAACTCCCCCAAGCCCTACACCCCCTTTCCTGGGGAAGGCTTGATAAAAATCCTCACCAATTTGCATAGGTGAACACAGACCCCAAACTCTTGGATCTTAAGAACAATGAAAAAGCAATCAGGTTCTTAAAAGAAGAATTTTAATTAAAGAAAAAGTAAAAGAATCACCTTTGTAAAATCAGGATGGTAAATACCTTACAGGGTAATCAGATTCAAAATATAGAGAATCCCTCTAGGCTAAACCTTAAGTTACAAAAAGACACAAAAAGAGGAATATCCATTCCATTCAGCACAACTTATTTTATCAGCCATTTAAACAAAACAGAATCTAACACATATCTTCCTAGATTGCTTATTAACCCTTTACAGGAGTTCTGACCTGCATTCCTGCTCTGGTCCCGTCAAAAGCAACAACACGGACAGAGCTCCCCCCGCCTCCTCCCACCCCCGCCAGCTTTGAAAGTATCTTGTCTCCTCATTGGTCATTTTGGTCAGGTGCCAGCGAGGTTGTCTTAGCTTCTTAACCCTTTACAGGTGAAAGGATTTTTCCTCTGGCCAGGAGCGATTTAAAGGGTTTACCCTTCCCTTTATATTTATGACAAGCTACAAAAAAAGAATGAGAGTTATTGAGAGGTTAAAGCAGGTAAAATATATGTATGTAGGTGAATCACAGTCTGTAATTCCAAATGGTAGTAGAGATCTAGTAATCTGACTGTTTCCCAAAAGTTGCATAGCTCTGGGAATCTTAGTCGTCTTGTTTAGTTATTCTGTCCTGTTAGAATCCAAACAGTCCAGAGATGAAGAATTTTTCCCTGTGTCCATGCTTATAGCTTCTTCCTGCAAAGAAACAAGTTCACAGGGTCACTACCCATGTGGGCTCTTTCTTTTCTGATTCAGACAGAGGAGCACAATTAGTGTCTTTGATCTCCAATCATCATACACAATGACCACTTGTTTTGAAATAAGCAACAATTAGCACATTCCTGTTAAAGATTTTCATTTGCATTACATAAGGCTTCTTTCTCCTTTGATGGGTTACTTAGTTATAGGGATATATTTGCTATTACATTATAACAGGATACAGATACATGAAAACAATGCATGCACCATCCCATTAGTGTTCATGAAGTTTTAACACCAAATACATTCTTATACATTTAACAATCATTCTGATGTATACTAATATGCAAGCGAGTTGCCTGGCTTCCAACTGTGAGTTTGTCAGTTCTCAGCTGATGCCTAGGCTTTGGCCAGTGAGAGCCCGTGGCTTACCAAAATCACTGTCAGTTTGGTAGTCCATTAGATGTTAAAGCCAGCATAATATGGGCTATATAATTTCAGCCATTGATTCCTGCGCTTGGCCCAATAACCGTCTGATGAAACTAGAGTGTATATTTTTAGAAAGAGATTTAATCATGTTTCAAAGACACCATGTGATGGTGAATCTATCATTTGTAATCTGTTCCAATGGTTAATTAACCTAACCTAATTTTGCAATTTATTTTCATTTTGAACTTTACTGACTTTTTGTGTCTTTGTCTGTTAGATAAGAGCCCTTCAGTTACTTGACATTTCAGTCTTAACATTGGAGAAGAAATATCTATGTATGCTTATTTCCTTAACCCACAACTGAAATACAGTCATTTAAGTGACCGCTCCAGAAAACAACATTCAAACCTGTAAGAAACTAGTTTTTGGTGAATTTTCAACTCAAACAACAAAAAGTAGAATATACTGCCTTTTGAAAGGTGATATGCAAAAGTGGGAACCTAGAATTAGTAGATTCTCCTCTGTTTGTTTTAAAGGCATTTATCCATTGATTGAGCTCAACTCACATTCACATGCTTAGACAGAAGTCCATACAAACTGGCTAATTTAATGTGCAAAAGACTCACTTTACATACATGTAATTACCTGATGTGTGCACAAATGTCCATCTTCACATTTGTACATGGAATTTGCAGGTACAGTAGATTCATATATAACCCATTGTTCATTGTGTTATAAGTCATACTCTATGGCTGCTCCAAAAAGAATAGCTACCTTCTATTGCTCATAGCAAATGCACCTAGGTTCTGAGCCACTATCCTCTGAAGTCATTGGGAGAGTTTTCCACTCAGCTTTGAGTTAGGTCCTGTACTATAATACTGAAGGTACTGGATCAAATTTTGCTGTTGGCCCATATTCCTATACATGAACAATTTTGGCAGGAGCTATGTTTAAAATGTTCTCTAATAATCAGTTGCAAATTGTCTTTCATGTAGGCACATTGTTTCAACTGTGATGTGGTAGTTTAGGAGATTTTTGAACTCTTAAAATGTCTCCCAAGCAGGACTTTATCTAGATTCTCATTTGTAAAGACTATATTTGGGTCTGATGTTGACTATTTTGTAGGTTTCTGAGGTAATAGGAGAACTGTTATTTTCCTGCCCATATAAAGGGTTATTTCAATAAAAACACACTTTTGCTTCCTTTTATGACTTCATTTCAGTTATTAAGAAGGTAACAGGGAATTTAAAGCTTTGAATACTGTGGGATTGTTTAATTTTGTTTGGTTTTGCCTGGTTGATTATTTGGGTGTGAAAGTTTATTGTCAGTTGAGTTACGGATAGTTGAACTAAGGAATGAATCAGTTCTTTCTTTTATGAAAAGACATAATCTCATAGCTCTGAACAGTAGAGCCAGCTGGCCCAGAGTTCTTTGTCTGCTAGTTTTACATATTAGGTAATTGGTTTATTGAATTTCTAAATATGTTGAATTTTTATGTAGATTATTACATTAGCCTGTAATGATTTATATATTTTCAGGACTCTCCAACATAATGCTACATTGTGAAATCTGTGATGACAAAGGAAAAAAAAACACTTTTACATAAAGCTATATCCACCTCAGATATTTTATTGACCATATCTTCGGGGGTGACGCGGACACTTAATAAAGTGAAGAGTCTAATAACAGCATGATTTTGAGTTTTAGTATAGTAATTATGGTTGAAAGGAGCTATATAACTACAAGATATTATTATAATGGCAGAAAATACCACTCAGTGTATCCTTTCTTCTGACAAAGAAAAAAATGGCATACAACATTGTCATACCCATAAAAATTGCAAAAAACAAGAATAGTGTACAATAAATTAATTCTCAAGGCTGTCAAAAAACTCTTTGCCTGTTCTAGTCTGATTAACTCAATTTGTGTTGCATGTTTAGATATTTAATACTTATACATTTCCTTTGTGTTTGAGAAGACTATGATGACTTCTGAAAATGAGATTTTCCAAACTTGACAACAGATAATTATTTATTATAATAATAATTTGTTTGTATTACTGGAGGACCTAGGAGTCCTGTCACTTGTTCCATTTTTTTTCACACAAAGTTCCCTATAATTGGGAAAAAATCTGCTCAGCCTGGAAGACTAAAAAGAATGGAGAATACTTTCAGACAGGGATTACTATAATAAGATAGTAGACTAATTGTCCAACTAGTTCACTGTCCTATCTATAACAGCCGTCAATGGCAACTGCTACAAGAAAGGTACAAAATGTACATAATGCAGGAGTCAACCTGTGTGGATGCAACTGTAGGATCAGGATCTTAGTTTGGACCCAAGTTAAAATTGCCATTAAAAAGTCAACTTCCTTTCTTCACTATCAAAATCAGTGAAATCATTTCCTCCAACTGGGTGGCAGAATTTTCACAAAAAAGCCTTCCAAATGAAGTGTACGTTGGGTGATTTCCCTGGGAGGCATCAAGAGCTCCCTTGTGCATGTGTCTGTCTCATGCCCATATCAAAGTGCTAAGCCTGGTTATGCTTTTCTGTCAGCCATCTGCATTACAACTGTAGTTACATATCCACTTTTATGACAGATAATTGATTCTCTTTGGGATTTTTTCTTCTCTTTTTGTTGGGCAGGACACCTATCAGACTGTGAACTCTTCTCAGTCCAGGGCCCCAGACTACCTGCCACTTTCACCTGCTTGTCCACTGTGGGTTGCCCAGTGCTTAGGAATAATATGAATTTGGCACTGCAGTAATATGGACTTTAACCCCAGGCCTTCATGAAATGTTACAATTTTTAATCACTTGTAACTAATTTTTTTTTTCCTCCGGTAGCTTCAACATTATCTTGATTTCCAAATATTGTTACATGTTGATGGGAGAAATGGTTTTGTATCCTCCAGCGGGATGGATGAGAGAGCTAAAGAAAAAGGTAACATACCCTATGTGCTGTACTAGTAAACATCAATCTGGAGAAAAAAAACCCGCCCAATAATGAGGTAGTTTTGAAGACTCCCTTTTCTGTGATTTTACTTTAAAAACTACCTTCTATGAATTTCACAGGACTGTTAGTTTCTGATATGAACATGTAGTATGTGGTAGTCATTACTTGTTGGACATCTTGGTTTGTGACATGCACATTGGAAAAGAACCCTGCTCTCCTTACTTGCACAAGGGGCACTCAATATTTCACAGAATCTGTGCTCATTCCTCACACACAGGCTCAGAAATAAGACCAATTCTAATACTACTGTGGGGTAACTATGGGTAAATGTTCACATTTTTAATGGTAACCCCCATACATACATGGACGCAACAGGATTTTTTAAATATTGTCTGCATCTACCAAAGAAACCAGGAAGCTATTATATAATGCTTGTGATAAACTGATCTTGTTTGCTTTGTGTTGTACGTCACCATCCTAACATTTGCAAAAAGTGTTGTTACAATTATTTCAATACATTTATACTTGCAAAAGCATTGTCTTAGAGTATGTCTACACTGCAATTAGATACCTGCAACTGGCCTGTGCCAGCTGACTCAGGCTTGGTCTGGAAACTGTGGGAGAGTCCCAGAGCTCCAGCTGCAGCCCGAGCCAGAATGACTGCACTGCAATTAAACAGCACCACAATCCAAGTCCTGTGGGCCCATGTCAGCTGGTGCAGGCCAGCTGTGGGTGTCTAATTGTAGTGTAGACATATTCTTAAAAAACTAAAGGGAAAGAGTGTGGTCTACAACAAGTATCTGTTATGATTTGTTTCTTGTGCAAGTCACCTTAAACTTAAGAGAAGTCCCACTCCCCACAAAACAGAGGCAGCTATGATTTGCGTTCGGATGCAGCCCATTACACCTCTTTTCATTAGTTAGTATACTCTCTAATGAAGACTTTGCTAGTGTTGTTAGAAGGGCCTTTGTTCTCTTCATGTAAAATAGAGGTTACTTTGACTATGCAATGAAAGTAAATGATTGCTGATGGGGTATGGAATAACAAACCTGTCTTTCAAACAGGTTGATAATGAGGCTACCAGTCCAGGTTGTGTGCACAGAATTAGAACCTGGATTGGGCGCTAGCTGAGAATCAAACCTCCTTCTCATACATATTAAAGCCATTTTATGCTGCATTGGCAAGGTAAAAGAGCCTTCAGGTGGGAGTCAATTATATTTACATCCACTTAAACGTTTTTTATGTTACAAAGATGGCCTCAGGTGGCTTTACTGTAAAATGAGAATCAGGCCCCAGAGATAGTATAACTTGCTGGGGTAAACTGTGGTAAAAAGTTAACTATAAGCATAACATCTATATATGGTTTACAAAGTGGATTGTATATTTATGGCTGAAACATACTATTAATTATTTAATCTCTCTAGATATTCATGCCTCACTCCTCACTGTAGTATCTGAATTCAGTTATAGAGTTTTCACCCAGCTTTTGATAAACAACATTTGGAAAACATTCAAAATTAAACCCACCTAAGAAAAACACCTCAAAAGTTAATTTGATGAGCTAATATATCTTACATGAGGTTATACATGAAGATATGTCCTCTTGCATTCTTTTTACAATACAAAAATTAAAAACAAAAGTCAAAAAAGCAAACAAACCAGAGAGTCCTTTCAATAGTGTAGCCTGTGGCAACACTGCATATTTCTCTGTAAAATATAAAATGAATCTGATTTAAAAACTTGAATGGTTGCAGATGCCTCATTTTCATTCCCAAATGGTGTACTTGACTTAATAGGTCATAGCAAAGACAGTTAATCACCAGTCCATCAAAGCTGACCTTACAATATACTTGGCAACTAACTTGCAAATACCTGCCTCTGAGATCTTTCAAAACTCAGTCCAATTCTACTGCAGTGAATTGTCTATATATGACCAATTCAGGGAGTTATGTTTGGGTTTGTAATAGATGGTAAAGAAATCAGGCTACAGCCATTGGACAGTTTGATCAGCCGATATTATATAATATTGAATGAAATGGGAAAGGATAATATTTATAAAAGTAAAATAAATCTTTTTCCACCAATTTGATTCAAATGTCTTAATAAAATACAGATTTTGTTCAGTCTGAATATGAGCACAAATTAGATGCAGAGAGATTCACTTTCTGATGAAAAGTGACCTCTCTCTGAACTTGAATATTTCCAAGTTTGCACAGCTTCTGTTCAAATATTTATTTTCTAATACAAATTGTGTATTCACGTATGTACTGAAGTGAGGAATAAAATGTCAACCATAGTGGCCATTAAATATGGAAAACACACATCGTGTGTAAATACTATGATAAATCCCTCTAATGAGTCTGACTTCATGTGCAACAGAGTAGGCTCATGGAAGGAAATAAAGAATTTTATTTTCCTTTCTTAATAGCTTTTTAGTTACAAAAGGAAATGTTAAGAATTCCTACTGAACATTGTAACATTTCTTCTGCTTTGCAATTAAAATATATGTGCCTTCTAACAGATGTCCCTTAATATGTATGGACATATAGGTGCTTAAATTATTTTATAAAAAGAAAAAAGGTATTTTTCCAGACATAAATGTGGAAGTATTTTTGAAAGAGAGAATGTACTTGTTAGTCCTAAAAAAAATTCAAGGTCTAAAGTGTCTCGGTAAAATATGTTTTCTTTAAGATAGACTGTATAAGCTGCACTATATAGCAGCATTAAACTGCTTACAATTGCTCCACTTTTATTTTTGGTCCGCTACATCTGCAGAAAACATAATGTGAAAGTTGTAGGTATAGAAATACTGTAGAGATGAGAATGAAGGATGGCTTTATAAAATGGTGGCTAGTAAGACCTTGAGCTCAGTTTGAAGAAGCAAAGATTTGCTGTTCTGTCAACTGATTTTTTTTCAACTGTCAGCTGTAATTATTAAATCAATAAACTCTATTATATTTAGAATTTAAATAGTTTCTCAAAAAGACATACCATCTTCAGGTCAGCAACAAGCTGTTTATTACATTCTAATGCGAGTGAGCAGTAATACGGCTTTTGCTATCTCATAATTTTAAGGTGGATTGTTAGCATGGACTATTCATTCTAAACAAATCCACTCCCATCATATCCCTCCTTGTAATAGGAATGTCCTGTTAATATAGCTGTTAACTAGAAAATGAGGGCAGGCTTTGCCCAGGTATTATTCTGCACCAAATCATAGGCATTGGCTCTAACCATTATAAATTAAAAGTGTTTGGGAGTTTCTTTGACTCTTGTCAAATAATGTCAGTATTGTGTATTGGAACTTTACTTATGATATGATGCCTGTAAAAAGATCAATGACACTGAGTAAAAATATCAAGTTTGCCAAAGCAATGTAGGAACTAGAGACACATGTTAAAAAGGGATTTAGAATCCTAATTTCCATTCTCTTAAATACTCAGCTAGTGTAGATAGAACTGACTTCAATGGAGTTATGACCATTTTCACCGACTAAAGATCCACCCTATTTACTTTGTCTTATGTTCTTATGCTTATGCTTAAGTCATATGCTTAAGTCTTATGCTCCTACGTGCCTAGGGTGTGATCTATACCCATGCACATTCTTATGTTGGCTTAAACCTCAGGGCATAAGCTCTACTACTATAACCAGTTTTAATCTCTTATAAGAGATCCCATACATGAATGTCACACTACCTTCAAATAGTTTAGTAAAACTGATTCAAGTTAAATGAGTGTGACTTCTGTGTGCAGACATGACCCAATGACTTTTGAAAATGTGACTTGGGCTCCTAACTCAGGTGGTTGGCTAGGAAAATCAGTTTCCAAAAAAATTTGGGGGACCAAAAATTGAGAGTCTGAAATTGGTGGATTCAATTAAAAATGAATATGTAAATGATAATGCATGCTTTGGATTCAGCAGTGGCAAGGTGGTGAGTTAATGCAAGTCCTAAAGTTATACCAGAAAGAGTAGTATCTTTTTGTTACCCCTCTTCACCAAAATATTCCCCAAAGAACCAGAGATTAAAAAATTATAAGTGAGCTCAAAGCTATGAATTTCTCTGCACAGCATGTAGATCTTTGACTACTTTTCTTCCTTTTCCACTATATTGTCATGAAATCCTCTGTCCTCTTATAAATAAAAGTACAGCCTTGCACATATGCTGTAGCCATGCCTGAAAATGTGTGTCTATAGGGCTACAAAAACCTGTTTCTAATAAGTAGGAACATGCTCAATTACCTGATTTGTGTATGCAAATACAGGGTTTTGCACCATAAATATAGCTTTAGAATTCCAAACTTAAACAGGCTTCAGTGATCTGTCACTCAGAGTAGGATAATCCTGACAGACTTGGAGAACAATACAAATCAGGCTGCAGGTTTCACAGCTCAGAGCAATAGGTGTGATATACAAAAAGCAGTTCATAAAGCACTTCAATTTATTCCTTTTCAGGCCTTTTCCCTGGAAAGGTTCCAGTTCTGCCAGGTATCAGTAAAATACATGTGGCACATTGCCTCTGGGGATAATGTAAGCATTAATTGAGCAAAAACTGAAATCTGAATCACTTGACCATGACTGAACACAGCAAAGGACCTATAGTCATTCTGGAATTTTGTAGCTATTATCAGTGGTTTGTTGAGAATTATTCATATTTATTAAGACACTTGACCATATAAAGTCTGGTCTGTTATGAAACCTCCTTTCATCTTCCATTCCAATGGCTGGAAGCTAAACTTAGACAAATTGCAATTAGAAATAAGGTAAAATAGTTAACAGTGAGGCTAATTAACATTGGAACAATCTACCTAAGGATGTGGTAGATTCTCCATCATTTGAAGTCTTTAAAGCAAGATTAGATGTCTTTGTAAAAGGGATACTACAGCTTGAACAAAAGATATGTGCTTGATGAAGACATTTTTGGGTTACGCAGAAAGTTCAGATTAATGATCATGAGGATTTCTTTTGGCTTTAGCTACAATTCCAGTCATGTGTATTCCCGTGCCTGTTACTCTGGATGTAATAGTGCAGAATGTATTGTCTCAGAAAAGGCCTTCTTTTTCTTGTCTATACCCACAGTATGTTGATCATCTCTTGCAACATAACATATTCAGTCTTAACTTTAATGACTATGCTCGTGAGCAGAGCACTGCACTGGCTCTCAGACCTAGGTACTGCTATTGGTTCAGGCACTGGCTTGCTGTGTGGCTATGGGCAGGTCACTCCCCCTCTATGTGCTCCAGTTTCCTTATCTTTGAAGTGAGGATAATGATACTGTCCTCTGTAAAGTGCTTTGAGATTTACTGACGAAAAGTGCAATATAAAAGCTAGGTATTATTATTATTATTAGAAAGCATTAAGAGGTAATCAATTACATAGGAGTAGGTAACTGTGGTAGCATAGAATCTTTGCCAGGAGATGAGATAATCACTCGCAATGTTCCAAAGAGCCCCAAAATTTGATTGTTCAAATATTTTACAAAATTTAAAAACCCTCTAGAAACATCTACTTTGCTGATAACTGCAGGGACTCCAGCCACACCATTTTAAAATTTAAATTATTTTCCTTTTGTTCCTCCCAAGGGCGAGAGTCTTGCTAAAATTAAGCAATTTTGACAGCATGGTTTCATTATCTTCTGAAGTATTTTCCAAGTCCATCCATTTTTTTGTCCCTTACTTTGGGTGGCAAAGTATCCTTTTTAAAAGTTGTTTCTAACACAAACATTGACTGTGCAAAAATGGCAACTTCTTAAATGACCTATATCAGTGTGTATTTAGTAATTAATTAAATTTATTTGAAATGAGTTGTTACTGCTTTTTCACCAGAAAGGAATTAGTTTTATAAGTTTCTTAGGTGCTTTATATAATGTTGGCACAACATAAGCAATAAATAATTACAATAGCACTGCAAAAACCAACAGAAATATGGAAGAATCAACTGGATTATTTTCTGGTTTATGCATTATTAATATCATTGTTAACTAAATTCTGATTCTTCTTCATGCAATTCTTTATGTATTACACTCTTGTGGAGCATGGACCAGAGACTAGAATCTTTTGGCCAGCAGTGCCCATTGGCTGGCACAGGTAGGTAAAGACAGACTGAAAACAGTACAAATGTGGAGGTGTAAATGAGGAAGGAATTTAGATCAGTGGTGAGCAACCTGCACCCATGGGCCACACACGGCCCGTCAGGGTAATCCGCTGGTGGGCCACGAGACAGCTTGTTTACATTGACCATCCGCAGGCACAGCTGCCAACAGCTCCCAGGGGCCACAGTTTGCCGTTCCCGGCCAATGGGAGCTGCGGGAAGCGGTGCAGGCTGCCGGGCTGTGCTGTCCGCTGCTGCCCACAGCTCCCATTGGCCAGGAATGGCGAACCATGACCACTGGGAGTTGCGGGCGGCCATGCCTATGGACGGTCAATGTAAACAAACTGTCTCGCGGCCCACCAGTGGATTACCCTGATGAGCCGCATGTGGCCCACTGGCCACAGGTTGCCCACCACTGATTTAGATGGTATAATTTTTATTACTAATCATGATGAATAAGCCAGAAAGAGAAGAGCATGCATTTCTGATCAAGTTTAGAGGACTGGCAATTAGGAAAAACAGCATCTTTTTATTTGTAAACTGGCCATATTTTTCCCTGAAGCACAAGAAACATACCATCTTGGGATGGCATTTTACTATTGTGCCTTAGAAGAAACAATAACTTCTGGAGTTGCTTGGTGTACACAGGGCTTCCCATCCATAAGGATTGTACAATTCTGCACCAGGTGCAAAGGTTCCACTTCACAGTTCGGTGCAAAGGAATGGGCAAAGTCATGGCCCAACCTCCTACTCCCCACCTCTCCCTTTTCTGGGCAACTTGCTCCCTGGAGGAAGCAAGGACAAAGTGGTCCCTGTTCACAGGGACTGTTGTTGTGATCTGCCCTTGTAAGGGCCATGCAAGGATAGAGAAAGTTTCTTGTTATCCTTCCATCCACCATTTCATGTGCTTCTGAAAAACAGATCACAGTCTGACCCCATATGATTAGATACTAGTCATTTTCTAAAACAGTTCAGGAACAACAGGGAACATTATATTGAACAGTACCTTACTCTATGAGTAGACCTACTGCAGTCAATGAAGCTAATAATGGAGGAAAGTAGTACTCAAAGGGAGTAAGGGTGGCAAAATCTAGCCTTAAGAAAAGGAGTACTTGTGGCACCTTAGAGACTAACCAATTTATCTGAGCATAAGCTTTCGTGAGCTACAGCTCACTTCATCGGATGCATTCAGTGGAAAATACAGTGAGGAGATTTATATACACACAGAACATGAAACAATGGGTGTTATCATACACACTGTAAGGAGAGTGATCACTTAAGATGAGCTATTACCAGCAGGAGAGCGGGTGGGGGGGAAACCTTTTGTAGTGACAATCAAGGTGGGCCATTTCCAGCAGTTAACAGGAACGTCCAAGAAGTAGTGGGGGAGGGATAGCTCAGTGGTTTGAGCATTGGCCTGCTAAACCCAGGAATGTGAGTTCAATCCTTGAGGGGGCCATTTAGGAATCTGGGGCAAAAATTGGGGATTGGTCCTGCTTTGAGCAGGGGGTTGGACTAGATGGTCTCCTGAGGTCCCTTCCAACCCTGATATTCTATGATTCTAGTGGGGGGTGGGGGGAAATAAACATGGGGAAATAGTTTTACTTTATGTAATGACACATCCACTCCCAGTCTCTATTCAAGCCTAAGTTAATAGTATCCAGTTTGCAAATTAATTCCAATTCAGCAGTCTCTCGTTGGAGTCTGTTTTTGAAGTCTTTTTGTTGTAATAGTGCGACCTTAGGTCTGAAATCGAGTGACCAGAGAGATTGAAGTGTTCTCCGAATGGTTTATGAATGTTATAATTCTTGACATCTGGTTTGTGTCCATTTATTCTTCTACGTAGAGACTGTCCAGTTTGACCAATGTACATGGCAGAGGGGCATTGCGGGCACATGATGGCATATATCACATTGGTAGATGTGCAGGTGAACGAGCCTCTGATAGTATGGCTGATGTGATTAGGCCCTATGTTGGTATCCCCTGAATAGATAGGTGGACACAGTTGGCAATGGGCTTTGTTGCAAGGATAGGTTACTGGGTTAGTAGTTCTGTTGTGTGGTGTGTGGTTGCTGGTGAGTATTTGCTTCAGGTTGGGGGGCCGTCTGTAGGCAAGGACTGGCCTGTCTCCCAAGATTTGTGAGAGTGATGGGTTGTCCTTCAGGATAGGTTGTACATCTTTGATGATGCGTTGGAGAGGTTTTAGTTGGGGGCTGAAGGTGATGGCTAGTGGCGTTCTGTTATTATCTTTGTTGGGCCTGTCCTGTAGTAGGTGACTTCTGGGTACTCTTCTGGCTCTGTCAATTTGTTTCTTCACTTCAGCAGGTGGGTATTGTAGTTGTAAGAATGCTTGATAGAGATCTTGTAGGTGTTTGTCTCTGTCTGAGGGGTTGGAGCAAATGCGGTTGTATCGTAGAGCTTGGCTGTAGACGATAGATCGTGTGGTGTGGTCTGAGTGGAAGCTGGAGGCATGTAGGTAGGAATAGCGGTCAGTAGGTTTCCGGTATAGGGTGGTGTTTATGTGACCATCGCTTATTAGCACCGTAGTGTCCAGGAAGTGGATCTCTTGTGCCAATGCCTGAGATGATGGGGCGTCCAGGATTTCCAGGTTTATGGATCTTGGGTAGCACATAGAATACCCCAGGTTGGAGTTCCAGAGGTGTGTCTGTGCAGATTTGTTCTTGTGCTTTTTCAGGCAGTTTTTTGAGCAAATGCTGTAGTTTCTTTTGGTAACCCTCAGTGGGATCAGGGGGTAATGGCTTGTAGAAAGTGGTGTTTGAGAGCTGCCTAGCAGCCTCTTGTTCATATTCCGACCTATTCATGATAACGACAGCACGTCCTTTGTCAGCCTTTTTGATTATGATGTCAGAGTTGTTTCTGAGGCTGTGGATGGCATTGTGTTCTGCACGGCTGAGGTTATGGGGCAAGTGATGCTGCTTTTCCACAATTTCAGCCCGTGCACGTCGGCGGAAGCACTCTATATAGAAGTCCAGTCTGTTGTTTTGACCTTCAGGAGGAGTCCACCTAGAATCCTTCTTATTGTAGTGTTAGTAGGAAGGTCTCTGTGGATTAGTATGTTGTTCAGAGATGTGTTGGAAATAGTCCTTGAGTCAGAGATGTCAAAAATAGGATTCTAGGTCACCACAGAACTGTATCATGTTCGTGGGGGTGGAAGGGCAGAAGGAGGGGCAGAACCCCGACCTGGGGTAAACTATCTGCTACCCAAGATCCATAAACCTGGAAATCCTGGACTCCCCATCATCTCTGGCATTGGCACCCTCACAGCAGGATTGTCTGGCTATGTAGACTACCTCCTCAGGTCCTATGCTACCAGCACTCCCAGCTCTCTTTGAGACACCACTGACTTCCTGAGGAAACTACAATCCATCGGTGATCTTCCTGAAAACACCATCCTGGCCACTATGGATGTAGAAGCCCTCTACACCAACATTCCACACAAAGATGGAATACAAGCCATCAGGAACACTATCCCCAATAATGTCACAGCAAACCTGGTGGCTGAACTTTGTGACTTTGTCCTCACCCATAAATATTTCACATCTGGGGACAATGTATACCTTCAAATCAGCGGCACTGCTATGGGTACCCGCATGGCCCCACAGTATGCCAACATTTTTATGGCTGACTTAGAACAACGCTTCCTCAGCTCTCGTCCCCTAATGCCCCTACTCTACTTGTGCTATATTGATGACATCTTCATCATCTGGACCCATGGAAAAGAAGCCCTTGAGGAATTCCACCATGATTTCAACAATTTCCATCCCACCATCAACCTCAGCCTGGACCAGTCCACACAAGAGATCCACTTCCTGGACATTACGGTGCTAATAAGCGATGCTCACATAAACACCACCCTTACCGGAAACCTACTGACCGCTATTCCTACCTACATGCCTCCAGCTTCCACTCAGACCACACCACACGATTTATTGTCTACAGCCAAGCTCTATGATACAACCGCATTTGCTCCAACCCCTCAGACAGAGACAAACACCTACAAGATCTCTATCAAGCATTCTTACAACTACAATACCCACCTGCTGAAGTGAAGAAACAAATTGACAGAGCCAGAAGAGTACCCAGAAGTCACCTACTACAGGACAGGCCCAACAAAGATAATAACAGAACGCCACTAGCCACCACCTTCAGCCCCCAACTAAAACCTCTCCAACGAATCATCAAAGATGTACAACCTATCCTGAAGGATGACCCATCACTCTCACAAATCTTGGGAGACAGGCCAGTCCTTGCCTACAGACGGCCCCCCAATCTGAAGCAAATACTCACCAGCAACCACACACCACACAACAGAACTACTAACCCAGGAACCTATCCTTGCAACAAAGCCCGTTGCCAACTGTGTCCACCTATCTATTCAGGGGACACCATCATAGGGCCTAATCACATCAGCCATACTATCAGGGTGCACCTGCACATCTACCAATGTGATATATGCCATCATGTGCCAGCAATGCCCCTCTGCCATGTACATTGGTCAAACTGGACAGTCTCTACGTAAAAGAATAAATGGACACAAACCAGATGTCAAGAATTATAACATTCATAAACCATTCGGAGAACACTTCAATCTCTCTGGTCACTCGATTTCAGACCTAAAGATCACAATATTACAATAAAAAGACTTCAAAAACAGACTCCAACGAGAGACTGCTGAATTGGAATTAATTTGCAAACTGGATACTATTAACTTAGGCTTGAATAGAGACTGGGAGTGGATGTGTCATTACATAAAGTAAAACTATTTCCCCATGTTTATTTCCCCCCACCCTCCACTGCTCCTTGGACGTTCCTGTTAACTGCTGGAAATGGCCCACCCTGATTATCACTACAAAAGGTTTTCTCCCCCCTGCTCTCCTGCTGGTAATAGCTCATCTTAAGTGATCACTCTCCTTACAGTGTGTATGATAACACCCATTGTTTCATGTTCTGTGTGTATATAAATCTCCTCACTGTATTTTCCACTGAATGCATCCGATGAAGTGAGCTGTAGCTCACGAAAGCTTATGCTCAAATAAATTGGTTAGTCTCTAAGGTGCCACAAGTACTCCTTTTCTTTTTGCAAATACAGACTAACACGGCTGCTACTCTGAAACAAAATCTAGCCTTGTGTTTCATTTCTCTGCACTGGATTGTATACAGTTGATTCTTAAACAAATCAAATAAGCTTCAATAAATCAAAGCTTTATATTATGGCTACAAAGATTTTTAAGGTCAGGAGGACCATTATAATTATCTAGTCTGACTTCCTGCATAACATGGGCCATAGAACTAGATATAAAAATAGACTGGAGTGATTACTTATCCTTTCAGCTCAACACAAGTCTCTCTACTAAATCAAATCAATCAATAAATCAAACGTTTAGATCAGACTAATCACATTTATTCACATTCAGCAATAGTTATTGAACTAAAAATATGAATCCCATTTTAGTGTCTTTTGCAGAACCTTATCTGAAGCTTGCAAAATACAATTAAAACAAGTTTATTAAACATAAATATACATATTAAAATCAGAAGTAAAAGTTGGTTATTGAGATCAGCATTTTTCTCAGCAAGTATATACCACCTCTGGGGAAAATTAGTAACCAAAATAGGTGCTAACAGCTAGATACTAAATATTGCAAAGAGCTATTGTATAATAAAACAACTCTGAGGAAATTTAGCAAAGAATAATAAAGATTAATTTGACAGAATCTCAGCACAGAATTCCAGTGATGTGGAGATTCCATGCCTCCCTTCTGTATTAATCAAAACCAATATGCATTAAGGTCCATATCCAGCAAAGTATTTCAGTGGGAATAGTCATATGCTTAAAATAAATCATGTGCTTGAGTATCTTGCCAGATGAGTTCTTCATAGTAGATGGAAAAATAAATTCTGTTAAAAATTGTTTGAATAAATGAAGTCTGGCACTCATTTAATATAATGGCCTCCAAATTTACATGTTCTTCTTTGAGTAATGTTCCTATGGGTATTCCACTTCAGGTGCACTTGCACCTCTCAAGCCCTTAATCAGAGATTTTCCCCCTAGTAGTGCCTGTTTGGCCCGCACAGGCTACCCACCCACTACATGCCAGACACTGAGCCTATATAAGGAGGCGCAGGTGAACAACCCTAGAGATCTAGCATGCCCGCCTGGAACATGTTTCAGCTGTTTCGTATTCTTCTTATAGTCAAGTTTTGTCAGTATATGTGGGTGTTCACAGTTGTTATAATTATTTATTAAGTGTTAGTAGAGAGATGATAGTTTTATTTTATTTTTCCCCCTTGCCTCTTTTTTTCTTGGGGTGCCTTGTCTTCCTGACAGGGCATGCCTGGCTCACGAGGCTTCAAATGCTGCTTCTGCTGCTGAGATACTATACCTGTGAGCGACAGTCACTGTAAGAGTGTCCATGTTTGGAGGAGACCCACAGCTCACAGAAGTGCAATGTCTGCCTAGCCATCAAGTCACAGGCAAGGAAGAAAAGCAAGATTAAGCTCAAACTGCTAATGATGGAGCACTCACTTTGACCAGTGTCAGAGTCAGGTCAGGAGATGCTTACCCGCGTGCCCGCCAGATACATCTGTCTCCAGACAGACCTAGCATTTCTCCCACCTTGGTGCAGGCTTCCCCATAGAAGGGGATGGTCATTGGAGTTTTCTGAAAGGGTTCCCAAAAAGAGGAGTATAGACACTCATCTAAAGACACCTGCTCTGAAAAAGTCAGGTCCCCATCAAGATCTACTGTATCTGAAGCCTCAGCCTCTTGGCTCAGTACTGTTGAATTGAAGTACTCCTTCTCCAGTCCTGGCACAACTGGAAAGCCCTGGAGCTTGAGGAAGAGATATAAGCATTCCAATCTGGTACCATCAGGCTCAATCCTACCATTGGCACCTACCCATTCAGTACCCTTGGTATTCCATCGGTGCCTATTTTGATATGCCTGCCATCAATGGTACTGTCAGCTTTGGCTACCATATTCTTGGGTACTTTGTCAGTACCAATTCCCTACTTGGTATAAAGAATTTAGATATGAGAGGGACCTGTCCATAAGATACAAAGAGGTAATTGTCCCACTCTACTTGGCACTGGTGAGGACTCCGCTGGAGCTCTGTGTCCAGTTCCTGGCACCACACTAAGAAAGATATGAACAAATTGGACAGAATCCAAAGGAGAGCAACAGAAATGTTTAAAAAGTTTAAAAAAATCTTTCCTCACACGTCAGGTCAAAAAAATTGAGCCTGTTTCGTCTCCAAAAAAGATGACTGAAGTGGGACTTTCTAACAGTGTTCAAATATGTGAAGAGCTGTTATGAAGAGGGTGATGATCAATTGTTCTTCATGTCCACTGAATTTAGGGCAAGAAGTTATTGGCTTAATCTGCATCAAGGGTAATCTGCATAAATTTGATAATAGGACACCTGGAGCAGTGGGAAAACCAGTGCCAAATACAGAGGTAAAATAACCTTTCTACTTCTACTTGATATTTCCTTGTTTATGCATCCAAGAATCACATTATACTTTTTGGTCACAGTTTCACATTGGGATCTCATGTTCAGCTGATTATCCACCACAACCACAAAATATTTTTCACAGTCACTGTTTCTCAGGATAGGGTCCCACATTTTGTAATAAGGCCTGTATTATTTGTTCCTAGATGTATTCATTTACATTTAGCCATATTAAAAACACACATTGTTTGTTTGCACCCAGTTTATCAAGCAATCCAGATTGCTCTGAATCAGTGGCCTGTTCTCTTCATTCTTTACCACTCCCCAAATTTTTGTGTAATTTGCAAATTTTATTAGTAATGAGTTTGTTTTCTTCTAGGTCAGTCATAAAAAGGTTAAACAGTGTAGGGCCAAAAACTAATCCCTGCAGTTCCCCACTAGTGATAAACCTCCTCAATGATGATTTCCTGTTTACATTTTGAGACCTGTCAGTTAGCTAGTTTTTCATCCATTTAATTTGTGACATGCTAATTTTATATCATTTTAGTTCTTTAATCAAAATGTCATGTGGACTCAAGTCAAATGCTTTTCAGAAGTCTATTACATCAGCCCTATTACCTTTATGAATCAAACTTGTAATCTCATCACAAAAAGATATCATTAGTTTGAAGGATCTATTTTCCATAGACCCATGTTGATTGGCAATACCTATATTACCCTCTTTTAATTCTTTAATTGAATCCAGTGTCAGCTGCTCCATTAACTTGCCCAGATGGATATCAGTCTGACAGTGCTATAATTACCTGGGTCATCCTGTTTACCCTTTTAAAATGTTGGCACAGCATTAGCTTTTTTCCAGTCTTCTAGAACTTTCATGGTGTTCCATGCAGGGAACAATAATTTCAGAAACATTTAGGGGAGGGAGTGCCACACTGCAGCAGAATATAAACATTATATGTCCTGCAATGTCCTGCAAAGTTGGGGGGTTGGGAGGGCAAACAGTAGAAGACA
This sequence comes from Natator depressus, assembly GCF_965152275.1. Classification (NCBI taxonomy): domain Eukaryota; kingdom Metazoa; phylum Chordata; order Testudines; family Cheloniidae; genus Natator; species Natator depressus. Next base: position 53,598,029 of record NC_134238.1, read on the forward strand.
TAATGGAGCATATAGACTGATGAAATGTCTTAGGGGGGCAACTTCCCACCTTGCCCCATGGAATATGATGCCCCCGGTTCCTAGACTTACTGAAAATCAGTGGTCCAGCAAGCTCCACAGCCAGCTCTTTTAAAACACTTGGACACACATTATTTGGACCTGCCAATTTTAAAATATCGAACTTTAGTAGCTGCTGCTATCCTCCCCAAATAATTGTGGAATGGAAGTGTGTTATCATCATACAATATAACTAATCGTTTTTTGGTTGATGCTAGGAACCGTCTAAAAATCAACTTCCTTCAAAGCTGTCTTAAAGTGAGCATCCATAAGTTCAGGCACCCAAAATCACTTTTGACTACAGTATTAGTTGTGGCCCATGAAAATGTTTTAAACCCCTGCAGTAATGTGTCCTTGAAGTACATTAAAAATGCACAGAGAACAGATGCTAAAATTACAAAACAAGTCAAGTTTGAAGTTTACATCTTCAGCCATTTTTCTAGCTTATAAAAGCCCCTATCCTGCAAAGAGTGCTATGTGGGCATACCTGGGTGCTCAGATCAATTTATTTGCCGGATCCAGACCAAAGTACATAATTGATGAGAATATAAGATTTTCCTTCATCCTCAGGTAACTAAATATCATTTTAAGTGTCTTTTTTTTCAGTTATTTGTAACTTTCTCAGACAAAATCCTTTTAAGCATGGAAAACTGCAGATCCTACATCCACCTACTGCAGCATTCTTACGCCTTCTGAAGCATCTGGTGCTGGCTATTGTTAGAGTCAAAATACTGGACTAGATGTACTTTGTCTATGATTCAGCCTGGCGGTTCCTGTGTTCCTAAACTGGAATCTTTGACTGGTTTGCTAAACATACAATAGCTCACTTCTTGAATCTAAAACTTCCTGACTCCTTGTGAGTCAATGCAAGACTTGTATAATGTTCCCATACCGGTAAGTTACCAGACTTCAGTTGTAGAGAAAGCACATAGTAATGTTTGTACTTTTCTCAACAAAAGTTCTACTAACAGTTGGGTTCTGAGAAATCTGACTTATTCTACCTTTATCCCTAATCACACTCTATGTTATTTTAAAAGCATTACAGCTTTGCTAATTCTTTTAAACTCAAATGTCCACTTTTTAGTGGTGCATAATTATTCTTCAAAGAATCGAAAGCCTTTTTTAGGAGGAAAAAAAGCTGTGTAGACCTAAAATATTGAGTGGCCCAACAACACAAATATCTCTTCAGCCCCATTTGTGAATGTATTAAACAGTTTGCTATTATCCTTTCTTATAGCGTAACCAAGCCAACTCAAAATAGTAAACTACCCTGTTCCACAATCATTTAAAAAATAATTATTCTACAATCTCTGTCAGGGCAATGGATTAATGTTGAGCCATTTTTGGCACTCACTATGGTCTTTGTCAGGGGAATGAGAAAATATGAGAACAAAAATACATCAGGCATTAAAAAATGTGATAGCTTATCCTTATAACAAAAATTGTGACAAGTGGGAAAGACGAATCCTTTCTCATAACAATCTTAAAATAGGTCTAAAAACAGAAAATAGTGTAACACCCATCAATTTGCATGACAAACTGAATACACATTTAAACCCCTTCTACTGACAATCTGAACTGCCATTAATGCCAATAGCATAAGCAATGGCTACCTCTTATTGCTTGAATATGTATATTACTAAGCCACTCTTTAAACTTTGATAGCATCTAGGTTAAAGTAATATATATATAGAGAGAAAGTATATATATATATATATATATATATATATATATATATACACACATACACAAGCTATGTATAGAGATAGAGCGCGTATAAAGATGTTCCTTGCCAATTTCTATGTAAAGATTTAATTGTATAATACCCCAGAGTTATACTACTGAATATGACAAATAGAACTGGTTTGAAAATATCGAATTTTGAAATTTTTTCTCACACACAAAAAACAGTTTTTGCTGACGTTTTTCACAAAGTGTCCTTTTTCTCAACCAGTTCTACTGATAAATAAAAACTGCCATCTCAGTAAAACTGTTACCACCTTATGTCCTTAGGCTTTCCTCTTCATTTCAGCCCACCAAAGCTATTGGTAACACACATAACTGGGAGAGGACGCCTCTGTCCATGCACTTTATACTGAGACTAGATGGAGGTTGAGACTCCAGACACAATTTTGCCTTCACTATCTCTCTCCCTAGAGATTGAAGGATTTTGCTCTCTTTAAGCACAGACTGCTTGAAACAACCAAACAGTAGCTTCCTTCAAACAAGGGTTCTGTCTGGTAGCTTGGGATCACTAGACCATAAAAGCAACCCAGAGCCTTCTGTCAGCTATCTAACGGCATTGGCATTATCCATGCACATTTTTTCTTGTCTACTCCCCCAAAGAGATTCAAATGATTTTCAATTTACTTCTCCTATTAAGTAGATGATTTCCAATTAATTTGACCATACCAATACTCACATGCCCAACAAAGTGTGTTTGAATTGGAAAGGCTGTTTGAGAAAGTCATACTCATAGCAATTGTGCAGCTCTGATTCAAATTTTTCCTATTAGCTGCCCAATTAGGCAGAAGGAAGTTTAAATTACCACCCTTCACTATATATTTACAAAAGACTAGTAGTTAACCATGGTTAAAGCTTACTGACTGGTAAGAGAAAATATACAAGATCAAGACACCAATGTGACAGAGAAAATTTGAAATAATTAAGGGAAATAAGGAAAAACACATTATGTTTGAAAAATAATTTCTTACTTTTATTTTCTAATTCAGTGAGTTATTAGGTTTCTATTTTAAAAGAAACTTCTGATAAATAAGCAGCCATTAAAAACTAATTGCTCGTTAGTTTGGGAAATACAGAGAACATTTTTACTAAATGGCTGTTTCCAAGTAATATTGTGTTTAACTTTAAACAGACTTAAAAGATCTGTATTCTTGTCTAGCAACCCAACTCTGTGGGGCTACTCAAGTGAGTAAGATTTATTCATGTGAATAAGGATAGCAAGACAGATCCCTCTATGGAAATCAGAGCTGTGCCAGCTTGTGTGGGGATTTTGCAGTTAAGTAGCTTAGCTGATTTCTATTCACTTGAGAGTGTCATTGTGTATCGCCACAAGTATAACAATTCTTTCCCAAACTTTCTCACTTGTGGTGTTTCTTAAACTCACGTGTCTCTATCCTAGAAGTTGCTGATCTTCCTCAGATGTTATTAGTAGGAGTTGCTTTGTACTTCATAGGATTGGCACTATAAGGATTAAGGCCCAAAACATTTCAAAACTGGGTACCTAAATTTAGACAGCCATGGGCCTGATTGAAAGCCCATTGATATCAAAGGGAGTATTTCCATTAACTTCAGTTGGTTTTAGAATAGGTCCAAATCCATATAAGTGAGCTTCTTTCAAGAAGTGGTAAACACTTGTAGCATGCATTGAGGAAGCTAGTTGGGGTTGTGGGTGCTCACTTAGAGTATTATCTATGCTACAATAACTGGATGTGATTGAAACTTGTGTAAACATACTTGAGCTAGCTTTAGTCTAGGTAACTCAGGTACAGGAGCATTGATGCTGAAGCAATATGGCCATCAGTGTAGGCTAGTGGCCTGAGTAATTACTCAGGGTTCCAAGAGGGCTTGTGCAGCCTGCACTGAACCCATACTACCAGGCTTTACTGCTCCAGTACCCGAGCTAGCTAGAGTAAAGCTAGCTCATCTATGTCTACATTGAAATCATGGGGTACTATTGCAACTTGTGTAGAGATACCCTCACTCTGAAAAGAAGGGCACTTAGCTATATAAATAAGAATATAAGTGCCTACACTTGAGGAACCAAAGTTTGAACATAGACTTAGCACATTAAAGGTGAGACATTCAAAAGCACCTATATGAGTTAGGAACACAAGGTCTAAAGGAACTGGAATGAAGACAATAATCTAATCCATGATCTCCACAACAATTTTGACTGTCATATAAACATACTCCTGTAGTTAAGACTGTGGGTTTTGAGACAAATTCACTGAAAAAAGCAACGAGCAAAACCCAACACAATTTTTACATATACAAAAAATGCTCAGAAGAGACTTCACAATTTGTAAAAACAAATTATGGTTTTCACAATGAGAGATACACATTTAATGCCATAAGCGTTTCTAGTAAATAAAAGAAGTAAAGATAAATACTTAACTTAACTGAATTCATTAGAATGTCAAGGAATTATGCTAAAAGAGAAGTATAGCACAGCTATTAAGTGAGAAGGGACACTTCTGCAGCTGCTAGTCTCCTTATAACAGAAGTGGAATAATAGGAAGTGAATTACATTTGTTTTACTGGTTTCAGAGTAGCAGCCATGTTAGTCTGTATTCGCAAAAAGAAAAGGAGTACTTGTGGCACCTTAGAGACTAACAAATTTATTTTGAGCATAAGCTTTTGTGAGCTACAGCTCACTTCATTGGACGCAAGTTTATCACAGTAATGAACAGTCTGGTTCTACAAAGAAAGAGGTTTAGGTCTGACTCTGCAAGGTCTGATTCCCTTCTGTGGGGTGCTGAGTGCCCCAGTCCCATTGTAGACAATGGAATTTAAGGAGCTCAGAATCTTTCACAACTGGCCATTAGAAAAGCTTTATATGTTCATCCTTGCTAAAGTAATATTCACTATCACTGACAAACAGCATATACAAAACCTGCAATAATTATTAACAAGCACTTTCTGACAGAGAAGTCACCAGGGATATTACAGGATTCAAGAAGATAAACTAGGAATTGGAAATTGACAGGAATGTTAAAAATGCCAAGCTGATCAATGCACAAGATTTTTGCATTAATGGGATTTGCTTGTTTTCTGCTCCAGTGGAAATTAGATGCACTCTTTCTTACTCACAGTTCTACTGTGCTATAGATTCAACATTAGGGTCCCCCAAGGAGGATCATTTTCACATTATTTCAGGTTGTTTTAGGCCAATTTTCAGATCCCACTATGAATAGCATGAATGCCAGCTGCCAATAAGTTCCCTGCATCCAAGGGTAAAACCATTAAACGTTGGTGATTGTAGTCCTCACACCAAGTCCCTATGTTCTACTTAGCATGTGATACGTGTCCAACTCCCACCCAGTTCTTATCCATACACATTTAGGGCTAACATGGTCTCTCTGTTGCTGGTTCAGAAGTGCCATGAAAGAGTGTAAGGACTAGAGAAGAAAGGGGCAAATTTTATACCTTTAACTTGCCCATTTAAATAGCCATTTCTTTTCTAATGTTATTTCTTTTTAAAAAAGATATAGTCTAAATTTTCAAAAGTGACTAGTGACTTGGGGTTTCAGGCTTGTGACACCTTAAAGGGACCTCATTTTCAGAAAGTGCTATGTAGTCACCTTCTGTACTGTTATATGGCTTAACGGTCTCATTGGGTTGGGTTTGTACTCAGGGAATTTTTTGAATTAGGTTCAGCATATATCAGTGGCATCTCATGGACTATCTTCAAGGCCCCAGTCCCACAAGGATCTGACCAACCACTAACCAGTAGACTTCAACGAGAATTGAAGACACTCCGCACCTCACAGGAGATGCTTAGTATGCTGCAGGATCCAGCTCATTTTGGCTACAATAGAGATATCCTATAATTAGTTATGCAAATAGTGTATGACAAATATCAAGTAAGTGGTTGCTTAATGTCAGTTTTTTTGGTGTATGGTATAACTTAAACATAACAAGTTTAATATGAAGGTATATTTTTTCCTCTAAGCCACAGCTTTAAAAAGAAATAGTAAAGAACTTTGGATGCTAGGTTTTTCTATTTTGCTAGAGGCAGTATATATTATACCCACACAGCTGGATAGATACCATTCACGACTACTGTACATCTGTTCAAACAGAAAACAATGTTCTTCCTTAAAGTGCAAGTCATGTTGATTCATTTGCTTTGCACTTTTAATCTTCAAGTGTATTTCTTAAGATCCTGTGCTCTCTGTGGTATCCTGGAGTAACCAATCTGAACATGGTTAAAAATCGTTAATGATTGGATTTTTCATGACAGTGCAAGAGTTTGGATATACTCTTCTGTTTCTATATTGTGGGCCACAGACTTTGGCCAGCACTTGCAAAGGTGAGCAAGATGGGCATGGGGGAAGAGCGAAAGGAGCTTTTCTTCACTCGAGTCTTGAGCATCATGTTGGGAGCCAGATGCAATGCTGCTGCCATGAATCATTTGGAATTCTGCTCCCCCACTTCCCAAGGCAAATAACTTTTCAGGATGATCAGATAAAATATCTTTAGGGGATGGGGTTTTTTTTGTTTTTGTTTTTCCTCTCATTATCTTTACTGGTAAAATGTGGGCAAGCAGATTTTGTATCCCGCTAATAACTTTTCATTATAATTTTGCAAGACTTGTTTAAATTAACCTATGGAATGGTTGCTCTAGAGCTTGCCTGAGTTTGTGTCCTCATTCATGAGGAGTGTTTTTCAACCATATGGGGTTGAAATGATGGAATACAGCTCTCTGGGAACAAGTTCCATTTTGAAAACACTTCTGCAGGATATAAGGTTTGGGAGTCAGAACAGAATTTGAGCTCTCATAAGGATTACAGCTAGTTAAGTATATGACTGTATTGACTCATACTGTGATTCAGTAACTTAAGGAGGAGCTAAACTCTCAGGTCATTTGTGTAAGAGTAGGTGTGTCTTAAGTTCTAACCTCTTATTTCCTGTGTTTTCTGATATTCTGTAAATATATACATATTTGTTCTTATCAAATATATGAATATTGGCTGTTTGGGAAATTCTGTGTGTGATATATGCCATCATGTGATACAGCAATGCCCCTCTGCCATGTACATTGGTCAAACTGGACAGTCTCTACGTAAAAGAATAAATGGACACAAATCAGATGTCAAGAATTATAACATTCATAAACCAGTCGGAGAACACTTCAATCTCTCTGGTCACTCGATCTCAGACCTAAAGGTCGCACTATTACAACAAAAAGACTTCAAAAACAGACTCCAACGAGAGACTGCTGAATTGGAATTAATTTGCAAACTGGATACAATTAACTTAGGCTTGAATAGAGACTGGGAATGGATGTGTCATTACACAAAATAAAACTATTTCCCCATGTTTATCCCCCCCCCCACCCCCCACTGCTCCTTGGACGTTCCTGTTAACTGCTGGAAATGGCCCACCTTGATTATCACTACAAAAGGTTTCCCCCCCGCCCCCGCTCTCCTGCTGGTAATAGCTCATCTTAAGTGATCAGTCTCCTTACAGTGTGTATGATAACACCCATTTTTTCATGTTCTGTGTGTTTATAAATCTCCTCACTGTATTTTCCACTAAATGCATCTGATGAAGTGAGCTGTAGCTCACGAAAGCTTATGCTCAAATAAACTGGTTAGTCGCTAAGGTGCCACAAGTACTCCTTTTCTTTTTGCGAATACAGACTAACACGGCTGCTACTCTGAAATCTGTGTGTACTATTGCCAAATAGTATGTTAATTACCTATTTCCAAATATAAAAGAGGGTAACAAAGGGAAAAGATAATAGTGGCTGGTCTCACCGAAAGGGGTTGCTGAGTCAGGGAACCAGCCTCTTAGAAATTATCTTCACAGAACCCAGGGACAGACTAAAACTAATAAGGACACAGAACAGCAGTGGAAGAACAGGTTAAATCTTCAAAGACACTGAACAATGCTTGAAAGTTACCTTAGTGGTGTCCCTCATGCCCAAAATTCATCCAAAGAAGTATTTCAGGTCTAGAAGAGAAAAATGGTTTCAATTTCAATTAAGAATATAATATTTGCTACAACTCTCCCTTTACCATTCCTGAAGAGAGACATCAATTACAGCCTGGCGTATTTTACAGAGTATGGTAGCTGCCCCCAGTGCTCTGCATTAGGAAGATGAGACTTCCGCTGGGGATAATTAACTTCACTTAATTCAGAGTCCTTCAGAGTAAAATATATCTTAACATCTGGTCCAAGATAGCAGACAAACGTCAGCCAATTTAATGGAAAATTAGCTCCAAAATGCATTTATGTATAATTAATTATAAATATCTTCACAGCTGTACTAAGAATTCTGTGGGCCTGGAGTGAAATATTTTAATAGCCCCTTTTTACCTCTCTGTGGAAAAAGTCAGATGTTTGTTCGTATTTAGATAGAGTTCTGGGAACAAAAACTGAAGTCAGGTAAATACACACCAAGGAACTGATCCTGGTCTGAATGAAGTGACTGGGAGTTTTCCCACTGATTGTAATTTGGCCCTATTTGAGCACATGTAAGAACATCCCTAGGTGCTGACAATTTACTATGATTTGTTGTGAAATTTTTCGACCTGTGAGCTAACTTTCATACACTGTTGACAAATTGGATGCTGTTCTTTTAGAACCTCATTATCTGCCCTATACTTCTCCTTGGGCTGCCACCTTGACGTGGTGGAGAAGCTTGCATATACTTAATGCCCTAAGACCAATGCCGTCTGGGTCCTGTACTCCTGGTAGGGTCACTCATGGCGCTACGGTCAAAGGCGAGGTACCAGACAAAGTGCAGCCCAGCACAACACTACCCAGTACAAGACCTCAATTGCAGAACAGGCGGGTGAAACCGGATCACCTCTCAAAGTCTGCGAAGCCATTGAATAGCACTATAGGCTATACCTGCACAGGGAAATGGAATCTCAGGGAATGGAAACTCATCAACTTCTAATTACATTTTTTTCCAGTGTGGGAGATGGAGAAATGCAGGGTTTTTTCCCCCTTGACTTCCAAAAAAAGCAAATTCCAGGAGATCTTCCTGTGTCTCAGGATATCCACGGAGGCACAATTTATTTAGGGGTGCCAATTTTGGTTGGCCATATTCTTGGAGGTTTTATCACATGACAATCTTTAATTAAAGGTTAATATTTGTCCTGAAGTCTCCAGGAGTATCTTTGAGGGTTGGCAATCTTAGCCACTAGCTTCTGAATTTCATGGTCCCTTGCACCTCTATGGCAATGTGGCTTGGGACTTGTCCAATAGGCACTTCCCCTGAAGTCCTTCTTTGGGGATAGAGGGCAATGGGGAGGGGAGAGGTGAATGTTAATGTTAAATTACTGAAGGTTTTTGGGAAAATGATGCAGTGGAGAGAGAGAGCGAGAGTGGGAGAGAGCTTTCTCATACATAGAACCCAAACTCCATAGAACTCCTATGAAGTTACTTCCATGGCATCAGTGGAAGTGTGGAACAATGGCAGGACTTACCTTTTCAATAGCTCCAGCAGAGATTTGCCTAGGTTTTGTCCTTCCATCCATTGGTGTGAACCGGGCAATGTTACTCATTATGAATTTTCTACTCTGTATCACAGGTTTAGTGTAATCAACAAACCTAGAAACATAAGCATTCCTTTTAATTACTATCTCTAATTTTCTGAAAGAAGTAACCACAAGATGGTAGAACTCTGGCCCCTGTATGAGTCATTAATGCTCTCATGTTTTCATGACAACTTCCATTTCATCTGTAGTTTAAATTGTGCTACATTCTTAAATGCATATTCTGACCAGACTTGTGCAAAGGCAGAGTTGGTTTAGTGCTCTATTAGTTTCAAAACATCAGTGTTGAAGTTGAAGTTCTCAATTTGGAATGATGTTATTTATACAGCATACATATCTCACCTTCCCAATAGGCACTCTGCCAATAGACCTCATCCCTTCCTTGGAATGACCATGAATGGTTTGTCATGTCTGAGTTTTTGGTTTCTGCTGATGTTTTCATAAAGAGTTCCATGAATCTTAATTATAGTAGTCATGTTTGCGGTGATTCACCAAAATCACCAGCTCATTTCAGATGAATCACTGGAATGCTGTTAGATTATAACAGCTCTTAACTGTTGTTGTCCAGGAATGTACTCAAACCAATGAGCTATAAATATAAAGCTCCGTACTAATTATCAATCTCCTAAACTATACCATCCTCCACAAATGTTAATTGATTTGTTAGTTAATGTGTCTAGTTACAACACTCCTGTACATAAATTACTTTATTATTTGAATAATTTGGATGCTTTCCTATAATTTTACATTTGCCTATTACTGATGACTTCTAGTGACCCTGTAAATCAGTTGTTGCCTGTCAGTGAAATTCACACCTATATAAATCTCTTTCAACAAACAAAAGTGATTCTTTCTCATCTACTAATGATATAGAAACTAATTAACTTTTAAAAAAAGTGTAACTGTAGTCACGTCCTAGATAAATGAATCACTCAGTGTTCTCGTAAAGTGATTTTTGCCTAGGTATATAGGTATATAGATTTAGAATGGAAAGCATTTGCAATCTGTTCCCTTTAAAAGCCTGATTCAGGAAAAAAAAAGACCAAGTATGAATGGAATTTTCCAAAGAACTCTTTGCTCCCATTTACATTAATTGAAATTTTACCATTAGAAGGAGCTGACTGATATGAGCCATTAGCCATCATCTTTGTAAACTTGTGGAAGACATGAGATATTATAGAGGTCTGGAAGAGGGCAAATATAGTACCAATGTATGAAAAGGGGAATAAGGACAACCTGGGGAATTACAGACCAGTCATCTTAATTCCAGTACACAGAAAGGTAATGGAGCAAATAATTAAGCAATCAATTTGCAAGCACCTACAAGATAATAAGGTGATAAGTAACAATCAGCATGGATTTGTCAAGAACAAATCATGACAAACCAACCTAATAGCTTTCTTTGGGTATGTCTTTGCTACCCACCGGACCGGCAGGCAGCGATCAATCCATTGGGGATCGATTTATCGCGTCCAGTCTAGAAGCGATAAATCAACCCCAGAGCACTCTCCCGTCAACTCCTGTACTCCAGTGCCGCACGAGGCGCAAGCAGAGTCGATGGGGGAACGGCAGCAGTTGGATCACATTGGTGAAGACACCATGGTAAGTCGATCTAAGTACGTCGACTTCAGCTACATTATTCACGTAGCTGAAGTTGCGTAACTTAGATTAATCCACCCCCCAGCATACACCAGGGCTGAGATAGGCTAACAAGCCCTGTGGATGGGGGGAAGTGGTAGATGTGGTGTATCTTGACTTTAGTAATACTGTTTCGCATGACCTTCTCATAAACAAATTAGCAAGAGACAGCCTAGTGAAGTTACTATGAGGTGGGTACATAACTGATTTGAAAACTGTTCCCAAGAAGTAATTATCAGTGGTTCACAGTCAAGCTGGAAGGGAGTATCTAGTGGGGTCCCTCAGGGATCAGTCCTGGGTCTGGTTTTGTTCAATATCTTCATCAATGATTTAGATCAGAGGTCCCCAAGGGAGGCACAGAGGAACATGCAGGGGGGCGTGGCTGCGGCCTGGGCCAGCCCTCGTGGTGGGGAGGGAGCACCCGGGACCCTGGCAACTGGCCCCCACCTGGGGCCCTGGCTGCCAGCCCCATGCCCGGGGCCCTGCTACCCACAGTGGCTGCTGGTCCCATGCCCAGTGTCCCGGCTGCCGGCCTCGGACCCTAACCAAGGCTCCACTCCTGCCCCCACCCTCAGGTGTGGCCCCCGCCTTGGCCCCCTTACCCCTGTCTGCCTTACCTGTCTCCCAGAGCTGTGGCCCTGCTCCTGGCTCTGGGCGGGAGGATAGGGAGGCACGGAAAAAGGTAAGGGGGAAGTGCACGATGTAAAAAGTTTGGGGACTGCTGATAATTGCATAGAGAGTACACTTCTAAAGTGTACAGATGATTACCAAGCTGGGAGAGGTTGCAAATGCTTTGGAGGACAGAATTAAAATTCAAAATGATCTGGATAAACCGGAGAAATGGTCTGAAGTAACTAGGATGAAATTCAATAAGAACAAATACAAAGTACTCCACGTAGGAAGGAACAATGAATTTCACACATACAAAATGGGAAATGACTGCCTTGGAAGGAGAATGTGATCTGGGGGGTTAGAGTGGATCACAAGCTAAATATGTAACACTTTTGGGGAAAAAAAAAAGCAAACAACATTATGAGATGTATTAGCAGGAGTGTTGTAAGCAAGACCTTAGAAGTAATTCTTCCACTCTACTCCATGCTGATAAGGCCTCAGCTGGAATATTGAGTCCAGCTCTGGGCTTCACATTTCAGGAAAGATGTGGACAAACTGGAGAAAGTCCAGAGAAAAACAACAAAAATGATTAAAGGTCTAGGAAACAGACCTGTGAGGAAAGATTGAAAAAAATGGGTTTGTTTAGGCTGGAGAAGAGAAGACTGAGGGGGGACATCGTAACAGTTTTCAAGTACGTAAAAGTTTGTTACGAGGAGGAGGGTGAAAAATTGTTATCCTTAACCTCTGAGGATAAGACAAGAAAGAATGGGCTTAAATTGCAGCCAGGGTGGTTTAGGTTGGACATTAGAAAAAACTTTCTACTTGTCAGGGTAGTTAAGCACTGGAACAAATTACTAAGGGAGGTTGTGGAATTTCCATCATTGGAGATTTTTAAGAACAGGTTAGACAAGCACCTATCAGGGATGGTCTACTTAGTCCTACCTTGAATGCAGGAGGACTGGACTAGATCACCTACTGAGGTCCCTTCCAGTCCTACACTTCTATGATCCTATGATTATATTTAATGGCAGCAGGGTTAGACCAACACCAAACACTTTTGAAAATCCCACCTCACATCAACATGGTTAAGGGAATAGATAGTTTCAAATTTCCTCTCTGGCCTATCAGGAACAGCAACACATAGCCAGTGAACCCAAGTTCCAATGTGTTATTGGATGTAGCATCAGTTAATACAGCCTCTTTCTGAGTACTTTACCCTTCTGTATGTGCATGATCTTCAGGTACTTCAAAAAAAAATGGGACAGGAAAAGATAAAACTTTGTCTACTCTTTAAAAAAGAGCACTTTTCAGAAGGTACTTCTCTGACACATAATATTGGTGATGCAACATTTCAGCCAATGGGTATTTGTTTAGCACTGGTGAGTAAGTAATCTCCATACAGTTATTAAAGTGCCTTGGGACACATCTGGGTACGATATGTTGTTATTACTATTATTTAGTTGGGGATTGGTCCTGCTTTGAGCAGAGGGTTGGACTAGATGACCTCCTTAGGTCCCTTCCAACCCTGATATTCTATGATTCTATGATTATTATTTTGTTGGCAATTTATTTTACTTATATCCAAAACCAGTCACTAACAAAAAAAGAGCCAGCCAGAATAAAAACATTTAAGATGAGAGTTTTGAAAGGTGTCTGGAGAATTTATATGCCCAGTTCCCATTAAAATTAAATCCTATTAAAATGTTTCCTGTAGATAGCTTCAGCCTTACATGTTTACTTTTGCTCACTGGGGGAGAGGGAGGGTTCTCCATTGACTTCATTTAAACTTACAGGGTCACTAGTATGGATTGTGTGCACATGCGAGTGTATGTATATGCAAATATATTTTTAAATTCTGCTTTCCAGATGGATTACTCCTTTCCCTACATTCTCACCACTCTTGTAATGCATGTTGGATTTGAGTTTGCTCCCCAAAACTTTTGTGCTGAATCAGAACATAAATTTGAATGTTTTCCCTCTATTCTTTATGAGGCTTTACAGCCATAAATGATGTTGTGAAGAATTTATGAAGGTGAAATCTTCACTAACTACAGGGTTATTGCCTTTTCCAGAGGAATAAATCCAAGCTACCTAAAAGTAGAGGTATAAAGTTCTCTTCACTGAGGATTCACAGCTGACAGGAACAGTCTCAGGGTCTTTATATGTTTCCAGGGCTGTAAAAGACATAAATGGAGGATAAAGATTAATAGAGCTCCTCAAGTAGTCAGGCAGAATATGCACATGAGTATAAGCAAACTCGCAAGCTAACTTTCTCCTCTTAAAGCGATGTAAAGATATATGTGCACTATCATATCAATCATTTTATCTGGGAGTTTGTCACTAACTGTTAAAAATGACCCAAACATTATCAATATGTCACAGGGGGGAAAAGGGTGGGGGAAGGGAGGAAAGTCATAAAATTATACTTTTGGCTTTGAGCAAGTATGAAGCAAAAACAGTGAAACTAAGGTACCAACATGACTAAAATCATAGTGGGATCTGCCTCTATTAGGAACTTTTCTAAATTGTTTTAAAGTGTGCATTAATGATACTGTCAATTGAATTAAGCCATTACATGGGCTTTGGAAGCTGCTCTGTCTGATCTGTAAAACAATGCATATTTTCACTACAGCAATCAGAGGTTTAAATGGGTTTAATGTAATTATGAAAATCCTTGGAGATATGCATTATCTTTTATGAAAATTCTCTGTAGATTAGAATATGTGGTTTCAGCATCAGAGTAGGACAATAGAATTACTATTCTAATTGGCAAATTTTGCTGGATAGGACTCAGCATAGGACTCCTTTCTGAATACAGTGGGAGCCACGTGTGTGCACCTCAGCTCTAAATTTGACCTTAAATATGTCATAGGAACTGGGCATGAATATCGCTGCCAGAGAATTAGTTTGTTGGGTTTTCCTCCCTGATAGTCGTATAGCTTCTTTGGGGAGAATGTGGTATCACAGTTGTTATACTTGAAACCAATTCTATGAAATATAGCAGCTTGTTTTCTTCTCTAGTGTCTAATTATTTTTTTTAGGGTGCTAGTAGTGGACAATTCAGGTCTCTTTTTTCAGAGTAGAATAAACACAAGTTAATCTATATTGATTTACCAAAATTCATGAATCTTACTTGGTTCATTCTCCAGGTACAATCAGGCCAAGTACATTGCTGAAGTTATGAAATTCAACAGTAGATTGTGTGAAGTAGAACATTTTTAGAAGTGTGCATGCACTTTTACATGGCCCAGAGTTCCTTGTACGAGACAGCTGATGTTTGTGCAAGTCAGGTTTGCAGAGGTACAAATCCCTGAGTTGCATCCATGTCTGGTGTTATGCACATGCAGGTGTACTCACAAGCATGAATTCACATTTGTACAAACCCTTTTTAAATTTTAGGACCTTTGTCTGTTTACAAAAGGGGACATTTATGCAAAAATAATTTGGAAACTTACAGTTCTCCAGCAGTCTCCGAACTTGTTTCTCATTAACTGGTTTCTCACTGCTTGACCTATTTAATACTTCAACACTCCCAAGTTTTGTTTGTCTCAATTACATTGATATATTAACATAGGGTTTTCTTTCTTTTTAGGTCCTGGTCTCGCAAAGCACCTAAGCACTTGTAAAACCTTGAGCACAGGTAATTCTTGGATTTCAACTCATATGATTGAAGTTAAGGGCTTTTTTGGAACAGGGTCTTGTTGACCTAAATGCTCTTCTCCCATGACACAATGCCCAAGAGGGTAATTTTGTTTGGTTGGTTTTTATTTTTTTGTCACTTGTAGTTCCTGGTGCATGCTTCCACTGGGGATGGATTTGCAGCCTCAAAGGCTATGTCTATACTACATACCACTGATGTCATCATGTAGTGCACACCTAGCTACATGCCACAGTGAAAATCACATTTTGCATCCGCACTGCACTGTGTGGCAACATGCATCAATAAAAATCTCTAGCAGAGGGGAGGCAGTGAGGAAAGTCACCAGTAGCTCCCCGCTGCTCAACCTTTTCCCCACTGCCTCCACCCTGCTGGTGTCTTTCCCTGCTGCCAGGGCCTTTCCCTGTGGTGGGGAAAGGCTCCAGTAGTGGGGAGTTGGCAGAGCCTTTATCTGATGTCTTTTATTGCAGTGGGGTGGCAGTGGGACACTACACAGCTAAATATAGCAGTGTAGGCAGTGACGCACAGCTAGGGAAAGTAGAGAGCTGTGTCAGGTATGTACTCAGGTATGTACCCACACCCTTCGGGAGTTTCTGTACTCTACTCACAAGCTCTGCCTCATGATCTACACTATTATTTTTGCCCATTCTAGAGGGACTGCACATGTCAGAGTGGGCAGAGGGTAAGGTGAAGAAACAATATGAAAAAAGAGGATCTGTGGGGAAAATGGACTACAATTTTATAGCTGTTGGGTCATCCAGAAGGAGGTCCCACCTGGTTCATGCTGATCGCCTTCCCCATTGGCAATATGGTTCCCTCACGAGCTCCTGACATGAATGTATCCTATTGTTTCTTCCCCCTGAGAGGTCTTGGAGGTGCAACATTAACTCATGCCAGCCATCCTGGATGGAAACTCACTCTTTCCAAGTGAAGCATGTCATATGTTGTATGGCTCACCATCCCCTTTCAGCATGCCCTGTTCATGAAGAAGAGATTCCACCAGCTGATGTGGGGAAGGGAAGCTTGCCACAGAGATGTTTCTACCTTTCAAGAGTCTTTCTCTTCTCACAGTGGAGATGTAATGAAGTGGCCTTGCAGCTGACTTTTCTGAAGCAAGAGGCCTGACATACAAACCCCAGCTCCACGAAGAAGGCTGAGGGGGAGCTCCTTTTGGAGAAGGGAGATACTGACTGTTCAAAAGCCAGAGACAGAGTGACAGCTCTGCTGCTGCAGAGAAGAGCTGTGAGAGGTCTTTGAGAAAGCACCTTCACCGAGATCCAGGTCAGAATAGCAGAGTCCAGAAACTTGATGAAGATATCAACAAATGGGGTGAAGGAGCACCTCAAGGAAGTGCTGGAGGGATCAAAGAAACAGCCTTATCTGCCTAAAACAGAGTACCTCGCTGTAACCTAGAGGAGAGGGCAGGCCTGGGTTCCCAGACCAAGAGGGAATGGGTGGGCTTTAAAAGTGTAAAAGAGGCCAACAAGTTCCAGGTAGATGTTGGGAAATGGGCTTGAAGGGCATTAGATTTTGAGCTTCCTATTTTGGGACTTTTTTTTTGTTTATCCTGGAAGGGGAATGGACTAAGTGGTGACCTGTCTGGAGGGCTAGGCTATGGAAAATGACAGATCGCTTTGGAACTAGAATGGCTAAGGTGGCACTAAACTGAAAATCCTGCAACACTCATCTGAACATGTGGAGGCCCTCTGGAGGTGAGAGGAGTGTTGCAAGGGGTTAAGATTTAGCCAGTTGAATGGGCCATTTGCATCTAATAAGATGGCTTGTGGTTAAGACCCAAAACTGGGAGTCGGAAGATTAGAAGAAGAAAACAGAAGAAGAAGAAGTAACCTACCAAGGTCACACAGGAAATCTGTGTCAGAGCCAGGAACTGAACTTACTCTTTTTTTGACATGAACAATTTAGAAAAAAACTGACATGATTTAATGAAAGATTTTGGTCTCAACATATAATTTAGAGAACTGTACTATACACAAAGTAGAATTTAAATTATGTATAAATGAATTTGTTTTGTGCTTGTGAGTTTATAATTATGCATGATGCTACATAGGATAGTTTACCAGTTTTGTTTTCCAGTCTTAGGAATCAGGGTCTGCAGCACAACTAGTCTCTAGGTAGCATCATCAGTACAGTAGACTGCCTGATTGTGTATGCCAAATGATTGGTTGAAGGGGCCAGCAGGCCAACTTTTAAACCACCACCCGAAACAGCAGCAGCAGCTGCTTACTGGCTCCTCAAAGCTCATGCCCATAAAAATGGCCAAACTATGTCTGACCTATATTCAATCTAGCCCAGTCTTCTGACAGTGGCAAATGCCAGATGCTTCACAGGGAATGAACAGATCAGGGAAATTATCTAGTCATCCAGAACCAGCATTTTGCAGTCAGAGTTTTAGGGACATCCAGACCATGGGGTTGCATCCCTGACCAGCTTGGCTAATAGCTTTGATGGATCTATTGTCCATGAACTTATCTAATTCTTTTTTGAACCCAGTTATATTTTTCTCCTTCACAACATCCCCTGAAGTGAGTTCCACAGGTTGACTGTGAGGTGTGTGAAGAAATACTTTCTTTTGTTTGTTTTAAACCTGCTGCCTATTAATTAATCAAGTTCTGTTATGTGAAGGGGTAAATAATACTTCCTTGTTCACTTTCTCCTCCCCATTCATGATTTTATAGACCTCTCTCATATTCCCCTTGAGTGGTGTCTTTTCCAAGCTAAGCAGTCCCAGTCTTATTAATCTCTCCTCATA
Source organism: Natator depressus (assembly GCF_965152275.1). NCBI lineage: Eukaryota > Metazoa > Chordata > Testudines > Cheloniidae > Natator > Natator depressus. The sequence continues at coordinate 53,616,018 of NC_134238.1, forward strand.
TGGAAGCTGTTCTATGCCCCTAATCATTTTTGTTGTCCCTCTCTGTACTTTTTCCAATTCAAATATATCTTTTTTGAGGTGGGGTGGCCAGAACTGCATGCAGTATGTAAGGTGTGGGCATATCATGGATTTGTATAGTGGCATTATATTTCCTGTCTTCTTATCTATCCCTTTGCTAATGGGTCCTAACTTTGAGTTAGCCTTTTTGACAGATGCTGCACACTGAGCTGAAGATTTCAGAGAACTATCCATGGTGACTCCAAGATCTCTTGCTTGAGTGGTAATAGCTAATTTAGAATCCATCATTTTCTATGTATTCATGGCGCTATGTTTTCCAATGTTCATTACTTTGCATTTATCAACATTCAATTTCATCTGTCATTTTGTGCCCAGTCACCTAGTTTTGTGACATCCCTTTGTAGCTCTCTGCAATCTGCTTTGGACTTAACTTTCTTGAGTAATTTTATATTGTCTGCAAACTTTGCCACCTCACTGTTTAACTGTTTTTCCAAATAACTTATGAATATGTTGAACAGCATTGGTCCCAACAGATCCTTGGGGGACCCTCTATTTACTTCTCCCCATTCCGAAAACCGACCATTTATTCCTACCCTTTGTTTCCTGTCTTTTAACCAGTTACTGATCCATGAGGGGACCTCCCCTCTTATCCCAGGACTGCTTAATTTTCTTAAGAGCCTTAAGTGATGGACCTTGTCAAAGGCTTTCTGAAAGACCAGGTACATTATATCCACAGGATCACCCTTGTCCATATGTTTGTTGACCCCCTCAAAAATCCTAATAGATTGGTGAGGCATGATTCCCCTTTACAAAAGACTTGTTGACTCTTCCCCAATATTTTGTGTTCTTCTATGTGTCTGATAATTCTGTTTTTCACTATAATTTCAGCCAATTTGCCTGGTACTGCAGTTAGGCTTACCTGCCTGTAATTGTCAGGATCATCTCTGGAGGATCATCATCTTTTTATAAATCAATGTTAACTTAGCTATCCTCCAGTCATCTGATACAGAGGCTGATTCAAGTGATAGGGTACATACTACAGTTAGTAGTTCTGCAATTTTATATTTGAGTTCTTTCAGAACTCTTGGGTGAATGCCATATGATCCTGGTGACTTATTACTGTTTTATTTAATTATTTGTTCCAAAACGTCCTCTATCGATGCTTCAATCTGAGTTCCTCTGATTTGTCAAATGAAAATAATAGCTCATGTATGGGAATTTCCCTCATATCCTCTGCAATGAAAACTGATGCAAAGATTTCAGTTAGCTTCTCCGCAATGGCCTTGTCTTGCATGAGTTAGCTTTGTGTGCTCCTTTAGCACTTTGATCATCCAGTGACCCCACTGATTGTTTGGCAGGCTTCCTACTTCTGATATACTTACAGGTTGAATTGCTGTTAGGTTTTGTGTCTTTTACTAGTTGCTCTTCAAATTCTTATTCGGCCTGCCTAATTATACTTTTACACTTGACTTGCCAGAGTTTATGTTCCTTTCTATGTTTCTCACTGGGATTTGACTTCAATTTTTAAAGGATATCCTTTACCTCTGCCTCTTTTACTCAGTTGTTCAGCCATAGTGACATTTTTTGGTCCTCTTACTATACTTTTTTTTATTTGGGGTATACATTTAATTTGAGCCTCTATTATGGTGTTTTTTAAAAGTTTCAGGAAACTTTCAGGCATTTCACTCTTGTGACTGTTCCTTTTAATTTTCATTCAACTAGTTTCCTCATTTCTATATAGTTCCCCTTTTTGAAGTTACACTACTGTGGTGGGTTTGTTTGGTATTCCTCTCCTCCCCAGAAGGATGTTAAATTTAATTACATTTTGATTGCTATTACCAAGCGGTTCAGCTATAACAATGGTGGGCAACCCACAGCCCAGTGGCGCGGGCCGTAGGGACGTGCTGGCTGCCGCTTCCTGCAGCTCCAGTTGGCTGGAAACAGTGAACCTTGGCCACTGGGAGCTGCGGGCGGCCATGCCTGTGGGTGGTCAATGTAAACAAACTGTCTCGCAGCCCGCCAGTGGATTACCCTGATGGGCTGTGTGTGGCCCACAGGCCGCAGGTTGCCCACCACTGAGCTATAATCACCTCTTGAACAAGAACTGTGTGCCATTTAGGATTAATCAAGAATTGCCTCTCCTCTGGTGGGTTCCAGGACTAGGTGCTTCAAGAAGCAGTCATTAATGGTGTCTAGAAATTTTATCTCTGCATCCGCTCTTGAGGTGACATGTACCCAGTCAATGTGGGGAGAGTTGAAATCCCCCATTAGTACTGAGTTTTCTATTTTTTGTAGCCTCTCTAATCTCCCTGTGCATTTCACAAGCACCATCAACATTCTGGTCAGGTGGTCAGTAGTACATTCCTTCTGCTATACTATTATTATTCTATGGAATTTCTACCCATAGAGCTTCTGTGGTACAGTTTGATTCTTTTAAGATTTTTACTATATTTGACTCTATGCTTTCTTTCACATATGGTGCCACTCCCCCACCAGCAAGACCTACTTTATATATTTTCTATCCTGGTATTACTGTGTCCGATTGATTATTATTTTTCCACCAAGTTTCTGTGATGCATATTATATCAATATCCTCATTTAATACCAGGCCCTCAAGTTCACCCATTTTAGCATTTAGACTTCTTGCACTTGTGTACAAGCACTTATCAAATCTGAGAATATTTAGTTGTTTGCCTTCATGTGATATAATTGAATGGGACTCTTTATCATTTGACTGTTTCTCTTCAGCTTCTACCTGTACTTTATCAATGTCTACCTCTTCTAGGATACAGAGAATTCCTGTTAATAGATAATACCCTAAAGGATGTGTCCATCCCAACTGTGTGCTCCTCCGGACCTGTCAGCTTTCCCCCAGACCTTAGTTTAAAAACTCCTCTACAATCTTTTTAATTTTACATGCCAGCAATCTGGTTCCATTAGGTGGAGTCCATCCTTCATGTAGAGGTTCCTCCTTTTCCAAAAGGTTCCTTAGTTCCTAATAAGCCTAAAACTCTTCTCCTTGCACCAATATTTCATGCACACAGTTGAGTCCCTAGAGTTCTGCCTGCTTAACTGGCCCTGTGTGTGGAACTGGAAGAATTTCAGAAAATGCTACCATGGAGGCCATGAATATTAATCTCTTACTTAACAGGCTAACTTTGGCCTCTAGGACTTTTCTCCTACCTTTGTGTATATCACTGGTACCTACATGTACCACAACTACCAGATCTTTCCCAGCACTGAACATAATTCTGTCTAGATGTCTTGAGAGATATACAATCTTCATACCTGGCAGACAGTTCACCATGCCATTCTCTCTGTCATCACAAACCCAACTATCTATATTTCTAATGATTGAATCACCCATTACTATCAGCTGTCTCTTCCTAATAACTGGGGTCCCCTTCCCCTCAGTGTGAGAGAATACCATGACATCATCTGGAAGGAGAGTTCCAACTCTGAGATCATTTCTCTCCATTCTAGTTTGATGTTCTCCTTCCCATAGAATTTCAGCCTCCTTAACAAGACAGAGGCTGTCAGACTGGCTGTGCCTCAGAAAGTCTCATCTATATATATCTCTTTCTCCATTAGTTCCTCCAGTTCAGCCAATCTGGTGTCAAGATCCCATACTTGGTCTCTGAGGGCCAGGAGTTGTTTACACTGAATACACACATATGCCATCTACTCATAAGGCAGGTGATCATACATGCTACATTCAGTGCAATAAAGATGATAGCCCCCACACTGCAGCTCGACTTTTGTCTGCATTCTTTTTACTCTTGCATGGTTTTTGTTTATTTGGGGGTTTTGGGGTGCGGGCAGGGAGTTTGGTTTATTGGCCCAAGTTTCAAGAATATAAGGTATATCTGGCTTTCACACTCCCTTGCAAAACTCTCCTGTTTGCTGTTCCTGTGCACGAGAGCCTTTGTTGCTTAGGAGCTCGCTTTTTAAGCCTCTGTTCTCCCTGAGTAGCCCTGCTTCCTTGTTAAGGGATCCTAAATGGATTAGGGATCAAAGTATGGCAGGCTAGAGTCTCCTTAGTAAGCTCTCAACCTTTCTTAGCAAGCCCCCAGGCTCAGCACACAGCTCCACCAAACAGACCACACTATAAACTTCAGTCAAGCAGGCACACAGCAAGCACACAATAAACTTATGCCAAGGGGCACATAGTTGCTCCTCTTTCACCCGGAGAACTCCTTTGCAAAACTCCCCTCTCTGCTGTGCCTGTTCACTAGCATCACTATGACTGCTCCTGTGTTACCTTTTTCCTCCTGCTCCTGCCTTGCACCAAGCCTAGCATCTATTCTACCTCTGCCTTGACCCACTCCCCTGCTTGCTCCAGTTCCTGAGGTCTGGCTTGACCCGTGATCTTGGCTTCTGACTACTGACTCCGGCTTTTAGTTCCTGATGCCTGCTCTGACCACTAGGCCTGATGCTTACTCCAACCATTAGACTATACTTCCATCCTCCCGGTTGGTTGACATTCAGTAGCAGTCTTGTTTCATTATCAGTATTAGTTCCAAAATGTACGTCTTGAGATGTGTGCCTTGAGATTGTCTTTTGCAATGTGCTTGGCAAGCAGGTATTGTGTAGGCCTTGTTTACCGTACCTTTGAAAAATGTGGGTTGAAATGGCTGTACTAAGCTCTAAGGCCCAGATCCACAAAGGGAGTTAGGCAATGTAACACCTAACTTGCAGGTGCAAAGAAAATTACAGGAACAACACTGAGATCCACAAAGCTGAATTAGGCCCCTAAGCTTCCTATACAAAAACCGGGGCAAGACAGACACTTTACAATGTGATCCACAAAGCTGAGTTAGGTACATAGGTTTTGGATATAATGATGGGGAGAGACAGGGAAATTAAAATGTGATTGACAAAAAGCCACCATGCTACACAGAAAGCTGCCTAAATTAGCAAATGGGAGATGCCCATGAGAGGCACGTCATAGGCCCTGGCCCTCTCTCAGAGATAGGCACCTAAGTCTGGGATGTAGGGAGGCACCTATGCGTAATTAGCAATCCACAAACAGAAACCCCTCTCCTGGAGTCAGGCAGCTTAGCTGTTTCTTGCAGGAATGAGTCAGGCATGGCTTTGCGAACACAGAATGGATGGAGGAGGAGGTGGAGCCACTGCCCACCTTATAATTTTTAGTTTAGTGGTTAGAACACTCACTTGGGACACAGGAAGCCAGGGTTCAATTCCCCCCTCTGCTTGAGGGGGAGAAAGTATTTGAATGGGGTCTCCCACCTCTTAGAGAAGTGCCTTAACCACCAGGCTATGGGATATTTTGTGATGGGGTACACCTCTATCTCCTGCTGAAGCTGTTCCAACCATTTGTAAATAACGAAAGAGTGACTGGAGCAGGGATTCCTTCCTTCTAGGTAGATGCCCTAACTGCTGGAATATAGAGTCATGCTTGCTCGCTCGCTCCCCCTCTCTGGCCAATTGATATTTAAATACTTATCCACAGTGGAATACTTATTGGGTTAGAGAGAGAGAATAAGGAGAATGACTCTGTAGTCTAGTGGTGAGGGCACCCACCTGGGAATGGATCTAATCTCCATGTTCCTATCATTCTTTCATTATTTTTCCACATTGGAACAGCTGCAACAGGAAAGACTGAGGGATGCATCAGAATTTCTCTCGCTCAGTGTTTAAAGCACCAACCTGAGAGATAGGGGATCCCTGTTTGAATTCTTTCTCTCCCTCAGGCAGAGGGGGGGGGATTGAAGCTGGGTCTCCCATATTTAACCAATGAGTTAAAACAAATAAAGTAAGCACCAACACCTCCTCTGGCCAGATTTTGAAATGGAACTACTCCAGTAGCTGGTCTCTGAACATGCCTACTAGCTCAGGCCGCTTGCACAATTTAGGCAGAAGAATGTTTATCTTTCCCCATTCATGAATCAATTTGGGGTTTAGGTGGGAGATAGGCTTCCAAATCCCTTCAGAGAAGCAGTAGTGGGTGTGTGCTGAGACAGGAACATAGATGCTGAGGGAACTTTTACCCTGAAAAGTGAGTGAGTTTAGGCACTTACATTTTAGTGGGCATTTTGTGGATCACAGTGGAGCCCCAAACTGGGATTTAGATACCTAAACCCTTGTGGAAACACCTCCCTACCCTCCCACTCCCCAAGTTACTGGTTACTTGGAAATGGAAGCAATTCTGTTTGCGTAAATGGCTTGGCAAAAGCTTTTTTTTGTTTGAAAAATTAATCATTTTGACAGTACTCATTATGAGAATTCTGAAGCAGACTGGGAAATGTGGTATGCTTACATGTAATCCAGTACCCAGAATGCCCTTCAGGCTAACACCTGTGTCACAGTGTAATGTCCAGGCTAAAGTAGAAATGAAAAAGAAGTGCTACATCTTTAAGACAGACTGAGGCCTCAGTTAGCTCTCTGTAATTAGAATATATAATCAGCACCTGAACTGGCTGCCATCTTTTTTGGGTTCAGAACTTAAAACCCTGAATACCTCAGCTGTATAATGGTAAGTAGTAACTGATGTTGTTATTCCTAAATAAAATGTAGTCTCTTTTGAAGGAAAATTTTTGAGGCGGTGTATTGAGGCCACACTGGCTCAGATTCCTTGGTATCTCTCTTATCTATTTTACCCAGTAATCACTCTACACTCTTCCCTGCAGTATCTGAATTTCTTATCTGTTTCAGACTTGTGCTATTATGTTTACAGACCCCAGCAGGATTATATGGCACTATGCTTGAGTGGATCGATTCTTTTCTCTCTGAGAGGACTCAGCTGGTATCGTAGAGTAATCGGTTGTAAACTGGGTTTTGTTCTGTCATCCATCTGTTCCATATGTGAGTGATGCTGTTAGGGAAGATAGGGGGTCACACTGCCCTCAGTTTCCTGATCTCAGTCAGCTCTGTGTATCTGTTTAATTAGACTCATATGGACTGCTATTCAACAGTGCCTAGCGAGTACTGGGGATATATGAGGACTCTGTTTGAAGCACAATCTGGATTAGACACAAGCTGATTCTGATAACCTTGAGGAGAGTGAAGGGCAAAGGTGAAAGTTATCCCTTCACTGAGGGGTCTGACCGCCATGTGTAATGGAAATTATGTATCTTTCTGGGTCTCTGTTTCTGGCTACACACATGAAGAAATTTTGGGTACTGCTGCTGTTTTCTGTCATGGCTTGACAAGACCTATCCTTGTAGTTGTGGATCTCACATTGTAGTAATCCAGTCAGTATGTGTGTCCCAATAACTTTGTGTCCCAAGAACCTCTTAAAACCAGCTGGCACAATAGTGCAGAGGGGTTACAAAAATCTCATGAGTCTGGTGTGTATGTTCTCAAAGAATGTCATATGAGGATTCAGATCAAAGCTAGTGTCACACTGGTCATTACTATTGTTGTGAAATGTATGTACAAATACTATGTTAGTAGTTCGATGCTGAAACTGTTTTAAAGTCTGTATCATAGCACTAGTCACCAGCACAGGTTTTCCTCCAGACAGGAGGTAAGAAATGTGTATCTCTGTCAGGATGTAAATTAAGCATTGTAAGCTAACACACTTCATTTTCACATGATGGCAAATGTTAACAAAGAGATCTGAAATCAATAGGGAAGGAGCACACAGGGGAGAAAAAAAAAAAACAAGCCAAGGGGAGGCAGGGATTATCCTGACTAAGAGTAAAGAAAATGTACTTTTGGGGTATTTCTCAGAGGTAAAGAAGATATCCTGGTATTCTGCAGGAAGTAAATGGACAGCATGTTTGCATTTGTGAAAATGGGATCTCAGCCAACCTTGCCTGAAAATGCTGCATAGGTGTCTGTGTCAGACAAATTTCTTTGGCCAGGAGGTTAACCTGTTAGTTAAGTTTGGTCTCTAGAAAGCATGTTATGATTTTGGTTTATATGTAACCATTTTTTTCCTGTATTATTACTCATTCGATGATATCTGATGATAACCTTATTCTTGTTTTCACTATAAATATATCTAAGTGCTGTGATGTTAACCAAAGTGCTGATCCTTAGCTGAATTTTACAGGCTGTTGTGTTCTGTTCCTTTGGGAACAGCTCACATGGTAGTTATGAGAGTAGCTAGTCTCAGGGGTTGGGTGTATCAGTAGAATGCTTCAAAGGGACTTGAGGACTAGGATGCACCTAATGTTAAGCTGCAAGACAAAGTAAGAGCTGCCATATCCCAGATGAGAGTGCTCGATTGGGTACACAAGCTGGTTGTGGTAGGGAGCTGACACCTAGCCAAGCATGAACAAGACTCCCTCATGCTGTAGGCACAGGGTAGCAAGGGGACTCACAAAGTGAATCTCCCTTTAGCTATGCTGTAATGTGCTCTTACTCTCAACATAAATGTCCCTCAACCATATCTTAGTTGTGATTGGTGGCCTAGAATTGTCTTGGCATAAAAGTCAACTGAGCCTGAATGGATTGGCTGCAATTATTTTACTCCCCATGTGGACACAGGTTAGTGTTTTGCACAAATAAAAATGACTCAAAACAAGAGCTGTTTCACAGTGCACTATCCACGGCAAAAGGCTCTGGTCACTATTTGACCTCCACCATGCAGGCACTGGAAATCAACTAACTGGTTAAGCAGAAGGTCCCCATTGCACCCTGCTTCCTATGCAAGCAACATCAGTAAGTAGATGGCAGAGGTGGGCTTAGAATTCAGAAATTCCTGTCTTTCACCCATTTTTCAGTCCTCAAGGGCAAACACTTTTTCTATATTTGCACATGCAAGTACTAAAAGTTTGCCATTTAAACTTTCTGAAAATTGAAGTGTGATTTATATTGGATTTTAAAAGGAAAAAAACAAACAAATCCACACAAAAAAGAAACCCTATAACAATCCATGGCAAAACCTTGATTTAAATTGAATGCAGTTTGCCATGTATTGATTTTGATGCTTTTCAGCAAGCAGATTATGTTACCAATGAGGCTGTTAATCATATCCTGAAAGGACCGAGGGTAGTGAGCCAGCCTGCTTATTAAAAAGGCTGTTTATTAGGACCTTTAGGACCCTTGCAGTACACTGATGAAAAAAACGCACATACAAAGGAACAGAATCACATCTCAGAGTAGTTCGCTAGAAGCTCAGTCTGGTGAACATGCCCTCCTAGACTCACTTGAAAATGTTGGGGGAAACTACCACTATTTCAAATAATTTTATATACATTAGAGATTGAAAAGTACTATTTTGGTCATCACGCCCATCCACCTTTCCGTATACGCTTGAGTATTGTGCACAGATTAGCTTTTAAATAACATTATTGATGGGTTTCCATAATTTTCATTGGCAAAGAGAAAACATAAGAAAGCAGAAGCACAACATACTTATCTTGAACATTTCAGAATCTGATCAATGATTCCATCTGGACTTGTAGTTTAGGTGAAAGTTATCTGTTCTTGCATGATATCTCCTCGTATAACCTCTAATTGAGAAAGATTGGTCAGGACTACGTTCTGAGCCTATTAACATTGCTCCTTAACTAGCTCCTTAATTAACTCAGTGGCATGTCTGAACACATATGTTCTAGATCTCACTTCTTCAGGGAGTCTGCCTGACTGAAATGGGTCTAGATTCACAAAGGGGACTCAAAAGTTAGGCACTGTGGGGCTCAGTTTAGGAGCCCTGGTTCCTACCGTAATTCACAGTCCCAAGATAGGCACCCAGGTTCCCTGTGTGTTGTAGGGCAGAGTTAGGCGCCTAAGAATGGGATTCGCAGAAGCCAACACACAGAGCAGGGAACTGCCTAAGCTAGTCAATAGGAAATACGGAGAGGAGTACTATCCACAGGATGGGGACAGAAAGGCCTGCCTCCTCAACTAAGGGAGAGGAACCAGTGGCTGCAAGTGAGTACTTGAGGGAACGAGAATGAGGTCAAAGTTAAAAATGAGGGAGCTAGAGGGGGACACTGAGGAGAGAACCCTGGACAGTACCCACCACTCCTCAAAGGCATCTAAGGAAAAAGAACAAAAGAGTGGTCATACTGGGTCAGACCAAAGGTCCATCTACTCAGTATCCTGTCTTCTGACAGTGGCCAATGCCAGGTGCCCCAGAGGGAATTAAACAGAACAGGTGATCATCAAATGACATATCCCCTGTCATCCAGCTTCTCGCAAACAGAGGCTAACACCATCCCCACCCATCCTGGCTAATAGGCATTGATGGACCTATCCTCCATGAATTTATCTAATTCTTTTTTGAACCCTGTTATAGTCTTGGCCTTCACAACATCCTCTGCCAAGGAATTCAACAGATTGGCTGTGCATTGTGTGAAAAAATACTTCCTTTTGTTAGTTTTAAACCTGCTGCCGATTAATTTCATTTTGTGGCCCCTAGTTCTTGTGTTATGAGAAGGAGTAAATAACACTTCCTTATTTACTTTCTTTATACCAGTCATGATTTTATAGACCTCTATAATATCCCCCCTTAGATGTGTCTTTTTCAAGCTGAAAAGTCCCAGTCTTATTAATCTCTTCTCATGTGGAAGCTGTTCCATACTCCTAATCATTTTTGTTGCCCTTTTCTGAACCTTTTCCAATTCCAATATATCTTTTTTGAGATGGGGCGACCACATCTGCATGTAGTATTCAAGATATGGGCAAACCATGGATTTATATAGAGGCAATATGATATTTTCTGTCTTCTTATCGATCCCTTTCTTAATGATTCCCTACATTCTGTTCGCTTTTTTGACTGCCACTTCACATTGAGTGGAAGTTTTCAGAATACTATCCACCATGACTCCAAGATCTCTTTCTTGAGTGGTAACAGCTAATTTAGATCCCATATTTTATATGTATAGTTGAGATTATGTTTTCCAATGTGCATTACTTTGCATCAATCAACATTGAATTTCATCTGCCATTTTGTTGCCCAGTCACCCAGTTTTGAGAGATACCTGTGTAGCTCTTCGCACTCTGCCTGGGACTTAACTATCTTGAGTAGTTTTGCATCATCTACAAATCATCTGCCACCTCACTGTTTACCCATTTTTCCAGATCATTTATGAATATGTTAAATAGGACTGGGTTCAATACACTTCCCTGGGGGACACCACTATTTACTTCTCTCCATTCTGAAAACTATTATTTCTACCCTTTGTTTCCTATCTTTTAACCAGTGACCAATCCATGAGAGAACTTTCTCTCTTATACCATGACTGCTTCAGTGGACACTGCCCAGAGAAATTCTACCCAGAAGCATGATCCAGTGGTGCTGGAACACTTTTAATATTGGGGGTTCTGAAAGCCAACTCTCTTACTCCTGTTCGTGCACCCCCGCTCCCTGCCCAGCCACCGGGGCTGGGACCAGGGCAGTGTCTCTGGGAGGAGGGGCCAGGACGGGGTAAGGCGGCTGAAGCTGGGGCCACCACTGGGGGTGGGGGTGGGACTGGCAGCCGGGAGAGCCATATGCAGGTCCAGCAGCCAGGGGCCCTGTGGAAAATCTGAGGGTGCTGCAGCACCCTCTGCACCCCTAGTTCCTACCACAGATGGGACATGGGGCCACACGTGGGGCCACAGATGGGATGTGCATAGATTAGGAGGTACAGGGAAAAGTGCAGCCAGAACCTCAGTAAGAGGCTCTGAAGCAGCTAGAAGAGGGGCTGCAACCTGATAGAGCCTACTTAGATATGCACTAGGATGTCCCTCTCAAGACAAAATGGTCAGGTGTCAGAGTGCATGAACTGGGCCAGAGCTCATAGCTCCATGGAGGAGCTGCCAACTAACCAGAAAGGAGTACAGGCTGGCCCACTGGTGTTCCTCAGGCTCCTCAGGTGGCAATGGGTCCCGCCACTTGTGTCAGGACAGGACACAAGAGCAAGGAAGTGGGTTGCGTGAATCACAAGCGCCTTCAGATGTTCTCTGTGTGTTTCAGAGGTGGACCAGCTGGATGTCAAGCATCCAGCTCAGATGGTGTGTTTAGGGTAGCCAGGGAGGCTTGCATGGCAGGAGCCCTATGATGAGTTCTAGAGGGCCAGGGGTGAGGGGTGGGCAGGGAACACCCTCCTACAGGGCTCACTCGAAGAAAGTGAGAGAAGCAGATGGCAACGCTGCCCTCACCTCCTGGAGCACACAACAGGGGACAGACATGGTGAGTAGCCCCATGCAGTGGCCAAGCAATGTGGATCCATCCAGATAAGCAGAGGGATGTGATCTAAGTCCCACTTTTCAAAGGAAGTTGAGCACCTTACTCTGGGCTAGAGGGAGGCACCTGTCTCTGTTTGGGATTCCTAGCTATGAATCCTGTCCTAAGTTAGGTGCCTAAGCCTGGTCAGCCCTTTCTTACATAAAACAGAGGACAAGAATATGGTCTCCTTACATCTGATAGCCCAATGGTTAGGGTACTCACCTGGGATATAGAAGACCCCAGTTCAATTTTGTCCTATGCCTGATTTGGCACATGGATTTGAACCCATGTCTCCCTCATCCCAGATGAGTTTCCTAGCTAATTAGCTATTGAGTATAAATGGGATACCAGCAATATCTCCTTCCTCACCTGTCTTTTGTGCAAGATAGGTGCTGGATTGGATTCCACAGGTACGATAGACAGGGAAATGCCTAGTCTGTGAATCCTGTTGGGGTTTAGGCATCAGCTGGGTGCCAAGCAGCTCAGCGTTGTTAGGAATTAGAGGGGTTTTGTGTATGCCCACCAGTACCTTACCGGACTTTATTTTTTACATCCCCACCAAGGATTTAGGAATTTTGCCCCATGCCCACAAGACTTTGCTGGTGGAAACTTAGCTGCCTTCAGGCAGCTGAACAGAGCTTTGTGAATGCCAGTGGCACCGTATTTGTTCACGTATAGCAGTATCACAAACAGTACATAAAGAATACCATAGCCTCATCCAGTCGTCATTTGTTCTGTGATGTCATAGTTCCATTTTAATGCCTTTCTCTCTTATCCTTTTTTTGTGGAAATGATTTTTCACTTTCTTAAATATGCACTTAATTTAAAGCTTTTGTTTAGTTGCATTCCTCTGCTTCTGATTTTTTATTATTGCCAGTTGAATCAGTAATATTACAGTCCCAGCATACTGAGACCAGAGGGTATTCCAGCATAATCAAACATGTAGCTAAGTCTGCAGAAGGAACAATAGTTTTCCACATTTTGACATCCAATTCAGTAAACTAAAGTATACTACAGCAAATGAGTGGAGATATCCACTCATAGAGGCTTTAGCACATCAGTTGGGAATATTTTCCAGATGTTTTAATTAAATATTGTTGTGCCTCTTTTGATCACAAAAGCATTAAACAGAAAAGTAAAGTTACACACTACTGCTTTTCTGTCAAGTTCAATGTTGCTTGGACTTCTGTCAAATGATGTTGTCTTGTATTATTCATCTATTATTCATTTGTATTACCAAAGGCCTGCTGTAACTCTAAGAACAGAATTAGAGGAAGTGAGCAGGCCTGTTTTATTTTCTTATGAAATTGCTGCAGTAATTGCATGATCCTTCAATAAGACCTAGAGATCTTTGACTACTAAACTCATCTATTCGTTGCCTTTCAACCCCCTTCCCACCCTCCTTCCCCCCACCCCAATGAATAGCTAAAAATTGTAATGATTACTGATTTGTTATTTTGAAAATTCTTAAAATCAAATTGCTGGTAATAAACTTCTTTAAAGACAAATGTTAAAGGAACAATACCAAACTGAAATCTAGACAATTAAAAAGAGAGTTCAAAGTAGTTTCATATATTATGCTCCCCCTGAATCCTCCTGCCAATTTGTGTAGTTTTACAATTTAAATTTCCCTAATTTTTAAAATGTTTTTTCCCTTTCTTGCAGAGTGAAAGTTAGCCATAGGAGAAACTGCATAACAAATAAACTTACTATACATTTCATCCTATCAAATATAAATAGTAAATAAAGTGAAAAGAAAAGAGATTGTCCAGTCTTTTTCAGTTATAGTACCCTGAGGCGCTACTTATAAAAATAGGAGGCTTAAAAAAAGACAGAAATGTGATTTTTTTAAAGTTGGTGGGGTCCCTTTAAACCTTCACAAGTTTCTTCCTTCAAATGTTACATTTATAAAACCCAAATGTGAGAATGAAAATCACATGGTTACTACTCGATTTCCTCATGCAATTTGGGTTTTGTGAGTGCCAAAATTGTGGATGCAAGTTTGGAAACTGGCTTTGAAAATTTGGGCATCAATGTCTGTGTAATTTCTTCTGTCTTGTCTGTATTATTCAAACATACATACCTCTGGTTCAAATTTACCCTATCCTTTCTTTCCAACTTTCATACATAAAACACTTTACAAACTCTCTGATGATAGTGGGTTTTAGTGCATCTGATGAAGTGGGTTTTAGCCCATGAAAGCTTATGCCCAAATAAGTGTCTAAGGTGCCACAAGTATTCCTCGTTGTTTTTTCTGATACAGACTAACATGGCTACAGCTCTGAAACCTGTCACCATACAAGGTACTGAATTTATCTGTATGAAGTGGAAATCCATCAACTTCATAAAAAAACTCATGCAGATATAGACAACATCATCTTACTTTCCAAATGCAAACAGCTGGACATTATACCAAAAGGACTGAAGGTAAAAAATCCATTACTATCAGCATACCACACAGACTATGCTGAGAGACTGTGCCACGCACTCTCAAAGAAACTGCGGAACCACCTGATGAACATTCGATACAGCAAACAGGGAAAGATCAGGAATGAGCCTTCAAAACTGGAGACTCTCATAAAAAAAAATAACCTTCCATACAAACTTCCTCGTGGCTAGGCATTAAAAAAACTAGACAAGCCATTTACAACACACACTTTGCTTCTCTACAGAGGAAAAAGGACACTAAACTATCTAAACTACTACATGCCACAAGGGGCCACAACAGTGGTTCCCTTAACCCACCCAGCAATATTGTTAATCTATCCAGCTATATTCTTAGCCCGGCAGAAGAGTCTGTCCTATCTCGGGGCCTCTCCTTCTTCCCCACCACCCCCACAAACATGATACAGTTCTGCGGTGACCTAGAGTCCTACTTTCGATTTCTCTGACTGAAGGAATATTTCCAACACACCACTGAACAGCATACTAACCCACATAAACCTTCCTACCAACACCACAAAAAGAAGGATTCTACGTGGTCTATTCCAGAAGGTCGAAACAACAGACTGGACTTCTACATAGAGTGCTTCCATCAACGTGCACAGGCTGAAATTGTGGAAAAGCAGCATCACTTGCCCCATAACCTCAGCTGTGCAGAACACAATGCCATCCACAGCCTTAGAAACAACTCTGACATCATAATCAAAAAGGCTGACAAAGGAGGTGCTGTCGTCATCATGAATAGGTTGGAATATGAACGAGAGGCTGCTAGGCAGCTCTCTAACACCACATTCTACAGGCCATTACCCTCTGATCCCACTGTGGGTTACCAAAAGAAACTCCACCATCTGCTCAAGAAACTCCATGAAGAAGCACAGGAATAAATCTACACAGATGTGACCCTAGAACTCCGGCCAGGGGTATTCTATCTGTTACCCAAGATCCATAAACTTGGAAATCCTGGACACCCCATCATCTCAGGCATTGGCACCCTGACAGCAGGATTGTCTGGCTATGTAGACTCTCTCCTCAAGCCCTACCCTACCAGCACTCCCAGCTATCTTCAAGACACCACTGACTTCCTGAGGAAACTCCAATCATTTGATGGTCTTTCCTAGCCACTATGGATGTAGAAGCCCTCTACACCAACATTCCACACAAAGATGGACTACAAGCCGTCAGGAACACTATCCCCGATAATGTCACGGCAAACCTGGTGGCTTAACTTTGTGACTTTGTCCTCACCCACAACTATTTCATATTTGGGGACGATGTATATCTTCAAGTCAGCAGCACTGCTATGGGTGCCCGCATGGCCTCACAGTATGCCAACATTTTTATGGCTGACTTAGAACAATGCTTCCTCATCTCCTGTCCCCTCACACCCCTACTCTACTTGTGCTACATTGATGATCCATGGAAAAGAAGTCCTAGAGGAATTCCACCATGATTTCAACAATTTCCATCCCACCATCAACCTCAGCCTGGACCAGTCCACACAAGAGATCCACTTCCTGGACACTACGGTGATAATAAGAGAAGGTCACATAAACACCACCTTATACCGGAAACCTAACTGACCACTATACTTACCTACATGACTCCAGCTTTCATCCAGACCACATCACATGATCCATTGTCTACAGCCAAGTTCTAAGACACAACTGCATTTGCTCCAATCCCTCAGACTGAGACAAACAGCTACAGGATCTCTATCAAGCATTCTTAGAATTACAATACCCACCTGCTGAAGTGAAGAAACAGATTGACAGAGACAGAAGTGTACCCAGAAGTCACCTACTACAGGACAGGTGCAACAAAGAAAGCAACAGAACACCACTAGCCATCACCTTCAGCCCCCAACTAAAACCTCTCCAGTGCATCATCAAGGATCTTAAACCTATCCTGAAGGACCATCCCTCACTCTCACAGACCTTGGGAGACAGGCCAGCCCTTGCTTAAAGACAGCCCCCCAACCTGAAGCAAATACTCACCAGCAACTACACACCATACAGCAAAAATGCTAACCCAGGAACCTATCCCTGCAACAAACCCCATTGCCAACTGTGTCCACATATCTATTCAAGGTACACCATTGTAGTACCTAACCACATCAGCCATACCATCAAGGGCTCATTCACCTGCACATCTACCAATGTGATATATGCCATCGTGTGCCAGCAATGCCCCTCTGCCATGTACATTGACCAAACCGGACAGTCTGTATGAAAAAGAATAAATGGACACAAATCAAAAGTCAAGAATTCTAACATTCAAAAACCAGTCGGAGAACACTTCAACCTTCCTGGACACTCAATAACAGACTTAAAATTCTTAGCAATTCTTCCACAAAAAACTTCAAAACCAGACCCCAACAAGAAACTGCAGAACTGGTATTAATTTGCAAACTGGACACCATCAAATTAGGCCTGAATAAAGACTGGGAGTGGATGGGTCACTACAAGAACTAAAAATTAATTTCCCCATGCTAATTTCCCCCTACTGTTGCTCACGCCTTCTTGTCAACTGTTTGAAATGGGCCACTCTGATTACCACTACAAAAGTGATTTTCCCTCCTGTTGATAATTGCCCACTTTAATTGAATTATCTCATTAGAATTGGTAAGGCAACTACCATCTTTTCATGTACTATGTATATATATCTTCCTACTGTATTTTCCACTCCATGCATCTGATAAAGTGGGTTTTAGACCACAAAAGCTTTATGCCCAGATAAATTTGTTAGTCTCTAAGGTGCCAGAAGTATTCCTACTTGTTTTTGCTGATACAGACTAACATGGCTACAACTCTGAAATCTGGTGATAGGCTTCTTCAGCTTCTACAGACCCCTGACCTACACCTGCTCTCCCCCTCCCTCTTGGCTCTATGACCTATTTCCTATGGACGTCTACGCCTGGTGTTCGCATTGTTTTTGCTCTTTAACAAACTGTATTGAAATTCATTCAGCAAAGGCCCAGATCCTCAAATGTATTTAGGCATCTAACTCAGTTGAAATCAATGGCACCTAAATACCTTTGAGGATCTGGGACAAAGAGATATTGTTCTGCCTAATCAATCTCTACTAATTCAGTAAAATGTATGTGAAAGGGAGGTCAGAATGGCCAGTTTTTAATTTCCTGGGCCATTCCTTTGACATCAAACAGAATATTTTCTTACTCTGTGCAGATGTACGTATGTGTGTTAGGGAATATGACTAAGTAGGACTGAGGTAAGGGCTCAGCAAAATTTAATCCAACTCGCAAATAATTACAACAGTTCATGTCACTAGAAGATTGTACTATAGTAAGCTATTTAAATAGTATTAAAAACATTTGTTTCACCAATATTAAGGATGTATTTCATATCACATGCCCCATAGCAAGATTTAATTATTTGGCTACTTAAGTTCAATTGAACTTTAAAAAAGGTGAATTGAAAGGCTTTTTGCCTCCCAAGAATTTTAAGTTGGGTTTTATCTTATGCAGCAGTTCATGGTTTTAATACCTAGAGCAGAATTACTACCTAGAGCAGGTATTTTAGTAGGAAGCAGGTTAAAAACAAACAAAAGGAAGTATTTTTTCACACAATGCACAGTCAACCTGTGGAACTCCTTGCCAGAGGATGTTGTGAAGGCCAAGACTATAAGAGAGTTTAAAAAAGAACTAGATAAGTTAATGGAGGATAGGTCTATCAATGGCTATTAGCCAGAATGAGCAGGGATGGTGTCCCTAGCCTCTGTTTGCCAGAAGCTAGGAATGAATGACAGGGAGTGGATCACTTGATGATTACCTTTTCTGTTCATTTCCTCTGGGGACCTGGCATTGGCCTCTGTCGGAAGACAGATTACTGGGCTCGATGGACCTTTGGTCTGACCCAGTATGGCTGCTCTTATGATTTTTAAATAGTTCTTTAGAAACCACAGTTTGAAAGGTTTGAACACTCCCCTTCTGGATTCTTTTACTTTTTTTGTGTGCTAATATTCATGCAGTTACATATTCAAATAATGCTAAAAAAGATTTGGAGGCCTGTAGCACAAGTCTACTCTTTTTTCAGACTAAAGTAGAAATAGTTAATCAGCCATGTAAACTACAGCTCTTGAATGAAACCGCAGAACTCAGCAGCTGGAACAGAAGCAGCTTTATGACTTCTCTTTACCAGCAGTACTAATATGGCCTGGCCTGTTTGGCATGTCAATTTTCTAGAGCAGAATGCAAATGTTCAAGAGAATAATAGTTTCTCACTACAGATTATGCATGATTCTCTCTATATATAATGGATAAATTGTACAATTTGCAATTCTTATATGGATATAAAGAAACAAAGTTTTAAAAATGGAGAACTATATCAAACAAGATTGTGACATGTTTACTGGCAACAGGATAGTCCTGCCACAATGAGTTTACAATACAAGTCTCCGATTCTGCAAACATATAGTTGCATGCTTGCCTTTACACTTGTGAGTAGTCCCATTGGTTAAAGTCAAGGGAGTGTGTGTGGCAGGATGGGGACATTTCTTCTCGTTTTTTGTTTTTGTTTGTTTTGTTTTAATGGTTAGTGATATTTACAACTGGGAGTATTTAAATACTTAGGGAAATGCATTGAAGACAAGGATTTGACTCTGTCTGACCCGAGTCCCCATTTTACTACACCCACTCTGAGACTAAGTCCATTCCTGACTCCTCTTGCTAAGTTGGGGTTGTAGTCAAATTTCTGATAATGATTACCAGAATCTAGAGGTGAGGAGCTTTCCAGTAGTGCTCACATTAAATGAAAATGTTACCTCTTTCACATGTCACCTTCCTCCTTTTGATATTTCACTTTGGTTTAGCTATTCATACCGTGTTACTCTCCAGCCCACCACTGACTTAAGCAGATGCTTTCAGTGTTTCTACATGGCTTGTGCATACCAATCAGCCTCCCTCCAAGCCACCTTAATAAATGTGTCTCAGCAGTGTCCAGTATCCCATGTAAATGGACTGTAAAACAATCATGCTATTAGGATGTCATAAATGAGTTTACTAATATTCATGAATCATACAGGAAAAGTAAGTGTTATTCTGAAACTTTAGCTGGAGTTGTGGGGGCAAACAACTTAAAACTAGTTAAGAGAGGGGCAAATTTATGAATGCACTTGTATAATGAAGTTCTTTGTGATGGTAGGAGGCAGGGCTCAACAACCCTGGGACTTGTTTCTTGTTGATGTCTTATGTTCCTGAAAGCTCATGCTTCTGGGTTTCTGTTGGCCAATAGAAGGGGTAAGGAAGGGATTTTTTTATCTTCTACCTCTGAAGCATCAGGGGTGACTATGGCTAGGGATGGGATATTGGACAAAGAGGGCCAGGGCTCTGAGGTGGCACCAAGCATTTTCTCTCTGATGCTTTGCTGGCTTGTTCTTGCTCACATATTCAGGTTCTCACTGATCATCATGTGTACGGTGGGCAAGGAATTTTCCACAGGTCAGATTGGCAGTGACCTTGAGATTTTTTTTCACCTTCCTCTGCAGCATGTGGGTAAGGGTTATTTACTAGGATTGTCTGGGTATGTCTCACTTAATCATTTGCCTTCTATTGTGGAGCACTGCACGCACCTTGGTCCCTCCTATTCTCTGCCTGTGACACATAAAACTCTAGTCTCCTGCTGGCTGTAATAATCTGGTCTAATTTTGGTTGTTGGGTTTACTGTGTGGGTACTGACTGGTGATGGTGGCCTCTGATATACAGGTGGCCAAAGTAGATAATCTGGTGGTCCCTTCTGGCCCTAAAGTCTGACTCTATAAAACCAAATGTAATATCAAATCAGTGTTGTCACTTTCTACCATACACTGGTTTGTAATTTATCTGATTTATATGGAGGGAAAAAACAGAACCAGTTACCAAATATGCTGCACAGTAGTAGCTGTGAGAAAATTCCCAGAATAATACTTGTTTTACATGCAGAGAATTTTCATTGTGATATAAGAAGTCATCCTTAATGAGATAAATGTTATCCTTAATGAGAGAGAGGTATTGTCACTGAACCAAGGTACAAGGGTAGCCATTATAATAAAACAGAGCCTGGTTTTATGAGAGTGTCTACATATTTTGAATATGTTATGGACAATAACAATTAATAGCTTAATCCGTATGCCAAAACTGTAAAGCTTCCATCAACACTGAGGAGGCAAGCGGCTCTGCTGAAACATTGAGGTTCTGCTTGTATCTTTCGTAACCTTTGTTTTAGACAAGTGGCTAATTGCAAGCCTTGAGCATAATGAGTCATCATTTGGTGAACAATTAAAGGCAGTTTTAAAATCAAGCCTGAGCTGTGTTTCAGGCTCTGTATAATTACATCTACACACACGCGCGCGCACACACACACACACATGCAGAGTTAAAAGAACATTACTAAGGTTATGTCTACACTACACAGCTTTTAGCAACATGACTCTGTCGCTACAGCCGTGCCACTAAAAGGCATGCAGCATAGCCACAGTTTGTCGGTTATTCTGCTGACAAAAAAACTTCCACCCCCAGCGAGCGGTTTTAGCATTGTTGATGGGAGAGAACTTCTACCAACAAAGCGCTGTTCGCACTGGTGAATTGGGGGAAGGAGTCAGGACATGCAATCCATTAGGATGTTGTACTATCTCCCAGTTACAACTGCAAAGCTAATGGAAATCAAACAGGCTAAAGACAAGGACATCCAACTACAGGCAGTCAAGAGAGTGATGCTTGTAGAGTGGCCAGAACACAAAAGCCAAGAATCATATATTCAAATTAAAGATGAGCTGAGTGTGCAGGTTGGAATCATATTTTCAGGGCAGAGATCTGTTATGCCCACCTCATTACGTAGAAACGTCATGCAAAAAAGAAGACCCTATTTTTGTCACGTGGCACATCACGGGTTGTCAAAGCTGTCCAGTGCAGGCACTGATGGGACAACAACCAAAACCCTGCTACTAATGACGGGAGATCTGTTAGAGAGAGAAGGGTGCAGATACCTCTGGGATGAGAAGCCAACAATCAGAGAGAGTAGGCACTAGAGTATGATAAGTCAGCCAAGGACATACTGGCCTTGGAGACAGGCATTCCTGTCAAAATCCAGCCATTAGAGAAATACCAATAGGTGTGGTCTAAAGGAGTCATGAAGGGTGCAGTGGCACCCAGGTTGTATGAGTTGACTACATAAGAGAGACAAGTGATCCAAAGCAACAGGAGGCACTTATGAACGTGTAGACGCAACAGCCAGACAGAGCCTCCTGAGATAATCACAGAATGGAGAGACGGAGAAATATTCAGAGACCAACCCAACAGAGAGGGAGGAGACTCCATAGAGCCATAGTTTGCTAGCCTCAGAGACGGGTGACTATAGGGTTGCCAACAGTCCTTATTACAAGGGAAGTTCTTTATTTTTCATCGCTGTACAAGAAAATTGAGAGTTGCTGAGTGCTGCAAAAAGCAGCAAGAAATGCCCCTGGTGAATGTAGGTGAATACCACATATTAATTATTATTATTTTATTATCATTTATTATTTTTTTTATACATTATTTATACATTGGGAGGAGGAGTAGGGAAGGGCAGGGGTGGTAAGAAACCAGTCCCTTATTTTTGAAATATAACATTGTCAACCCTAGGTGGCTGGGGGAAAGAGATTGGTCTCCTCAATAGGCAACCGCATGAGGAGTGACCTAACGATCTCAAACTAACTAAGTCTGTGGATGGCATTCCAACTCAGTTATGAATTAGCAAACTCTGGCCAAAAGAACACAGGGTGGGGATGTAGGCATCACTTTTTTTAATGTTTATATTAAAGTGTTTGTAAAACAGGGAAGACAAATCATAATTAGTGGAACTGGGCCAGTGTTTCCCTGAAGGACTTTATCGGGGGGATATCAGTGGAATAGCACCTGCAGGGAGTTACACTGGAAGCAATTGAGCCATATGGACAGAGCAGTCTATAGTTTAATGAAGTTCCACTTGTTCAACTTAACCTGCATTCAGCTTCATTCTTTGCTAATGAAATAATCAACGCCCACAATTGCTACATGTGGAGGGAGAATCTTTGGATCAGATCTTTAAGTAACAGCTCTGTTTTGAGCTACAGGTCTTATTCTAGTCTTTCTGCAGGTGTGTTAGTCACAAGGAAGCTTCCCTAGCCTGGAATGGCAGAGAGACACTGCCTTCTCTGGCAGCCCAAGTTCTCAACTGCCATATACGGCATTTGGTTTGGACAGAAACAGTGATTCCACCCTAGGAAGAGAGGTGGGCAAATACTTACCTTCTATATGATAGCACTTGGATAGATCCTTTCCACTAAGGGTCTACTAAATTGCCCACAGCAACACAGCTTGGCAGTGCTACAGAGCTGTTGCAGGGTTGGGTATGTGTTGTGGATGTTAGTAAGGCTAGAATTTGCCCTTCAGTTCCTGGCTGCCAGGTATCACAAAGCTGTCTGAGACTTGAGCTTGAATCCCTTTCATAGTGACATCTAGTGCAATGGCCGTCCCCTTCCCCTTTCTTCATTGACATTAGTAACTAAATTGATTACATTAACTATGTCTGCTGGCTATCTCTTTAATAAATTTGTACCTAGACTGAAAGAGACGAAAAAATCATTGTTTGACATTTTCATTGTTTGATATAAAAGGTCAGTTTTTGCTCCTGGCAGATTTGCTAAGTTGGCAGTAATCAAAACATGTCTCTTGTTGTTAGAAACTTTGATTGTTCATGACAGTGAAGGAAGAGCTTCAAAGCCAACAGACAGAGTACACCAAGTGCTGCAGAAAGCTGTTTTACCTACATGAGCCCAGTTCAGTTTCTCCTGTGGCTACTCCTAAAGCTGTCAGAGCTTCTCCTTGTGGAGTAAGTTTCATTATAGCTTCAAAGGTGGGGAGGGGCTGGGAGAAGTCCAGTGGAGATAGGGGATGAAATATGTCATAAGGCCAAATTATATTTAGTGAAGGAAACTAGTGATGTCTGACCTTTGATCTTAATGATGTGGGGTTCTAGTGCCAGACTGAATAATAAGGAGGGGGAGGGGTCAGCTTTGTTTGGTGTCTCTTCTCAAGGTAAAGGCAGATGAGTTCACTATGCTCAGCTACTCACAGAAATATGCATGCAGATATTCCCTTAGAAGGTAATGCTGTCTTAGCATTACATCTGCTATAGTTCCCTGTGCAGAGGCTACCGTGCATCAGCCAGTGACAACTTGCTATTAGGATATGGCTGAGCTAATGAAGCAGTGAGAATGACAGGTTTCAGAGTAACAGCCGTGTTAGTCTGTATTCGCAAAAAGAAAAGGAGTACTTGTGGCACCTTAGCGACTAACCAATTTATTTGAGCATGAGCTTTCGTGAGCTACAGCTCACTTCATCGGATGCATACATTTCCACAGTATGCATCCGATGAAGTGAGCTGTAGCTCACGAAAGCTCATGCTCAAATAAATTGGTTAGTCTCTAAGGTGCCACAAGTACTCCTTTTCTTTCAGTGAGAATGAGTGGTCCTAAGCCTATATTCTATGCATCTTTCCTTTCCTGCTGGCCCCTGTCATCAGTGAGGTTGTGAGCTGAGCTGAGCAAATAATGGATTTTTTCAGTTTGCTGGCAATTCTAAAACTAAACTTCTTTATGGATTTTTTGGGTTGAACCGAAAACAATTTTCTTTTTAATTTTAAGTGAGTTGACAATTCAAAACATTTCAAGTCAGGTTGAAATAAAACATTTTGTATTATTCTAATTAAAAAAGATCATTCTAGGAATTTTGACAAAAGCAAAGGCAGACTAGATTCACAAAAATTCTTGGGAAATAGACCTTCCTTGTCACCTTTAGCCCAGTGGTTAGGGTGTTTTCCTGGGATGTATGAACCTGGGGTTTAATTCCCCACTCTGCCTGAACTGGAGAAAGTATCTGAACTTGGGGTCTACAAGCTTGCAGGAAAGTACCCTAGGCATTGGGATATTCTGAAATGGGGCTTTCTCAAGCCCCTGTCGAAGCTGTTCCACTTTATATACATAATCATTGAAGCAGGTCCTTGAACTGTAGGGATCCCACAGTCTAGGTGAATGCCCTAACTACCAGGCTATCAAGTCATTTTTATTCTCTTTCCCTGGCTCAATGAATATCCATTGTCATTCATAATGACAATAAATTGTATGGTATTCTATAAACATCTGTGAACTTTTCCTGTGGGGTTTCTATAAAACCTAGTCCAACTGGGTGAAAGCTACTTCTGGTTTAGAGTTAATTCCAATATTAAAATACAGTTGTTGCAGTCAAGGATTCCTAATTACAACCATGCGTTGGATATATAGGACACAACCGTAATAGCTTAAATTCTATTGAAACAATTGATAAATGTTGACATTTATAACGATGGCCACCGCATTAGACTTGAATAGTAGTAGTACCTAGAAGCCATCCATGTCTATCCCATTGTGCTATGATCTATGTCAACAAACAAACTGTGCCCCATGAGAACAGAAAATAAGAGAGCCCCTCCAGAGAATGCCTCTTGGGTCTTGTATTCTGCTGCTTCACTCTAAATTTTGAGGGAACTTCCCACAGACTATTATTAATAGTTCATGCACATTTTGATTACCTTCCTCTGGACAATTTAGTCAGTTCACTAGAATGTAAAGATCAGCAACTAGTGCAAATAACCTTGATTATCATTGTTATTTATACATATAAAAAGATATGTATGTCTCTCCAAAACATTTTTTACTATTGCAGGTTTTAGTCAGAAAACAAGTATTTGCCTCAACGCAGTTGCAGTCATCAGCCATCACATGTAGCAGTCAGGCCCACCAGTAATAATCTTCTTTGCATATCCTTAAGAATAAAAACCTTTCTAATTAAACTTCTAAAGCTTCTTATCTTCAAGGCCTGGATGAAGCTGCAGTGGAATATATCATTCCTAGTAACAATGGGTGAAACTGTAATTCCCCCTATAATACAAGTCTAGTTGATTGTAATATATTATGTTCATTAGAAAGTAATAGATTTCTTTTTTTCTTGTTTGATTAAACCAGCTGCTATTTAATCTGGGTTTAAAGACAGTGTATTGGCTCATACTTAAAGGGTGATTGGACTGACGGAGCTTTGGAATGACACCAAAACCATCTTCTATTCAGTAATACAACTTTATATGCTACTAATCTAACAGATCTGTGAAAGATCAGGGGAAATATATCTTAATTAAACAGTGTAAGGACATATTAGTAGAAAAATAATAGCTAAGAATAAAGAATTAACACAATTTAACAATGGATGGTCAGTGGTTTGGCATGAAAAGTTACAGGCAGAGAGTACATAGGTTGAGACAGCAAATGAGAATTAAGATGTATTTTATTGGATTTAAAGGTAAATATTAATTTTAAGAGCAGTAAATTAATGTTATATGAAACTTTTTAAATGCTTTGATCAATGAAATAATTTATGAAAAACAATGCTTTGCTCTTAGAATTTTAATCAAGTTTTGTATGTCTATGTTAAAAGCAAGAGTTGGAAGGAAATGTAAAATGTCCAAAGTTCTAAATATAAATACAACATAAAGTATATGGCCTTTATATCTTGGAAAACTCTGGATTTTTTTTTTTTAGGGAAATTAAACATAATTCCCAAATGGTAGACCTGATCCAAAGCCTTTGGGAGACTTTTCACTGGGCTTTAGATCAGATCCTATGTTTGTTTGCTATTAAGCATTTAAAATGAACCCATTGTAAAATTTCAGGCCACATCCTGCACTACAGTTAAACTGCCAGCATGTTGTGGACCAACATTGCTTAAAACTCACTTTTGCACTCTCCTATTATTTCTGCTTCTCTGTGCATGGTTGGTCTCCCTGTGTTGGTTAGAGAGGAACCCATGGTGCTCTGACTTGTGCTTAGCTGCAGTGACCAGAAGAAACCAAAAAGGCAGCTGAGAATTGGCATTGCATGAGAATGTTCCAGCCATACCCTTTCCTCCAGCCATGTTCCTATTTTTCTCATGTTGAAAAAAGAAAACAGACAGTACTGCAGCAAGTAAAATTCTAGTTTCAAAGAGAAAATCCACTTTTCTGTGCTCTGAGGATTGCTTATATGTTCTTTATTAGATTCTTTCATTCTACCTTCATTATCTGTTTAGATCATTGATCTGTTTAGTGAGTGAATAGGCCTTATTTTGTAATAGAGCTTCCACTATGACTGTGAGCTCCTGGCTCTTGCATATATCATAATAATACCTCCTTTTTAGGAGCACCAGGTAGTTTCCATCATAAACTGAACAAAAAACTGGAAAGATAAGGAGGTAGGTGGCCAATAGAGGGAGAAAAATAAAGTTGAACCCCATTTGATGATGGGCTCATCCCAAACTTTCTTTATACATTATACTGCTAAGCCATAGCTTGTTCTTTCCAGATACTTGGCCTACAGTGGCACTCAATGAAGAATCCTAATTTAATATAAGACGCCTCCTCTATCCTGTTTTAGTTTCCTCTCACAGCATGCTGGAAGCTGTACAAGAGAATCAAATGCAAAAAATAAAACTCTTAACATCTTTTACCTTTTCACTTCTGGGCATTTGTGTTGCAGGGGGAAGCCTGCTTTTATGGCATTCATCCTTCATGCTAGGCTGGGGGTTATTGTTTGGACCCATAGAGGACTAGCTGTTCAAACTGAGTACCAAACTGTGTTACTATAGTTTTTGGTATGATAAATAAATATGCAACCTCCCCTGCCCTTACAGAGTGGCTTTTTGTCCTTGACTCATGGCTAGTCCACATATATGAGTCCGCTACTGCTTCTGAGCTAACAAATCTAGTCCCTTAGCTCATGTGTTCAAATTCAGACTCATGGGATCAAGCCTAGCTGACAACATTGTTACCCAGGGTTTTCAGAACCTGCAACAGGGGCAACTTAACTATTTCATTCCAGGTGGTGCAAGGAATTAATCAACAGGAACTCACCAATTCTGTCTGATCAAGGAGAAATGCAAGTAAGCATGCTTTTGTCTAACACTGCAGTTTTTTAGATTTAGCACACACAGACATTAGAACATCCCAGATTTTTCCCTATATTCTGAGACAGTGTTGACTGTCATAAATATAAAGGGAAGGGTAAACCCCTTTAAAATCCCTCCTGGCCAGAGGAAAAATCCTCTCACCTGTAAAGGGTTAAGAAGCTAAAGATAACCTCGCTGGCACCTGACCAAAATGACAAATGAGGAGACAAGATACTTTCAAAAGCTGGGATGAGGGAGAGAAACAAAGGGTCTGTGTCTGTCTGTATGCTGCTTTTGCCGGGGATAGACCAGGAATGGAGTCTTAGAACTTTAGTAAGTAATCTAGCTAGGTATGTGTTAGATTATGATTTCTTTAAATGGCTGAGAAAAGAACTGTGCTGAATAGAATGACTATTCCTGTCTGTGTGTCCTTTTTGTAACTTAAGGTTTTGCCTAGAGGGATTCTCTATGTTTTGAATCTAATTACCCTGTAAGGTATCTACCATCCTGATTTTACAGAGGTGATTTCTTTACTTCTATTAAAAGTCTTCTTGTAAGAAAACTGAATGCTTTTTCATTGTTCTCAGATCCAAGGGTTTGGGTCTGTGGTCACCTATGCAAATTGGTGAGGATTTTTACCAAACCTTCCCCAGGAAGTGGGGTGCAAGGGTTGGGAGGATTTGGGGGGGAAAGATGTGTCCAAACTACATTTCCCAGTAAACCCAGTTAGAGTTTGGTGGTGGCAGTGGAGATCCAGGGACAAAGGATAAAATTAATTTGTACCTTGGGGAAGTTTGAACCTAAGCTGGTGAAAGTAAGCTTAGGAGGTTTTCATGCAGGTCCCCACATCTGTACCCTAGAGTTCAGAGTGGGGGAGGAATCTTGACATTGGCTAATCAAAGACAGGTCAGCACTAGCCAAACGCCTTCCTTCCGGGGAGTAAAGATGTCAGGAAAACGTCTCTCCCAGGATAGCTCCTAAGGACTGCTCCCCAAAACACTCTATTATCTGAACTTTTTATAACTAACTTCTACTAAACGCATAGGTCATAATGACCCCTAGTAAGTCATCACTTTTCCTAACGTTCAATAAACTTACTATCGGAGGTGGCTACACTCAAGGCTGCCCATCCACATATCTTCTTTCACTCTCAGTTATTTACTCTTCTCCTCCGATCCTCCCATACTGATTAGCAAAGCTGCCAGTAGTTATGACCTTACTTCTGAAAGCCTGTCTCCAAATTAACCCTCAACTATGTGGTGTTCTATTTCATTAATTCATAGTGGCTGAATACACATAATATGATTGCAATTAGCTTGATCACATTCTGGGGTATATACACCCATCAAATCGAGGGCAAAACCATAACTAATGATATGGCTCCCCTGCATACTTCTTTTAGTGGCATGTAGAGTACCTATACAGCTCAACCCCCCCTCCCCCCCCCGACATGGGTATAAATAGCAGGGTAGATGGTAAGTCACTGCTTAGGTGATTAAAGACAGTCCTGAACCCTGTGGATTTGTACTTAGGGAGGTACCCTACATGTCTCTGTCTACTTGCCCAAGCTGTGCCTCCCGCACCTACACTGCTATTTTTAGCAGTGTACTGTCCCACTGCCTCACAGCTCCTGGAGCCTTTCCCCACTGCAGGGAAAGGCTCCAACATCAGGGAAAGGCTCCTGAAGCAGAGGGGTAGCTGGGAAAGGCTCCAGCAGCACCCTCCTGCCAGAGCTTTTTCTTGCCGCAGTGAAAAGCTCTGGCAGTGGGGAGCTGCAGAAGCCTTTCTCCATTGCCACCCCTCTGCCAGAGCCTTTCACTGGACAGATGTAGCATCACACTGCACACCTGCATGGACACAGCCTGCTTTTTCACTGTGGCGTGTAATTACACATACCCTAATACCGCTGCAAGTGCAGTGTAGATGCAGCTGAAGGGAGCTGAATACATAAGAAGAATCAAAAGTGCCTTAATAAACAGCTTTTTAACAGGCCATATTTAAAATAATGCTGTATAATGAAAAGGAGGACTTGTGGCACCTTAGAGACTAACACATTTATTTGAGCATAAGCTTTCATGAGTTGCATCCGATGAAGTGAGCTGTAGCTCACGAAAGTTTATGCTCAAATAAATTTGTGAGTCTCTAAAGGTGCCACAAGTCCTCCTTTTATTTTTGCGGATATAGACTAACACGGCTGCTACTCTGAGAGCTGTATAATGAGTGACTGTTCTGTAAATTAGATATATTGAAACTTAATCAAGATGACTTGTAATTCTTTATTCTCCCTATTCTTTTCATTTTTTCCTGTTTTTTCTCTCACACTGATTTTTTTCAGTTAACTTGTGTTCCTTTTCAGTTGTTTCACTTGATTTTTCATTTGCAGCACTGTTGTCTTATTAGTTCTCCTTTCATTGGAAATAATAAACATGGACAGTCTGTCTAAATCTGATATAAATTATCCACTGAGAAGCTGTGCAGTTGTGTGCAGACCCGCATGTTAATTTATCTTTCATTGCTTTAAACAGAAGTGGGATAGCTTTTAGGTGTGGCTTTAAGATACTGCATGAATGCCATTCTAAAGACCCACACATGAAAGAAGGGTTTAGCTGTATCCTCCACTGTCACAAGTGGGAAGAGACCAGTGGAGTGTATGAAGGCTGGGATGCTATGGAAGACGGGGAGCAGCAATTCTGCAACATGCTATATTCCTAAGATCCTGCAAAAAATAACCTACAGATTGGATTAGGGCTCTGTAGGACAGTGAGAAAGCAGCTGGTGACAGGGCCAAGAAGATAGCTGTTTCCCAAGGCAATTAGAGCTGAGTACAATTGATGGAAACATTTTGGGGTACATATCTGTGGGTAATTGTATGAATGGTATGAAGGTTTTGGGCATGTGTTTGCTACTTCTTTTCATATAAACTAAAAAATTAGTCTCTCTGTTTATGCTTGTTTTTCAGTCTACTCTGCTCCATTTTCATCCAACTTTTTTTCTATTGATTTTTTTCTCTCTCACACAGTACCTCATATGCAGATCAAAACCCAAAAGAGTTTGAGGCAAACTTTCAAATACATGATGCTTCAGTGGCTTTGAACTTAGGAAAAATGTGTTTGTCAATCCTTAAAAGGGGGGTGCGGAATATGAAAGTTTCAAAAATAGTGCTTAAATTTGTGCCAGGACTGAGCCCCAGCATCTCTGGGCTTGGAAGTTCATAGCCCCGGCACCTCTGTGCTTGCTGAGTCGGTTATGAAAGTAAAAACATTGCTTGAGCCCCGGCATCTCTTTCATTACAAATTAAACACTGAGGAAAAATGATATCTAGAAAGATTGACATAGGTCGTCTACAGGTTAGCCTATGCAAATATGCAAATATTAGAAATTAAAAAGAACAGAAACAGTACCATTGGGACCAAGAGAAACAACAGTAAGAAAGCAGGAATTCTTTCCCAGGTGCTTGGCCAGTGAGTCTTGCCCACATGCTAAGGGTCTAACTGATCACCATATATATGTTTGGTAAGGATTTTTCTTCCAGGTCAGATTGGCAGAGACCCTGGATTTTTTTTTTTCCTTCTGCTGCATTGGCACAGGTCACTTTCCAGTTTGAAGTAGAGTAAATGGTGGATTCACTGTCACCTGAAGTCTTTAAATCTAGTTTTGAGGACTTCAGTAACTCAGCCAGAGGTTACGAGCCTATTGCCGGAGTGAGTGGGTGGGGTTCTTTGGCCTGCAATGTGCAGGAGGTCAGACAAAATGATCATGATGATCCCTTCTGGCCTTAAAGTCCATGAGTCTAAGTCAGAAACTTAAATTGTGCCAGAAAATAAAGGTCAAAACTTTTCCGGATTCTCCTGCCGCTCTTGTACAGTGCATTCAAAAACAAATTCAATAAAATGAATGTGACATGTATCTCTCATGTCTGAGTGTATTAAATTCTTACTTACATGAGGGAATACAAATTGTAAAAAGGGAATAATCTGTAATCAAATTGTACATGATCTATCACGACACATTTTCATCTGAGATATACAAAATAAATCCCAGTTTCTGCCAGAATCAATCAATTTGGAGTGTGCATGATGAATCATCGGATACATTTAATGACACGTAAACAAATTCTGGACTCTGTCAGTGTGCCAGTATACTGCTGTACACTGATGAAAATCAACTGCTGTTGAAGCAATTGATGCCAATGATCTAGAAACTGAAGTTGTTCAGTTGTTTTATTTGTAATTTAGTAATACTAGGTTAGTCTTAATTAAGAGGGGGAAAGATCTTATACCAATTTTAGCTTCAGAGAGAATCTGTGGGGATTAAGACTATCACATAAACCTTACACTGTTATGTGGCCAGATAATTCATTACAGTCAGTGAAGTCAGTGATGGTAATAATTGCATTTATGCATGATCGTATCCTAGTGGTTTTGCATTCATGATCTCAGTATTTGCCTCTTTCAAATAACTGAAATACTGATAAAAGCAATGCATGATTCATCTTCTTCTACCTGGCCTCAAAGGACGGATAAATATAGTCAAAATACACAGATGGTCACACATGTAAGCAGTGCCAACAGCCAACACTCCTTTGTCATGGTTAGACAAAAATAGGCTGTGGAAGACTTTGCTGGCTCTGAAGGCAAGTTATAAAATATTGTTTGTGACTTCATTTGACCTCCATTGAGAGCCTGTCTTTCAATCCTCTTAATGTTTATTTAGGTAAAACAAAGTGTTCTAGAGAAGGGTCCAGTAAGGTAACAAAACACGCTCTTCCTTTCAAACAGGTTATCAGGTGGTTTAATAAGGTAACTGAAAAAGCATTTCACTCTGTAGCTACAATGGCATTGTACTGCTTATTTTATCTGTGAACTATGTCTGCCGCTTTACATTGTATTCTCCACATTTAGGGTTATTTCTTCTCCAGATCATGCCTAAATAAACTATTAATTGTGTTTTTGTTCTGGTACAATATGCTTTATCAGCCTTATCCAAAACTAATTTAACTAGGATAGTGAAAGGGTCTCTTGTGGTCGGAAAGAGAGCCAGGGCTTTGTTGTAATGAATACAAAGGTTATTATGTATTGAGGTTACAGGACACAGATAGACTGTCTTGTTCTTCTGGCTCCCCTGGCTTCCAGACTGACTAATACGGTATTGTCTAGTGTCATCATGGATAATCTCCCTAAGGCCCTGCCTGGACTAAACAATTTTGGTATGAACTTCTGTCTACACTAAACATGTAGTTTCATTTTCCATTCTTTTCTGAGGTTCCAATTTTCAGCCTGTTTGTATCAAAGGTCTGATCTGCTTCTCTGGATGTTAGCCGAGCAATTGCTCCAGCACAAAAAAAGAATGCATTCAACAGTGTTAAAATATCTTGAATCAGACAATACCAGGAAGCATTTTTTTCACCTTGAAAACATCTCCAGTTATCATTGGTATTATTAACAGAACAAACATTGACAATTAGCATTTTGTTCTGGTGGCCACAGGATTGCCTGTGCTAACTACAGCTGAACAGATACTCTGCCTGTAAATCATGTAGCTTTGTTCCAAAATTACCTCTGGGTCTGTGGTGGTAGCAGCAGCATTTTGTGGCACCTTACATGGCCTTTTGAACCTAGCACTTGTCTTAAAATAAGAGCTTGTGTACATGCACAGATATAAGTAATTTTTTTATGTGTGGTTTTGTGAAGCCTTTGGGCTTCCTGAAACAAGCAAATTGGGGGCCTCATCTGATATTGTACTGAGTGCCCTCACCTTATGCTGAAATCAGTGAGAATAGAGGGTGCTCAGTCAGTAGTAGAATCAGATCCTTAGCCAGCATTTCACCACATGCTTCTGTGAATATTCATTTGTTACCTCTTCTTTTTTATAACCCAATCTTCCCGCTCACTTTTTTATTCTGATTATTTTTTGTCCCCTTTTTTTCATTTTCTCCAAATGTAAATACAGATTAGAACACTAAATCTATACCCTCAAACCATGAGTGTGATGGTTTTAGTTATTCATCGGATCATCTAGGATACTTATCACCACTGAGAACTACAGCTGGTGGGGAATTCTTCAACAAAACAGTTTTTCACTGGGAAATGACAATTCCTTGAAACTAAAACAGTTCACAGGAAAGGATCAATTTTAATGAATTTCTCATGTTTCTATGTATGTATTTATTTTATGTTTTGAAACTGTTGAAATGTTAAATGACCTGTGCAAGGCCAAATGGTCCATCCTTCTTTGATCAGATAACATGAGTCAGAACAAGAGTGAAAATGTAGGCACCCACTAATTGTTTTTAACTATTCAAAATAATTAGCAATACAGGACATTCACACTTAACAGCAACTACGTTATTATTGGTTTCAGAGTAGCAGCCGTGTTAGTCTGTATTCGCAAAAAGAATAGGAGTATTTGTGGCACCTTAGAGACTAACAAATTTATTTGAGCATAAGCTTTCTTGAACTACAGCTGATGCATCCGATGAAGTGAGCTGTAGCTTACGAAAGCTTATGCTCAAATAAATTTGTTAGTCTCTAAGGTGCCACAAGTTCTCCTTTTCTTTTTACATTATTATTATTTGACATAGATGCAGAACATTCAATAAGCACATTTATTGTATTTGTAGGGGCACAGAAATTAATCCTACCCTCCCTCACCAAAAAATAACCCTGATCTTATAATAGGGATCTAGCTGTTTATTGACTTTAAGGCCAGAAGGGACCATCATAGTCTGATTTCCTGCACACTGCAGGCCACAGAACCTTGCCCACCCATTGTTTAGTGTGTTGTGGGAGAGGTTTTCTAGAGTCACAATGCTCAGACACATGGGGGTAAATTAATCTATTCATCTATCATGTATTCACTTCATTGGAATTACACAAAGGGAAAAAATGGATTATGGTTGGCGTTCAACCAATTAGAATTCCATACCTTGGTTAAATTTTTTTGTGGTGCTACTTCAAGGCACCGTGTTGCATGTGCCAAGTACCCAACAGACACAGTTATCCTTTAACATGAAATCAGTGACATTTGAAGTACATTTATGTTTCTGCTGGAAAGAACAGTCAAAACAAATAGACTGAAAGATGTTTCATGATGGATTATCACACACAATGTTTTCCACTAATGTCAAATATCCCATAAAGGACAAAACAATGTAATGCAGGGTCAAGTGTCAAATCAATCTTACTATCACTAAGAATTTGGTTCCCTAAAGTGAAGCAGAAGGGAATGTAGCCCTTCTGAGGCTATTGTATACATGACAATGAATTAAAGATTTATCACACACTCATGCAGGAGCTACAACATGCCACCTAGACTGTGCCATAGCACAATTTGAAGAATGTCACAGCCTATATTAGATGAGGCACAATAGTAAGAAAGTGCATGAAAGGAAAAGGCTGATGCAACAGCATTCTTATCTGGATCTAATTCTAGAGTCTGCCAATGAAATGTCCTGGTTCAGATTTCATTCAAATCACCACCAGTGATCATGGACTGAAGTGGGATATGAACCTAAATACTGGAAATCCTAAAACAACAGGTATTGTAACATGATTTCCTCAACACCCAAATCTGCATATATCCCCCAGAGGAGTAGTAGTCTATCTTTACATTGCATAGCTCTAGCATCTTAGATCCTACCATGACACTCCCTAGACAATTCTCCCTTCCCAAGGCATAGGTCTGGACAAAATGCTTCCTCCTTTTACAGCCTGTCAGGTCAATTTTTTCTCAATAACAATTGAAGCTATCTTTTGCAAATTACATTTTCAGGTACACAAGTGCATTTTATTTAATATTTTTCCATTTCCAATGTATTTGATGTCAGTTTGTTTTGGGAATTTATGAGAATAGATAGGATGAAATGTCCTTACTATACAATTAGCCACTGAACCTGCAAGAGGCAATGCAATTTTAGACTTGGGTAATGGTAAGTACTGAGGAAGGCATAGAAGATACCAGATGTAGTTCATCAACTTGTGATCACTTGATCCAAGTTTATTTAGTTTAAATTAAATGGAAAGATAAAAATCAGGTAGTCAAGTTTTTGGGTTTTTTTTTTAAAAGGGCAGATTTTGGGAAGTTAAGGGACATAGAGAAGTCAACTGGACAGGAGAGCTGAAGTCTTAAATGTGGAAGAGGCTTAGTTTTTGTAGACTTGATTTAAGGAAATTCCATCTACAATTTGCATCCAAAACATGGGGAAAAAATTGGAGAGAGAGACTCCAGACACAGTTGGATGAATAACCTCCTCAAAAAGGTTGTTAGGAATAAGCAGAGAGCCTAGAGGAAATAGAAAAAAAGGATTGATCAGCAAAGACAGCCAAATTTTGGAGGTCATAAAATGTAGGAATAAACTTAGACTTGCTAATAGTCAAGTTGAATTAGATCTTGCCAAAGAAATTAAGATAAATAATAAGAGGTTTTTTAATTGTATAAATAAAAGAATAAGGAAGAATGAGGTTGGACCACTATGCAGTAAGGATAGGGAGACACTAAAGATAATCTAGGTCTGGCCCAAAATGAATACTTTGCTTCAGTTTTCAGTAAGGTTGGTAATATAGAACATGGGCAAGGAGGCAGGGTGGCTGATGGAAATGAGTGTATTAAAATGAAAATTCACATCTGACTGATGTAGAAAAAAAGCGCAGAGCTTAATCTGCTCAAATTGCAAGGACTAGATAAATTCCATCCCAGAATACTGAAAGCATATGAGATTGCTATTGGGGTGGCAAGGATTTTTAATCAATCTTTCTATATGAGAGTGATACTATATGACTGAAGAATAGCTAACATTGTACATTTATTTAAGAAAGGGAAAAAAGTGATCCATGCAATTACAAATCTGTTTGTCTGACTTCAGCAGTATGCCAGGCTTTAGAAAAAAAATTGAAGGAAACATAATTCAAACTGAACTCAAACTCAAGAAAGAGATGTTGGAGTCACCAGGGATAGTTCTTTGAAATTGTATT
Source organism: Natator depressus (assembly GCF_965152275.1). Classification (NCBI taxonomy): domain Eukaryota; kingdom Metazoa; phylum Chordata; order Testudines; family Cheloniidae; genus Natator; species Natator depressus. Next base: position 53,652,535 of record NC_134238.1, read on the forward strand.
CTTGCCAGCAAGTTAAAGAAGTATGGGCTGGATGAATGGACTATAAGGTGGATAGAAAGCTGGCTAGATTGTCGGGCTCAGTTGGTAGTTATCAATGGCACCATGTCTAGTTGGCAGCGGTATCAAGCGGAGTGCCCCAAGGGTCAGTCCTGAGGCCAGTTTTGTTCAATATCTTCATTAACGATCTGGAGGATGGTGTGGATTGCACCCTCAGCAAGTTTGCAGACGACAGTAAACTGGGAGGAGTGGTAGATACGCTGGAAGATAGGGATAGGATACAGAGGGACCTAGACAAATTAGAGGATTGGGCCAAAAGAAATCTGATGAGGTTCAACAAGGACAAGTGCAGAGTCCTGCACTTAGGACGGAAGAATCCCATGCATCGCTACAGACTAGGGACTGAGCGGCTAGGCAGCATTCTGCAGAAAAGGACCTAGGGGTTACAGTGGATGAGAAGCTGGATATGAGCCAACAGTGTGCCATTGTTGCCAACAAGGCTAACAGCATTTTGGGCTGTATAAGTAGGAGCATTGCCAGCAGGTCAAGGGACATGACCATTCCTCTCTATTCTGCATTGGTGAGGCCTCATCTGGAGTACTGTGTCCAGTTTTGGGCCCCACACTACAAGAAGGATGTGGAAAAATTGGAAAGAGTCCAGTGGAGGGCAACAAAAATTATTAGGGGGCTGGAGCACATGACTTATGAGGAAAGGCTGAGGGAACTGGGATTATTTAGTCTGCAGAAGAGAAGAATGAGGGTGGATTTGATAGCTGCTTTCAACAACCTGAAAGGAGGTTCCAGAGAGGATAGATCTAGACTTTTCTCAGTGGTACCAGATGACAGAACAAGGAGTAATGGTCTCAAGTTGCAGTGGGGGAGGTTTAGGTTGGATATTGGGAAAAACTTTTTCACTAGGAGGGTAGTGAAGCACTGGAATGGGTTACCTAGGGAGGTGGTGGAATCTCCTTCCTTAGAGGTTTTTAAGGTCAGGCTTGACAAAACCCTGGCTGGGATGATTTAGTTGGGGATTGGTCCTGCTTTGAGCAGGGGGTTGGACTGGATGACCTCCTGAGGTCCCTTCCAACCCTGACATTCTATGATTCAGCTCAATGAGCAGCAGCAGTCAAAAAGGCTAAAAGAACATTAGAAACTAATAGAAACAGGATAAAAAAATAAGACAGAAAAATCATAATGCCATAATATAAATCCATGGTGCTTACACATTGTCAAGGTTCCTTCCCCACTCTGAACTCTAGGGTACAGATGTGGGGACATGCATGAAAACCTCCTAAGCTTACTTTTACCAGCTTAGGTTAAAACTTCCCCAAGGTACAAATTATTTTACCTTTTGCCCTTGGACTTCCGCTGCCACCACCAAACGTCTAACTAGGTTTATTATTGGGAAAGAGCCGTTTGGAAACGTCTTTCCCAAAAAAATCTTCACCAAAACCTTGCACCCCACTTCCTAGGGAAGGTTTGATAAAAATTCTCACCAATTTGCAAAGGTGACCACACCCCAAACCCTTGGATCTTAAGAACAATGAAAAGAAGCATTCAGTTTCTTACACGAAGAATTTTAATAGAAGAAAAAGTAAAAAAGAATCGCCTCTGTAAAATCAGGATGGTAAATACCTTTCAGGGTAATTAGATTCAAAACATAGAGAATCCCTCTAGGCAAAACTTTAAGTTACAAAAAGACACAAAGACAGGAATATCCATACCATTGAGCACAGCTTATTTCCTCAGCCATTTAAAGAAATCATAATCTAACGCATATCTAGCTAGATTACTTACTAAATTCTAAGACTCCATTCCTGTTCTGCCCCCAGCAAAAGCATCACACAGACAGAGCGAGAGGCTTTGTTTCTCCCTCCCCCCAGCTTTTGAAAGTATCTTGTCTCCTCATTGGTCATTTTGGTCAGGTGCCAGCGAGGTTATCCTAGCTTCTTAACCCTTTACAGGTGAAAGGATTCTTCCTCTGGCCAAGAGGGATTTTAAAGGTGTTTACCCTTCCCTTTATATTTATGACACACATCTTGAACACTGTGTGGAGTTATGGTCACCTGTTCTCAGAAAGGATATAATGGAACTGGAAAAGGTTCAGAGAAGGGCAGAAAAGGCGATCAAACCTATGGAATGGCTTCTAAGGAGCAAATACAATGATTAGGGCTGTTCAGCTTAGAAATGAGAGGACTAATGGGGGCTATGATAGAGGTTTTATAGTCATGAATTGTATGGAAATAGTGAATAGAGACGCGTTATTTACCCTTTTCCATAATACAAAAACAAGAGGTTTCCCAATTAAATGAATAAGTAGCAAGTTTAATACAAACAAGAGAAAACACTTTCTCACTGAATGCACAATTAATCTGTGGAACCCATTGCCATGGGATGCTGTGACAGCCAGAAGTATAACTGGTTTAAAAAAAGAACTAGATAAGTTCATGGAGGATACGTCCATCACTAGTTACTAGGCAAGATGGTCAGGGATGCAACACAATGCTTGGAGCAACCTTAAACCTCTGATTGCCAGAAGCTGGTAGGGGAAGACAGGATGGATCACTACAACTGCCCTATTATGTGCTCTCCCGGTGAAGTCTGTACTGGCCGCTGTTGGAGACAGGATACTGGGCTAGATAGACCATTTGTCTGACCCCGTGTGGGAGTCTTATATTGTACTGAAAGATGAACTATCAGACTAGTGGAGTTTCTCCAGGGTCAGTCTTTGGAGCAATCTTATTTAATATTTTTATTATTGACCCCCTGGCAAAAAAGGTAGGAATGTGGTAATGAAATTTGCTGATGATACAAAGTTCAAAGGCATTGTGAATACAGAGGAGGACTGCAATGTTATTCAGGAAGGTCTGGATGACAGTGAACACGGGAGTGTGAGAAATGAGATTAAATTTAATATTATAAAATGCCTGGTCATGTACTTGAGGTCTCTTAATAAGAATTTCTGCCATACATAGGGGGTCATCAGTTCGAAGTGACACGGTGGGAGAGAGACCTGGATGTTTGAGTCAATCACGGGATAACTATGAGCCACCTTTGGAATGCAGCTGCAAAAAAGGAAAATGTGATCCTAGGATGTATCAGATGAGGCATTTCCAGTAGAGTGAGAGTAGTATTAATTGTACAAGGCACTGTAAGGCCTCATTTGGAATACTGTGTACAATTCTGGTCACTTGGGTTTGAGAAAGATTATTTCAAACTGCAACAAGTCCAGAGAAGAGCTGCTAGGATAATCAGGGGAATGGAGCACCTATCTTATGAGAGGACACTTTGTTTAACCTAGCAAAACAAAGGCTGAGAAGGAATATGATTGCTCTCTGTAAATACATCAGGGGGGCTTAACACCAGTGAGTGTGAAGAGCTATGTACACTAACGGGCGATGTTGACACAAGAACAAATAGGTAGAAACTGGCCATGAACAAATTCAGGCTGGAAATTAGAAGAATGTTTCTAACCATCACAGAAGGTATCTAACCATAGAGGAATAAAGTTTTGGAACAGCCTCCCAGTAGGAGTTGTGTGGGCTAACTTAATTAATTTTAAGTAAAGCTGGACAAATTTGAGTTCAATTGTATGATGGGAATGCTTGTGATAGTGGGGAACAAGTCTCATAGACCTGAGGGTTCCTTCTGCTTCATGTCTGATTTTCTTAAAATCTCATGCTTCAGGACTTCAGCTGGTCACTTGCATGGATCAGGAAGGGATTTCCCCTTCCCCAATGTATTCTGTTTTTAGTCATTTCTCTGAAGCTTCGGAGATGGTCATAGCTGCAGACAGGACACTGGATGGGATGAACTAGGACTATAAAGTAGTACACAACATTCTTTCAGGTGCTTGGCTGGTTTACATGCTCAGGGTCTAACTGATACCCGTAAGTGGGGTCAGGAAGGAATTTTGTCCCAGAGCAGAATGACTGTGACCTTGTTTGTTTGCTTGACTTCCTCTGCAGTGTGGGGGTTGCCAACATCAGCTGGGTATATCTTACTTAATCAATTCCCTGCCATAACAGGAGTCTTGGGCATTGGTGTGCCTCGGTCTCTCCTATTCTTTGCATGTGGCACATAATAGTTTAGTTTCCTGAGAGCTGTCATACCTTGACCTAATTTCAGTTGTGGGGTTTAGTATGTGTGCTGGATGGTCTTGGTGGCCTGTGCTATACAAGAGGTCAGACTAAATGATCTGGTGATCCTTGAATTCTATGACTCTGTGAGCTGATCTATTTAGTGATCTATGAGACGACCTGAGCTTTCTGAATCTAAAAAACAGACATCTAAAATCAAATGTTCATATTCTCTCCCTAGAATATATTTCTGCTTTGAACAAATAAGGAGGATAATTCAATACAGCATTTCTCCTTAATCTACATAATGAAACCCAGAAACCCTCTTTGTTCTTCCTATCATTTGCTGTGGCAAATGCTGCACTGCTCATTTTTATCAGTGACAGTGTAAGTTGTGACTGAACAATTATGTACATAATTTCACACTGAAACTATCTTTTGGTGCCAGATCAAATAAACTTTTACCCTTTTTATACAGTGCACGTTAAGAAGAATATGACCATTGTTTAAGAGATTGGTTGTAAAAATAAAATGTCCATTATTATTCAATGGGCTATACAAATGGCTTATAAAGTGTACAGAGTAATAGAATGGCTTGTTATTAATAGAAAATGTGTTAAACACTGTGATTTATTTGTATATGAAAGCAAGCCTATTTTTCCCAGTAATAGCTTCTTTTCATAATAGGTAAATGTACACTGTATACTTAGTGAATCTTCATAATTTAGGCGGGAATTTTCAAAGTGGCCTAAGGGAGGCAGGAACCCAGATCCAACAGACAGTCAATAACAAAGTTGAAATGAAATGGTCTGACCAACTCCATTTGAGGGGAGTGTATTTTAAAAGGCAGGCATTTCAGTTAGTATTTCCAAGTCTTGGGTCAGACATTTTTCTGTCATTTCTCTTCTACAAATAAAAGTCCAACTTCTTGAAGGATTACTATAATAACTATTTATAGGTATGACCATTAATAATTATACTTACATGTGCTTTGACACCAGTGTGAGACTTAGACTGAAATGCAGACCAGATAAAATATGTATATTTATTTTTCTGAGAGCTTGATAGTTTCGCTATAGTCCTGTATGTGCGTGTGAGCCAGTTTTGATCTTTCCACAGGGGGAAATCTGTGTCTATATTCTAATCTGGAAAAAGAAACCTATTTCTTCCTGTGCCTCATTAGAAAAATCTCTGTTCTCTTGCACTTCACTTCCGTATCTAGTTGCCAGAGATGATATTATGGCCCCCCAAAACATAGGCTGTCATATAAATGACCTTTAAAAGCTCCTTCCACAGTTTTCAATATTTAACCAAACATTTGCTTTTTAAAGTCTTATAAAAATCATTCTTTATCCGAAATACTATTGAAAAGCTAATTCAAATCCTTAATTAAATCAACTGAGATTCAGTTAAGTTGTCAGTCAACTGTGATGTCAGATACACACTGCACTGTACCTATCAGCTCTTCTTGATTGAGATATGCCATTTATTTTAAATCCAGTTTGCCTCATCTCGCTCACACAGCTGTTTCTCTGCTTACAGAAATCATTGTACGTGTAAAGAAAAGAGTGACCCAATTTCAAAGCAACCTCCTCTATCTTTGGTGTTGCACTTCTCATTTTCGGTCTTTGTTATATGTGCAAATGGCCAGTGTCATTAAGTTTGTGCTTGAGAGTTTGGAAACTATGTTCAGATAACTCCTTTAATCATCTGGACCAAAATATGTGGAAGTCAGGAAATATACATTTGGAATACAAGTGTTTATTCTTTTGATCAAAGATACTTGATCCCATCTCTCATTACAAAACTATCTAGTTTTTTTTTTAGTTTTAGTTTTTATTAACTTTAGTTTTGTTCAGTTTAACGTCTGAAATGTATAATCTTAAAAAGAAGTTACAGTAAAAAAAATAAATTTAATTATTAAACTTTAGGAAACTTTTGCTGCAGTACAATGATTAACTGAAGAGGATGGCAGAATACTTCACTTATTTCATTGGTCTCAACTTTATGTAAAACATTTAGCTCACTCAGGCCCTAATCCTGTGAGGTTCTGAGTACTATGCGTGAAATGTTCAGCACCCTCAGGTCTCAGTGGGCATTGAGAGCCCACAACATTATCACAGAGGCTCTCAGGACCATGTAGAATTTGGCTCTTATTACACTTATATGAAAAAGCATTATCGTATTATAAGGCTATTCCTTGCTTAGAGTAGGAGTGAGTTCTAACGATTTGCCAAAGCCGTTTCTTGCCCCTCCTTCTCACTAGCACATTTCTCTAATATTTTTTTATTTATTCAGCTTTTAATAACAAGCACTAACCCAAAACAGAAAAGTATATATCCATCATTTAGGACTGTGGTGAGGTAGAGTAACCTCCCTCCGGATTGGAGAGTAAGGGAGCATTACACTCCCCTTGGTGGGCAGAGCTGAACTTGCCCAGCCCCCATTGCTGGAAGTACCAGGGTGGGGCTGGAAGTATAAAGGGATGGCCCTGCTGCTCAGTTGAGAAGGAGTCAGCAGAGGAGATGGATACCTCTGCCCTGCCACCGCACCCAGGAACTGAGTCTATGCTCTGCCGCACCCTGCCACCGGAGGTGACGGACCCAGACGAGGAGTTGCTGGGACTATCGTCAGCTGTATGCTCCGAGGAGCCCGAGGACCGGTGGATGCCAGATGTAGCAAACCCTGGGGAGGTAGGAAGTAGCCCAGGGGCAGCCGACAACTGGCCAGCTCCAGGGCTGACTGCGTCTAAGTCAGCATGTTGCGGCTTGATCCCCGCTGACCCAGTGGCAGACCATTCTGCCACTGTTAGAGCCCTGGGCTGGGAGTAGGGCGTACCCCTGCCACACTAACCCCGGGCTGGCTGACTTCCCACCATAGGCCAGGAGGTCTGTGTTCCATGAACCCCCCTGCTAGCACCCTAGACTGTCTGCTAGGTGTGCAAACCCCTTTCAGAGCCCCTAGACTGGGTGGGCGCTTCCCCTTACCTGAACTCAATGCTTTTTTTCCCCTCTATCTTCAAAGACAAGGTCAGCTGCCAGACTGCTGCACTGGGCAACACAGTATGGGGAGGAGGTGAACAGCCCTCAGTGGGGAAAGAACAGGTTAAGGACTATTTAGAGAAGCTGTACATGCACAAGTCCATGGGTCCAGATCTAATGCATCCAAGGGTGCTGAGGGAGTTGGCTGATGTGATTGCAGAGCCATTGGCCGTTATCTTTGAAAAATTGTGGTGATCGGGGGAGGTCCTGGATGATTGGAAAAAGGCAAATATAGTGCCCACATTTTAAAAAGGGAAGAAAGAGAACCCGGGGAACTACAGACTGGTCAGCCTTACTTCAGTCCCCAGCAAAATCATGGAGCAGGTCCTCAAGGAATCCATTTTGAAGCACTTGGAGGAGAGGAAGGTGATCAGGAACAGTCAACATGGATTCACCAAGGGCAAGTCATGCCTGACCAACCTGATTGCCTTCTATGATGAGATAACTGATACTGTGGGTATGGGGAAAATGGTGGATGTGATATATCTTGAATTTAGCAAAGCTTTTGATACAGTCTCCCACAGTATTCTTTCCAGCAAGTTTAAAAAGTATGGATTGGATGAATGGACTATAAGGTGGATAGAAAGCTGGCTACATTGTCGCGCTCAATGGGTAGTGTGACAGAGTCAGGCCAGATGGCTATAGGAGAGTAATTTTTTTTTTGAAGCAAAAAAGGTGTTTTTTTATTTGCATAACACACGTACAAAACAAAACAACAGCATATGCAATGTGTAACACAGCAACCAATCACAATTGTTTTCCCATTAGCTTCAGGGGAGGGAAGTGTTCAGGCTTGCCTGGGCCCAGAGCAGGGGGCTTCCTTGACTCTCGTGGTCTTCTACCCTTCCGAGTTACCTGGTGGTCCAGAGTGAGGGGGCTTCATCAACTCTCAAGGTCTGCCACCCCCTCGAGTTACCTGGTGCCACGCTCGAGTGTCACCAACAATTCTCTACTCTGAAAGCACCCAACAAAAGGGGCAGGCTGTGGGGTGGACAACCTGGGGGGGGGGTACGTGCACCCACGTGTAAAAGGACCCCTCTAAGGTGGTGGTGTCCGCAGAAGCAATGGCTGGGGCTGGGGTCCCTTAATCTCTCCCCCAATCAAAGGGTCAAAACAAAGGGAGCCGGACGGGGACACCGAGCAGAGAGCCTCGGACAGCGCCCTCCACTCCTTAAAAGCATCAAGGAAGTCGGTGGATGCCGCCCAGAGGAACTCCGCCCTGATACATGAACGGACTGAGGATCGGAAAATGGCCCCACAGTCACAGGAAACTCCATCGGCCAACCTCCTCTCTCCGGTTCTATACATGGCCGTTTTAGCCAGGGCCAGGAGGAGGTTAACTAGGAGATCCCGCGACTTTGTGAGGCCACGGATGGGGAGTGCATAAATAAAAAGATGAGGGGAAAAATGCAACCAAAAACATAATAAAAGATTTGTGAGGAGCCGGAACAGGGGCTGCAGCCTGGCGCACTCCAAATATACGTGTGGCAGGGTTTCCCTCACACCACAAAAGGGACAAGTATCTGGGATGGGGTTGAACTGCGCCAAGTACGTGCCCGGGCTCACAGCTCTGTGAAGGAGCCACCAACTGATGTCCCCGATGGGCATCAGAACCAAGGTGGAATATAGGCTGGCCCACCAAAGGTGGCAGAAGGTCTCGCCACTTTGTGTCGGGGCGGGAAACTAGGGTGACGGCATGAAGGGTGTGGAGCATGAGTGTGTATAGATGTTTCCTTGGCATGGTTTGGAAGCAAACCGGCTGCAGTTCATGCAGCCGGCTCACCGTAAAAGGGTGAGGGGGTTGATTGGATATACGGGGCAGGGGTCCAATTAAAAGGTCCGGCGGGCCTGGGGTAGAGGGTGGGCGGGGCGTGCCCTCGAGCAGGACCTGATCAAGGTAAGCTCGAGCAGCAGGCAGCACAGCAGCCTTCACCTCCTGAAGTACGCACCGGAGAGTACGAGGTCTGGAGAGCCCCATGCGCCAAGCGAGCATCGGGGGATCCAGCCAGTCTCCCCGGCCGTATTCCAGGAGGTCTCCGACTCTTGTGACTTCTGCCAGGATCAAGCTCTGGCGCACCGAGCGGGACTCCACCACCTGCACACGGACCTGGGGGTTGTGTAGCAGGGGCTCCGCGAGGAGATCTGCCCCCTCGGTGGCCGCCATGGACCTGGTTGTTAAAAACCGTTTCCAAGTCCGGAGGAGGTCCTGGTAGAAGACCGGCGGCCCAGAAAGGTCTCGCGGAAGACCTCCCCGACAGAGATAAAAGAGCTGCCGGTCATATCGGAGCCCTCAGATGCGACGCAGGATGGCGTGTGCCAGTATGCTCCACGCCAAACTGCCTGCACCATAAAGGAGCCTCTATAGGGCCTGGAGGCGGAAGACGCAGACCTGAGTGTGCAAACACTTCAGGCCCTGTCCTCTTTCCTTCAGGGGTAAATGAAGAACCCCTACAGGGGCTCAGTGCATTCCTGACCATGGCCAGGAGGCAGGCGACGTGTTTCTTGGCCCCCCTCGTTTTCTCCAGGTCATAGAAGAAGCGGGAGCTGCGATCCATCTCCCAAAGGAGGCAGATGTGGGATCAAACAAAGGCGCCCCGGGCCCGATGGCCCCGATGGGGACTTCGGGTAGCATAAGGACAGAAGGGGCTTCCTCGCGGGTCTTGGAGGGGAGGCTCTCCCGTGGAGAGGAGACACTACCTTCCGGTGCTGCCATGTCTTTCCCGGCTGACACCGGTGGGTGGGACACACTCGTGGGCAAAGCGGAAGGCTCAGCATCAGTGCTCCCCTTCCTGGTCTTCTGGGGGGCCTCCGCCTTGGGTAGATGAGGCGGAGCTCGAGCCTTCCGCTTGCCTTGCTTCCCCTGGACTGTGGCCCAGCCCTCCATGGCATCATCTGGGGGCTGGTTAGCAGGGGTTGTGTCAGAGGGTAAAGGCGATGGCTCAGGGACTTGGGGGCGGGGGGGAAAGATGGGGTAGCATAAGGGAGGGAGGATTCTCCCTGGGGCAGGCTCTCTCCCATGCCTGGTGGTATCTCTGCCACACCCTCCTCCATAGGCCCCGTCAGATTGTCAGCAGCGAGGGCGGGGCTCTCCCGCTCGTCTGGGCATTGTAGGGGAGGTGCCCTTTGGGCCTGAGCGGGAGTAGCGGTGGTCCGAAGAAGAGGGGGGGCGGGTTTGGGTACCGGGCGGCCAGGGGTGTCGGCAATGACGGGGCTGATGTCCTGCCAGGTCTCCGGATCCCAGGTACCCCTCCTTGCCGGGCTAGGGGGCAGTCCCTCCGGACATGCCCCAATGCCCGGCAGAGGTAGCACTGGGCTTCCCCTGTGGATAAGTACACCCGGTAATGGGCCCCCTGGTGGGGGACTAGGAAGGACCCTTCGAGCGTCACTCCATCACGCGCCGCCGATGGCAGTAAAAGTTGCACTTGCCGGCGGAAGGAAAAGATGTGACGGAGGGTGGGGTCCTTGAAGCGCAACAGGAGAGGGCTGATAACAGAAACAGATTTCCCCAGGGTGGAAACAGCGGGTAGCAGGGCAGCATTGGGGAGAAAAGGAGGGACAGAGGTCAGGACCAGGCAGACGCCCAGGTTCTCCAGCGGCTCTAAGGGGACAAACACCCCCCCCCACCACCAGGCCCCTCTCCACCGCTTCCTGGGTGGCAGCCTCCAATGCCAAGAAGAAGACAACTTCCCGTACATTTTGGAGGCCACCACATTGGCCAAGGGCCCCACCACCCTTGCCAATGCCCACACGTTTGTCTCCACACGTATCGGACACCGTGCTTCCTTGTCACGGTGGGAAAGGGGCCCCGGCTGCTATTGATGGGGGCAGAGGTGGTGGGCGGGAGAGATGACAAGGTGGCGGGGGGGGGGCTGCCGCCGCCCGGGCGTAAGTCCTGGGGGCTGAGGAAGGGACACCCGCAGAGCTGGTGGAGGGGGCAGCGGGGAAGGACAGCGTGGTTGGTGGTGGGGCCGCAGCAGTGGGGGTGGCCCCTGCCATGGAGGGCCCGGTGGTTTTAGCGGGGACCTTCCCCTTCTTCTTGCCCTGGCCTTTCCTGCCGGCTGGGGGGGCTTCCCTAGAATCTGGGGAGGCGATGGGCATGGCAGCGGCGGAGGTCACCCCGGTGCCCTCCATTGCCGATGCCCCAGCGGGGGCGGTGGCAGGTGGTTAACAGGAGTTAGGGTCAGGTAGAAAGGGACATGTTGTGGGGTGGACAATTCAGGGGCGGGGGGGCACATGAACCACCGTACGCTTGTCCAGACAGTCCTGTTTGGTTGGCTGGTGCTTCTGGCCCACGCGGTGGAATCAGGGCGAGCAGCTGAGTCCAGAGGCAGATGTTAGACAGTCAGCAAAGATGGTGGAGTGTGTGGGGAGATGAAGATTGTAGTGTGGGGGTTGGGAGGACACAGATGGATCGGGGGGCAACTCTGTGCCACACCCCCTGTGTCCCTACAAACACAGTTAAGACACAGTCAAGGCCTCCCCCCACACGAGAGCACAGTTTGAAAGTTACTCAGTCTTAGGCCCCCTCCACGGCAATTTGTAGATTCCCCGGGCAGTGTTTCTCCATTAGACGGCTTTTTCCTCCTCTGTTCCGGGCTTTCTTTTTTGCAGCTGCAACATTCCAGGGATGCTGGAGCAGATGATAAAAGTCCTCTCAGCCAAATACGGTCCACAAAAAAATGGCAAGCGGCTGGGTCTGGGAGCTGGGTCCTTCCACTCCCCGCCTCTGGGGAGCGGGCCGGCAGGCCCCCCCTCTCTTGGGGGGGGGGGTTCAGCTGGAGCGGCAATAGCATCCAAGGGCAGGCGGGGTGGGGGCTAACAGCCAGCCGGCAGCTGGCTAGCACTCTAGCAACAGCAGAGAAAGAAAAAAAACAACAAAAAGAAAAGAAAGGGGGGAAGAACGTCTGGCCCGGTCGGGGGGAAGCTGAAAGCAGGGGCAAAAAGCAAGGAAAGCCCAGGCCAGAGGGCAGCAGCAGGAGAGCAGGCTAAGTAGGTCCCTTTTCCCTGGGGAAGGAAACAGGGAAGTTTTTTTTTTTTTTTTTTTTTTTTTTAAACAGAAAAGAATTTTATTGTGTAACACTTGCAAAGAGATACCAAAGAAAACAAAACAAACTATGCAACAAAACAACGCAAACAGAAGGTATAACACAGCAGCTTTCAGGAGGCAGAAGTGTTCAGGCTAGCCTGGGCCCAGAGCGGGGGGGCTTCCTCGACACTCATGGTCTTCCACCCTCCTGAGTTACCTGGTGGCCTAGAGCGGGGGGACTTCCTCGACACTCGTGGTCTTCCACCCCCTCGAGTTACCTAGTGCCGCGCCCAGTGTCACCAATTATCCCTCTCCTGAGAGTGCCCGGCGAGATGGGCATGGCTGCGGGGTGGGCGGTTTGGGGGTGGGGGAGGTGGACACCCATGTATTATAGGACACCTCCTAGATGACAGTAATGATGGTATCCACAGCGGCAAAAGGCTGGGGCTGGTGTCTCTCACTCTTCCCCTCAATCAAAGGGTCAGACAGAGGGAACCGGACGGGGTCACCCAGCAGAGAACCCCGGACAGCGCCCACCGCTCCTAGAAGGCATCAAGGGAGTCGGTGGACGCCGCCCAGAGGAACTCTGCCCGGATATGTGAATGTACTGAGGATCGGAAAAAGGCCCTACAATCGCAGGACATTTCATGGCCAACCTCCTCTCTCTGGTTTTATAAATGGCTGTTTTAGCCAAGGCTAGGAGGAGGTTAACCAGGAGATCCCGCGATTTTGTGGGGCCGCGGATGGGGAGTGTATAAATAAAAAGGTGAGGGGAGAAATGACGCCAAAAGCGCAATAGAATATTTGTGAGGAGCCGGAAAAGGGGCTGCAATCTGGCACACTCTAAATATATGTGCGCCAGGGTTTCCCTCACATTACAAAAAGGGCAAGTATCCGGGATGGGGATAAACCGTGTCAGAAACACGCCCGTGCTCAAAGCTCCGTGAAGGAGCCGCCAACTGATGTCCCCGACGGGCCTCGGGACCAGGGTGGAATACAGGCTGGCCCACCGAGGTTGCTCACCCACCAAAGATGGCAGGAGGTCCCGCCACTTTGTATCGGGGCGGGACACCAGGGTGTGGGCGTGAAGGGTGTGAAGCGTGAGTGTGTATAAATATTTCCGTGGTGCAATTTGAAAACTGACCGGCTGCAGTTCATGCAGCCGGCTTGCAGTGAAAGGGTGAGGGGTTTGTTGGGATCGGCAGGGTAGGGGCCCAATGGAAAGGTCCGGTGGGCCTGGGGTAGAGGATGGGCTGGGTGTGCCCTCGCGCAAGGCTCGGTTGACATAAGCCCGAGCAGCGGGGGTCAAGGCAGCCTTCACCTCCTGAAGTACGTGCTGGGGGGTACGAGGGCTGGAGAGCCCCATGCACCGAGCGAGCATCGGGATCCAGCCAGTCTCTCCGGTTGTAGTCCAGGAGGTCTCCGACCCTCGTGACTTCCACCAGGACCAACCTCTGGCGCACCGGGCGGGACTCCGCCACCTGCACACGGAGTTGGGGATTGTGTAGCAGGGGCTCCGTGAGGAGATCTGCTCCCACGGTGGCCGCCACGGACCTGGTCATTAGAAACAGTTTCTAGGTCCGGAGGAGGTCCTGGTAGAAGATGGGCAGCCCGGATAGGTCTCGCGGAAAACCTCTCGGACAAAGATAAAAGAGCTGCCGGTCGTATCGGAGCCCTTGGAAGTGGCGCAGGAAGGCGTGCGCCAATATGCTCCACGTCGAACTACCTGCACTATAAAGGAGCCTCTGCAGGGCCTGGAGGCGGAAAACGCGGACCTGAGTGTACAGACACTTCAGGCCCTGCCCTCCTTCCTTCAGGGGTAAATGAAGAACTCCAACAGGAGCCCAGTGCATTCCTGACCAAAAGAACTCTAGAATCAATCTCCAGAGGTGGGTCAGGAAACCCGGGGCCGGGGCCAGGGTGTTGAGCCGGTACCAGAGCGTGGACAGGACTAGTTGGTTAAGCACCAGTGCTCTCCCTCGGAGGGAGAGACATCGGAGTAGCCTCGTCCATTTCCGGATCCGCTCTATCACCCCGCCCTCTAAATTTTGCCAGTTCTCCGGCGGGGAAGGGTGTGTGGCGGAAAGGTAAACGCCGAGATAGAGCAGAGGACCCGCGCTCCACCGGATGGTCTGAAGCGCGGGTGGGAGGGAGCTTACCTGCCGCCAGTCCCCCACCACCAAGCCAGAGCTCTTGACCCAGTTGACTCGGGCGGAGGAGGCTGCCGAATAGATGGCCTGGCATGCCTCCACTCGCGCCAAGTCGCCCGGGTCCTGGACCACAAGGAGTATGACATCAGCGTACACCGACAGGACCAGCCGCAGCTCCGGCTCCCGCAGCACCAACCCCGTCAACCTCCTGCAGAGGAGACAGAGGAAAGGCTCGATCGCAAGGGCGTACAGCTGGCCCAAGAGGGGCCACCGCTGTCGCACTCCTCGCCCAAAGCTGACCGGTTCGGTCAGGGTCCAGTTGAGCCTAACCAAACACTCCGCGGAGGCATACAGCACCTGGAGAAAACTCACAAACTGAGGTCTGAATCCAAACGCCTGCAGAGTGCTCAGGAGGTACCCATGGTCTACTCTATCGAACGCCTTCTCCTGATCAAGAGACAGGAGGGCGAACGACAGACCATCTCTCCGCCCGAGTTCCAAAAGGTCTCGGACTAGAAATAGGTTGTCAAAAATGCTGCGACCCGGGACAGTATAGGTCTGGTCTGGGTGGATCACGTCTGCCATCACGGACCCTAGTCGCAGCGAGATTGCTTTCACTACGATTTTGTAATCTGTGCTAAGGAGTGAGACGGGACGCCAGTTTCGTAAATCGCGGAGGTCCCCCTTCTTCGGCAACAAGGCGAGCACCGCTCGCCTGCATGACAGAGGGAGGACCCCGCTCAGCAAGGACTCAGCCCAGACAGTGACTAGGTCTGGGCCGAGGATGTCCCAGAACGCGCGGTAAAACTCCACGGTCAGCCCGTCCATGACCGGAGATTTATTGGTGGGCATGTGACGGAGGGCTTCCGAGAACTCGGCCAGGGTGAGAGGCAGCTCTAGCCGGTCTCGGTCGCCCACGCTGACTGTGGGGAGTTCCTCCCAGAGCACCCCGCAAGCGCCAGGATTGGTCGGATCCGGGGAGAAAAGACTTGTGTAGAAGTCACGGGCCCTCCCACACATCTCCTCCGGATCCATGAGGGGGGGTGCCGTCTTCTGCTAAAAGGCAGGTGACATGTTTCTTGGCCCCCCTCATTTTCTCCAGGGCGTAGAAGAAGCAGGAGCCGCGGTCCATCTCCCGAAGGAGGTGGATGTGGGACCGAACGAAGGCACCTTGGGCCCGGTGGTCCTCGAGGCCCGGAGCTCCTCCCGCTTCTCCCGGCACGCTCCGCAGAGGGATGGGTCCTCGGGATTGGCGGCCAGGCGCCTCTCCATCTCTAAGACCTCCCGTTCCAACTGCTCTATCGCCGCATTTCTCCGTCGGCTGGTGCCCCGAGTGTAGTCACGGCAGAAGAGCTTGGCGCGCACCTTCCCTAGATCCCACCATCACCGCACCGAGGGAAAGGCACGCCACTGCTCTCGCCAGGCCAGCCAAAACTCCCGGAAGGACATCACGAAGCCCTCATCCTCCAACAGTCTGTTGTTAAAGTGCCAATAGGCCGGCCCCGGTCTCTCTGCACGGAGGGAGACCGTTATGGTGACTAAATGATGGTCGGAGAATGGGGCCGGCCTAATGGTGGAGGAGTGGGCCTGTGAAAGACGGAAGCGGGATAAGTAAATACGGTCCAACCGAGAGTGGTGCAACCGATGGGCCTCCACCCGGACAAAAGTGAACGTGGAAGTGTCATCTGGGTGATGGTCACGCCAGACGTCCACTAGGGAGTGATGTTTAACTATTCCTTGGAGAATGTTCGCGGCGGCTGGGCTCGGCTCGGCCCCTGAGCGGTCCTGTTCCTCGAGGGTGGTGTTAAAGTCCCCTCCCATGACCAGGCACTCGTGCGAATCTAGGGTGCCGAGAAAGTCGGACACCCGTTGATAGAATTGTGGCCGCTTTGGGCTCGTTTGCGGGGCATAGATATTAACAAGATTGACCACGAGCCCCTCCATACGAACTCGAAGGTGCAGCAGGTGGCCCGGCACGGCCTCAGTGACCCCTAGAACCTTGGGCCGTAGGGTGGGGGAGAACAGGGTCGCCACTCCAGCTTGCCAAGTCATGAAGTGGCTAAAGTAGACCCCGTCCCCCCACTCCAGCCGCCACCTGTCCTCGACGGTCGGGTCCGTATGGGTCTCTTGCAGGAAAACTACAGAGTACCCCCCCTTCCCGAAGGTAAGAGAGCACCTGGGACCTGCGGAGAGCCATCCTACAGCCCCTGGTATTCAAGGTTGCAATAATAAGAGGCATCATGCGGAGGGCTGGGGGGGTGGGGGTTTCTCATTGGTGGGGGTGTTCGTGGCCCCCGGCGGGTTGCGCAGCAACCCGTGACCCATCCCATGGATGAGTAGATCGTTTCGGAAGCCGCAGGCCCACTCGTAGGCCGCAGCACCGCGCTTTCCTTGCCCTCTGCCCTCCTTTATAAGGGCCCTTGTGGCCTGAAAAATTTGATCAAAGTCCCCCCATAGCTGAAGAGCCAGCTGTACCCTATTGCGGGCGCCACGGGTGTGTTCTAAGAACTTCCGTAGTGCATGCCGCAGATCATGGGGGGGTGGGGTTACGATTTCCGGGGTATTCCCTGGTGGGGCTCTTAATACAGCCTCGTGGTCCGCTAAGGCGGGTAGGCAGGGTGCGGACCACCGACGGGGCGTCTGACAGGCTGGGGTTATTAAATCCATTTCGCGCCTTGGGGTGGAAGGGGATGGCGGGGGAAAAATTGCAGCTCCTAATGGGTCACGACTAGAAAGTGCAAAGACTGCTCCCTGGGGGGAATCTGCAAAAGGCGGGAAAAAAACAACCCCAGGGGCGGCAATAGCATTGCAGGAGGAGGTAAACTGGGTGGGGACGGGGGGGCAGGGGCAGAGGTAAGGCTCTGGGGTTCAGGAGGCAAGCAGCTAAAGGAAGGTGCCTCCTGAGCAGAGTTAAGGGGTAAGGGAGGGGGCTCCCAGTAATGCTAGGCGCTGGCTCCGTGGTGGTCTTGGTGGCCATGGCATCAGGTGGTGGACCACCTTCTGCAGGGTGCTCACCCGGGAAGGCAATTAGGGGGAGGGAGCATGGGGAAAGGGGGGCTGGGGTGAGGTTGCCCAGCTCAAGGCCAGCCGGCAGTAGATCATCCTCTCCCTGGGTGACCGGGGTCAAATCTAGGGCCTCAATCTCCGCATACACGGAGGAGAGGCCAACTCCTGCTACCCCAGGGGCTTCTCCTCTAGGGCCCGCCTCAACTGTCGCCTCGGGGTTCGCGGGGGGTTCGAGTGGTATCCGGGCAGAAGGGGTGTCCTCAGGGGTCTCGGAGGGGAGGGTCTCCCGTGGAGGGGGGATTCTGCCCTCCAATGCCACTCTGTCTTCCCCTCCCAACACGAGCGAATGGATCTCACTCGTGGTCATAGCAGAGGGCTCAATATCAGTGCCTCCCTTCCTGGTCTTCCGGGGGGCTTCCGCGTCGGATGGATGCAGTGGAGCTCGAGCCTTCCGCTTGCCTCGCTTCCCCTGGACTAGGGTCCAGCCCTCCATAGCGTCGTCTGGGGGTTCGTTAGCAGGGGTCGTGTCAGGGGGCGGAGGCGATGGTTCAGTGGTTCTGGGGGGTAGGGGTGAGGCAGCATAAGGGGCGGGGGGGTTCTCCTTGGGGCGGGGCGTCTCCTATACCCGGTAATATCTTTGCCACACCTTCTTCCATAGGCTCTGCCGAATTGGTAATAGCAAGGGTGGGACTCCCTTGCTTGCCCGGGCGTTGTCGGGAAGGAGTCTCCTGGGCCCGGACGGGAGCAGCAATGGGTTGAGTAGGAGGAGGGTTGGTTTCAGGTGCCGGGCAGCCAGGGGCATCGGCAATGACGGGGCCGATGTCCTGCCGGGTCTCGGGGGTCTCGGGTGCCCCTCCCCCCCGGGCCAAAGGGCAGTCTCTGCGGACATGTCCCGCTGAGCGGCAGAGGTAGCACCGGGCCTCTCCGGTGGAGTAAAAGACCCGATAGCGGGCTCCCTGGTAGGGGACTAGGAAGGACCCCTCAAGCGCCTCTCCATGACGCACCCCCGCCGGCGGTAGAAGCTGCACTTGCCGGCGGAACGAAAGGACGTGACGGAGGGTGGGGTCCTTGCAGCCCAACGGGAGAGGGCTGATGACAGAGGCAAGTTTTCCCAGGGCGGAGAGAGCGGGTAACAGGGCAGCATTGGGTAAAAAGGGAGGAACGGAGGTGAGGACGAGGCGAACGCCCAGGTCTTCTAGCGGCTCTAGGGGGACAAACACCCCTCCTACCGCCAGGCCCCTCTCCACCGCCTCCTGGGCGGCAGCCTCCAAAGCTAAGAAAAAAACAACCTTCCCATACATCTTGGAGGCCGCCACAATAGCCGTGGGTCCTACCACCTTCGCCAACGCCTGCACATATGTCTCCACGTGGGGCGAGGCGGGCACCAGGAGGCAACGGACACCGTGCCTCCTGGTCAAGGTGGGGAAAGGGCCCCGGCCGCTGGTGATGGTAGCAGAGGCAGTGGGTGGGCGAGATGACGAGGCGGCAGGCAGGGGAGAGCCTGCCACCGCCAGGGCATACGTCCTGGGGGCCGGGGGAGGGACATGCGCAGAGCTGGTGGAGGGAAACGCAGGGAGGGGCGCCACGGTCGATGACGAGGCCACAGCTGTGGGGGCAGCCCCTGCCATGGAGGGCCTAGGTATTTTAGCGGGGCCCTTTCCTTTCTTCCCTCCCTGGCCTTTCCGGCCAGCTGGGGGGGGGCGGTTCCTAGAACCTGGGGGGGGCAGTGGGTGCAGCAGCAGCAGTAGTCGCCCTGGTGCCTCCTGCCGCTGGTGCCCCAGCGGGGGCGGTGGCAAGTATTTTAACAATAGTGTGGTGGGGGCACCTTGGGGGTTGGGAGGGGGCGGTGGGGGAGGGACAGCTGATATTGTTAGAGGGGCCTCGCCCCTCTCATTCCCCGCCATTGTGAGCAGGGAGAGACGGGGAGACACCGGAAGGAGGAGAGGGGAGGGGGAAGCAGATTAACCGCTCCTCCCTGCTGAGCTGCAGGCGGGGGAGGGGGGAATGCCAAATGGGTTGGACTGGGAGGGGGGGAATAACAAAAATCGGGGTCTGGTGATAGGGGCAAGCTGTGGGATAAGCAGTCCGGGGGGGGGGGGGGGTGTAGACCCATGCACATTTGTCCAAAGAGTCTCGTTTGGTCGGCTGTTATGTCCGGTCCGAAAGGCAAAGTTCAAAGCAAACAGCTGGATCCGAAGGTAGATGGCAGATTGCCAGCAGGGACGGACGGCGGGGGGGGCCATGACAGTTGTAGTAATGGTCGGGGGGGCACCGATGGATCGGGAGGCAGCTCCATGCCACACCCCCTGTGCTGCCACAAATGCAATTAAACCACAGTCAAACTCCCCCCCACGAGAGTATAATTCAAAAAAATTACTCAGTCTTACGGCCTCCTTCACGATGATTTGTAGTTTCCCTGGGTGATTTCTTCTCCAGCTTGTTGGCTGTGTACCAAGACTTCCGGCAGGCCAAGATAAGAAAGGAATTCCAAACAAACAGCAAAACGGCTGGGTCTGGGGGTTTCCACTCCCCCCTCCGGATAGCAAAATTGGCAATCTTCCCCCCCCTCCTCCGGGGGGGGTTCAGCTGAGGCAAATAGCTGTGCCCGAGAGCAGGCGAGGGGAGGCGGGTGCTGGCGGCAAGCTGGAGGCTGACCAGCACGTAAACGGCAAGAAGAAAAAACAACAAAAAAGCAAACCAAAACAAAAAAGCGTTTGGCCCGGTCGGAGGGGAACTAAGGCAGGGTCCAAAAGTAAGAAAAATCCAGGCCAGGGGGCTTTAGGAAAGAATAGAAAGCAGATAGCTGAGGCACAAGCGAGGGACAGTCCCGTTTCCCAACAGGGGCGGTTTTTTTTTTTTTTTTTTTTTAAACAGAAAAGAAATTTATTTGTAACAGTTACAGAGATTACAAAAAGATAAAGAAAAACTTAGCAACAAAACAACGCAATCAGAAGGTATAACACAACAGCTTTCAGGAGGGAGAGGTGTTCAGGCTAGCCCAGGCCCAGAGCGGGGGGGCTTCCTCGACACTCGTGGTCTTCCACCCTCCTGAGTTACCTGGTGGCCTAGAGCGGGGGGGCTTCCTCGACACTCGTGGTCTTCCACCCCGTCGAGTTACCTAGTGCCGCGCCCAGGGTCACCGACCCTCCCTCTCCTGAGAGTGCCCGACAAGATGGGCACGGCTGCGGGGTGGGTGGCTGGGAGGGAGGGGGGCACATCCATGTATTATAAGACCCCTCCTAAATAACAAAAATGATGGTATTCACAGCAGCTAACGGCTGTGGCTGGCGTCTCTCGCTCTGTCCCTCAATCAGAGGGTCAGACGGAGGGAACCGGACGGGGTCACCGAGCAGAGAACCCCGGACAGCGCCCACCGCTCCTCGAAGGTGTCAAGGGAGTCGGTGGACGCCGCCCAGAGGAACTCCGCCCGGATGCGTGAATGTACTGAGGATCGGAAAACGGCCCTACAATCGCAGGACGCCTCATGAGCCAACCTCCGCTCTCTGGTCTTATAAATGGCTGTCTTAGCCAAGGCTAGGAGGAGGCTAACCAGGAGATCCCGCGACTTGGTGGGGCCACGGATGGGGAGTGTATAGATAAAGAGGTGAGGGGAAAAATGAAGCCAAAAGCGCAAAAGAATGTTTGTGAGGAGCCGAAAAAGAGGCTGCAATCTGGCACACTCTAAATAGACGTGCGCCAGGGTTTCCCTCACATTACAGAAGGGGCAAGTCTCCGGAACGGAGGTAAAACGTGTCAAAAACACGCCCGTGCTCACGGCCCCGTGAAGGAGCCGCCAACTGATGTCCCCGACGGGCCTCGGGACCAAGGTGGAGTACAGGCTGGCCCACCGAGGTTGCTCCCCCTCCAAGGGTGGTAGGAGGTCTCGCCACTTTGTGTCGGGGCGGGACACCAGGGTGCGGGCGTGAAGGGTATGGAGCGTGAGTGTATATAAATATTGCCGTGATGCAACTTGAAAACCGACCGGTTGCAATTCATGCAGCCGGCTTGCAGTGAAAGGATGAGGGGTGTGTTGGGATCGGCAGGGTAGGGGCCCGATGGAAAGGTCCGGTGGGCCTGGGGTAAAGAATGGGCGGGGTGCGCCCTCGCGCAAGGCTCGGCTGACATAAGCCCGAGCAGCGGGGGTCAAAGCGGCCTCCACCTCCTGAAGCACGCGCCGGGGGGTGCGAAGGCTGGAGAGCCCCATGCGTCGAGCGAGCGTCAGGGGATCCAGCCAGTCCCCCCGGTCGTAGTCCAGGAGGTCCCCGACCCTCGTAACTCCCGCCAGGACCAACCTCTGGCGCACCGTGCGGGACTCCGCCGCCTGCACACGAAGTTGGGGGTTGTGTAGCAGGGGCTCCGTGAGGAGATCTGCCCCCACGATGGCCGCCACAGACCTGGTGGTTGAAAACAGTTTCCAGGTCCGGAGGAGGTCCTGGTAGAAATCCGGCAGCCCGGAGAGGTCTCGCGGAAAACCTCTCGGACAAAGATAAAAGAGCTGCCGGTCATATCGGAGCCCATGGAAGCGGCGTAGGAAGGCGTGCGCCAATATGCTCCACGTCGAACTACCTGCACCATAAAGGAGCCTCTGCAGGGCCTGGAGGCGGAAAACGCGGACCTGAGTGTACAGACACTTCAGGCCCTGCCCTCCTTCCTTCAGGGGCAAATGAAGAACTCCAACAGGGGCCCAGTGCAATCCTGACCAAAAGAACTCCAGAATCAATCTCCGGAGGTGGGACAGGAAACCCGGGGCCGGGGCTAGGGTGTTGAGCCGGTACCAGAGCGTGGACAGGACTAGTTGGTTAAGCACCAGTGCTCTCCCCCGAAGGGAGAGACATCGGAGTAGCCTCGTCCATTTCCTGATCCGCTCAATCACGCCGCCTTCCAAATTTTGCCAGTTCTCCGGCGGAGAAGGGTGCGTGGCAGAAAGGTAAACGCCGAGATAGAGCAGAGGGCCGGCACTCCACCGGATGGTCTGAAGCGCGGGTGGGAGGGAGCTTACCTGCCGCCAGCCCCCCACCGCCAAGCCAGAGCTCTTGACCCAGTTGACTCGGGCGGAGGAGGCTGCTGAATAGATGGCTTGGCATGCCTCCACTCGCGCCAAGTCGCCCGGGTCCTGGACCACGAGGAGGACGTCATCGGCGTACGCCGACAGGACCAGCCGCAGCTCCGGCTCCCGCAGCACCAACCCCGTCAACCTCCTGCGGAGGAGACAGAGGAAAGGCTCGATCGCCAGAGCGTACAGCTGGCCTGAGAGGGGGCACCCCTGCCGCACCCCTCGCCCGAAGCTGACCGGTTCGGTCAGGGTCCAGTTGAGCCTAACCAAACACTCCGCGGAGGCGTACAGCACCCGGAGAAAACTCACAAACTGAGGTCCGAATCCAAACGCCCGCAGGGTGCTCAGGAGGTACCCATGATCCACTCTATCGAACGCCTTCTCCTGATCGAGAGACAGGAGGGCGAACGACAGACCGTCTCTCCGCCCGAGTTCCAAAAGGTCTCGGACTAGAAAGAGGTTGTCAAAAATGCTGCGACCCGGGACAGTATAGGTCTGGTCTGGGTGGATCACGTCCGCCATCACGGACCCTAGCCGCAGCGAAAGTGCTTTCGCTACGATTTTGTAATCCGTGCTAAGGAGTGAGAGGGGACGCCAGTTTCGTAAGTCGCGGAGGTCCCCCTTCTTCGGCAGCAAGGCAAGCACCGCTCGCCTGCACGACAGAGGGAGGACCCCGCCCTGCAAAGACTCAGCCCAGACAGTGACTAGGTCTGGGCCGAGGATGTCCCAGAACGCGCGGTAAAACTCCACGGTCAGCCCGTCCATGCCCGGAGATTTATTGGTGGGCATGCGGCGGAGGGCTTCCGAGAACTCGGCCAGGGTGAGAGGCAGCTCTAGCCGGTCTCGGTCGCCCACGCTGACCGTGGGGAGTTCCTCCCAGAGCACCCCGCGAGCGCCAGGATCGGTCGGATCCGGGGAGAAAAGGCTTGCGTAGAAGTCACGGGCCCTCCCACACATCTCCTCCGGATCCGTGAGGGGGGTGCCGTCTTCCGCTAGAAGGCAGGTGACGTGTTTTTTGGCCCCCCTCGTTTTCTCCAGGGCATAGAAGAAGCGGGAGCCGCGATCCATCTCCCGAAGGAGGCGGATGCGGGACCGGACAAAGGCACCTCGGGCCCGGTGGTCCTCGAGGGCTCGAAGTTCCTCCCGCTTCTCCCGGCACGCTCCGCAGAGGGACGGGTCCCCGGGGCTGGCGGCCAGGCGCCTCTCCAGCTCTAAGACCTCCCGTTCCAACTGCTCTATCGTTGCATTTCTCCGTCGGCTGGCGCCCCGAGTGTAGTTGCGGCAGAAGAGCTTGGCGCGCACCTTCCCTAGATCCCACCAGCGCCGCACCGAGGGAAAGGCACGCCACTGCTCCCGCCAGGCCAGCCAAAACTCCCGGAAGGACATCACAAAGCTCTCGTCCTCCAGCAGGCTGTTATTAAAGTGCCAGTAGGCCGGCCCCGGTCCCTCCGCACGGAGGGAGACCGTGACGGTAACTAAATGATGGTCGGAGAAAGGGGCCGGCCGAACGGTGGAGGAGTGGGCCTGTGAAAGATGGAAACGGGATAGGTAAATACGGTCTAACCGAGAGCGGTGTGACCGATGGGCCTCCACCCGGACAAAGGTAAACGTGGAAGTGTCATCTGGGTGATGGTCACGCCAGACGTCCACTAGGGAGTGATAGTCAACTATGTCTCGGAGAATGGTCGCGGCGGCCGGGCTCGGCTCGGCCCCCGAGCGGTCCCGCTCCTCGAGGGTAGTGTTAAAGTCCCCTCCCAGGATCAGGCACTCGTGCGAGTCTAGGGTGCCGAGAAAATCGGACACCTGCTGGTAGAATTGTGGCCGCTGTGAACTCACTTGCGGGGCATAGATATTAACAAGATTGACCACGAGCCCCTCCAGACGAACTCGGAGGTGCAACAAGTGGCCCGGTACGACCTCAGTGACCCCTAGCACCTCGGGCCGCAGGGCGGGGGAGAACAGGGTCGCCACTCCAGCTTGCCAGGTCGTGCAATGGCTGAAGTATACCCCGTCCCCCCACTCCAGCCGCCACCTATCCTCGGCGGTTGGGTCCGTGTGGGTCTCCTGCAGGAAAACCACAGAGTACCCCCCCTCCCGAAGGTAGGAGAGCACCTGGGACCTGCGGAGAGCCATCCTACAGCCCCTGGTATTCAGGGTTACAATAATGAGAGGTGTCATGCGGAGGGCCGGGGGGGTGGGGGTTTCTCATTGGTGGGGGTGTTCGTGGCCCCCGGCGGGTTGCGCAGCAACCCGTGACCCATCCCATGGATGAGTAGATCGTTTCGGAAGCCGCAGGCCCACTCGTAGGCCGCAGCACCACGCTTTCCTTGCCCTCTGCCCTCCTTTATAAGGGCCCTTGTGGCCTGAAAAATTTGATCAAAGTCCCCCCATAGCTGAAGAGCCAGCTGTACCCTATTGCGGGCGCCACGGGTGTGTTCTAAGAACTTCCGTAGTGCATGCCGCAGATCATGGGGGGGTGGGGTTACGATTTCCGGGGTATTCCCTGGTGGGGCTCTTAATACAGCCTCGTGGTCCGCTAAGGCGGGTAGGCAGGGTGCGGACCACCGACGGGGCGTCTGACAGGCTGGGGTTATTAAATCCATTTCGCGCCTTGGGGTGGAAGGGGATGGCGGGGGAAAAATTGCAGCTCCTAATGGGTCACGACTAGAAAGTGCAAAGACTGCTCCCTGGGGGGAATCTGCAAAAGGCGGGAAAAAAACAACCCCAGGGGCGGCAATAGCATTGCAGGAGGAGGTAAACTGGGTGGGGACGGGGGGGCAGGGGCAGAGGTAAGGCTCTGGGGTTCAGGAGGCAAGCAGCTAAAGGAAGGTGCCTCCTGAGCAGAGTTAAGGGGTAAGGGAGGGGGCTCCCAGTAATGCTAGGCGCTGGCTCCGTGGTGGTCTTGGTGGCCATGGCATCAGGTGGTGGACCACCTTCTGCAGGGTGCTCACCCGGGAAGGCAATTAGGGGGAGGGAGCATGGGGAAAGGGGGGCTGGGGTGAGGTTGCCCAGCTCAAGGCCAGCCGGCAGTAGATCATCCTCTCCCTGGGTGACCGGGGTCAAATCTAGGGCCTCAATCTCCGCATACACGGAGGAGAGGCCAACTCCTGCTACCCCAGGGGCTTCTCCTCTAGGGCCCGCCTCAACTGTCGCCTCGGGGTTCGCGGGGGGTTCGAGTGGTATCCGGGCAGAAGGGGTGTCCTCAGGGGTCTCGGAGGGGAGGGTCTCCCGTGGAGGGGGGATTCTGCCCTCCAATGCCACTCTGTCTTCCCCTCCCAACACGAGCGAATGGATCTCACTCGTGGTCATAGCAGAGGGCTCAATATCAGTGCCTCCCTTCCTGGTCTTCCGGGGGGCTTCCGCGTCGGATGGATGCAGTGGAGCTCGAGCCTTCCGCTTGCCTCGCTTCCCCTGGACTAGGGTCCAGCCCTCCATAGCGTCGTCTGGGGGTTCGTTAGCAGGGGTCGTGTCAGGGGGCGGAGGCGATGGTTCAGTGGTTCTGGGGGGTAGGGGTGAGGCAGCATAAGGGGCGGGGGGGTTCTCCTTGGGGCGGGGCGTCTCCTATACCCGGTAATATCTTTGCCACACCTTCTTCCATAGGCTCTGCCGAATTGGTAATAGCAAGGGTGGGACTCCCTTGCTTGCCCGGGCGTTGTCGGGAAGGAGTCTCCTGGGCCCGGACGGGAGCAGCAATGGGTTGAGTAGGAGGAGGGTTGGTTTCAGGTGCCGGGCAGCCAGGGGCATCGGCAATGACGGGGCCGATGTCCTGCCGGGTCTCGGGGGTCTCGGGTGCCCCTCCCCCCCGGGCCAAAGGGCAGTCTCTGCGGACATGTCCCGCTGAGCGGCAGAGGTAGCACCGGGCCTCTCCGGTGGAGTAAAAGACCCGATAGCGGGCTCCCTGGTAGGGGACTAGGAAGGACCCCTCAAGCGCCTCTCCATGACGCACCCCCGCCGGCGGTAGAAGCTGCACTTGCCGGCGGAACGAAAGGACGTGACGGAGGGTGGGGTCCTTGCAGCCCAACGGGAGAGGGCTGATGACAGAGGCAAGTTTTCCCAGGGCGGAGAGAGCGGGTAACAGGGCAGCATTGGGTAAAAAGGGAGGAACGGAGGTGAGGACGAGGCGAACGCCCAGGTCTTCTAGCGGCTCTAGGGGGACAAACACCCCTCCTACCGCCAGGCCCCTCTCCACCGCCTCCTGGGCGGCAGCCTCCAAAGCTAAGAAAAAAACAACCTTCCCATACATCTTGGAGGCCGCCACAATAGCCGTGGGTCCTACCACCTTCGCCAACGCCTGCACATATGTCTCCACGTGGGGCGAGGCGGGCACCAGGAGGCAACGGACACCGTGCCTCCTGGTCAAGGTGGGGAAAGGGCCCCGGCCGCTGGTGATGGTAGCAGAGGCAGTGGGTGGGCGAGATGACGAGGCGGCAGGCAGGGGAGAGCCTGCCACCGCCAGGGCATACGTCCTGGGGGCCGGGGGAGGGACATGCGCAGAGCTGGTGGAGGGAAACGCAGGGAGGGGCGCCACGGTCGATGACGAGGCCACAGCTGTGGGGGCAGCCCCTGCCATGGAGGGCCTAGGTATTTTAGCGGGGCCCTTTCCTTTCTTCCCTCCCTGGCCTTTCCGGCCAGCTGGGGGGGGCGGTTCCTAGAACCTGGGGGGGGCAGTGGGTGCAGCAGCAGCAGTAGTCGCCCTGGTGCCTCCTGCCGCTGGTGCCCCAGCGGGGGCGGTGGCAAGTATTTTAACAATAGTGTGGTGGGGGCACCTTGGGGGTTGGGAGGGGGCGGTGGGGGAGGGACAGCTGATATTGTTAGAGGGGCCTCGCCCCTCTCATTCCCCGCCATTGTGAGCAGGGAGAGACGGGGAGACACCGGAAGGAGGAGAGGGGAGGGGGAAGCAGATTAACCGCTCCTCCCTGCTGAGCTGCAGGCGGGGGAGGGGGGAATGCCAAATGGGTTGGACTGGGAGGGGGGGAATAACAAAAATCGGGGTCTGGTGATAGGGGCAAGCTGTGGGATAAGCAGTCCGGGGGGGGGGGGGGTGTAGACCCATGCACATTTGTCCAAAGAGTCTCGTTTGGTCGGCTGTTATGTCCGGTCCGAAAGGCAAAGTTCAAAGCAAACAGCTGGATCCGAAGGTAGATGGCAGATTGCCAGCAGGGACGGACGGCGGGGGGGGCCATGACAGTTGTAGTAATGGTCGGGGGGGCACCGATGGATCGGGAGGCAGCTCCATGCCACACCCCCTGTGCTGCCACAAATGCAATTAAACCACAGTCAAACTCCCCCCCACGAGAGTATAATTCAAAAAAATTACTCAGTCTTACGGCCTCCTTCACGATGATTTGTAGTTTCCCTGGGTGATTTCTTCTCCAGCTTGTTGGCTGTGTACCAAGACTTCCGGCAGGCCAAGATAAGAAAGGAATTCCAAACAAACAGCAAAACGGCTGGGTCTGGGGGTTTCCACTCCCCCCTCCGGATAGCAAAATTGGCAATCTTCCCCCCCCTCCTCCGGGGGGGGTTCAGCTGAGGCAAATAGCTGTGCCCGAGAGCAGGCGAGGGGAGGCGGGTGCTGGCGGCAAGCTGGAGGCTGACCAGCACGTAAACGGCAAGAAGAAAAAACAACAAAAAAGCAAACCAAAACAAAAAAGCGTTTGGCCCGGTCGGAGGGGAACTAAGGCAGGGTCCAAAAGTAAGAAAAATCCAGGCCAGGGGGCTTTAGGAAAGAATAGAAAGCAGATAGCTGAGGCGCAAGCGAGGGACAGTCCCGTTTCCCAACAGGGGCGGTTTTTTTTTTTTTTTTTTGAAACAGAAAAAAAAATTTATTTGTAACAGTTACAGAGATTACAAGAAGAGAAAGAAAAACTTAGCAACAAAACAACGCAATCAGAAGGTATAACACAACAGCTTTCAGGAGGGAGAGGTGTTCAGGCTAGCCCAGGCCCAGAGCGGGGGGGCTTCCTCGACACTCGTGGTCTTCCACCCTCCTGAGTTACCTGGTGGCCTAGAGCGGGGGGGCTTCCTCGACACTCGTGGTCTTCCACCCCCTCGAGTTACCTAGTGCTGCGCCCAGGGTCACCGACCCTCCCTCTCCTGAGAGTGCCCGACAAGATGGGCACGGCTGCGGGGTGGGTGGCTGGGAGGGAGGGGGGCACATCCATGTATTATAAGACCCCTCCTAAATAACAATAATGATGGTATTCACAGCAGCTAACGGCTGTGGCTGGCGTCTCTCGCTCTGTCCCTCAATCAGAGGGTCAGACGGAGGGAACCGGACGGGGTCACCGAGCAGAGAACCCCGGACAGCGCCCACCGTTCCTCGAAGGTGTCAAGGGAGTCGGTGGACGCCGCCCAGAGGAACTCCGCCCGGATGCGTGAATGTACTGAGGATCGGAAAACGGCCCTACAATCGCAGGACGCCTCATGAGCCAACCTCCGCTCTCTGGTCTTATAAATGGCTGTCTTAGCCAAGGCTAGGAGGAGGCTAACCAGGAGATCCCGCGACTTGGTGGGGCCACGGATGGGGAGTGCATAGATAAAGAGGTGAGGGGAAAAATGAAGCCAAAAGCGCAAAAGAATGTTTGTGAGGAGCCGAAAAAGAGGCTGCAATCTGGCACACTCTAAATAGACGTGCGCCAGGGTTTCCCTCACATTACAGAAGGGGCAAGTCTCCGGAACGGAGGTAAAACGTGTCAAAAACACGCCCGTGCTCACGGCCCCGTGAAGGAGCCGCCAACTGATGTCCCCGACGGGCCTCGGGACCAAGGTGGAGTACAGGCTGGCCCACCGAGGTTGCTCCCCCTCCAAGGGTGGTAGGAGATCTCGCCACTTTGTATCGGGGCGGGACACCAGGGTGCGGGCGTGAAGGGTATGGAGCGTGAGTGTATATAAATATTGCCGTGATGCAACTTGAAAACCGACCGGTTGCAATTCATGCAGCCGGCTTGCAGTGAAAGGATGAGGGGTGTGTTGGGATCGGCAGGGTAGGGGCCCGATGGAAAGGTCCGGTGGGCCTGGGGTAAAGGATGGGCGGGGTGCGCCCTCGCGCAAGGCTCGGCTGACATAAGCCCGAGCAGCGGGGGTCAAAGCGGCCTCCACCTCCTGAAGCACGCGCCGGGGGGTGCGAAGGCTGGAGAGCCCCATGCGTCGAGCGAGCGTCAGGGGATCCAGCCAGTCCCCCCGGTCGTAGTCCAGGAGGTCCCCGACCCTCGTAACTCCCGCCAGGACCAACCTCTGGCGCACCGTGCGGGACTCCGCCGCCTGCACACGAAGTTGGGGGTTGTGTAGCAGGGGCTCCGTGAGGAGATCTGCCCCCACGATGGCCGCCACAGACCTGGTGGTTGAAAACAGTTTCCAGGTCCGGAGGAGGTCCTGGTAGAAATCCGGCAGCCCGGAGAGGTCTCGCGGAAAACCTCTCGGACAAAGATAAAAGAGCTGCCGGTCATATCGGAGCCCATGGAAGCGGCGTAGGAAGGCGTGCGCCAATATGCTCCACGTCGAACTACCTGCACCATAAAGGAGCCTCTGCAGGGCCTGGAGGCGGAAAACGCGGACCTGAGTGTACAGACACTTCAGGCCCTGCCCTCCTTCCTTCAGGGGCAAATGAAGAACTCCAACAGGGGCCCAGTGCAATCCTGACCAAAAGAACTCCAGAATCAATCTCCGGAGGTGGGACAGGAAACCCGGGGCCGGGGCTAGGGTGTTGAGCCGGTACCAGAGCGTGGACAGGACTAGTTGATTAAGCACCAGTGCTCTCCCCCGAAGGGAGAGACATCGGAGTAGCCTCGTCCATTTCCTGATCCGCTCAATCACGCCGCCTTCCAAATTTTGCCAGTTCTCCGGCGGAGAAGGGTGCGTGGCAGAAAGGTAAACGCCGAGATAGAGCAGAGGGCCGGCACTCCACCGGATGGTCTGAAGCGCGGGTGGGAGGGAGCTTACCTGCCGCCAGCCCCCCACCGCCAAGCCAGAGCTCTTGACCCAGTTGACTCGGGCGGAGGAGGCTGCTGAATAGATGGCTTGGCATGCCTCCACTCGCGCCAAGTCGCCCGGGTCCTGGACCACGAGGAGGACGTCATCGGCGTACGCCGACAGGACCAGCCGCAGCTCCGGCTCCCGCAGCACCAACCCCGTCAACCTCCTGCGGAGGAGACAGAGGAAAGGCTCGATCGCCAGAGCGTACAGCTGGCCTGAGAGGGGGCACCCCTGCCGCACCCCTCGCCCGAAGCTGACCGGTTCGGTCAGG
Organism: Natator depressus; assembly: GCF_965152275.1. Taxonomy (NCBI): domain Eukaryota; kingdom Metazoa; phylum Chordata; order Testudines; family Cheloniidae; genus Natator; species Natator depressus. The sequence goes on from NC_134238.1 coordinate 53,683,129, forward strand.
GTCCAGTTGAGCCTAACCAAACACTCCGCGGAGGCGTACAGCACCCGGAGAAAACTCACAAACTGAGGTCCGAATCCAAACGCCCGCAGGGTGCTCAGGAGGTACCCATGATCCACTCTATCGAACGCCTTCTCCTGATCGAGAGACAGGAGGGCGAACGACAGACCGTCTCTCCGCCCGAGTTCCAAAAGGTCTCGGACTAGAAAGAGGTTGTCAAAAATGCTGCGACCCGGGACAGTATAGGTCTGGTCTGGGTGGATCACGTCCGCCATCACGGACCCTAGCCGCAGCGAAAGTGCTTTCGCTACGATTTTGTAATCCGTGCTAAGGAGTGAGAGGGGACGCCAGTTTCGTAAGTCGCGGAGGTCCCCCTTCTTCGGCAGCAAGGCAAGCACCGCTCGCCTGCACGACAGAGGGAGGACCCCGCCCTGCAAAGACTCAGCCCAGACAGTGACTAGGTCTGGGCCGAGGATGTCCCAGAACGCGCGGTAAAACTCCACGGTCAGCCCGTCCATGCCCGGAGATTTATTGGTGGGCATGCGGCGGAGGGCTTCCGAGAACTCGGCCAGGGTGAGAGGCAGCTCTAGCCGGTCTCGGTCGCCCACGCTGACCGTGGGGAGTTCCTCCCAGAGCACCCCGCGAGCGCCAGGATCGGTCGGATCCGGGGAGAAAAGGCTTGCGTAGAAGTCACGGGCCCTCCCACACATCTCCTCCGGATCCGTGAGGGGGGTGCCGTCTTCCGCTAGAAGGCAGGTGACGTGTTTTTTGGCCCCCCTCGTTTTCTCCAGGGCATAGAAGAAGCGGGAGCCGCGATCCATCTCCCGAAGGAGGCGGATGCGGGACCGGACAAAGGCACCTCGGGCCCGGTGGTCCTCGAGGGCTCGAAGTTCCTCCCGCTTCTCCCGGCACGCTCCGCAGAGGGACGGGTCCCCGGGGCTGGCGGCCAGGCGCCTCTCCAGCTCTAAGACCTCCCGTTCCAACTGCTCTATCGTTGCATTTCTCCGTCGGCTGGCGCCCCGAGTGTAGTTGCGGCAGAAGAGCTTGGCGCGCACCTTCCCTAGATCCCACCAGCGCCGCACCGAGGGAAAGGCACGCCACTGCTCCCGCCAGGCCAGCCAAAACTCCCGGAAGGACATCACAAAGCTCTCGTCCTCCAGCAGGCTGTTATTAAAGTGCCAGTAGGCCGGCCCCGGTCCCTCCGCACGGAGGGAGACCGTGACGGTAACTAAATGATGGTCGGAGAAAGGGGCCGGCCGAACGGTGGAGGAGTGGGCCTGTGAAAGATGGAAACGGGATAGGTAAATACGGTCTAACCGAGAGCGGTGTGACCGATGGGCCTCCACCCGGACAAAGGTAAACGTGGAAGTGTCATCTGGGTGATGGTCACGCCAGACGTCCACTAGGGAGTGATAGTCAACTATGTCTCGGAGAATGGTCGCGGCGGCCGGGCTCGGCTCGGCCCCCGAGCGGTCCCGCTCCTCGAGGGTAGTGTTAAAGTCCCCTCCCAGGATCAGGCACTCGTGCGAGTCTAGGGTGCCGAGAAAATCGGACACCTGCTGGTAGAATTGTGGCCGCTGTGAACTCACTTGCGGGGCATAGATATTAACAAGATTGACCACGAGCCCCTCCAGACGAACTCGGAGGTGCAACAAGTGGCCCGGTACGACCTCAGTGACCCCTAGCACCTCGGGCCGCAGGGCGGGGGAGAACAGGGTCGCCACTCCAGCTTGCCAGGTCGTGCAATGGCTGAAGTATACCCCGTCCCCCCACTCCAGCCGCCACCTATCCTCGGCGGTTGGGTCCGTGTGGGTCTCCTGCAGGAAAACCACAGAGTACCCCCCCTCCCGAAGGTAGGAGAGCACCTGGGACCTGCGGAGAGCCATCCTACAGCCCCTGGTATTCAGGGTTACAATAATGAGAGGTGTCATGCGGAGGGCCGGGGGGGTGGGGGTTTCTCATTGGTGGGGGTGTTCGTGGCCCCCGGCGGGTTGCGCAGCAACCCGTGACCCATCCCATGGATGAGTAGATCGTTTCGGAAGCCGCAGGCCCACTCGTAGGCCGCAGCACCGCGCTTTCCTTGCCCTCTGCCCTCCTTTATAAGGGCCCTTGTGGCCTGAAAAATTTGATCAAAGTCCCCCATAGCTGAAGAGCCAGCTGTACCCTATTGCGGGCGCCACGGGTGTGTTCTAAGAACTTCCGTAGTGCATGCCGCAGATCATGGGGGGGTGGGGTTACGATTTCCGGGGTATTCCCTGGTGGGGCTCTTAATACAGCCTCGTGGTCCGCTAAGGCGGGTAGGCAGGGTGCGGACCACCGACGGGGCGTCTGACAGGCTGGGGTTATTAAATCCATTTCGCGCCTTGGGGTGGAAGGGGATGGCGGGGGAAAAATTGCAGCTCCTAATGGGTCACGACTAGAAAGTGCAAAGACTGCTCCCTGGGGGGAATCTGCAAAAGGCGGGAAAAAAACAACCCCAGGGGCGGCAATAGCATTGCAGGAGGAGGTAAACTGGGTGGGGACGGGGGGGCAGGGGCAGAGGTAAGGCTCTGGGGTTCAGGAGGCAAGCAGCTAAAGGAAGGTGCCTCCTGAGCAGAGTTAAGGGGTAAGGGAGGGGGCTCCCAGTAATGCTAGGCGCTGGCTCCGTGGTGGTCTTGGTGGCCATGGCATCAGGTGGTGGACCACCTTCTGCAGGGTGCTCACCCGGGAAGGCAATTAGGGGGAGGGAGCATGGGGAAAGGGGGGCTGGGGTGAGGTTGCCCAGCTCAAGGCCAGCCGGCAGTAGATCATCCTCTCCCTGGGTGACCGGGGTCAAATCTAGGGCCTCAATCTCCGCATACACGGAGGAGAGGCCAACTCCTGCTACCCCAGGGGCTTCTCCTCTAGGGCCCGCCTCAACTGTCGCCTCGGGGTTCGCGGGGGGTTCGAGTGGTATCCGGGCAGAAGGGGTGTCCTCAGGGGTCTCGGAGGGGAGGGTCTCCCGTGGAGGGGGGATTCTGCCCTCCAATGCCACTCTGTCTTCCCCTCCCAACACGAGCGAATGGATCTCACTCGTGGTCATAGCAGAGGGCTCAATATCAGTGCCTCCCTTCCTGGTCTTCCGGGGGGCTTCCGCGTCGGATGGATGCAGTGGAGCTCGAGCCTTCCGCTTGCCTCGCTTCCCCTGGACTAGGGTCCAGCCCTCCATAGCGTCGTCTGGGGGTTCGTTAGCAGGGGTCGTGTCAGGGGGCGGAGGCGATGGTTCAGTGGTTCTGGGGGGTAGGGGTGAGGCAGCATAAGGGGCGGGGGGGTTCTCCTTGGGGCGGGGCGTCTCCTATACCCGGTAATATCTTTGCCACACCTTCTTCCATAGGCTCTGCCGAATTGGTAATAGCAAGGGTGGGACTCCCTTGCTTGCCCGGGCGTTGTCGGGAAGGAGTCTCCTGGGCCCGGACGGGAGCAGCAATGGGTTGAGTAGGAGGAGGGTTGGTTTCAGGTGCCGGGCAGCCAGGGCATCGGCAATGACGGGGCCGATGTCCTGCCGGGTCTCGGGGGTCTCGGGTGCCCCTCCCCCCCGGGCCAAAGGGCAGTCTCTGCGGACATGTCCCGCTGAGCGGCAGAGGTAGCACCGGGCCTCTCCGGTGGAGTAAAAGACCCGATAGCGGGCTCCCTGGTAGGGGACTAGGAAGGACCCCTCAAGCGCCTCTCCATGACGCACCCCCGCCGGCGGTAGAAGCTGCACTTGCCGGCGGAACGAAAGGACGTGACGGAGGGTGGGGTCCTTGCAGCCCAACGGGAGAGGGCTGATGACAGAGGCAAGTTTTCCCAGGGCGGAGAGAGCGGGTAACAGGGCAGCATTGGGTAAAAAGGGAGGAACGGAGGTGAGGACGAGGCGAACGCCCAGGTCTTCTAGCGGCTCTAGGGGGACAAACACCCCTCCTACCGCCAGGCCCCTCTCCACCGCCTCCTGGGCGGCAGCCTCCAAAGCTAAGAAAAAAACAACCTTCCCATACATCTTGGAGGCCGCCACAATAGCCGTGGGTCCTACCACCTTCGCCAACGCCTGCACATATGTCTCCACGTGGGGCGAGGCGGGCACCAGGAGGCAACGGACACCGTGCCTCCTGGTCAAGGTGGGGAAAGGGCCCCGGCCGCTGGTGATGGTAGCAGAGGCAGTGGGTGGGCGAGATGACGAGGCGGCAGGCAGGGGAGAGCCTGCCACCGCCAGGGCATACGTCCTGGGGGCCGGGGGAGGGACATGCGCAGAGCTGGTGGAGGGAAACGCAGGGAGGGGCGCCACGGTCGATGACGAGGCCACAGCTGTGGGGGCAGCCCCTGCCATGGAGGGCCTAGGTATTTTAGCGGGGCCCTTTCCTTTCTTCCCTCCCTGGCCTTTCCGGCCAGCTGGGGGGGGCGGTTCCTAGAACCTGGGGGGGGCAGTGGGTGCAGCAGCAGCAGTAGTCGCCCTGGTGCCTCCTGCCGCTGGTGCCCCAGCGGGGGCGGTGGCAAGTATTTTAACAATAGTGTGGTGGGGGCACCTTGGGGGTTGGGAGGGGGCGGTGGGGGAGGGACAGCTGATATTGTTAGAGGGGCCTCGCCCCTCTCATTCCCCGCCATTGTGAGCAGGGAGAGACGGGGAGACACCGGAAGGAGGAGAGGGGAGGGGGAAGCAGATTAACCGCTCCTCCCTGCTGAGCTGCAGGCGGGGGAGGGGGAATGCCAAATGGGTTGGACTGGGAGGGGGGGAATAACAAAAATCGGGGTCTGGTGATAGGGGCAAGCTGTGGGATAAGCAGTCCGGGGGGGGGGGGGGTGTAGACCCATGCACATTTGTCCAAAGAGTCTCGTTTGGTCGGCTGTTATGTCCGGTCCGAAAGGCAAAGTTCAAAGCAAACAGCTGGATCCGAAGGTAGATGGCAGATTGCCAGCAGGGACGGACGGCGGGGGGGGCCATGACAGTTGTAGTAATGGTCGGGGGGGCACCGATGGATCGGGAGGCAGCTCCATGCCACACCCCCTGTGCTGCCACAAATGCAATTAAACCACAGTCAAACTCCCCCCCACGAGAGTATAATTCAAAAAAATTACTCAGTCTTACGGCCTCCTTCACGATGATTTGTAGTTTCCCTGGGTGATTTCTTCTCCAGCTTGTTGGCTGTGTACCAAGACTTCCGGCAGGCCAAGATAAGAAAGGAATTCCAAACAAACAGCAAAACGGCTGGGTCTGGGGGTTTCCACTCCCCCCTCCGGATAGCAAAATTGGCAATCTTCCCCCCCCTCCTCCGGGGGGGGTTCAGCTGAGGCAAATAGCTGTGCCCGAGAGCAGGCGAGGGGAGGCGGGTGCTGGCGGCAAGCTGGAGGCTGACCAGCACGTAAACGGCAAGAAGAAAAAACAACAAAAAAGCAAACCAAAACAAAAAAGCGTTTGGCCCGGTCGGAGGGGAACTAAGGCAGGGTCCAAAAGTAAGAAAAATCCAGGCCAGGGGGCTTTAGGAAAGAATAGAAAGCAGATAGCTGAGGCGCAAGCGAGGGACAGTCCCGTTTCCCAACAGGGGCGGTTTTTTTTTTTTTTTTTTTTTTTTTTGAAACAGAAAAAAAAATTTATTTGTAACAGTTACAGAGATTACAAGAAGAGAAAGAAAAACTTAGCAACAAAACAACGCAATCAGAAGGTATAACACAACAGCTTTCAGGAGGGAGAGGTGTTCAGGCTAGCCCAGGCCCAGAGCGGGGGGCTTCCTCGACACTCGTGGTCTTCCACCCTCCTGAGTTACCTGGTGGCCTAGAGCGGGGGGGCTTCCTCGACACTCGTGGTCTTCCACCCCCTCGAGTTACCTAGTGCTGCGCCCAGGGTCACCGACCCTCCCTCTCCTGAGAGTGCCCGACAAGATGGGCACGGCTGCGGGGTGGGTGGCTGGGAGGGAGGGGGGCACATCCATGTATTATAAGACCCCTCCTAAATAACAATAATGATGGTATTCACAGCAGCTAACGGCTGTGGCTGGCGTCTCTCGCTCTGTCCCTCAATCAGAGGGTCAGACGGAGGGAACCGGACGGGGTCACCGAGCAGAGAACCCCGGACAGCGCCCACCGTTCCTCGAAGGTGTCAAGGGAGTCGGTGGACGCCGCCCAGAGGAACTCCGCCCGGATGCGTGAATGTACTGAGGATCGGAAAACGGCCCTACAATCGCAGGACGCCTCATGAGCCAACCTCCGCTCTCTGGTCTTATAAATGGCTGTCTTAGCCAAGGCTAGGAGGAGGCTAACCAGGAGATCCCGCGACTTGGTGGGGCCACGGATGGGGAGTGCATAGATAAAGAGGTGAGGGGAAAAATGAAGCCAAAAGCGCAAAAGAATGTTTGTGAGGAGCCGAAAAAGAGGCTGCAATCTGGCACACTCTAAATAGACGTGCGCCAGGGTTTCCCTCACATTACAGAAGGGGCAAGTCTCCGGAACGGAGGTAAAACGTGTCAAAAACACGCCCGTGCTCACGGCCCCGTGAAGGAGCCGCCAACTGATGTCCCCGACGGGCCTCGGGACCAAGGTGGAGTACAGGCTGGCCCACCGAGGTTGCTCCCCCTCCAAGGGTGGTAGGAGGTCTCGCCACTTTGTGTCGGGGCGGGACACCAGGGTGCGGGCGTGAAGGGTATGGAGCGTGAGTGTATATAAATATTGCCGTGATGCAACTTGAAAACCGACCGGTTGCAATTCATGCAGCCGGCTTGCAGTGAAAGGATGAGGGGTGTGTTGGGATCGGCAGGGTAGGGGCCCGATGGAAAGGTCCGGTGGGCCTGGGGTAAAGGATGGGCGGGGTGCGCCCTCGCGCAAGGCTCGGCTGACATAAGCCCGAGCAGCGGGGGTCAAAGCGGCCTCCACCTCCTGAAGCACGCGCCGGGGGGTGCGAAGGCTGGAGAGCCCCATGCGTCGAGCGAGCGTCAGGGGATCCAGCCAGTCCCCCCGGTCGTAGTCCAGGAGGTCCCCGACCCTCGTAACTCCCGCCAGGACCAACCTCTGGCGCACCGTGCGGGACTCCGCCGCCTGCACACGAAGTTGGGGGTTGTGTAGCAGGGGCTCCGTGAGGAGATCTGCCCCCACGATGGCCGCCACAGACCTGGTGGTTGAAAACAGTTTCCAGGTCCGGAGGAGGTCCTGGTAGAAATCCGGCAGCCCGGAGAGGTCTCGCGGAAAACCTCTCGGACAAAGATAAAAGAGCTGCCGGTCATATCGGAGCCCATGGAAGCGGCGTAGGAAGGCGTGCGCCAATATGCTCCACGTCGAACTACCTGCACCATAAAGGAGCCTCTGCAGGGCCTGGAGGCGGAAAACGCGGACCTGAGTGTACAGACACTTCAGGCCCTGCCCTCCTTCCTTCAGGGGCAAATGAAGAACTCCAACAGGGGCCCAGTGCAATCCTGACCAAAAGAACTCCAGAATCAATCTCCGGAGGTGGGACAGGAAACCCGGGGCCGGGGCTAGGGTGTTGAGCCGGTATCAGAGCGTGGACAGGACTAGTTGATTAAGCACCAGTGCTCTCCCCCGAAGGGAGAGACATCGGAGTAGCCTCGTCCATTTCCTGATCCGCTCAATCACGCCGCCTTCCAAATTTTGCCAGTTCTCCGGCGGAGAAGGGTGCGTGGCAGAAAGGTAAACGCCGAGATAGAGCAGAGGGCCGGCACTCCACCGGATGGTCTGAAGCGCGGGTGGGAGGGAGCTTACCTGCCGCCAGCCCCCCACCGCCAAGCCAGAGCTCTTGACCCAGTTGACTCGGGCGGAGGAGGCTGCTGAATAGATGGCTTGGCATGCCTCCACTCGCGCCAAGTCGCCCGGGTCCTGGACCACGAGGAGGACGTCATCGGCGTACGCCGACAGGACCAGCCGCAGCTCCGGCTCCCGCAGCACCAACCCCGTCAACCTCCTGCGGAGGAGACAGAGGAAAGGCTCGATCGCCAGAGCGTACAGCTGGCCTGAGAGGGGGCACCCCTGCCGCACCCCTCGCCCGAAGCTGACCGGTTCGGTCAGGGTCCAGTTGAGCCTAACCAAACACTCCGCGGAGGCGTACAGCACCCGGAGA